>NW_027327482.1:1493623-2240435 GCF_047675955.1 Chlorocebus sabaeus | reverse complement strand
GCTTCTTGAAGGTAAAGATGTAACTCTGTGAGATGAATTAACAGAACACAGAGCAGTTTCTCAGAAAGCTTCTTTCCAGTTTTGAACGGAAGATATTTCCTTTTTCACCATAGCCCTCTATGGGCTTCCAAATATCCCTTTGCCAATTCCACAAGAACAGCCTTAGCGAAAGGCTTCTTGAAGCGTAAGATGTAACTCTGTGAGATGAATTAACAGAACACAGAGCAGTTTCTCAGAAAGCTTCTTTCCAGTTTTGAACGGAAGATATTTCCTTTTTCACCATAGCCCTCTATGGGCTTCCAAATATCCCTTTGCCAATTCCACAAGAACAGCCTTAGCGAAAGGCTTCTTGAAGGGAAAGATGTAACTCTGTGAGATGAATTAACAGAACACAGAGCAGTTTCTCAGAAAGCTTCTTTCCAGTTTTGAACGGAAGATATTTCCTTTTTCACCATAGCCCTCTATGGGCTTCCAAATATCCCTTTGCCAATTCCACAAGAACAGCCTTAGCGAAAGGCTTCTTGAAGGGAAAGATGTAACTCTGTGAGATGAATTAACACAACACAGAGCAGTTTCTCAGAAAGCTTCTTTCCACTTTGAACGGAAGGTATTTCCTTTTTCAACATAGCCCTCTATGGGCTTCCAAATATCCCTTTGCCAATTCCACAAGAACAGCCTTAGCGAAAGGCTTCTTGAAGTTGAAGATGTAACTCTGTGAGATGAATTAACAGAACACAGAGCAGTTTCTCAGGAAGCTTCTTTCCAGTTTTGAACGGAAGATATTTCCTTTTTCACCATAGCCCTCTATGGGCTTCCAAATATCCCTTTGCCAATTCCACAAGAACAGCCTTAGCGAAAGGCTTCTTGAAGGGAAAGATGTAACTCTGTGAGATGAATTAACAGAACACAGAGCAGTTTCTCAGAAAGCTTCTTTCCAGTTTTGAACGGAAGATATTTCCTTTTTCGCCATAGCCCTCTATGGGCTTCCAAATATCCCTTTGCCAATTCCACAAGAACAGCCTTAGCGAAAGGCTTCTTGAAGGGAAAGATGTAACTCTGTGAGATGAATTAACAGAACACAGAGCAGTTTCTCAGAAAGCTTCTTTCCAGTTTTGAACGGAAGATATTTCCTTTTTCACCATAGTCCTCTATGGGCTTCCAAATATCAATTTGCCAATTCCACAAGAACAGCCTTAGCGAAAGGCTTCTTGAAGGGAAAGATGTAACTCTGTGAGATGAATTAACAGAACACAGAGCAGTTTCTCAGAAAGCTTCTTTCCAGTTTTGAACGGAAGATATTTCCTTTTTTACCATAGCCCTCTATGGGCTTCCAAATATCCCTTTGCCAATTCCACAAGAACAGCCTTAGCGAAAGGCTTCTTGAAGGGAAAGATGTAACTCTGTGAGATGAATTAACAGAACACAGAGCAGTTTCTCAGAAAGCTTCTTTCCACTTTTGAACGGAAGATATTTCCTTTTTCAACATAGCCCTCTATGGGCTTCCAAATATCCCTTTGCCAATTCCACAAGAACAGCCTTAGCGAAAGGCTTCTTGAAGGTAAAGATGTAACTCTGTGAGATGAATTAACAGAACACAGAGCAGTTTCTCAGAAAGCTTCTCTCCAGTTTTGAACGGAAGATATTTCCTTTTTCACCATAGCCCTCTAAGGGCTTCCAAATATCCCTTTGCCAATTCCACAAGAACAGCCTTAGCGAAAGGCTTCTTGAAGGGAAAGATGTAACTCTGTGAGATGAATTCACAGAACACAGAGCAGTTTCTCCGAAAGCTTCTTTCCAGTTTTGAACGGAAGCTATTTCCTTTTTCACCATAGCCCTCTATGGGCTTCCAAATATCCCTTTGCCAATTCCACAAGAACAGCCTTAGCGAAAGGCTTCTTGAAGGGAAAGATGTAACTCTGTGAGATGAATTAACACAACACAGAGCAGTTTCTCAGAAAGCTTCTTTCCACTTTTGAACGGAAGGTATTTCCTTTTTCAACATAGCCCTCTATGGGCTTCCAAATATCCCTTTGCCAATTCCACAAGAACAGCCTTAGCGAAAGGCTTCTTGAAGTTGAAGATGTAACTCTGTGAGATGAATTAACAGAACACAGAGCAGTTTCTCAGGAAGCTTCTTTCCAGTTTTGAACGGAAGATATTTCCTTTTTCACCATAGCAATCTATGGGCTTCCAAATATCCCTGTGCCAATTCCACAAGAACAGCCTTAGCGAAAGGCTTCTTGAAGGAAGAGATGTAACTTTGCTAGATGAATTAACAGAACACAGAGCAGTTTCTCAGAAAGCTTCTTTCCACTTTTGAACGGAAGATATTTCCTTTTTCACCATAGCCCTCCATGGGCTTCCAAATATCCCTTTGCCAATTCCACAAGAAGAGCCTTACCGAAAGGCTTCTTGAAGGGAAAGATGTAATTCTGTGAGATGAATTAAAAGGACACAGAGCAGTTTCTCAGAAAGCTTCTTTCCAGTTCTGAACAGAAGATATTTCCTTTTTCACCATAGCCCTCTATGGGCTTCCAAATATCCCTTTGCCAATTCCACAAGAACAGCCTTAGCGAAAGGCTTCTTGAAGGGAAAGATGTAATTCTGTGAGATGAATTAACAGAACACAGAGCAGTTTCTCAGAAAGCTTCTTTCCAGTTTTGAACGGAAGATATTTCCTTTTTCACCATAGCCCTCTATGGGCTTCCAAATATCCCTTTGCCAATTCCACAAGAACAGCCTTAGCGAAAGGCTTCTTGAAGGGAAAGATGTAACTCTGTGAGATGAATTAACAGAACACAGAGCAGTTTCTCAGAAAGCTTCTTTCCAGTTTTGAACGGAAGATATTTCCTTTTTCACCATAGCCCACTATGGGCTTCCAAATATCCCTTTGCCAATTCCACAAGAACAGCCTTAGCGAAAGGCTTCTTGAAGGGAAAGATGTAACTCTGTGAGATGAATTAACAGAACATAGAACAGTTTCTCAGAAAGCTTCTTTCCAGTTTTGAACGGAAGATATTTCCTTTTTCTCCATAGCCCTCTATGGGCTTCCAAATATCCCTTTGCCAGTTCCACAAGAACAGCCTTAGCGAAAGGCTTCTTGAAGGTAAAGATGTAACTCTGTGAGATGAATTAACAGAACACAGAGCAGTTTCTCAGAAAGCTTCTTTCCAGTTTTGAACGGAAGATATTTCCTTTTTCACCATAGCCCTCTATGGGCTTCCAAATATCCCTTTGCCAATTCCACAAGAACAGCCTTAGCGAAAGGCTTCTTGAAGCGAAAGATGTAACTCTGTGAGATGAATTAACAGAACACAGAGCAGTTTCTCAGAAAGCTTCTTTCCAGTTTTGAACGGAAGATATTTCCTTTTTCACCATAGCCCTCAATGGGCTTCCAAATATCCCTTTGCCAATTCCACAAGAACAGCCTTAGCGAAAGGCTTCTTGAAGGGAAAGATGTAACTCTGTGAGATGAATTAACAGAACACAGAGCAGTTTCTCAGAAAGCTTCTTTCCAGTTTTGAACGGAAGATATTTCCTTTTTCACCATAGCCCTCTATGGGCTTCCAAATATCCCTTTGCCAATTCCACAAGAACAGCCTTAGCGAAAGGCTTCTTGAAGGGAAAGATGTAACTCTGTGAGATGAATTAACACAACACAGAGCAGTTTCTCAGAAAGCTTCTTTCCACTTTTGAACGGAAGGTATTTCCTTTTTCAACATAGCCCTCTATGGGCTTCCAAATATCCCTTTGCCAATTCCACAAGAACAGCCTTAGCGAAAGGCTTCTTGAAGTTGAAGATGTAACTCTGTGAGATGAATTAACAGAACACAGAGCAGTTTCTCAGGAAGCTTCTTTCCAGTTTTGAACGGAAGATATTTCCTTTTTCACCATAGCCCTCTATGGGCTTCCAAATATCCCTTTGCCAATTCCACAAGAACAGCCTTAGCGAAAGGCTTCTTGAAGGGAAAGATGTAACTCTGTGAGATGAATTAACAGAACACAGAGCAGTTTCTCAGAAAGCTTCTTTCCAGTTTTGAACGGAAGATATTTCCTTTTTCCCCATAGCCCTCTATGGGCTTCCAAATATCCCTTTGCCAATTCCACAAGAACAGCCTTAGCGAAAGGCTTCTTGAAGGGAAAGATGTAACTCTGTGAGATGAATTAACATTACACCGTGCAGTTTTTCAGAAATCTTCTTTCCAGTTTTGAACGGAAGATATTTCCTTTTTCACCATAGCCCTCTATGGGGCTTCCAAATATCCCTTTGCCAATTACACAAGAACAGCGTTAGCGAAAGGCTTCTTGAAGGGAAAGATGTAACTCTGTGAGATGAATTAACAGAACACAGAGCAGTTTCCCAGAAAGCTTCTTTCCAGTTTTGAACGGAAGGTATTTCCTTTTTCACCATAGCCTTCCATGGGCTTCCAAATATCCCTTTGCCAATTCCACAAGAACAGCCTTAGCGAAAGGCTTCTTGAAAGGAAACATGTAACTCTGTGAGATGAATTTAGAGAACACTGAGCAGTTTCTCGGAAAGCTTCTTTCCAGTTTTGAACGGAAGATATTTCCTTTTTTACCATAGCCATCTTTGGGCTTCCAAATATCCCTTTGCAAATTACACAAGAACAGTCTTAGCGAAAGGCTTCTTGAAGGGAAAGATGTAACTCTGTGAGATGAATTCACAGAACACAGAGCAGTTTCTCAGAAAGTTTCTTTCCAGTTTTGAATGGAAGATATTTCCTTTTTCACCATAGCCCTCTATGGGCTTCCAAATATCCCTTTGCCAATTCCACAAGAACAGCCTTAGGGAAAGGCTTCTTGAAGGGAAAGATGTAACTCTGTGAGATGAATTAACAGAACACCGTGCAGTTTCTCAGAAAGCTTCTTTCCAGTTTTGAACGGAAGATATTTCCTTTTTCACCATAGCCCTCTATGGGCTTCCAAATATCGCTTTGCCAATTCCACAAGAACAGCCTTAGCGAAAGGCTTCTTGAAGGGAAAGATGTAACTCTGTGAGATGAGTTAACAGAACACAGAGCAGTTTCTCAGAAAGCTTCTTTCCAGTTTTGAACGGAAGATATTTCCTTTTTCACCATAGCCCTCTATGGGCTTCCAAATATCCCTTTGCCAATTACACAAGAACAGTCTTAGCGAAAGGCTTCTTGAAGGGAAAGATGTAACTCTGTGAGATGAATTCAGAGAACACAGAGCAGTTTCTCAGAAAGCTTCTTTCCAGTTTTGAACGGAAGGTTTTTCCTTTTTCACCATAGCCGACCATGGGCTTCCAAATATCCCTTTGCCAATTCCACAAGAACAGCCTTAGCGAAAGGCTTCTTGAAGGGAAAGATGTAACTCTGTGAGATGAATTTACAGAACACAGAGCAGTTTCTCGGAAAGATTCTTTCCAGTTTTGAACGGTAGATATTTCCTTTTTCACCATAGCCATCTATGGGCTTCCAAACATCCCTTTGCCAGTTACACAAGAACAGTCTTAGCGAAAGGCTTCTTGAAGGGAAAGATGTAACTCTGTGAGATGAATTCACAGAACACAGAGCAGTTTCTCAGAAAGTTTCTTTCCAGTTTTGAATGGAAGATATTTCCTTTTTCACCATAGCCCTCTATGGTCTTCCAAATATCCCTTTGCCAATTCCACAAGAACAGAATTAGCGAAAGGCTTCTTGAAGGGAAAGATGTAACTCTGTGGGATGAATTAACAGAACACAGAGCAGTTTCTCAGAAAGCTTCTTTCCAGTTTTGAACGGAAGATATTTCCTTTTTCACCATAGCCCTCTATTGGCTTCCAAATATCCCTTTCCCAATTCCACAAGAACAGCGTTAGCGAAAGGCTTCTTGAAGGGAAAGATGTAACTCTGTGAGATGAATTCACAGAACACAGAGCAGTTTCTCAGAAAACTTCTTTCCAGTTTTGAACGGAAGATATTTCCTTTTTCACCATAGCCCTCTATGGGCTTCCAAATATCCCTTTGCCTATTCCACAAGAACAGACTTAGCGAAAGGCTTCTTGAAGGGAAAGATGTAACTCTTCGAGATGAATTAACAGAACACCGAGCAGCTTCTCAGAAAGATTCCTTCCAGTTTTGAACGGAAGATATTTCCTTTTTCACCATAGCCCTATATGGGCTTCCAAATATCACTTTGCCAATTACACAAGAACAGTCTTAGCGAAAGGCTTCTTGAAGGGAAAGATGTAACTCTGTGAGATGAATTCACAGAACACAGAGCAGTTTCTCAGAAAGTTTCTTTCCAGTTTTGAATGGAAGATATTTCCTTTTTCACCATAGCCCTCTATGGGCTTCCAAATATCCCTTTGCCAATTCCACAAGAACAGCCTTAGGGAAAGGCTTCTTGAAGGGAAAGATGTAACTCTGTGAGATGAATTAACAGAACACAGAGCAGTTTCTCAGAAAGCTTTTTTCCAGTTTTGAACGGAAGATATTTCCTTTTTCAGCATAACCCTCTAGGGGCTTCCAAATATCCCTTAGCCGATTCCAGAAGAACAGCCTTAGCGAAAGGCTTCTTGAAGTGAAAGATTTAACTCTGTGAGATGAATTAGCAGAACACAGAGCAGTTTCTCAGAAAGCTTCTTTCCAGTTTTGAACGGAAGATATTTCCTTTTTCACCATAACCCTCTAAGGGCTTCCAAATATCCCTTTTCCAATTCCACAAGAACAGCCTTAGCGAAAGGCTTCTTGAAGGGAAAGATGTAATCCTGTGAGATGAATTTACAGAACACAGAGCAGTTTCTCGGAAAGCTTCTTTCCAGTTTTGAACGGAAGATATTTCCTTTTTCACCATAGCCATCTATGGGCTTCCAAACATCCCTTTGCCAATTACACAAGAACAGTCTTAGCGAAAGGCTTCTTGAAGGGAAAGATGTAACTCTGTGAGATGAATTCAGAGAACACAGAGCAGTTTCTCAGAAAGCTTCTTTCCAGTTTTGAACGGAAGGTTTTTCCTTTTTCACCATAGCCGACCATGGGCTTCCAAATATCCCTTTGCCAATTCCACAAGAACAGCCTTAGCGAAAGGCTTCTTGAAGGGAAAGATGTAACTCTGTGAGATGAATTTACAGAACATAGAGCAGTTTCTCGGAAAGATTCTTTCCAGTTTTGAACGGTAGATATTTCCTTTTTCACCATAGCCATCTATGGGCTTCCAAACATCCCTTTGCCAGTTACAGAAGAACAGTCTTAGCGAAAGGCTTCTTGAAGGGAAAGATGTAACTCTGTGAGATGAATTCACAGAACACAGAGCAGTTTCTCAGAAAGTTTCTTTCCAGTTTTGAATGGAAGATATTTCCTTTTTCACCATAGACCTCTATGGTCTTCCAAATATCCCTTTGCCAATTCCACAAGAACAGAATTAGCGAAAGGCTTCTTGAAGGGAAAGATGTAACTCTGTGGGATGAATTAACAGAACACAGAGCAGTTTCTCAGAAAGCTTCTTTCCAGTTTTGAACGGAAGATATTTCCTTTTTCACCATAGCCCTCTATTGGCTTCCAAATATCCCTTTCCCAATTCCACAAGAACAGCGTTAGCGAAAGGCTTCTTGAAGGGAAAGATGTAACTCTGTGAGATGAATTCACAGAACACAGAGCAGTTTCTCAGAAAGCTTCTTTCCAGTTTTGAACGGAAGATATTTCCTTTTTCACCATAGCCCTCTATGGGCTTCCAAATATCCCTTTGCCTATTCCAAAAGAACAGACTTAGCGAAAGGCTTCTTGAAGGGAAAGATGTAACTCTTCGAGATGAATTAACAGAACACCGAGCAGCTTCTCAGAAAGATTCCTTCCAGTTTTGAACGGAAGATATTTCCTTTTTCACCATAGCCCTCTATGGGCTTCCAAATATCACTTTGCCAATTACACAAGAACAGTCTTAGCGAAAGGCTTCTTGAAGGGAAAGATGTAACTCTGTGAGATGAATTCACAGAACACAGAGCAGTTTCTCAGAAAGTTTCTTTCCAGTTTTGAATGGAAGATATTTCCTTTTTCACCATAGCCCTCTATGGGCTTCCAAATATCCCTTTGCCAATTCCACAAGAACAGCCTTAGGGAAAGGCTTCTTGAAGGGAAAGATGTAACTCTGTGAGATGAATTAACAGAACACAGAGCAGTTTCTCAGAAAGCTTCTTTCCAGTTTTGAACGATAGGTACTTCCTTTTTCACCATAGCCCTCTATGGGCTTCCAAGTATCCCTTTCCCAATTCCACAAGAACAGCCTTAGCGAAAGCCTTCTTGAAGGGAAAGATGTAACTCTGTGAGATGAATTAACAGAACACAGAGCAGTTTCTCAGAAAGCTTTTTTCCAGTTTTGAACGGAAGATATTTCCTTTTTCAGCATAACCCTCTAGGGGCTTCCAAATATCCCTTAGCCGATTCCAGAAGAACAGCCTTAGCGAAAGGCTTCTTGAAGTGAAAGATTTAACTCTGTGAGATGAATTAGCAGAACACAGAGCAGTTTCTCAGAAAGCTTCTTTCCAGTTTTGAACGGAAGATATTTCCTTTTTCACCATAACCCTCTGTGGGCTTCCAAATATCCCTTTTCCAATTCCACAAGAACAGCCTTAGCGAAAGGCTTCTTGAAGGGAAAGATGTAATCCTGTGAGATGAATTTACAGAACACAGAGCAGTTTCTCGGAAAGCTTCTTTCCAGTTTTGAACGGAAGATATTTCCTTTTTCACCATAGCCATCTATGGGCTTCCAAACATCCCTTTGCCAATTACACAAGAACAGTCTTAGCGAAAGGCTTCTTGAAGGGAAAGATGTAACTCTGTGAGATGAATTCAGAGAACACAGAGCAGTTTCTCAGAAAGCTTCTTTCCAGTTTTGAACGGAAGGTTTTTCCTTTTTCACCATAGCCGACCATTGGCTTCCAAATATCCCTTTGCCAATTCCACAAGAACAGCCTTAGCGAAAGGCTTCTTGAAGGGAAAGATGAAACTCTGTGAGATGAATTGACAGAACACAGAGCAGTTTCTCAGAAAGCTTCTTTCCAGTTTTGAACGGAAGATATTTCCTTTTTCACCATAGCCCTCTAGGGGCTTCCAAATATCCTTTTTCCAATTCCACAAGAAAAGCCTTAGCGAAAGGCTTCTTGAAGGGAAAGATGTAACTCTGTGAGATGAATTAACAGAACACAGAGCAGTTTCCCAGAAAGCGTCTTTCCAGTTTTGAACGGAAGGTATTTCCTTTTTCACCATAGCCCTCCATGGGCTTCCAAATATCCCTTTGCCAATTCCACAAGAACAGCCTTAGCGAAAGGCTTCTTGAAAGGAAACATGTAACTCTGTGAGATGAATTTAGAGAACACAGAGCAGTTTCTCGGAAAGCTTCTTTCCAGTTTTGAACGGAAGATATTTCCTTTTTCACCATAGCCCTCTATGGGCTTCCAAATATCCCTTTGCCAATTCCACAAGAACAGCCTTAGCGAAAGGCTTCTTGAAGGGAAAGATGTAACTCTGTGAGATGAGTTAACAGAACACAGAGCAGTTTCTCAGAAAGCTTCTTTCCAGTTTTGAACGGAAGGTTTTTCCTTTTTCACCATAGCCGACCATGACCTTCCAAATATCCCTTTGCCAATTCCACAAGAACAGCCTTAGCGAAAGGCTTCTTGAAGGGAAAGATGTAACTCTGTGAGATGAATTTACAGAACACAGAGCAGTTTCTCGGAAAGATTCTTTCCAGTTTTGAACGGTAGATATTTCCTTTTTCACCATAGCCATCTATGGGCTTCCAAACATCCCATTGCCAATTACACAAGAACAGTCTTAGCGAAAGGCTTCTTGAAGGGAAAGATGTAACTCTGTGAGATGAATTCACAGAACACAGAGCAGTTTCTCAGAAAGTTTCTTTCCAGTTTTGAATGGAAGATATTTCCTTTTTCACCATAGCCCTCTATGGTCTTCCAAATATCCCTTTGCCAATTCCACAAGAACAGAATTAGCGACAGGCTTCTTGAAGGGAAAGATGTAACTCTGTGGGATGAATTAACAGAACACAGAGCAGTTTCTCAGAAAGCTTCTTTCCAGTTTTGAACGGAAGATATTTCCTTTTTCACCATAGCCCTCTATTGGCTTCCAAATATCCCTTTCCCAATTCCACAAGAACAGCGTTAGCGAAAGGCTTCTTGAAGGGAAAGATGTAACTCTGTGAGATGAATTCACAGAACACAGAGCAGTTTCTCAGAAAGCTTCTTTCCAGTTTTGAACGGAAGATATTTCCTTTTTCACCATAGCCCTCTATGGGCTTCCAAATATCCCTTTGCCTATTCCACAAGAACAGACTTAGCGAAAGGCTTCTTGAAGGGAAAGATGTAACTCTTCGAGATGAATTAACAGAACACGGAGCAGCTTCTCAGAAAGATTCCTTCCAGTTTTGAACGGAAGATATTTCCTTTTTCACCATAGCCCTCTATGGGCTTCCAAATATCCCTTTGCCAATTACACAAGAACAGTCTTAGCGAAAGGCTTCTTGAAGGGAAAGATGTAACTCTGTGAGATGAATTCACAGAACACAGAGCAGTTTCTCAGAAAGTTCTTTCTAGTTTTGAATGGAAGATATTTCCTTTTTCACCATAGCCCTCTATGGGCTTCCAAATATCCCTTTGCCAATTCCACAAGAACAGCCTTAGGGAACGGCTTCTTGAAGGGAAAGATGTAACTCTGTGAGATGAATTAACAGAACACAGAGCAGTTTCTCAGAAAGCTTCTTTCCAGTTTTGAACGATAGGTACTTCCTTTTTCACCATAGCCCTCTATGGGCTTCCAAGTATCCCTTTCCCAATTCCACAAGAACAGCCTTAGCGAAAGCCTTCTTGAAGGGAAAGATGTAACTCTGTGAGATGAATTAACAGAACACAGAGCAGTTTCTCAGAAAGCTTTTTTCCAGTTTTGAACGGAAGATATTTCCTTTTTCACCATAGCTCTCTAGGGGCTTCCAAATATCCCTTTGCCAATTCCAGAAGAACAGCCTTAGCGAAAGGCTTCTTGAAGTGAAAGATTTAACTCTGTGAGATGAATTAGCAGAACACAGAGCAGTTTCTCAGAAAGCTTCTTTCCAGTTTTGAACGGAAGATATTTCCTTTATCACCGTAGCCCTCCATGGGCTTCCGAATATCCCTTTGCCAATTCCACAAGAACAGCCTTAGCGAAAGGCTTCTTGAAGGGAAAGACGTAATCCTGTGAGATGAATTTACAGAACACAGAGCAGTTTCTCGGAAAGCTTCTTTCCAGTTTTGAACGGAAGATATTTCCTTTTTCACCATAGCCATCTATGGGCTTCCAAACATCCCTTTGCCAATTACACAAGAACAGTCTTAGCGAAAGGCTTCTTGAAGGGAAAGATGTAACTCTGTGAGATGAATTCACAGAACACAGAGCAGTTTCTCAGAAAGTTTCTTTCCAGTTTTGAATGGAAGATATTTCCTTTTTCACCATAGCCCTCTATGGTCTTCCAAATATCCCTTTGCCAATTCCACAAGAACAGCCTTAGCGAAAGGCTTCTTGAAGGGAAAGATGTAACTCTGTGAGATGAATTAACAGAACACAGAGCAGTTTCTCAGAAAGCTTCTTTCCAGTTTTGAACGGAAGATATTTCCTTTTTCACCATAGCCCTCTATTGGCTTCCAAATATCCCTTTCCCAATTCCACAAGAACAGCGTTAGCGAAAGGCTTCTTGAAGGGAAAGATGTAACTCTGTGAGATGAATTCACAAAACACAGAGCAGTTTCTCAGAAAGCTTCTTTCCCGTTTTGAACGGAAGATATTTCCTTTTTCACCATAGCCCTCTATGGGCTTCCAAATATCCCTTTGCCTATTACACAAGAACAGCCTTAGCGAAAGGCTTCTTGAAGGGAAAGATGTAACTCTTCGAGATGAATTAACAGAACACCGAGCAGCTTCTCAGAAAGATTCCTTCCAGTTTTGAACGGAAGATATTTCCTTTTTCACCGTAGCCCTCTATGGGCTTCCAAATATCCCTTTGCCAATTACACAAGAACAGTCTTAGCGAAAGGCTTCTTGAAGGGAAAGATGTAACTCTGTGAGATGAATTCACAGAACACAGAGCAGTTTCTCAGAAAGCTTCTTTCCAGTTTTAAACGAAAGGTACTTCCTTTTTCACCATAACCCTCTATGGGCTTCCAAGTATCCCTTTCCCAATTCCACAAGAACAGCCTTAGCGAAAGGCTTCTTGAAGGGAAAGATGTAACTCTGTGAGATGAATTAACAGAACACAGAGCAGTTTCTCAGAAAACTTTTTTCCAGTTTTGAACGGAAGATATTTCCTTTTTCACCATAGCCCTCTAGGGGCTTCCAAATATCCCTTTGCCAATTCCAGAAGAACAGCCTTAGCGAAAGGCTTCTTGAAGTGAAAGATTTAACTCTGTGAGACGAATTAGCAGAACACAGAGCAGTTTCTCAGAAAGCTTCTTTCCAGTTTTGAACGGAAGGTATTTCCTTTTTCACCATAGCCCTCTATGGGCTTCCAAATATCCCTTTGCCAATTCCATAAAACAGCCTTAGCGAAAGGATTCTTGAAGGGAAAGATGTAACACTGTGAGATGAATTAACAGAACACAGAGCATTTTCTCAGAAAGCTTCTTTCCAGTTTTGAACGGAAGATATTTCCTTTTTCACCATAACCCTCTATGGGCTTCCAAATATCCCTTTTCCAATTCCACAAGAACAGCCTTAGCGAAAGGCTTCTTGAAGGGAAAGATGTAACTGTGTGAGATGAATTAACAGAACACAGAGCAGTTTCCCAGAAAGCTTCTTTCCAGTTTTGAACGGAAGATATTTCCTTTATCACCATAGCCCTACATGGGCTTCCAAATATCCCTTTGCCAATTCCACAAGAACAGCCTTAGCGAAAGGCTTCTTGAAGGGAAAGATGTAACTCTGTGAGATGAATTAATAGAACACAGAGCAGTTTCTCAGAAAGCTTTTTTCCAGTTTTGAACGGAAGATATTTCCTATTTCACCATAGCCCTCTAGGGGCTTCCAAATATCCCTTTGCCAATTCCAGAAGAACAGCGTTAGCGAAAGGCTACTTGAAGGGAGAGATGTAACTCTGTGAGATGAATTAACAGAACAGAGAGCAGTTTCTCAGAAAGCTTCTTTCCAGTTTTGAACGGAAGATATTTCCTTTTTCACCATAGCCCTCTATTGGCTTCCAAATATCCCTTTCCCAATTCCACAAGAACAGCGTTAGCGAAAGGCTTCTTGAAGCGAAAGATGTAACTCTGTGAGATGAATTTACAGAACACAGAGCGGTTTCTCATAAAGCTTCTTTCCAGTTTTGAACGGAAGATATTTCCTTTTTCACCATAGCCTTCTATGGGCTTCCAAATATCCCTTTGCCAATTCCACAAGAACAGCTTTACCTAAAGGTTTCTTGAAGGGAAAGATGTAACTCTGTGAGATGAATTAACAGAACACAGAGCCGTTCCTCAGACAGCTTCTTTCCAGTTTTGAACGAAAGATATTTTCTTTTTCACCAGAGCCACTAAGGGCTTCCAAATATCCCTTTGCCAATTCCAAAAGAACAGCCTTAGCGAAAGACTTCTTGAAGGGAAAGATATAAGTTTGTGAGATAAATCAAGAGAACACAGAGCAGTTTCTCAGAAAGCTTCTTTCCAGTTTGGAACGGAAGATATTTCCTTTTTCACCATAGCCCTCAAAGGGCTTCCAAATATCCCTTTGCCAATTCCACAAGAACAGCCTTATCGAAAGGCTTCTTGAATGGAAAGATGTAACTCTGTGAGATGAAATAACAGAACACAGAACAGTTTCTCAGAAAGCTTCTTTCCATTTTGAACGGAAGGTATTTCCTTTTTCACCATAGCCCTCTATGGGCTTCCAAATATCCCTTTGCCATTTCCAGAAGAACAGCCTTAGCGAAAGGCGTCTTGAAGGGAAAGAGGTAACTCTGTGAGATGAATTAACAGAACACAGAGCAGTTTCTCAGAAAGCTTCTTTCCAGTTTTGAACGGAAGATATTTCCTTTTTCACCATAGCCCTCTAAGGGCTTCCAAATATCCCTTTGCCAATTCCACAAGAACAGCCTTAGAGAAAGGCTTCTTGAAGGGAAAGATGTAACTCTGTGAGATGAATTAACAGAACACAGAGCAGTTTCTCAGAAAGCTTCTTTCCAGTTTGGAACGGAAGATATTTCCTTTTTCACCATAGCCCTCTATGGGCTTCCAAATATCCCTTTGCCAATTCCACAATAACAGCCTTACCGAAAGGCTTCTTGAAGGGAATGATGTAACTCTGTGAGATGAATTAACAGAACACAGAGCAGTTTCTCAGAAAGTTTCTTTCCAGTTTTGAACGGAAGATATTTCCTTTTTCACCATAGCCCTCTATGGGCTTCCAAATATCCCTTTGCCAATTCCACAAGAACAGCGTTAGCGAAAGTTTTCTTGAAGGGAAAGATGTAACTCTGTGAGATGAATTAACATAGCACAGAGCAGTTTCTCATACAGCATCTTTCCAGTTTTGAACGGAAGGTATTTCCTTTTTCACCATAGCCCTCTATGGGCTTCCAAATATCCCTTTGCCAATTCCACAAGAACAGCCTTAGCGAAAGGCTTCTTGAAGGGAAACATGTAACACTGTGAGATGAATTAAGAGAACACGGAGCAGTTTCTCAGAAAGCTTCTTTCCAGTTTTGAAGGGAAGATATTTGCTTTTTCACCATAGCCCTCTAAGGGCTTCCAAATATCCCTCGGCCTATTCCACAAGAACAGCCTTAGCGAAAGGCTTCTAGAAGGGAAAGATGTAACTCTGTGAGATGAATTAACAGAACACAGAGCAGTTTCTCAGAAAGCTTCTTTCCAGTTTTGAACGGAAAATATTTCCTTTTTCAACATAGCCCTCTAAGGGCGTCGAAATATCCCTTTGCCAATTCCACAAGAACAGCCTTATCAAAATGCTTCTTGAAGGGAAAGATGTAACTCTGTGAGATGAATTAACAGAACACAGAGCAATTTCTCAGAAAGCTTCTTTCCAGTTTTGAAAGGAAGTTATTTCCTTTTTCACCATAGCCCTCTATGGGCTTCCAAATATCCCTTTGCCAATTCCACAAGAACAGCCTTAGCGAAAGGCTTCTTGAAGGGAAAGATGTAACTCTGTGAGATGAATTAACAGAACACAGAGCAGTTTCTCAGAAAGCTTCTTTCCAGTTTTGAACCGAAGATATTTCCTTTTTCACCATAGCCCTCTATGGGCTTCCAAATATCCCTTTGCCAATTCCACAAGAACAGCCTTAGCGAAAGGCTTCTTGAAGGGAAAGATGTAACTCTGTGAGATGAATTAACAGAACACAGAGCAGTTTCTCAGAAAGCTTCTTTCCAGTTTCGAACGGAAGATATTTCCTTTTTCACCATAGCCCTCTATGGGCTACCAAATATCCCTTTGCCAATTCGATAAGAACAGCCTTAGCGAAAGGCTTCTTGAAGGGAAACATGTAACTCTGTGAGATGAATTAAGAGAACACAGAGCAGTTTCTCAGAAAGCATCTTTCCAGTTTTGAACGGAAGATATTTTCTTTTTCACCATAGCCCTCCATGGGCTTCCAAATATCCCTTTGCCATTTCCACAAAAACAGCCTTAGCGAAAGGCTTCTTGAAGGGAAAGATGTAACTCTGTGAGATGAATTAAGAGAACACAGAGCAGTTTCTCAAAAAGCTTCTTTCCAGTTTTGAACGGAAGATATTTCCTTTTTCACCATAGCCCTCTATGGGCTTCCAAATATCCCTTTGCCAATTCCACAAGAACAGCCTTAGCGAAAGGCTTCTGGAAGGGAAAGATGTAACTCTGTGAGATGAATTAACAGAACACAGAGCAGTTTCTCAGAAAGATTCTTTCCAGTTTGGAACGGAAGATATTTCCTTTTTCACCATAGCCCTCTATGGGCTTCCAAATATCCCTTTGCCAATTCCACAAGAACAGCCTTAGTGAAAGCCTTCTTGAAGGGAAAGATGTAACTCTGTGAGATGAATTAACAGAACACAGAGCAGTTTCTCAGAAATCTTCTTTCCAGTTTTGAACGGAAGATATTTCCTTTTTCACCATAGCCCTCTATGGGCTTCCAAATATCCCTTTGCCAATTCCACAAGAACAGCGTTAGCGAAAGACTTCTTGAAGGGAAAGATGTAACTCTGTGAGATGAATTAACAGAACACAGAGCAGTTTCTCAGAAAGATTCTTTCCAGTTTTGAACGGAAGATATTTCCTTTTTCAACATAGGCCTCTATGGGATTCCAAATATCCCTTTGCCAATTCCACAAGAACAGCCTTAGCGAAAGGCTTCTTGAAGGGAAATATGTAAGTCTGTGAGATGAATTAATAGAACACAGAGCAGTATCTCAGAAAGCTTCTTTCCAGTTTTCAACGGAAGATAATTCCTTTTTCACCATTGCCCTCTATGGGATTCCAAATATCCCTTTGCCAATTCCACAAGAACAGCCTTAGCGAAAGGCTTCTTGAAGGGAAAGATGTAACTCTGTGAGATGAATTAACAGAACACAGAGCAGTTTCTCAGAAAGCTTCTTTCCAGTTTTGAACGGAAGATATTTCCTTTTTCACCATAACCCTCTATGGGCTTCCAAATATCCCTTTGCCTATTCCACAAGAACAGCCTTAGCGAAAGGCTTCTTGAACGGAAAGATGTAGCTCCGTGAGATGAAATAACAGAGCACAGAGCAGTTTCTCAGAAAGCTTCTTTCCAGTTTTGAACGGAAGATATTTCCTTTTTCAGCATTGCCCTCTATAGGCTTCCAAATATCCCTTTGCCAATTCCACAAGAACAGCCTTAGCGAAAGACTTCTTGAAGGGAAAGATGTAACTCTGTGAGATGAATTAAGAGAACACAAAGGAGTTTCTCAGAATGCTTCTTTCCAGTTTTGAACGGAAGATATTTCCTTTTTGACCACAGAGCTCTATGGGCTTCCAAATATCCCTTTGCCAATTCCACAAGAACAGCCTTAGCGAAAGAATTCTTGAAGGGAAAGATGTAACACTGTGAGATTAATTAAGAGAACACAGAGCAGTTTCTCAGAAAGCTTCTTTCCAGTTTTGAACGGAAGATATTTCCTTTTTCACCATAGCCCTCTATGGGCTTCCAAATATCCCTTTGCCAATTCCAGAAGAACAGCGTTAGCGAAAGGCTTCTTGAAGCGAAAGATGTAACTGTGTGAGATGAATTAACAGAACAAAGAGCAGTTTCTCAGAAAGCTTCTTTCCAGTTTTGAACGGAATATATTTCCTTTTTCACCATAGCCCTCTATGGGCTTCCAAATATCCCTTTGCAAATTCCAGAAGAACAGCCTTAGCGAAAGGCTTCTTGTTGGGAAACATGTAACTCTGTGAGTTGCATTAAAAGAACACAGAGCAGTTTCTCAGAAAGCTTCTTTCCAGTTTCGAACGGAAGATATTTCCTTTTTCACCATAGCCCTCTATGGGCTTCCAAATATCCCTTTGCCAATTCCACAAGAACAGCCTTAGCGAAGGTCTTCTTGAAGGGAAACATGTAACTCTCTGAGATGTATTCAGAGAACACAGAGCAGTTTCTCAGAAAGGTTCTTTCCAGTTTGGAACGGAAGATATTTCCTTTTTCACCATAGCCCTCTATGGGCTTCCAAATATCCCTTTGCCAATTCCACAAGAACAGCGTTAGCGAAAGGCTTCTTGAAGGGAAAGATGTAACTCTGTGAGATGAATTAACAGAACACAGAGCAGTTTCCCAGTAAGCTTCTTTCCAGTTTTGAACGGAAGATATTTCCTTTAACACCATAGCCCTCCATGGGATTCCAAATATCCCTTTGCCTATTCCATAAGAACAGCCTTAGCGAAAGGCTTCTTGAAGGGAAAGATGTAACTCTGTGAGATGAATTTACAGAAAACAGAGCAGTTTCTCGGAAAGCTTCTTTCCAGTTTTGAACGGAAGGTATTTCCTTTTTCACCATAGCCATCTATGGGCTTCCAAACATCCCTTTGCCAATTACACAAGAACAGTCTTAGCGAAAGGCTTCTTGAAGGGAAAGATGTAACTCTGTGAGATGAATTCACAGAACACAGAGCAGTTTCTCAGAAAGTTTCTTTCCAGTTTTGAATGGAAGATATTTCCTTTTTCACCATAGCCCTCTATGGTCTTCCAAATATCCCTTTGCCAATTCCACAAGAACAGCCTTAGCGAAAGGCTTCTTGAAGGGAAAGATGTAACTCTGTGAGATGAATTACCAGAACACAGAGCAGTTTCTCAGAAAGCTTCTTTCCAGTTTTGAACGGAAGATATTTCCTTTTTCACCATAGCCCTCTATTGGCTTCCAAATATCCCTTTCCCAATTCCACAAGAACAGCGTTAGCGAAAGGCTTCTTGAAGGGATAGATGTAACTCTGTGAGATGAATTCACAGAACACAGAGCAGTTTCTCAGAAAGCTTCTTTCCAGTTTTGAACGGAAGATATTTCCATTTTCACCATAGCCCTCTATGGGCTTCCAAATATCCCTTTGCCTATTCCACAAGAACAGCCTTAGCGAAAGGCTTCTTGAAGGGAAAGATGTAACTCTTCGAGGGGAATTAACAGAACACCGAGCAGCTTCTCAGAAAGATTCCTTCCAGTTTTGAACGGAAGATATTTCCTTTTTCACCATAGCCCTCTATGGGCTTCCAAATATCCCTTTGCCAATTACACAAGAACAGTCTTAGCGAAAGGCTTCTTGAAGGGAAAGATGTAACTCTGTGAGATGAATTTAGAGAACACAGAGCAGTTTCTTGGAAAGCTTCTTTCCAGTTTTGAACGGAAGATATTTCCTTTTTTACCATAGCCATCTATGGGCTTCCAAATATCCCTTTGCCAATAACACAAGAACAGTCTTAGCGAAAGGCTTCTTGAAGGGAAAGATGTAACTCTGTGAGATGAATTCACAGAACACAGAGCAGTTTCTCAGAAAGTTTCTTTCCAGTTTTGAATGGAAGATATTTCCTTTTTCACCATAGCCCTCTATGGGCTTCCAAATATTCCTTTGCCAATTCCACAAGAACAGCCTTAGGGAAAGGCTTCTTGAAGGGAAAGATGTAACTCTGTGAGATGAATTAACAGAACACCGTGCAGTTTTTCAGAAAGCTTGTTTCCAGTTTTGAACGGAAGATATTTCCTTTTTCACCATAGCCCTCTAAGGGCTTCCAAATATCCCTTCGCTAATTCCACAAGAACAGCCTTAGCGAAAGGCTTCTTGAAGGGAAAGATGTAACTCTGTGAGATGAACTAGCAGAACACAGAGCAGTTTCTCAGAAAGCTTCATTCTAGTTTTGAACGGAAGATATTTCCTTTTTCTCCATAGCCCTCTATGGGCTTCCAAATATCCCTTTGCCAATTCCATAAGAACAGCCTTAGCGAAAGGCTTCTTGAAGGGAAAGATGTAACTCTGTGAGATGAATTAACAGAACACAGAGCAGTTTCCCAGAAAGCTTCTTTCCAGTTTTGAACGGAAGATATTTCCTTTTTCACCATAGCCCTCCATGGGCTTCCAAATATCCCTTTGCCAATTCCACAAGAACAGCCTTAGCGAAAGGCTTCTTGAAAGGAAACATGTAACTCTGTGAGATGAATTTAGAGAACACAGAGCAGTTTCTCGGAAAGCTTCTTTCCAGTTTTGAACGGAAGATATTTCCTTTTTCACCATAGCCCTCTATGGGCTTCCAAATATCCCTTTGCCAATTCCACAAGAACAGCCTTAGCGAAAGGCTTCTTGAAGGAAAAGATGTAACTCTGTGAGATGAATTAACAGAACACAGAGCAGTTTCTCAGACAGCTTCCTTCCAGTTTTGAACGGAAGATATTTCCTTTTTCACCAAAGCCCTCTAAGGGCTTCCAAATATCCCTTTGCCAATTCCACAAGAACAGCATTAGCGAAAGGCTTCTTGAAGGGAAAGATGTAACTCTGTGAGATGAATTAACAGAACACAGAGCAGTTTCTCAGAAAGCTTCTTTCCAGTTTTGAACGGAAGATATTTCCTTTTTCACCATAGCCTTCTATGGGCTTCCAAATATCCCTTTGCCAATTCCACAAGAACAGCTTTACCGAAAGGTTTCTTGAAGGGAACGATGTAACTCTCTGAGATGAATTAACGGAACACAGAGCAGTTCCTCAGACAGCTTCTTTCCAGTTTTGAACGAAAGATATTTCCTTTTTCACCATAGCCCACTAAGGGCTTCCAAATATCCCTTTGCCAATTCCAAAAGAACAGCCTTAGCGAAAGATTTCTTGAAGGGAAAGATATAACTCTGTGAGATAAATCAAGAGAACACAGAGCAGTTTCTCAGAAAGCTTCTTTCCAGTTTGGAACGGAAGATATTTTCTTTTTCACCATAGCCCTCAAAGGGCTTCCAAATATCCCTTTGCCAATTCCACAAGAACAGCCTTATCGAAAGGCTTCTTGAAGGGAAAGATGTAACTCTGTGAGATGAATTAACAGAACACAGAGCAGTTTCTCAGAAAGCTTCTTTCCAGTTTTGAACGGAAGATATTTCCTTTTTCACCATAGCCCTCTAAGGGCTTCCAAATATCCCTTTGCCAATTCCACAAGAACAGCCTTAGAGAAAGGCTTCTTGAAGGGAAAGATGTAACTCTGTGAGATGAATTAACAGAACACAGAGCAGTTTCTCAGAAAGCTTCTTTCCAGTTTGGAACGGAAGATATTTCCTGTTTCACCATAGCCCTCTATGGGCTTCCAAATATCCCTTTGCCAATTCCACAATAACAGCCTTACCGAAAGGCTTCTTGAAGGGAATGATGTAACTCTGTGAGATGAATTAACAGAACACAGAGCAGTTTCTCAGAAAGTTTCTTTCCAGTTTTGAACGGAAGATATTTCCTTTTTCACCATAGCCCTCTATGGGCTTCCAAATATCCCTTTGCCAATTCCACAAGAACAGCGTTAGCGAAAGTTTTCTTGAAGGGAAAGATGTAACTCTGTGAGATGAATTAACATAGCACAGAGCAGTTTCTCATACAGCATCTTTCCAGTTTTGAACGGAAGGTATTTCCTTTTTCACCATAGCCCTCTATGGGCTTCGAAATATCCCTTTGCCAATTCCACAAGAACAGCCTTATCAAAAGGCTTCTTGAAGGGAAAGATGTAACTCTGTGAGATGAATTAACAGAACACAGAGCAATTTCTCAGAAAGCTTCTTTCCAGTTTTGAAAGGAAGTTATTTCCTTTTTCACCATAGCCCTCTATGGGCTTCCAAATATCCCTTTGCCAATTCCACAAGAACAGCCTTAGCGAAAGGCTTCTTGAAGGGAAAGATGTAACTCTGTGAGATGAATTAACAGAACACAGAGCAGTTTCTCAGAAAGCTTCTTTCCAGTTTTGAACCGAAGATATTTCCTTTTTCACCATAGCCCTCTATGGGCTTCCAAATATCCCTTTGCCAATTCCACAAGAACAGCCTTAGCGAAAGGCTTCTTGAAGGGAAAGATGTAACTCTGTGAGATGAATTAACAGAACACAGAGCAGTTTCTCAGAAAGCTTCTTTCCAGTTTCGAACGGAAGATATTTCCTTTTTCACCATAGCCCTCTATGGGCTACCAAATATCCCTTTGCCAATTCGATAAGAACAGCCTTAGCGAAAGGCTTCTTGAAGGGAAACATGTAACTCTGTGAGATGAATTAAGAGAACACAGAGCAGTTTCTCAGAAAGCATCTTTCCAGTTTTGAACGGAAGTTATTTCCTTTTTCACCATAGCCCTCCATGGGCTTCCAAATATCCCTTTGCCATTTCCACAAAAACAGCCTTAGCGAAAGGCTTCTTGAAGGGAAAGATGTAACTCTGTGAGATGAATTAAGAGAACACAGAGCAGTTTCTCAAAAAGCTTCTTTCCAGTTTTGAACGGAAGATATTTTCTTTTTCACCATAGCCCTCTATGGGCTTCCAAATATCCCTTTGCCAATTCCACAAGAACAGCCTTAGCGAAAGGCTTCTTGAAGGGAAAGATGTAACTCTGTGAGATGAATTAACAGAACACAGAGCAGTTTCTCAGAAAGATTCTTTCCAGTTTCGAACGGAAGATATTTCCTTTTTCACCATAGCCCTCTATGGGCTTCCAAATACCCCTTTGCCAATTCCACAAGAACAGCCTTAGTGAAAGCCTTCTTGAAGGGAAAGATGTAACTCTGTGAGATGAATTAACAGAACACAGAGCAGTTTCTCAGAAATCTTCTTTCCAGTTTTGAACGGAAGATATTTCCTTTTTCACCATAGCCCTCTATGGGCTTCCAAATATCCCTTTGCCAATTCCACAAGAACAGCGTTAGCGAAAGATTTCTTGAAGGGAAAGATGTAACTCTGTGAGATGAATTAACAGAACACAGAGCAGTTTCTCAGAAAGCTTCTTTCCAGTTTTGAACGAAAGATATTTCCTTTTTCAACATAGCTCTCTATGGGCTTCCAAATATCCCTTTGCCAATTCCACAAGAACAGCCTTAGCGAAAGGCTTCTTGAAGCGAAAGATGTAACTCTTTGAGATGAATTAACAGAACACAGAGCAGTTTCTCAGAAAGCTTCTTTCCAGTTTTGAAAGGAAGATATTTCCTGTTTCACCATAGCCGTCTATGGGCTTCCAAATATCCCTCGGACAATTCCACAAGAACAGCCTTAGCGAAAGGCTACTTGAAGGGAAATATGTAACTCTGTGAGATGAATTAACAGAACACAGAGCAGTTTCTC
Source organism: Chlorocebus sabaeus (assembly GCF_047675955.1). NCBI lineage: Eukaryota > Metazoa > Chordata > Mammalia > Primates > Cercopithecidae > Chlorocebus > Chlorocebus sabaeus. Next base: position 2,217,673 of record NW_027327482.1, on the reverse strand, counting down.
AGAAAGCTTCTTTCCAGTTTTGAACGGAAGATATTTCCTTTTTCACCATAGCCCTCTAGGGGCTTCCAAATATCTCTTTGCCAATTCCACAAGAACAGTCTTAGCGAAAGTGTTCTTGAAGTTAAAGATGTAACTCTGTGAGATGAATTAACAGAACACAGAGCAGTTTCTCAGAAAGCTTCTTTCCAGTTTTGAACGGAAGATATTTCCTTTTTCACCATAGGCCTCTATGGGATTCCAAATATCCCTTTGCCAATTCCACAAGAACAGCCTTAGCGAAAGGCTTCTTGAAGGGAAATATGTAAGTCTGTGAGATGAATTAACAGAACACAGAGCAGTATCTCAGAAAGCTTCTTTCCAGTTTTGAACGGAAGATAATTCCTTTTTCACCAGTGCCCTCTATGGGATTCCAAATATCCCTTTGCCAATTCCACAAGAACAGCCTTAGCGAAAGGCTTCTTGAAGGGAAAGATGTAACTCTGTGAGATGAATTAACAGAACACAGAGCAGTTTCTCAGAAAGCTTCTTTCCAGTTTTGAACGGAAGATATTTCCTTTTTCACCATAACCCTCTATGGGCTTCCAAATATCCCTTTGCCTATTCCACAAGAACAGCCTTAGCGAAAGGCTTCTTGAACGGAAAGATGTAGCTCCGTGAGATGAAATAACAGAGCACAGAGCAGTTTCTCAGAAAGCTTCTTTCCAGTTTTGAACGGAAGATATTTCCTTTTTCAGCATTGCCCTCTATAGGCTTCCAAATATCCCTTTGCCAATTCCACAAGAACAGCCTTAGCGAAAGACTTCTTGAAGGGAAAGATGTAACTCTGTGAGATGAATTAAGAGAACACAAAGGAGTTTCTCAGAATGCTTCTTTCCAGTTTTGAACGGAAGATATTTCCTTTTTGACCACAGAGCTCTATGGGCTTCCAAATATCCCTTTGCCAATTCCACAAGAACAGCCTTAGCGAAAGAATTCTTGAAGGGAAAGATGTAACACTGTGAGATTAATTAAGAGAACACAGAGCAGTTTTTCAGAAAGCTTCTTTCCAGTTTGGAACGGAAGATATTTCCTTTTTCACCATAGCCCTCTAAGGGCTTCCAAATATCCCTGTGCCAATTCCACAAGAACAGCCTTAGCGAAAGGCTTCTTGAAGGGAAAGATGTAACTCTGTGAGATGAATTAAGAGAACACAGAGCAGTTTCTCAGAAAGCTTCTTTCCAGTTTTGAACGGAAGATATTTCCTTTTTCACCATAGCCCTCTATGGGCTTCCAAATATCCCTTTGCCAATTCCACAAGAACAGCGTTAGCGAAAGGCTTCTTGAAGCGAAAGATGTAACTGTGTGAGATGAATTAACAGAACAAAGAGCAGTTTCTCAGAAAGCTTCTTTCCAGTTTTGAACGGAATATATTTCCTTTTTCACCATAGCCCTCTATGGGCTTCCAAATATCCCTTTGCAAATTCCAGAAGAACAGCCTTAGCGAAAGGCTTCTTGTTGGGAAACATGTAACTCTGTGAGTTGCATTAAAAGAACACAGAGCAGTTTCTCAGAAAGCTTCTTTCCAGTTTCGAACGGAAGATATTTCCTTTTTCACCATAGCCTTCTATGGGCTTCCAAATATCCCTTTGCCAATTCCACAAGAACAGCCTTAGCGAAGGTCTTCTTGAAGGGAAACATGTAACTCTCTGAGTTGTATTCAGAGAACACAGAGCAGTTTCTCAGAAAGGTTCTTTCCAGTTTGGAACGGAAGATATTTCCTTTTTCACCATAGCCCTCTATGGGCTTCCAAATATCCCTTTGCCAATTCCACAAGAACAGCGTTAGCGAAAGGCTTCTTGAAGGGAAAGATGTAACTCTGTGAGATGAATTAACAGAACACAGAGCAGTTTCCCAGTAAGCTTCTTTCCAGTTTTGAACGGAAGATATTTCCTTTATCACCATAGCCCTCCATGGGCTTCCAAATATCCCTTTGCCTATTCCATAAGAACAGCCTTAGCGAAAGGCTTCTTGAAGGGAAAGATGTAACTCTGTGAGATGAATTTACAGAAAACAGAGCAGTTTCTCGGAAAGCCTCTTTCCAGTTTTGAACGGAAGGTATTTCCTTTTTCACCATAGCCATCTATGGGCTTCCAAACATCCCTTTGCCAATTCCACAAGAACAGCTTTACCTAAAGGTTTCTTGAAGGGAAAGATGTAACTCTGTGAGATGAATTAACAGAACACAGAGCCGTTCCTCAGACAGCTTCTTTCCAGTTTTGAACGAAAGATATTTTCTTTTTCACCAGAGCCACTAAGGGCTTCCAAATATCCCTTTGCCAATTCCAAAAGAACAGCCTTAGCGAAAGACTTCTTGAAGGGAAAGATATAAGTTTGTGAGATAAATCAAGAGAACACAGAGCAGTTTCTCAGAAAGCTTCTTTCCAGTTTGGAACGGAAGATATTTCCTTTTTCACCATAGCCCTCAAAGGGCTTCCAAATATCCCTTTGCCAATTCCACAAGAACAGCCTTATCGAAAGGCTTCTTGAATGGAAAGATGTAACTCTGTGAGATGAAATAACAGAACACAGAACAGTTTCTCAGAAAGCTTCTTTCCATTTTGAACGGAAGGTATTTCCTTTTTCACCATAGCCCTCTATGGGCTTCCAAATATCCCTTTGCCATTTCCAGAAGAACAGCCTTAGCGAAAGGCGTCTTGAAGGGAAAGAGGTAACTCTGTGAGATGAATTAACAGAACACAGAGCAGTTTCTCAGAAAGCTTCTTTCCAGTTTTGAACGGAAGATATTTCCTTTTTCACCATAGCCCTCTAAGGGCTTCCAAATATCCCTTTGCCAATTCCACAAGAACAGCCTTAGAGAAAGGCTTCTTGAAGGGAAAGATGTAACTCTGTTGGATGAATTAACAGAACACAGAGCAGTTTCTCAGAAAGCTTCTTTCCAGTTTGGAACGGAAGATATTTCCTTTTTCACCATAGCCCTCTATGGGCTTCCAAATATCCCTTTGCCAATTCCACAATAACAGCCTTACCGAAAGGCTTCTTGAAGGGAATGATGTAACTCTGTGAGATGAATTAACAGAACACAGAGCAGTTTCTCAGAAAGTTTCTTTCCAGTTTTGAACGGAAGATATTTCCTTTTTCACCATAGCCCTCTATGGGCTTCCAAATATCCCTTTGCCAATTCCACAAGAACAGCGTTAGCGAAAGTTTTCTTGAAGGGAAAGATGTAACTCTGTGAGATGAATTAACATAGCACAGAGCAGTTTCTCATACAGCATCTTTCCAGTTTTGAACGGAAGGTATTTCCTTTTTCACCATAGCCCTCTATGGGCTTCCAAATATCCCTTTGCCAATTCCACAAGAACAGCCTTAGCGAAAGGCTTCTTGAAGGGAAACATGTAACACTGTGAGATGAATTAAGAGAACACGGAGCAGTTTCTCAGAAAGCTTCTTTCCAGTTTTGAAGGGAAGATATTTGCTTTTTCACCATAGCCCTCTAAGGGCTTCCAAATATCCCTCGGCCTATTCCACAAGAACAGCCTTAGCGAAAGGCTTCTAGAAGGGAAAGATGTAACTCTGTGAGATGAATTAACAGAACACAGAGCAGTTTCTCAGAAAGCTTCTTTCCAGTTTTGAACGGAAAATATTTCCTTTTTCAACATAGCCCTCTAAGGGCGTCGAAATATCCCTTTGCCAATTCCACAAGAACAGCCTTATCAAAATGCTTCTTGAAGGGAAAGATGTAACTCTGTGAGATGAATTAACAGAACACAGAGCAATTTCTCAGAAAGCTTCTTTCCAGTTTTGAAAGGAAGTTATTTCCTTTTTCACCATAGCCCTCTATGGGCTTCCAAATATCCCTTTGCCAATTCCACAAGAACAGCCTTAGCGAAAGGCTTCTTGAAGGGAAAGATGTAACTCTGTGAGATGAATTAACAGAACACAGAGCAGTTTCTCAGAAAGCTTCTTTCCAGTTTTGAACCGAAGATATTTCCTTTTTCACCATAGCCCTCTATGGGCTTCCAAATATCCCTTTGCCAATTCCACAAGAACAGCCTTAGCGAAAGGCTTCTTGAAGGGAAAGATGTAACTCTGTGAGATGAATTAACAGAACACAGAGCAGTTTCTCAGAAAGCTTCTTTCCAGTTTCGAACGGAAGATATTTCCTTTTTCACCATAGCCCTCTATGGGCTACCAAATATCCCTTTGCCAATTCGATAAGAACAGCCTTAGCGAAAGGCTTCTTGAAGGGAAACATGTAACTCTGTGAGATGAATTAAGAGAACACAGAGCAGTTTCTCAGAAAGCATCTTTCCAGTTTTGAACGGAAGATATTTTCTTTTTCACCATAGCCCTCCATGGGCTTCCAAATATCCCTTTGCCATTTCCACAAAAACAGCCTTAGCGAAAGGCTTCTTGAAGGGAAAGATGTAACTCTGTGAGATGAATTAAGAGAACACAGAGCAGTTTCTCAAAAAGCTTCTTTCCAGTTTTGAACGGAAGATATTTCCTTTTTCACCATAGCCCTCTATGGGCTTCCAAATATCCCTTTGCCAATTCCACAAGAACAGCCTTAGCGAAAGGCTTCTGGAAGGGAAAGATGTAACTCTGTGAGATGAATTAACAGAACACAGAGCAGTTTCTCAGAAAGATTCTTTCCAGTTTGGAACGGAAGATATTTCCTTTTTCACCATAGCCCTCTATGGGCTTCCAAATATCCCTTTGCCAATTCCACAAGAACAGCCTTAGTGAAAGCCTTCTTGAAGGGAAAGATGTAACTCTGTGAGATGAATTAACAGAACACAGAGCAGTTTCTCAGAAATCTTCTTTCCAGTTTTGAACGGAAGATATTTCCTTTTTCACCATAGCCCTCTATGGGCTTCCAAATATCCCTTTGCCAATTCCACAAGAACAGCGTTAGCGAAAGACTTCTTGAAGGGAAAGATGTAACTCTGTGAGATGAATTAACAGAACACAGAGCAGTTTCTCAGAAAGATTCTTTCCAGTTTTGAACGGAAGATATTTCCTTTTTCAACATAGGCCTCTATGGGATTCCAAATATCCCTTTGCCAATTCCACAAGAACAGCCTTAGCGAAAGGCTTCTTGAAGGGAAATATGTAAGTCTGTGAGATGAATTAATAGAACACAGAGCAGTATCTCAGAAAGCTTCTTTCCAGTTTTCAACGGAAGATAATTCCTTTTTCACCATTGCCCTCTATGGGATTCCAAATATCCCTTTGCCAATTCCACAAGAACAGCCTTAGCGAAAGGCTTCTTGAAGGGAAAGATGTAACTCTGTGAGATGAATTAACAGAACACAGAGCAGTTTCTCAGAAAGCTTCTTTCCAGTTTTGAACGGAAGATATTTCCTTTTTCACCATAACCCTCTATGGGCTTCCAAATATCCCTTTGCCTATTCCACAAGAACAGCCTTAGCGAAAGGCTTCTTGAACGGAAAGATGTAGCTCCGTGAGATGAAATAACAGAGCACAGAGCAGTTTCTCAGAAAGCTTCTTTCCAGTTTTGAACGGAAGATATTTCCTTTTTCAGCATTGCCCTCTATAGGCTTCCAAATATCCCTTTGCCAATTCCACAAGAACAGCCTTAGCGAAAGACTTCTTGAAGGGAAAGATGTAACTCTGTGAGATGAATTAAGAGAACACAAAGGAGTTTCTCAGAATGCTTCTTTCCAGTTTTGAACGGAAGATATTTCCTTTTTGACCACAGAGCTCTATGGGCTTCCAAATATCCCTTTGCCAATTCCACAAGAACAGCCTTAGCGAAAGAATTCTTGAAGGGAAAGATGTAACACTGTGAGATTAATTAAGAGAACACAGAGCAGTTTCTCAGAAAGCTTCTTTCCAGTTTTGAACGGAAGATATTTCCTTTTTCACCATAGCCCTCTATGGGCTTCCAAATATCCCTTTGCCAATTCCAGAAGAACAGCGTTAGCGAAAGGCTTCTTGAAGCGAAAGATGTAACTGTGTGAGATGAATTAACAGAACAAAGAGCAGTTTCTCAGAAAGCTTCTTTCCAGTTTTGAACGGAATATATTTCCTTTTTCACCATAGCCCTCTATGGGCTTCCAAATATCCCTTTGCAAATTCCAGAAGAACAGCCTTAGCGAAAGGCTTCTTGTTGGGAAACATGTAACTCTGTGAGTTGCATTAAAAGAACACAGAGCAGTTTCTCAGAAAGCTTCTTTCCAGTTTCGAACGGAAGATATTTCCTTTTTCACCATAGCCCTCTATGGGCTTCCAAATATCCCTTTGCCAATTCCACAAGAACAGCCTTAGCGAAGGTCTTCTTGAAGGGAAACATGTAACTCTCTGAGATGTATTCAGAGAACACAGAGCAGTTTCTCAGAAAGGTTCTTTCCAGTTTGGAACGGAAGATATTTCCTTTTTCACCATAGCCCTCTATGGGCTTCCAAATATCCCTTTGCCAATTCCACAAGAACAGCGTTAGCGAAAGGCTTCTTGAAGGGAAAGATGTAACTCTGTGAGATGAATTAACAGAACACAGAGCAGTTTCCCAGTAAGCTTCTTTCCAGTTTTGAACGGAAGATATTTCCTTTAACACCATAGCCCTCCATGGGATTCCAAATATCCCTTTGCCTATTCCATAAGAACAGCCTTAGCGAAAGGCTTCTTGAAGGGAAAGATGTAACTCTGTGAGATGAATTTACAGAAAACAGAGCAGTTTCTCGGAAAGCTTCTTTCCAGTTTTGAACGGAAGGTATTTCCTTTTTCACCATAGCCATCTATGGGCTTCCAAACATCCCTTTGCCAATTACACAAGAACAGTCTTAGCGAAAGGCTTCTTGAAGGGAAAGATGTAACTCTGTGAGATGAATTCACAGAACACAGAGCAGTTTCTCAGAAAGTTTCTTTCCAGTTTTGAATGGAAGATATTTCCTTTTTCACCATAGCCCTCTATGGTCTTCCAAATATCCCTTTGCCAATTCCACAAGAACAGCCTTAGCGAAAGGCTTCTTGAAGGGAAAGATGTAACTCTGTGAGATGAATTACCAGAACACAGAGCAGTTTCTCAGAAAGCTTCTTTCCAGTTTTGAACGGAAGATATTTCCTTTTTCACCATAGCCCTCTATTGGCTTCCAAATATCCCTTTCCCAATTCCACAAGAACAGCGTTAGCGAAAGGCTTCTTGAAGGGATAGATGTAACTCTGTGAGATGAATTCACAGAACACAGAGCAGTTTCTCAGAAAGCTTCTTTCCAGTTTTGAACGGAAGATATTTCCATTTTCACCATAGCCCTCTATGGGCTTCCAAATATCCCTTTGCCTATTCCACAAGAACAGCCTTAGCGAAAGGCTTCTTGAAGGGAAAGATGTAACTCTTCGAGGGGAATTAACAGAACACCGAGCAGCTTCTCAGAAAGATTCCTTCCAGTTTTGAACGGAAGATATTTCCTTTTTCACCATAGCCCTCTATGGGCTTCCAAATATCCCTTTGCCAATTACACAAGAACAGTCTTAGCGAAAGGCTTCTTGAAGAGAAAGATGTAACTCTGTGAGATGAATTTAGAGAACACAGAGCAGTTTCTTGGAAAGCTTCTTTCCAGTTTTGAACGGAAGATATTTCCTTTTTTACCATAGCCATCTATGGGCTTCCAAATATCCCTTTGCCAATAACACAAGAACAGTCTTAGCGAAAGGCTTCTTGAAGGGAAAGATGTAACTCTGTGAGATGAATTCACAGAACACAGAGCAGTTTCTCAGAAAGTTTCTTTCCAGTTTTGAATGGAAGATATTTCCTTTTTCACCATAGCCCTCTATGGGCTTCCAAATATTCCTTTGCCAATTCCACAAGAACAGCCTTAGGGAAAGGCTTCTTGAAGGGAAAGATGTAACTCTGTGAGATGAATTAACAGAACACCGTGCAGTTTTTCAGAAAGCTTGTTTCCAGTTTTGAACGGAAGATATTTCCTTTTTCACCATAGCCCTCTAAGGGCTTCCAAATATCCCTTCGCTAATTCCACAAGAACAGCCTTAGCGAAAGGCTTCTTGAAGGGAAAGATGTAACTCTGTGAGATGAACTAGCAGAACACAGAGCAGTTTCTCAGAAAGCTTCATTCTAGTTTTGAACGGAAGATATTTCCTTTTTCTCCATAGCCCTCTATGGGCTTCCAAATATCCCTTTGCCAATTCCATAAGAACAGCCTTAGCGAAAGGCTTCTTGAAGGGAAAGATGTAACTCTGTGAGATGAATTAACAGAACACAGAGCAGTTTCCCAGAAAGCTTCTTTCCAGTTTTGAACGGAAGATATTTCCTTTTTCACCATAGCCCTCCATGGGCTTCCAAATATCCCTTTGCCAATTCCACAAGAACAGCCTTAGCGAAAGGCTTCTTGAAGGAAAAGATGTAACTCTGTGAGATGAATTAACAGAACACAGAGCAGTTTCTCAGACAGCTTCCTTCCAGTTTTGAACGGAAGATATTTCCTTTTTCACCAAAGCCCTCTAAGGGCTTCCAAATATCCCTTTGCCAATTCCACAAGAACAGCATTAGCGAAAGGCTTCTTGAAGGGAAAGATGTAACTCTGTGAGATGAATTAACAGAACACAGAGCAGTTTCTCAGAAAGCTTCTTTCCAGTTTTGAACGGAAGATATTTCCTTTTTCACCATAGCCTTCTATGGGCTTCCAAATATCCCTTTGCCAATTCCACAAGAACAGCTTTACCGAAAGGTTTCTTGAAGGGAACGATGTAACTCTCTGAGATGAATTAACGGAACACAGAGCAGTTCCTCAGACAGCTTCTTTCCAGTTTTGAACGAAAGATATTTCCTTTTTCACCATAGCCCACTAAGGGCTTCCAAATATCCCTTTGCCAATTCCAAAAGAACAGCCTTAGCGAAAGATTTCTTGAAGGGAAAGATATAACTCTGTGAGATAAATCAAGAGAACACAGAGCAGTTTCTCAGAAAGCTTCTTTCCAGTTTGGAACGGAAGATATTTTCTTTTTCACCATAGCCCTCAAAGGGCTTCCAAATATCCCTTTGCCAATTCCACAAGAACAGCCTTATCGAAAGGCTTCTTGAAGGGAAAGATGTAACTCTGTGAGATGAATTAACAGAACACAGAGCAGTTTCTCAGAAAGCTTCTTTCCAGTTTTGAACGGAAGATATTTCCTTTTTCACCATAGCCCTCTAAGGGCTTCCAAATATCCCTTTGCCAATTCCACAAGAACAGCCTTAGAGAAAGGCTTCTTGAAGGGAAAGATGTAACTCTGTGAGATGAATTAACAGAACACAGAGCAGTTTCTCAGAAAGCTTCTTTCCAGTTTGGAACGGAAGATATTTCCTGTTTCACCATAGCCCTCTATGGGCTTCCAAATATCCCTTTGCCAATTCCACAATAACAGCCTTACCGAAAGGCTTCTTGAAGGGAATGATGTAACTCTGTGAGATGAATTAACAGAACACAGAGCAGTTTCTCAGAAAGTTTCTTTCCAGTTTTGAACGGAAGATATTTCCTTTTTCACCATAGCCCTCTATGGGCTTCCAAATATCCCTTTGCCAATTCCACAAGAACAGCGTTAGCGAAAGTTTTCTTGAAGGGAAAGATGTAACTCTGTGAGATGAATTAACATAGCACAGAGCAGTTTCTCATACAGCATCTTTCCAGTTTTGAACGGAAGGTATTTCCTTTTTCACCATAGCCCTCTATGGGCTTCGAAATATCCCTTTGCCAATTCCACAAGAACAGCCTTATCAAAAGGCTTCTTGAAGGGAAAGATGTAACTCTGTGAGATGAATTAACAGAACACAGAGCAATTTCTCAGAAAGCTTCTTTCCAGTTTTGAAAGGAAGTTATTTCCTTTTTCACCATAGCCCTCTATGGGCTTCCAAATATCCCTTTGCCAATTCCACAAGAACAGCCTTAGCGAAAGGCTTCTTGAAGGGAAAGATGTAACTCTGTGAGATGAATTAACAGAACACAGAGCAGTTTCTCAGAAAGCTTCTTTCCAGTTTTGAACCGAAGATATTTCCTTTTTCACCATAGCCCTCTATGGGCTTCCAAATATCCCTTTGCCAATTCCACAAGAACAGCCTTAGCGAAAGGCTTCTTGAAGGGAAAGATGTAACTCTGTGAGATGAATTAACAGAACACAGAGCAGTTTCTCAGAAAGCTTCTTTCCAGTTTCGAACGGAAGATATTTCCTTTTTCACCATAGCCCTCTATGGGCTACCAAATATCCCTTTGCCAATTCGATAAGAACAGCCTTAGCGAAAGGCTTCTTGAAGGGAAACATGTAACTCTGTGAGATGAATTAAGAGAACACAGAGCAGTTTCTCAGAAAGCATCTTTCCAGTTTTGAACGGAAGTTATTTCCTTTTTCACCATAGCCCTCCATGGGCTTCCAAATATCCCTTTGCCATTTCCACAAAAACAGCCTTAGCGAAAGGCTTCTTGAAGGGAAAGATGTAACTCTGTGAGATGAATTAAGAGAACACAGAGCAGTTTCTCAAAAAGCTTCTTTCCAGTTTTGAACGGAAGATATTTTCTTTTTCACCATAGCCCTCTATGGGCTTCCAAATATCCCTTTGCCAATTCCACAAGAACAGCCTTAGCGAAAGGCTTCTTGAAGGGAAAGATGTAACTCTGTGAGATGAATTAACAGAACACAGAGCAGTTTCTCAGAAAGATTCTTTCCAGTTTCGAACGGAAGATATTTCCTTTTTCACCATAGCCCTCTATGGGCTTCCAAATACCCCTTTGCCAATTCCACAAGAACAGCCTTAGTGAAAGCCTTCTTGAAGGGAAAGATGTAACTCTGTGAGATGAATTAACAGAACACAGAGCAGTTTCTCAGAAATCTTCTTTCCAGTTTTGAACGGAAGATATTTCCTTTTTCACCATAGCCCTCTATGGGCTTCCAAATATCCCTTTGCCAATTCCACAAGAACAGCGTTAGCGAAAGATTTCTTGAAGGGAAAGATGTAACTCTGTGAGATGAATTAACAGAACACAGAGCAGTTTCTCAGAAAGCTTCTTTCCAGTTTTGAACGAAAGATATTTCCTTTTTCAACATAGCTCTCTATGGGCTTCCAAATATCCCTTTGCCAATTCCACAAGAACAGCCTTAGCGAAAGGCTTCTTGAAGCGAAAGATGTAACTCTTTGAGATGAATTAACAGAACACAGAGCAGTTTCTCAGAAAGCTTCTTTCCAGTTTTGAAAGGAAGATATTTCCTGTTTCACCATAGCCGTCTATGGGCTTCCAAATATCCCTCGGACAATTCCACAAGAACAGCCTTAGCGAAAGGCTACTTGAAGGGAAATATGTAACTCTGTGAGATGAATTAACAGAACACAGAGCAGTTTCTCAGAAAGCTTCTTTCCAGTTTTGAACGGAAGATATTTCCTTTTTCACCATAGCCCTCTAGGGGCTTCCAAATATCTCTTTGCCAATTCCACAAGAACAGTCTTAGCGAAAGTGTTCTTGAAGTTAAAGATGTAACTCTGTGAGATGAATTAACAGAACACAGAGCAGTTTCTCAGAAAGCTTCTTTCCAGTTTTGAACGGAAGATATTTCCTTTTTCACCATAGGCCTCTATGGGATTCCAAATATCCCTTTGCCAATTCCACAAGAACAGCCTTAGCGAAAGGCTTCTTGAAGGGAAATATGTAAGTCTGTGAGATGAATTAACAGAACACAGAGCAGTATCTCAGAAAGCTTCTTTCCAGTTTTGAACGGAAGATAATTCCTTTTTCACCAGTGCCCTCTATGGGATTCCAAATATCCCTTTGCCAATTCCACAAGAACAGCCTTAGCGAAAGGCTTCTTGAAGGGAAAGATGTAACTCTGTGAGATGAATTAACAGAACACAGAGCAGTTTCTCAGAAAGCTTCTTTCCAGTTTTGAACGGAAGATATTTCCTTTTTCACCATAACCCTCTATGGGCTTCCAAATATCCCTTTGCCTATTCCACAAGAACAGCCTTAGCGAAAGGCTTCTTGAACGGAAAGATGTAGCTCCGTGAGATGAAATAACAGAGCACAGAGCAGTTTCTCAGAAAGCTTCTTTCCAGTTTTGAACGGAAGATATTTCCTTTTTCAGCATTGCCCTCTATAGGCTTCCAAATATCCCTTTGCCAATTCCACAAGAACAGCCTTAGCGAAAGACTTCTTGAAGGGAAAGATGTAACTCTGTGAGATGAATTAAGAGAACACAAAGGAGTTTCTCAGAATGCTTCTTTCCAGTTTTGAACGGAAGATATTTCCTTTTTGACCACAGAGCTCTATGGGCTTCCAAATATCCCTTTGCCAATTCCACAAGAACAGCCTTAGCGAAAGAATTCTTGAAGGGAAAGATGTAACACTGTGAGATTAATTAAGAGAACACAGAGCAGTTTTTCAGAAAGCTTCTTTCCAGTTTGGAACGGAAGATATTTCCTTTTTCACCATAGCCCTCTAAGGGCTTCCAAATATCCCTGTGCCAATTCCACAAGAACAGCCTTAGCGAAAGGCTTCTTGAAGGGAAAGATGTAACTCTGTGAGATGAATTAAGAGAACACAGAGCAGTTTCTCAGAAAGCTTCTTTCCAGTTTTGAACGGAAGATATTTCCTTTTTCACCATAGCCCTCTATGGGCTTCCAAATATCCCTTTGCCAATTCCACAAGAACAGCGTTAGCGAAAGGCTTCTTGAAGCGAAAGATGTAACTGTGTGAGATGAATTAACAGAACAAAGAGCAGTTTCTCAGAAAGCTTCTTTCCAGTTTTGAACGGAATATATTTCCTTTTTCACCATAGCCCTCTATGGGCTTCCAAATATCCCTTTGCAAATTCCAGAAGAACAGCCTTAGCGAAAGGCTTCTTGTTGGGAAACATGTAACTCTGTGAGTTGCATTAAAAGAACACAGAGCAGTTTCTCAGAAAGCTTCTTTCCAGTTTCGAACGGAAGATATTTCCTTTTTCACCATAGCCCTCTATGGGCTTCCAAATATCCCTTTGCCAATTCCACAAGAACAGCCTTAGCGAAGGTCTTCTTGAAGGGAAACATGTAACTCTCTGAGTTGTATTCAGAGAACACAGAGCAGTTTCTCAGAAAGGTTCTTTCCAGTTTGGAACGGAAGATATTTCCTTTTTCACCATAGCCCTCTATGGGCTTCCAAATATCCCTTTGCCAATTCCACAAGAACAGCGTTAGCGAAAGGCTTCTTGAAGGGAAAGATGTAACTCTGTGAGATGAATTAACAGAACACAGAGCAGTTTCCCAGTAAGCTTCTTTCCAGTTTTGAACGGAAGATATTTCCTTTATCACCATAGCCCTCCATGGGCTTCCAAATATCCCTTTGCCTATTCCATAAGAACAGCCTTAGCGAAAGGCTTCTTGAAGGGAAAGATGTAACTCTGTGAGATGAATTTACAGAAAACAGAGCAGTTTCTCGGAAAGCCTCTTTCCAGTTTTGAACGGAAGGTATTTCCTTTTTCACCATAGCCATCTATGGGCTTCCAAACATCCCTTTGCCAATTACACAAGAACAGTCTTAGCGAAAGGCTTCTTGAAGGGAAAGATGTAACTCTGTGAGATGAATTCACAGAACACAGAGCAGTTTCTCAGAAAGTTTCTTTCCAGTTTTGAATGGAAGATATTTCCTTTTTCACCATAGCCCTCTATGGTCTTCCAAATATCCCTTTGCCAATTCCACAAGAACAGCCTTAGCGAAAGGCTTCTTGAAGGGAAAGATGTAACTCTGTGAGATGAATTACCAGAACACAGAGCAGTTTCTCAGAAAGCTTCTTTCCAGTTTTGAACGGAAGATATTTCCTTTTTCACCATAGCCCTCTATTGGCTTCCAAATATCCCTTTCCCAATTCCACAAGAACAGCGTTAGCGAAAGGCTTCTTGAAGGGAAAGATGTAACTCTGTGAGATGAATTCACAGAACACAGAGCAGTTTCTCAGAAAGTTTCTTTCCAGTTTTGAACGGAAGATATTTCCTTTTTCACCATAGCCCTCTATGGGCTTCCAAATATCCCTTTGCCTATTCCACAAGAACAGCCTTAGCGAAAGGCTTCTTGAAAGGAAAGATGTAACTCTTCGAGGGGAATTAACAGAACACCGAGCAGCTTCTCAGAAAGATTCCTTCCAGTTTTGAACGGAAGATATTTCCTTTTTCACCATAGCCCTCTATGGGCTTCCAAATATCCCTTTGCCAATTACACAAGAACAGTCTTAGCGAAAGGCTTCTTGAAGGGAAAGATGTAACTCTGTGAGATGAATTCACAGAACACAGAGCAGTTTCTCAGAAAGTTTCTTTCCAGTTTTGAATGGAAGATATTTCCTTTTTCACCATAGCCCTCTATGGGCTTCCAAATATCAATAGCCAATTCCACAAGAACAGCCTTAGGGAAAGGCTTCTTGAAGGGAAAGATGTAACTCTGTGAGATGAATTAACAGAACACCGTGCAGTTTTTCAGAAAGCTTCTTTCAAGTTTTGAATGGAAGATATTTACTTTTTCACCATAGCCCTCTATGGGCTTCCAAATATCCCTTTGCCAATTCCACAAGAACAGCCTTAGCGAAAGGCTTCTTGAAGGGAAAGATGTAACTCTGTGAGATGAGTTAACAGAAAACAGAGCAGTTTCTCAGAAAGCTTCTTTCCAGTTTTGAACGGAAGATATTTCCTTTTTTTCCATAGCCCTCTATGGGCTTCCAAATATCCCTTTGCCAATTCCACAAGAACAGCCTTAGCGAAAAGCTTCTTGAAGGGAAAGATGTAACTCTGTGAGATGAATTAACAGAACACAGAGCAGTTTCTCAGAAAGCTTCTTTCCAGTTTTGAACGGAAAGTTTTGCCTTTTTCACCATAGCCGTCTATGGGCTTCCAAATATCCCTATGCCAATTCCACAAGAACAGCCTTAGCGAAAGGCTTCTTGAAGGGAAAGAGGTAACTCTGTGAGATGAATTCACAGAACACAGAGCAGTTTCTCAGAAAGCTTCTTTCCAGTTTTGAACGGAAGATATTTCCTTTTTCACCATAGCCCTCCATGGGCTTCCAAATATCCCTTTGCCAATTCCAGAAGAACAGCCTTAGCGAAAGGCTTCTTGAAAGGAAACATGTAACTCTGTGAGATGAATTTAGAGAACACAGAGCAGTTTCTCCGAAAGCTTCTTTCCAGTTTTGAACGGAAGATATTTCCTTTTTTACCATAGCCATCTATGGGCTTCCAAATATCCCTTTGCCAATAACACAAGAACAGTCTTAGCGAAAGGCTTCTTGAAGGGAAAGATGTAACTCTGTGAGATGAATTCACAGAACACAGAGCAGTTTCTCAGAAAGTTTCTTTCCAGTTTTGAATGGAAGATATTTCCTTTTTCACCATAGCCCTCTATGGGCTTCCAAATATCCCTTTGCCAATTCCACAAGAACAGCCTTAGGGAAAGGCTTCTTGAAGGGAAAGATGTAACTCTGTGAGATGAATTAACAGAACACCGTGCAGTTTTTCAGAAAGCTTCTTTCCAGTTTTGAACGGAAGATATTTCCTTTTTCACCATAGCCCTCTATGGGCTTCCAAATATCCCTTCGCCAATTCCACAAGAACAGCCTTAGCGAAAGGCTTCGTGAAGGGAAAGATGTAACTCTGTGAGATGAACTAGCAGAACACAGAGCAGTTTCTCAGAAAGCTTCATTCTAGTTTTGAACGGAAGATATTTCCTTTTTCTCCATAGCCCTCTATGGGCTTCCAAATATCCCTTTGCCAATTCCATAAGAACAGCCTTAGCGAAAGGCTTCTTGAAGGGAGAGATGTAACTCTGTGAGATGAATTAACAGAACACAGAGCAGTTTCCCAGAAAGCTTCTTTCCAGTTTTGAACAGAAGATATTTCCTTTTTCACCATAACCCTCCATGGGCTTCCAAATATCCCTTTGCCAATTCCACAAGAACAGCCTTAGCGAAAGGCTTCTTGAAAGGAAACATGTAACTCTGTGAGATGAATTTAGAGAACACAGAGCAGTTTCTCGGAAAGCTTCTTTCCAGTTTTGAACGGAAGATAATTCCTTTTTTACCATAGCCATCTACGGGCTTCCAAATATCCCTTTGCCAATTACACAAGAACAGTCTTATCGAAAGGCTTCTTGAAGGGAAAGATGTAACTCTGTGAGATGAATTCACAGAACACAGAGCAGTTTCTCAGAAAGTTTCTTTCCAGTTTTGAATGGAAGATATTTCCTTTTTCACCATAGCCCTCTATGGGCTTCCAAATATCCCTTTGCCAATTCCACAAGAACAGCCTTAGGGAAAGGCTTCTTGAAGGGAAAGATGTAACAATGTGAGATGAATTAACAGAACACCGTGCAGTTTTTCAGAAAGCTTCTTTCCAGTTTTGAACGGAAGATATTTCCTTTTTCACCATAGCCCTCTATGGGCTTCCAAATATCCCTTTGCCAATTCCACAAGAACAGCCTTAGCGAAAGGCTTCTTGAAGGGAAAGATGTAACTCTGTGAGATGAATTAACAGAACACAGAGCAGTTTCTCAGAAAGCTTCTTTCCAGTTTTGATCGGAAGATATTTCTTTTTTCACCATACCACTCTATGGGCTTCCAAATATCCCTTTGCCAATTCCACAAGAACAGCCTTAGCGAAAGGCTTCTTGGAGGGAAAGATGTATCTCTGTGTGATGAATTAACGGAACACAGAGCAGTTTCTCAGAAAGCTTCTTTCCAGTTTTGAACGGAAGATATTTCCTTTTTCACATAGCCCTCTATGGGCTTCCAAATATCCCTTTGCCAATTCCACAAGAACAGCATTAGCGAAAGGCTTCTTGAAGGGCAAGATGTAACTCTGTGAGATGAATTAACAGAACTCAGAGCAGTTTCTCAGAAAGCTTCTTTACAGTTTTGAATGGAAGATATTTCCTTTTTCACCATAGCCCTCTATGGGCTTCCAAATATCCCTTTGCCAATTCCACAAGAACAGCCTTAGCGAAAGGCTTCTTGAAGGGAAAGATGTATCTCTCTGAGATGAATTCACAGAACACAGAGCAGTTTCTCAGAAAGCTTCTTTCCAGTTTTGAACGGAAGGTTTTTCCTTTTTCACCATAGCCATCTAAGGGCTTCCAAATATCCCTTTGCCAATTCCACAAGAACAGCCTTAGAGAAAGGCTTCTTGAAGGGAAAGATGTAACTCTGTGAGATGAATTCACAGAACACAGAGCAGTTTCTCAGAAAGCTTCTTTCCAGTTTTGAACGGAAGATATTTCCTTTTTCACCATAGCCCTCTAAGGGCTTCCAAATATCCCTTTCCCAATTCCACAAGAACAGCCTTAGCGAAACGCTTCTTGAAGGGAAAGATGTAATTCTGTGACATGAATTTTCAGAACACAGAGCAGTTTCTCGGAAAGTTTCTTTCCAGTTTTGAACGGAAGATATTTCCTTTTTCACCATAGCCATCTATGGGCTTCCAAACATCCCTTTGCCAATTCCACAAGAACAGCCTTAGCGAAAGGCTTCTTGAAGGGAAAGACGTAATTCTGTGAGATGAATTCACAGAACACAGAGCAGTTTCTCAGAAAGCTTCTTTCCAGTTTTGAACGGAAGATATTTCCATTTTCACCATAGCCCTCTATGGGCTTCCAAATATCCCTTTGCCAATTCCACAAGAATAGCCTTAGCGAAAGGCTTCTTGAAGGAAAAGATGTAACTCTGTGAGATGAATTAACAGAACACAGAGCAGTTTCTCAGAAAGCTTCTTTCCAGTTTTGAACGGAAGATATTTCCTTTTTCACCAAAGCCCTCTATGGGCTTCCTAATATCCCTTTGCCAATTCCACAAGAACAGCCTTAGCAAAAGGCTTCTTGAAGGGAAAGATGTAACTCAGTGAGATGAATTCACAGAACACAGAGCAGTTTCTCAGAAAGCTTCTTTCCAGTTTTGAACGGAAGATATTTCCTTTTTCACCATAGCCCTCTAAGTGCTTCCAAATATCACTTTGCCAATTCCACAAGAACAGCCTTAGCGAAAGACTTCTTGAAGGAAAAGATGTAACTCTGTGAGTTGAATTAATAGAACACCGTGCAGTTTCTCAGAAAGCTTCTTTCCAGTTTTGAACGGAAGATATTTCCTTTGTCACCATAGCCCTCTATGGGCTTCCAAATATCCCTTTGCCAATTCCACAAGAACAGCCTTAGCGAAAGCCTTCTTGAAGGAAAAGATGTAACTCTGTGAGATGAATTAACAGAACACAGAGCAGTTTCTCAGAAAGCTTCTTTCCAGTTTTGAACGGAAGATATTTCCTTTTTCACCATAGCCCTCTATGGGCTTCCAAATATCCCTTTGCCAATTCCACAAGAACAGCCATAGCGAAATGCTTCTTGAAGGGAAATATGTAACTCTGTGAGATGAATTAACAGAACACAGAGCAGTTTCTCAGAAAGCTTCTTTCCCGTTTTGAACGGAAGATATTTCCTTTTTCACCATAGCCCTCTATGGGCTTCCAAATATCCCTTTGCCAATTCCACAAGAACAGCCTTAGCGAAAGGCTTCTTGAAGGGAAAGATGTAACTCTGTGAGATGAATTAACAGAACACAGAGCAGTTTCTCAGACAGCTTCCTTCCAGTTTTGAACGGAAGATATTTCCTTTTTCACCAAAGCCCTCTAAGGGCTTCCAAATATCCCTTTGCCAATTCCACAAGAACAGCATTAGCGAAAGGCTTCTTGAAGGGAAAGATGTAACTCTGTGAGATGAATTAACAGAACTCAGAGCAGTTTCTCAGAAAGCTTCTTTCCAGTTTTGAACGGAAGATATATCCTTTTTCACCATAGCCCTCTATGGGCTTCCAAATATCCCTTTGCCAATTGCAAAAGAACAGCCTTAGCGAAAGGCTTCTTGAAGGGAAAGATGTAACTCTCTGAGATGAATTAACAGAACACAGAGCAATTTCTCTGAAAGCTTCTTTCCAGTTTTGAACGGATTGTAATTCCTTTTTCAACATAGCCCTCTATGGGCTTCCAAATATCCCTTTGCCAATTCCACAAGAACAGCCTTAGCGAAAGGCTACTTGAAGGGAAATATGTAACTCTGTGAGATGAATTAACAGAACACAGAGCAGTTTCTCAGAAAGCTTCTTTCCAGTTTTGAACGGAAGATATTTCCTTTTTCACCATAGCCCTCTAGGGGCTTCCAAATATCTCTTTGCCAATTCCACAAGAACAGTCTTAGCGAAAGTCTTCTTGAAGTTAAAGATGTAACTCTGTGAGATGAATTAACAGAACACAGAGCAGTTTCTCAGAAAGCTTCTTTCCAGTTTTGAACGGAAGATATTTCCTTTTTCACCATAGGCCTCTATGGGATTCCAAATATCCCTTTGCCAATTCCACAAGAACAGCCTTAGCGAAAGGCTTCTTGAAGGGAAATATGTAAGTCTGTGAGATGAATTAACAGAACACAGAGCAGTATCTCAGAAAGCTTCTTTCCAGTTTTGAACGGAAGATAATTCCTTTTTCACCATTGCCCTCTATGGGATTCCAAATATCCCTTTGCCAATTCCACAAGAACAGCCTTAGCGAAAGGCTTCTTGAAGGGAAAGATGTAACTCTGTGAGATGAATTAACAGAACACAGAGCAGTTTCTCAGAAAGCTTCTTTCCAGTTTTGAACGGAAGATATTTCCTTTTTCACCATAACCCTCTATGGGCTTCCAAATATCCCTTTGCCTATTCCACAAGAACAGCCTTAGCGAAAGGCTTCTTGAACGGAAAGATGTAGCTCCGTGAGATGAAATAACAGAGCACAGAGCAGTTTCTCAGAAAGCTTCTTTCCAGTTTTGAACGGAAGATATTTCCTTTTTCAGCATTGCCCTCTATAGGCTTCCAAATATCCCTTTGCCAATTCCACAAGAACAGCCTTAGCGAAAGACTTCTTGAAGGGAAAGATGTAACTCTGTGAGATGAATTAAGAGAACACAAAGGAGTTTCTCAGAATGCTTCTTTCCAGTTTTGAACGGAAGATATTTCCTTTTTGACCACAGAGCTCTATGGGCTTCCAAATATCCCTTTGCCAATTCCACAAGAACAGCCTTAGCGAAAGAATTCTTGAAGGGAAAGATGTAACACTGTGAGATTAATTAAGAGAACACAGAGCAGTTTTTCAGAAAGCTTCTTTCCAGTTTGGAACGGAAGATATTTCCTTTTTCACCATAGCCCTCTAAGGGCTTCCAAATATCCCTGTGCCAATTCCACAAGAACAGCCTTAGCGAAAGGCTTCTTGAAGGGAAAGATGTAACTCTGTGAGATGAATTAAGAGAACACAGAGCAGTTTCTCAGAAAGCTTCTTTCCAGTTTTGAACGGAAGATATTTCCTTTTTCACCATAGCCCTCTATGGGCTTCCAAATATCCCTTTGCCAATTCCACAAGAACAGCGTTAGCGAAAGGCTTCTTGAAGCGAAAGATGTAACTGTGTGAGATGAATTAACAGAACAAAGAGCAGTTTCTCAGAAAGCTTCTTTCCAGTTTTGAACGGAATATATTTCCTTTTTCACCATAGCCCTCTATGGGCTTCCAAATATCCCTTTGCAAATTCCAGAAGAACAGCCTTAGCGAAAGGCTTCTTGTTGGGAAACATGTAACTCTGTGAGTTGCATTAAAAGAACACAGAGCAGTTTCTCAGAAAGCTTCTTTCCAGTTTCGAACGGAAGATATTTCCTTTTTCACCATAGCCCTCTATGGGCTTCCAAATATCCCTTTGCCAATTCCACAAGAACAGCCTTAGCGAAGGTCTTCTTGAAGGGAAACATGTAACTCTCTGAGTTGTATTCAGAGAACACAGAGCAGTTTCTCAGAAAGGTTCTTTCCAGTTTTGAACGGAAGATATTTCCTTTTTCACCATAGCCCTCTATGGGCTTCCAAATATCCCTTTGCCAATTCCACAAGAACAGCCTTAGCGAAAGGCTTCTTGAAGGGAAAGATGTAACCCTGTGAGATGAATTAACAGAACACCGAGCAGTTTCTCAGAAAGATTCCCTCTGTTTTGAACGGAAGATATTTCCATTTTCACCGTAGCCCTCTATGGGCTTCCAAATATCCCTTTGCTAATTCCACAAGAACAGCCTTAGGGAAAGGCTTCTTGAAGGGAAAGATGTAACTCTGTGAGATGAATTAACAGAACACCGTGCAGTTTTTCAGAAAGCTTCTTTCCAGTTTTGAACGGAAGATATTTCTTTTTCACCATAGCCCTCTAAGGGCTTCCAAATATCCCTTTGCCAATTCCACAAGAACAGCCTTAGCGAAAGGCTTCTTGAAGGGAAAGATGTAACTCTGTGAGATGAATTAACTGAACACAGAGCAGTTTCTCAGAATGCTTCTTTCCAGTTTTGAACGAAAGGTACTTCCTTTTTCACCATAGCCCTCTGTGGGCTTCCAAGTATCCCTTTCCCAATTCAACAAGAACAGCCTTAGCGAAAGGCTTCTTGAAGGGAAAGATGTATCTCTGTGAGATGAATTAACAGAACACAGAGCAGTTTCTCAGAAAGCTTCTTTCCAGTTTTGAACGGAAGATATTTCCCTTTTCACCATAACCCTCTAAGGGCTTCCAAATATCCCTTTTCCAATTCCACAAGAACAGCCTTAGCGAAAGGCTTCTTGAAGGGAAAGATGTCACTCTGTGAGATGAATTAACAGAACACAGAGCAGTTTCCCAGAAAGCTTCTTTTCTGTTTTGAACGGAAGATATTTCCTTTATCACCATAGCCCTCCATGGGCTTCCAAATATCCCTTTGCCTATTCCATAAGAACAGCCTTAGCGAAAGGCTTCTTGAAGGGAAAGATGTAACTCTGTGAGATCAATTAACAGAACACAGAGCAGTTTCTCAGAAAGCTTCTTTCCAGTTTTGTACGGAAGATATTTCTTTTTTCACCATAGCCCTCTATGGGCTTCCAAATATCCCTTTGCCAATTCCACAAGAACAGCCTTAGCGAAAGGTTTCTTGAAGGGAAAGATGTATCTCTGTGTGATGAATTAACAGAACACAGAGCATTTTCTCAGAAAGCTTCTTTCCAGTTTGGAACGGAAGATATTTCCTTTTTCACGTAGCCCTCTATGGGCTTCCAAATATCCCTTTGCCAATTCCACAAGAACAGCATTAGCGAAAGGCTTCTTGAAGGGCAAGATGTAACTCTGTGAGATGAATTAACAGAACTCAGAGCAGTTTCTCAGAAAGCTTCTTTCCAGTTTTGAATGGAAGATATTTCCTTTTTCACCATAGCCCTCTATGGGCTTCCAAATATCCCTTTGCCAATTCCACAAGAACAGCCTTAGCGAAAGGCTTCTTGAAGGGAAAGATGTATCTCTGTGAGATGAATTAACAGAACACAGAGCAGTTTCTCAGAAAGCTTCTTTCCAGTTTTGAACGGAAGGTTTTTCCTTTTTCACCATAGCCGTCTATGGGCTTCCAAATATCCCTTTGCCAATTCCACAAGAACAGCCTTAGCGAAAGGCTTCTTGAAGGGAAAGATGTTACTCTGTGAGATGAATTCACAGAACACAGAGCAGTTTCTCAGAAAGCTTTTTTCCAGTTTTGAACGGAAGATATATCCTTTTTCACCATAGCCATCTATGGGCTTCCAAATCCCTTTGCCTATTCCACAAGAAAAGCCTTAGTGAAAGTCTTCTTGAAGTTAAAGATGTAACTCTGTGAGATGAATTAACAGAACACAGAGCAGTTTCTCAGAAAGCTTCTTTCCAGTTTTGAACGGAAGATATTTCCTTATTCAGCATAGCCCTCCCTCGTCTTCCAAATATCCCTTTGCCAATTCCACAAGAACATCCTTAGCGAAAGGCTTCTTGAAGGGAAAGATGTAACTCTGTGAGATGAATTAACAGAAGACAGAGCAGTTTCTCAGAAAGCTTCTTTCCGGTTTTGAACGGAAGATATTTCCTTTTTCACCATAGCCCTCTATGGGCTTCCAAATATCCCTTTGCCAATTCCACAAGAGCAGGCTTAGCGAAAGGCTTCTTGAAGGGAAATATGTAACTCTGTGAGATTAATTAAGAGAACACAGAGCAGTTTCTCAGAAAGCTTCTTTCCAGTTTTGAACGGAAGATATTTCCTTTTTCACCATAGCCCTCTATGGGCTTCCAAATATCCCTTTGCCCATTCCACAAGAACAGCCTTAGCGAAAGGCTTCTTGAAGGGAAAGTTGTAACTCTGTGAGATGAATTAACAGAACACAGAGCAGTTTCTCAGAAAGCTTCTTTCCAGTTTTGGACGGAAGGATTTCCTTTTTCACCATAACCGACTATGGGCTTCCAAATATCCCTTTGCCAATTCCACAAGAACAGCCTTAGCGAAAGGCTTCTTGAGGGGAAAGATGAAACTCTGTGGGATGAATTAACAGAACACAGAGCAGTTTCTCAGAAAGCTTCTTTCCAGTTTTGAACGGAAGATATTTCCTTTTTCACCGTAGCCCTCTAGGGGCTTCCAAATATCCCTTTGCCAATTCCAAAAGAACAGCCTTAGCGAAAGGCTTCTTGAAGGAAAAGGTGTAACTCTGTGAGATGAATTAACAGAACACAGAGCAGTTTCTCAGAAAGCTTCTTTCCAGTTTTGAACGGAAGATATTTCCTTTTTCACCATAGCCCTCTATGGGCTTCCAAATATCCCTTTGCCAATTCCACAAGAACAGCGTTAGCGAAAGGCTTCTTGAAGGGAAAGATGTAACTCTGCGAGATGAATTAACAGAACACCGAGCAGTTTCTCAGAAAGATTCCTTCCCGTTTTGAACGGAAGATATTTCCTTTTTCACCATAGCCCTCTATGGGCTTCCAAATATCCCTTTGCCAATTCCACAAGAAGAGCCTTAGGGAAAGGCTACTTGAAGGGAAAGATGTAACTCTGTGAGATGAATTAACAGAACACCGTGCAGTTTTTCAGAAAGCTTCTTTCCAGTTTTGAACGGAAGATATTTCCTTTTTCACCATAGCCCTCTAGGAGCTTCCAAATATCCCTTTGCCAATTCCATAAAACAGCCTTAGCGAAGGGCTTCTTGAAGGGAAAGATGTAACTCTGTGAGATGAATTAACAGAACACAGAGCAGTTTCTCAGAAAGCTTCTTTCCAGTTTTGAACGGAAGATATTTCCTTTTTCACCATAGCCCTCTATGGGCTTCCAAATATCCCTTTGCCAATTCCACAAGAACAGACTTAGCGAAAGGCTTCTTGAAGAGAAAGATGTAACTCTGTGAGATGAATTAACAGAACACAGAGCAGTTTCTCAGAAAGCTTCTATCCAGTTTTGAACGGAAGATATTTCCTTTTTCACCATTGCCTTCTATGGGCTTCCAAATATCCCTTTGCCAATTACACAAGAACAGCCTTAGCGAAAGGCTTCTTGATGGGAAAGATGTAACTCTTTGAGATGAATTAACAGAACACAGAGCAGTTTCTCAGAAAGCTTCTTTCCCGTTTTGAACGGAAGATATTTCCTTTTTCACCCTAGCCTTCTATGGGCTTCCAAATATCCCTTTGCCAATTCCACAAGAACAGCCTTAGCGAAAGGCTTCTTGAAGGGAAAGATGTAACACTGTGAGATGAATTAACAGAACACAGAGCAGTTTCTCAGAAAGCTTCTTTCCAGTTTTGAACGGAAGATATTTCTTTTTTCACCATAGCCCTCTATGGGCTTCCAAATATCCCTTTGCCAATTCCACAAGAACAGCCTTAGCGAAAGGCTTCTTGAAGGGAAAGATGTATCTCTGTGTGACGAATTAACAGAACACAGAGCAGTTTCTCAGAAAGCTTCTTTCCAGTTTTGAACGGAAGATATTTCCTTTTTCACATAGCCCTCTATGGGCTTCCAAATATCCCTTTGCCAATTACACAAGAACAGCCTTAGCGAAAGGCTTCTTGATGGGAAAGATGTAACTCTTTGAGATGAATTAACAGAACACAGAGCAGTTTCTCAGAAAGCTTCTTTCCCGTTTTGAACGGAAGATATTTCCTTTTTCACCATAGCCCTCTATGGGCTTCCAAATATCCCTTTGCCAATTCCACAAGAACAGCCTTAGCGAAAGGCTTCTTGAAGGGAAAGATGTAACTCTGTGAGATGAATTAACAGAACACAGAGCAGTTTCTCAGAAAGCTTCTTTCAAGTTTTGAACGGAAATTTTGCCTTTTTCACCATAGCCGTCTATGGGCTTCCAAATATCCCTTTGCCGATTCCACAAGAACAGCGTTAGCGAAAGGCTTCTTGAAGGGAAAGATGTAACTCTGTGAGATGAATTCGCGGAACACAGAGCAGTTTCTCAGAAAGCTTCTTTCCAGTTTTGAACGGAAGATATTTCCTTTTTCACCATAGCCCTCTATGGGCTTCCAAATATCCCTTTGCCAATTCCAAAAGAACAGCCTTAGCGAAAGGCTTCTTGAAGGGAAAGATGTAACTCTGTGAGATGAATTAACAGAACACAGAGCAGTTTCTCAGAAAGCTTCTTTCAAGTTTTGAACGGAAAGTTTTGCCTTTTTCACCATAGCCGTCTATGGGCTTCCAAATATCCCCTTGCCGATTCCACAAGAACAGCGTTAGCGAAAGGCTTCTTGAAGGGAAAGATGTAACTCTGTGAGATGAATTTGCAGAACACAGAGCAGTTTCTCAGAAAGCTTCTTTCCAGTTTTGAACGGAAGATATTTCCTTTTTCACCATAGCCATCTATGGGCTTCCAAATATCCCTTTGCCAATTCCACAAGAACAGCCTTAGCGAAAGGCTTCTTGAAGTGAAAGATGTAACTCTGTGAGATGAACTAGCAGAACACAGAGCAGTTTCTCAGAAAGCTTCATTCCAGTTTTGAACGGAAGATATTTCCTTTTTCACCATAGAACTCTATGGGCTTCCAAATATCCCTTTGCCAATTCCATAAGAACAGCCTTAGCGAAAGGCTTCTTGAAGGGAAAGATGTAACTCTGTGAGATGAATTCACAGAACACAGAGCAGTTTCTCACAAAGCTTCTTTCCAGTTTTGAACGGAAGATATTTCCTTTTTCACCATAGCCCTCTATGGGCTTCCAAATATCCCTTTGCCAATTCCACAAGAACAGCCTTAGCGAAAGGCTTCTTGAAGGAAAAGATGTAACTCTGTGAGATGAATTAACAGAACACAGAGCAGTTTCTCAGAAAGCTTCTTTCCAGTTTTGAACGGAAGATATTTCCTTTTTCACCATAGCCCTCTATGGGCTTCCAAATATCCCTTTGCCAATTCCACAAGAACAGCCTTAGCGAAAGTCTTTTGAAGGAAAAGGTGTACCTCTGTGAGATGAATTAACAGAACACAGAGCAGTTTCTCAGAAAGCTTCTTTCCAGTTTTGAACGGAAGTTATTTCCTTTTTCACCATAGCCCTCTATGGGCTTCCAAATATCCCTTTGCCAATTCCACAAGAACAGCCTTAGCGAAAGGCTTCTTGAAAGGAAAGATGTAACTCTGTGAGATGAATTAACAGAACACAGAGCAGTTTCTCAAAAAGCTTCTTTCCAGTTTTGAACGGAAAGTTTTGCCTTTTTCACCATAGCCGTCTATGGGCTTCCAAATATCCCTTTGCCAATTCCACAAGAACAGCCTTAGCGAAAGGCTTCTTGAAGGGAAAGATGTAACTCTGTGAGATGAATTAACAGAACACAGAGCAGTTTCTCAGAAAGCTTCCTTCCAGTTTTGAACGGAAGATATTTCCTTTTTCACCATAGCCCTCTATGGGCTTCCAAATATCCCTTTGCCAATTCCACAAGAACAGCCATAGCGAAATGCTTCTTGAAGGGAAATATGTAACTCTGTGAGATGAATTAACAGAACACAGAGCAGTTTCTCAGAAAGCTTCTTTCCCGTTTTGAACGGAAGATATTTCCTTTTTCACCATAGCCCTCTATGGGCTTCCAAATATCCCTTTGCCAATTCCACAAGAACAGCCTTAGCGAAAGGCTTCTTGAAGGGAAAGATGTAACTCTGTGAGATGAATTAACAGAACACAGAGCAGTTTCTCAGACAGCTTCCTTCCAGTTTTGAACGGAAGATATTTCCTTTTTCACCAAAGCCCTCTAAGGGCTTCCAAATATCCCTTTGCCAATTCCACAAGAACAGCATTAGCGAAAGGCTTCTTGAAGGGAAAGATGTAACTCTGTGAGATGAATTAACAGAACTCAGAGCAGTTTCTCAGAAAGCTTCTTTCCAGTTTTGAACGGAAGATATATCCTTTTTCACCATAGCCCTCTATGGGCTTCCAAATATCCCTTTGCCAATTGCAAAAGAACAGCCTTAGCGAAAGGCTTCTTGAAGGGAAAGATGTAACTCTCTGAGATGAATTAACAGAACACAGAGCAATTTCTCTGAAAGCTTCTTTCCAGTTTTGAACGGATTGTAATTCCTTTTTCAACATAGCCCTCTATGGGCTTCCAAATATCCCTTTGCCAATTCCACAAGAACAGCCTTAGCGAAAGGCTACTTGAAGGGAAATATGTAACTCTGTGAGATGAATTAACAGAACACAGAGCAGTTTCTCAGAAAGCTTCTTTCCAGTTTTGAACGGAAGATATTTCCTTTTTCACCATAGCCCTCTAGGGGCTTCCAAATATCTCTTTGCCAATTCCACAAGAACAGTCTTAGCGAAAGTCTTCTTGAAGTTAAAGATGTAACTCTGTGAGATGAATTAACAGAACACAGAGCAGTTTCTCAGAAAGCTTCTTTCCAGTTTTGAACGGAAGATATTTCCTTTTTCACCATAGGCCTCTATGGGATTCCAAATATCCCTTTGCCAATTCCACAAGAACAGCCTTAGCGAAAGGCTTCTTGAAGGGAAATATGTAAGTCTGTGAGATGAATTAACAGAACACAGAGCAGTATCTCAGAAAGCTTCTTTCCAGTTTTGAACGGAAGATAATTCCTTTTTCACCATTGCCCTCTATGGGATTCCAAATATCCCTTTGCCAATTCCACAAGAACAGCCTTAGCGAAAGGCTTCTTGAAGGGAAAGATGTAACTCTGTGAGATGAATTAACAGAACACAGAGCAGTTTCTCAGAAAGCTTCTTTCCAGTTTTGAACGGAAGATATTTCCTTTTTCACCATAACCCTCTATGGGCTTCCAAATATCCCTTTGCCTATTCCACAAGAACAGCCTTAGCGAAAGGCTTCTTGAACGGAAAGATGTAGCTCCGTGAGATGAAATAACAGAGCACAGAGCAGTTTCTCAGAAAGCTTCTTTCCAGTTTTGAACGGAAGATATTTCCTTTTTCAGCATTGCCCTCTATAGGCTTCCAAATATCCCTTTGCAAATTCCACAAGAACAGCCTTAGCGAAAGACTTCTTGAAGGGAAAGATGTAACTCTGTGAGATGAATTAAGAGAACACAAAGGAGTTTCTCAGAATGCTTCTTTCCAGTTTTGAACGGAAGATATTTCCTTTTTGACCACAGAGCTCTATGGGCTTCCAAATATCCCTTTGCCAATTCCACAAGAACAGCCTTAGCGAAAGAATTCTTGAAGGGAAAGATGTAACACTGTGAGATTAATTAAGAGAACACAGAGCAGTTTTTCAGAAAGCTTCTTTCCAGTTTGGAACGGAAGATATTTCCTTTTTCACCATAGCCCTCTAAGGGCTTCCAAATATCCCTGTGCCAATTCCACAAGAACAGCCTTAGCGAAAGGCTTCTTGAAGGGAAAGATGTAACTCTGTGAGATGAATTAAGAGAACACAGAGCAGTTTCTCAGAAAGCTTCTTTCCAGTTTTGAACGGAAGATATTTCCTTTTTCACCATAGCCCTCTATGGGCTTCCAAATATCCCTTTGCCAATTCCACAAGAACAGCGTTAGCGAAAGGCTTCTTGAAGCGAAAGATGTAACTGTGTGAGATGAATTAACAGAACAAAGAGCAGTTTCTCAGAAAGCTTCTTTCCAGTTTTGAACGGAATATATTTCCTTTTTCACCATAGCCCTCTATGGGCTTCCAAATATCCCTTTGCAAATTCCAGAAGAACAGCCTTAGCGAAAGGCTTCTTGTTGGGAAACATGTAACTCTGTGAGTTGCATTAAAAGAACACAGAGCAGTTTCTCAGAAAGCTTCTTTCCAGTTTCGAACGGAAGATATTTCCTTTTTCACCATAGCCCTCTATGGGCTTCCAAATATCCCTTTGCCAATTCCACAAGAACAGCCTTAGCGAAGGTCTTCTTGAAGGGAAACATGTAACTCTCTGAGTTGTATTCAGAGAACACAGAGCAGTTTCTCAGAAAGGTTCTTTCCAGTTTGGAACGGAAGATATTTCCTTTTTCACCATAGCCCTCTATGGGCTTCCAAATATCCCTTTGCCAATTCCACAAGAACAGCCTTAGCGAAAGGCTTCTTGAAGGGAAAGATGTAACCCTGTGAGATGAATTAACAGAACACCGAGCAGTTTCTCAGAAAGATTCCCTCTGTTTTGAACGGAAGATATTTCCATTTTCACCGTAGCCCTCTATGGGCTTCCAAATATCCCTTTGCTAATTCCACAAGAACAGCCTTAGGGAAAGGCTTCTTGAAGGGAAAGATGTAACTCTGTGAGATGAATTAACAGAACACCGTGCAGTTTTTCAGAAAGCTTCTTTCCAGTTTTGAACGGAAGATATTTCTTTTTCACCATAGCCCTCTAAGGGCTTCCAAATATCCCTTTGCCAATTACACAAGAACAGCCTTAGCGAAAGGCTTCTTGTAGGGAAAGATGTAACTCTGTGAGATGAATTAACAGAACACAGAGCAGTTTCTCAGAAAGCTTCTTTCCAGTTTTGAACGGAAGGTATTTCCTTTTTCACCATAGCCCTCTATGGGCTTCCAAATATCCCTTTGCCAATTCCACAAGAACAGCCTTAGCGAAAGGCTTCTTGAAGGGAAAGATGTAACTCTGTGAGATGAATTAACTGAACACAGAGCAGTTTCTCAGAATGCTTCTTTCCAGTTTTGAACGAAAGGTACTTCCTTTTTCACCATAGCCCTCTGTGGGCTTCCAAGTATCCCTTTCCCAATTCAACAAGAACAGCCTTAGCGAAAGGCTTCTTGAAGGGAAAGATGTATCTCTGTGAGATGAATTAACAGAACACAGAGCAGTTTCTCAGAAAGCTTCTTTCCAGTTTTGAACGGAAGATATTTCCCTTTTCACCATAACCCTCTAAGGGCTTCCAAATATCCCTTTTCCAATTCCACAAGAACAGCCTTAGCGAAAGGCTTCTTGAAGGGAAAGATGTCACTCTGTGAGATGAATTAACAGAACACAGAGCAGTTTCCCAGAAAGCTTCTTTTCTGTTTTGAACGGAAGATATTTCCTTTATCACCATAGCCCTCCATGGGCTTCCAAATATCCCTTTGCCTATTCCATAAGAACAGCCTTAGCGAAAGGCTTCTTGAAGGGAAAGATGTAACTCTGTGAGATCAATTAACAGAACACAGAGCAGTTTCTCAGAAAGCTTCTTTCCAGTTTTGTACGGAAGATATTTCTTTTTTCACCATAGCCCTCTATGGGCTTCCAAATATCCCTTTGCCAATTCCACAAGAACAGCCTTAGCGAAAGGTTTCTTGAAGGGAAAGATGTATCTCTGTGTGATGAATTAACAGAACA
Organism: Chlorocebus sabaeus; assembly: GCF_047675955.1. Classification (NCBI taxonomy): domain Eukaryota; kingdom Metazoa; phylum Chordata; class Mammalia; order Primates; family Cercopithecidae; genus Chlorocebus; species Chlorocebus sabaeus. Next base: position 2,187,087 of record NW_027327482.1, on the reverse strand, counting down.
CAGAGCATTTTCTCAGAAAGCTTCTTTCCAGTTTGGAACGGAAGATATTTCCTTTTTCACGTAGCCCTCTATGGGCTTCCTAATATCCCTTTGCCAATTCCACAAGAACAGCATTAGCGAAAGGCTTCTTGAAGGGAAAGATGTAACTCTGTGAGATGAATTAACAGAACTCAGAGCAGTTTCTCAGAAAGCTTCTTTCCAGTTTTGAATGGAAGATATTTCCTTTTTCACCATAGCCCTCTATGGGCTTCCAAATATCCCTTTGCCAATTCCACAAGAACAGCCTTAGCGAAAGGCTTCTTGAAGGGAAAGATGTATCTCTGTGAGATGAATTAACAGAACACAGAGCAGTTTCTCAGAAAGCTTCTTTCCAGTTTTGAACGGAAGGTTTTTCCTTTTTCACCATAGCCGTCTATGGGCTTCCAAATATCCCTTTGCCAATTCCACAAGAACAGCCTTAGCGAAAGGCTTCTTGAAGGGAAAGATGTTACTCTGTGAGATGAATTCACAGAACACAGAGCAGTTTCTCAGAAAGCTTTTTTCCAGTTTTGAACGGAAGATATATCCTTTTTCACCATAGCCATCTATGGGCTTCCAAATCCCTTTGCCTATTCCACAAGAAAAGCCTTAGTGAAAGTCTTCTTGAAGTTAAAGATGTAACTCTGTGAGATGAATTAACAGAACACAGAGCAGTTTCTCAGAAAGCTTCTTTCCAGTTTTGAACGGAAGATATTTCCTTATTCAGCATAGCCCTCCCTCGTCTTCCAAATATCCCTTTGCCAATTCCACAAGAACATCCTTAGCGAAAGGCTTCTTGAAGGGAAAGATGTAACTCTATGAGATGAATTAACAGAAGACAGAGCTGTTTCTCAGAAAGCTTCTTTCCGGTTTTGAACGGAAGATATTTCCTTTTTCACCATAGCCCTCTATGGGCTTCCAAATATCCCTTTGCCAATTCCACAAGAGCAGGCTTAGCGAAAGGCTTCTTGAAGGGAAATATGTAACTCTGTGAGATTAATTAAGAGAACACAGAGCAGTTTCTCAGAAAGCTTCTTTCCAGTTTTGAACGGAAGATATTTCCTTTTTCACCATAGCCCTCTATGGGCTTCCAAATATCCCTTTGCCCATTCCACAAGAACAGCCTTAGCGAAAGGCTACTTGAAGGGAAAGATGTAACTCTGTGAGATGAATTAACAGAACACCGTGCAGTTTTTCAGAAAGCTTCTTTCCAGTTTTGAACGGAAGATATTTCCTTTTTCACCATAGCCCTCTAGGAGCTTCCAAATATCCCTTTGCCAATTCCATAAAACAGCCTTAGCGAAGGGCTTCTTGAAGGGAAAGATGTAACTCTGTGAGATGAATTAACAGAACACAGAGCAGTTTCTCAGAAAGCTTCTTTCCAGTTTTGAACGGAAGATATTTCCTTTTTCACCATAGCCCTCTATGGGCTTCCAAATATCCCTTTGCCAATTCCACAAGAACAGACTTAGCGAAAGGCTTCTTGAAGAGAAAGATGTAACTCTGTGAGATGAATTAACAGAACACAGAGCAGTTTCTCAGAAAGCTTCTATCCAGTTTTGAACGGAAGATATTTCCTTTTTCACCATTGCCTTCTATGGGCTTCCAAATATCCCTTTGCCAATTACACAAGAACAGCCTTAGCGAAAGGCTTCTTGATGGGAAAGATGTAACTCTTTGAGATGAATTAACAGAACACAGAGCAGTTTCTCAGAAAGCTTCTTTCCCGTTTTGAACGGAAGATATTTCCTTTTTCACCATAGCCTTCTATGGGCTTCCAAATATCCCTTTGCCAATTCCACAAGAACAGCCTTAGCGAAAGGCTTCTTGAAGGGAAAGATGTAACACTGTGAGATGAATTAACAGAACACAGAGCAGTTTCTCAGAAAGCTTCTTTCCAGTTTTGAACGGAAGATATTTCTTTTTTCACCATAGCCCTCTATGGGCTTCCAAATATCCCTTTGCCAATTCCACAAGAACAGCCTTAGCGAAAGGCTTCTTGAAGGGAAAGATGTATCTCTGTGTGACGAATTAACAGAACACAGAGCAGTTTCTCAGAAAGCTTCTTTCAAGTTTTGAACGGAAGATATTTCCTTTTTCACATAGCCCTCTATGGGCTTCCAAATATCCCTTTGCCAATTACACAAGAACAGCCTTAGCGAAAGGCTTCTTGATGGGAAAGATGTAACTCTTTGAGATGAATTAACAGAACACAGAGCAGTTTCTCAGAAAGCTTCTTTCCCGTTTTGAACGGAAGATATTTCCTTTTTCACCATAGCCCTCTATGGGCTTCCAAATATCCCTTTGCCAATTCCACAAGAACAGCCTTAGCGAAAGGCTTCTTGAAGGGAAAGATGTAACTCTGTGAGATGAATTAACAGAACACAGAGCAGTTTCTCAGAAAGCTTCTTTCAAGTTTTGAACGGAAATTTTGCCTTTTTCACCATAGCCGTCTATGGGCTTCCAAATATCCCTTTGCCGATTCCACAAGAACAGCGTTAGCGAAAGGCTTCTTGAAGGGAAAGATGTAACTCTGTGAGATGAATTCGCAGAACACAGAGCAGTTTCTCAGAAAGCTTCTTTCCAGTTTTGAACGGAAGATATTTCCTTTTTCACCATAGCCCTCTATGGGCTTCCAAATATCCCTTTGCCAATTCCAAAAGAACAGCCTTAGCGAAAGGCTTCTTGAAGGGAAAGATGTAACTCTGTGAGATGAATTAACAGAACACAGAGCAGTTTCTCAGAAAGCTTCTTTCAAGTTTTGAACGGAAAGTTTTGCCTTTTTCACCATAGCCGTCTATGGGCTTCCAAATATCCCTTTGCCGATTCCACAAGAACAGCGTTAGCGAAAGGCTTCTTGAAGGGAAAGATGTAACTCTGTGAGATGAATTTGCAGAACACAGAGCAGTTTCTCAGAAAGCTTCTTTCCAGTTTTGAACGGAAGATATTTCCTTTTTCACCATAGCCATCTATGGGCTTCCAAATATCCCTTTGCCAATTCCACAAGAACAGCCTTAGCGAAAGGCTTCTTGAAGTGAAAGATGTAACTCTGTGAGATGAACTAGCAGAACACAGAGCAGTTTCTCAGAAAGCTTCATTCCAGTTTTGAACGGAAGATATTTCCTTTTTCACCATAGAACTCTATGGGCTTCCAAATATCCCTTTGCCAATTCCATAAGAACAGCCTTAGCGAAAGGCTTCTTGAAGGGAAAGATGTAACTCTGTGAGATGAATTCACAGAACACAGAGCAGTTTCTCACAAAGCTTCTTTCCAGTTTTGAACGGAAGATATTTCCTTTTTCACCATAGCCCTCTATGGGCTTCCAAATATCCCTTTGCCAATTCCACAAGAACAGCCTTAGCGAAAGGCTTCTTGAAGGAAAAGATGTAACTCTGTGAGATGAATTAACAGAACACAGAGCAGTTTCTCAGAAAGCTTCTTTCCAGTTTTGAACGGAAGATATTTCCTTTTTCACCATAGCCCTCTATGGGCTTCCAAATATCCCTTTGCCAATTCCACAAGAACAGCCTTAGCGAAAGTCTTTTGAAGGAAAAGGTGTACCTCTGTGAGATGAATTAACAGAACACAGAGCAGTTTCTCAGAAAGCTTCTTTCCAGTTTTGAACGGAAGTTATTTCCTTTTTCACCATAGCCCTCTATGGGCTTCCAAATATCCCTTTGCCAATTCCACAAGAACAGCCTTAGCGAAAGGCTTCTTGAAAGGAAAGATGTAACTCTGTGAGATGAATTAACAGAACACAGAGCAGTTTCTCAAAAAGCTTCTTTCCAGTTTTGAACGGAAAGTTTTGCCTTTTTCACCATAGCCGTCTATGGGCTTCCAAATATCCCTTTGCCAATTCCACAAGAACAGCCTTAGCGAAAGGCTTCTTGAAGGGAAAGATGTAACTCTGTGAGATGAATTAACAGAACACAGAGCAGTTTCTCAGAAAGCTTCCTTCCAGTTTTGAGCGGAAGATATTTCCTTTTTCACCATAGCCCTCTATGGGCTTCCAAATATCCCTTTGCCAATTCCACAAGAACAGCCATAGCGAAATGCTTCTTGAAGGGAAATATGTAACTCTGTGAGATGAATTAACAGAACACAGAGCAGTTTCTCAGAAAGCTTCTTTCCCGTTTTGAACGGAAGATATTTCCTTTTTCACCATAGCCCTCTATGGGCTTCCAAATATCCCTTTGCCAATTCCACAAGAACAGCCTTAGCGAAAGGCTTCCTGAAGGGAAAGATGTAACTCTGTGAGATGAATTAACAGAACACAGAGCAGTTTCTCAGACAGCTTCCTTCCAGTTTTGAACGGAAGATATTTCCTTTTTCACCAAAGCCCTCTAAGGGCTTCCAAATATCCCTTTGCCAATTCCACAAGAACAGCATTAGCGAAAGGCTTCTTGAAGGGAAAGATGTAACTCTGTGAGATGAATTAACAGAACTCAGAGCAGTTTCTCAGAAAGCTTCTTTCCAGTTTTGAACGGAAGATATATCCTTTTTCACCATAGCCCTCTATGGGCTTCCAAATATCCCTTTGCCAATTGCAAAAGAACAGCCTTAGCGAAAGGCTTCTTGAAGGGAAAGATGTAACTCTCTGAGATGAATTAACAGAACACAGAGCAATTTCTCTGAAAGCTTCTTTCCAGTTTTGAACGGATTGTAATTCCTTTTTCAACATAGCCCTCTATGGGCTTCCAAATATCCCTTTGCCAATTCCACAAGAACAGCCTTAGCGAAAGGCTACTTGAAGGGAAATATGTAACTCTGTGAGATGAATTAACAGAACACAGAGCAGTTTCTCAGAAAGCTTCTTTCCAGTTTTGAACGGAAGATATTTCCTTTTTCACCATAGCCCTCTAGGGGCTTCCAAATATCTCTTTGCCAATTCCACAAGAACAGTCTTAGCGAAAGTCTTCTTGAAGTTAAAGATGTAACTCTGTGAGATGAATTAACAGAACACAGAGCAGTTTCTCAGAAAGCTTCTTTCCAGTTTTGAACGGAAGATATTTCCTTTTTCACCATAGGCCTCTATGGGATTCCAAATATCCCTTTGCCAATTCCACAAGAACAGCCTTAGCGAAAGGCTTCTTGAAGGGAAATATGTAAGTCTGTGAGATGAATTAACAGAACACAGAGCAGTATCTCAGAAAGCTTCTTTCCAGTTTTGAACGGAAGATAATTCCTTTTTCACCATTGCCCTCTATGGGATTCCAAATATCCCTTTGCCAATTCCACAAGAACAGCCTTAGCGAAAGGCTTCTTGAAGGGAAAGATGTAACTCTGTGAGATGAATTAACAGAACACAGAGCAGTTTCTCAGAAAGCTTCTTTCCAGTTTTGAACGGAAGATATTTCCTTTTTCACCATAACCCTCTATGGGCTTCCAAATATCCCTTTGCCTATTCCACAAGAACAGCCTTAGCGAAAGGCTTCTTGAACGGAAAGATGTAGCTCCGTGAGATGAAATAACAGAGCACAGAGCAGTTTCTCAGAAAGCTTCTTTCCAGTTTTGAACGGAAGATATTTCCTTTTTCAGCATTGCCCTCTATAGGCTTCCAAATATCCCTTTGCCAATTCCACAAGAACAGCCTTAGCGAAAGACTTCTTGAAGGGAAAGATGTAACTCTGTGAGATGAATTAAGAGAACACAAAGGAGTTTCTCAGAATGCTTCTTTCCAGTTTTGAACGGAAGATATTTCCTTTTTGACCACAGAGCTCTATGGGCTTCCAAATATCCCTTTGCCAATTCCACAAGAACAGCCTTAGCGAAAGAATTCTTGAAGGGAAAGATGTAACACTGTGAGATTAATTAAGAGAACACAGAGCAGTTTTTCAGAAAGCTTCTTTCCAGTTTGGAACGGAAGATATTTCCTTTTTCACCATAGCCCTCTAAGGGCTTCCAAATATCCCTGTGCCAATTCCACAAGAACAGCCTTAGCGAAAGGCTTCTTGAAGGGAAAGATGTAACTCTGTGAGATGAATTAAGAGAACACAGAGCAGTTTCTCAGAAAGCTTCTTTCCAGTTTTGAACGGAAGATATTTCCTTTTTCACCATAGCCCTCTATGGGCTTCCAAATATCCCTTTGCCAATTCCACAAGAACAGCGTTAGCGAAAGGCTTCTTGAAGCGAAAGATGTAACTGTGTGAGATGAATTAACAGAACAAAGAGCAGTTTCTCAGAAAGCTTCTTTCCAGTTTTGAACGGAATATATTTCCTTTTTCACCATAGCCCTCTATGGGCTTCCAAATATCCCTTTGCAAATTCCAGAAGAACAGCCTTAGCGAAAGGCTTCTTGTTGGGAAACATGTAACTCTGTGAGTTGCATTAAAAGAACACAGAGCAGTTTCTCAGAAAGCTTCTTTCCAGTTTCGAACGGAAGATATTTCCTTTTTCACCATAGCCCTCTATGGGCTTCCAAATATCCCTTTGCCAATTCCACAAGAACAGCCTTAGCGAAGGTCTTCTTGAAGGGAAACATGTAACTCTCTGAGTTGTATTCAGAGAACACAGAGCAGTTTCTCAGAAAGGTTCTTTCCAGTTTGGAACGGAAGATATTTCCTTTTTCACCATAGCCCTCTATGGGCTTCCAAATATCCCTTTGCCAATTCCACAAGAACAGCCTTAGCGAAAGGCTTCTTGAAGGGAAAGATGTAACCCTGTGAGATGAATTAACAGAACACCGAGCAGTTTCTCAGAAAGATTCCCTCTGTTTTGAACGGAAGATATTTCCATTTTCACCGTAGCCCTCTATGGGCTTCCAAATATCCCTTTGCTAATTCCACAAGAACAGCCTTATGGAAAGGCTTCTTCAAGGGAAAGATGTAACTCTGTGAGATGAATTAACAGAACACCGTGCAGTTTTTCAGAAAGCTTCTTTCCAGTTTTGAACGGAAGATATTTCTTTTTCACCATAGCCCTCTAAGGGCTTCCAAATATCCCTTTGCCAATTCCACAAGAACAGCCTTAGCGAAAGTCTTCTTGAAGTTAAAGATGTAACTCTGTGAGATGAATTAACAGAACACAGAGCAGTTTCTCAGAAAGCTTCTTTCCAGTTTTGGACGGAAGGATTTCCTTTTTCACCATAACCGACTATGGGCTTCCAAATATCCCTTTGCCAATTCCACAAGAACAGCCTTAGCGAAAGGCTTCTTGAGGGGAAAGATGAAACTCTGTGGGATGAATTAACAGAACACAGAGCAGTTTCTCAGAAAGCTTCTTTCCAGTTTTGAACGGAAGATATTTCCTTTTTCACCGTAGCCCTCTAGGGGCTTCCAAATATCCCTTTGCCAATTCCAAAAGAACAGCCTTAGCGAAAGGCTTCTTGAAGGAAAAGGTGTAACTCTGTGAGATGAATTAACAGAACACAGAGCAGTTTCTCAGAAAGCTTCTTTCCAGTTTTGAACGGAAGATATTTCCTTTTTCACCATAGCCCTCTATGGGCTTCCAAATATCCCTTTGCCAATTCCACAAGAACAGCGTTAGCGAAAGGCTTCTTGAAGGGAAAGATGTAACTCTGCGAGATGAATTAACAGAACACCGAGCAGTTTCTCAGAAAGATTCCTTCCCGTTTTGAACGGAAGATATTTCCTTTTTCACCATAGCCCTCTATGGGCTTCCAAATATCCCTTTGCCAATTCCACAAGAAGAGCCTTAGGGAAAGGCTACTTGAAGGGAAAGATGTAACTCTGTGAGATGAATTAACAGAACACCGTGCAGTTTTTCAGAAAGCTTCTTTCCAGTTTTGAACGGAAGATATTTCCTTTTTCACCATAGCCCTCTAGGAGCTTCCAAATATCCCTTTGCCAATTCCATAAAACAGCCTTAGCGAAGGGCTTCTTGAAGGGAAAGATGTAAGCCTGTGAGATGAATTAACAGAACACAGAGCAGTTTCTCAGAAAGCTTCTTTCCAGTTTTGAACGGAAGATATTTCCTTTTTCACCATAGCCCTCTATGGGCTTCCAAATATCCCTTTGCCAATTCCACAAGAACAGACTTAGCGAAAGGCTTCTTGAAGAGAAAGATGTAACTCTGTGAGATGAATTAACAGAACACAGAGCAGTTTCTCAGAAAGCTTCTATCCAGTTTTGAACGGAAGATATTTCCTTTTTCACCATAGCCTTCTATGGGCTTCCAAATATCCCTTTGCCAATTACACAAGAACAGCCTTAGCGAAAGGCTTCTTGATGGGAAAGATGTAACTCTTTGAGATGAATTAACAGAACACAGAGCAGTTTCTCAGAAAGCTTCTTTCCCGTTTTGAACGGAAGATATTTCCTTTTTCACCATAGCCTTCTATGGGCTTCCAAATATCCCTTTGCCAATTCCACAAGAACAGCCTTAGCGAAAGGCTTCTTGAAGGGAAAGATGTAACACTGTGAGATGAATTAACAGAACACAGAGCAGTTTCTCAGAAAGCTTCTTTCCAGTTTTGAACGGAAGATATTTCTTTTTTCACCATAGCCCTCTATGGGCTTCCAAATATCCCTTTGCCAATTCCACAAGAACAGCCTTAGCGAAAGGCTTCTTGAAGGGAAAGATGTATCTCTGTGTGACGAATTAACAGAACACAGAGCAGTTTCTCAGAAAGCTTCTTTCCAGTTTTGAACGGAAGATATTTCCTTTTTCACATAGCCCTCTATGGGCTTCCAAATATCCCTTTGCCAATTCCACAAGAACAGCCTTAGCGAAAGGCTTCTTGAAGGGAAAGATGTAACTCTGTGAGATGAATTAACAGAACTCAGAGCAGTTTCTCAGAAAGCTTCTTTCCAGTTTGGAATAGAAGATATTTCCTTTTTCACCATAGCCCTCTATGGGCTTCCAAATATCCCTTTGCCAATTCCACAAGAACAGCCTTAGCGAAAGGCTTCTTGAAGGGAAAGATGTAACTCTGTGAGATGAATTAACAGAACACAGAGCAGTTTCTCAGAAAGCTTCTTTCAAGTTTTGAACGGAAATTTTGCCTTTTTCACCATAGCCGTCTATGGGCTTCCAAATATCCCTTTGCCGATTCCACAAGAACAGCGTTAGCGAAAGGCTTCTTGAAGGGAAAGATGTAACTCTGTGAGATGAATTCGCAGAACACAGAGCAGTTTCTCAGAAAGCTTCTTTCCAGTTTTGAACGGAAGATATTTCCTTTTTCACCATAGCCCTCTATGGGCTTCCAAATATCCCTTTGCCAATTCCAAAAGAACAGCCTTAGCGAAAGGCTTCTTGAAGGGAAAGATGTAACTCTGTGAGATGAATTAACAGAACACAGAGCAGTTTCTCAGAAAGCTTCTTTCAAGTTTTGAACGGAAAGTTTTGCCTTTTTCACCATAGCCGTCTATGGGCTTCCAAATATCCCTTTGCCGATTCCACAAGAACAGCGTTAGCGAAAGGCTTCTTGAAGGGAAAGATGTAACTCTGTGAGATGAATTTGCAGAACACAGAGCAGTTTCTCAGAAAGCTTCTTTCCAGTTTTGAACGGAAGATATTTCCTTTTTCACCATAGCCATCTATGGGCTTCCAAATATCCCTTTGCCAATTCCACAAGAACAGCCTTAGCGAAAGGCTTCTTGAAGTGAAAGATGTAACTCTGTGAGATGAACTAGCAGAACACAGAGCAGTTTCTCAGAAAGCTTCATTCCAGTTTTGAACGGAAGATATTTCCTTTTTCACCATAGAACTCTATGGGCTTCCAAATATCCCTTTGCCAATTCCATAAGAACAGCCTTAGCGAAAGGCTTCTTGAAGGGAAAGATGTAACTCTGTGAGATGAATTCACAGAACACAGAGCAGTTTCTCACAAAGCTTCTTTCCAGTTTTGAACGGAAGATATTTCCTTTTTCACCATAGCCCTCTATGGGCTTCCAAATATCCCTTTGCCAATTCCACAAGAACAGCCTTAGCGAAAGGCTTCTTGAAGGAAAAGATGTAACTCTGTGAGATGAATTAACAGAACACAGAGCAGTTTCTCAGAAAGCTTCTTTCCAGTTTTGAACGGAAGATATTTCCTTTTTCACCATAGCCCTCTATGGGCTTCCAAATATCCCTTTGCCAATTCCACAAGAACAGCCTTAGCGAAAGTCTTTTGAAGGAAAAGGTGTACCTCTGTGAGATGAATTAACAGAACACAGAGCAGTTTCTCAGAAAGCTTCTTTCCAGTTTTGAACGGAAGTTATTTCCTTTTTCACCATAGCCCTCTATGGGCTTCCAAATATCCCTTTGCCAATTCCACAAGAACAGCCTTAGCGAAAGGCTTCTTGAAAGGAAAGATGTAACTCTGTGAGATGAATTAACAGAACACAGAGCAGTTTCTCAAAAAGCTTCTTTCCAGTTTTGAACGGAAAGTTTTGCCTTTTTCACCATAGCCGTCTATGGGCTTCCAAATATCCCTTTGCCAATTCCACAAGAACAGCCTTAGCGAAAGGCTTCTTGAAGGGAAAGATGTAACTCTGTGAGATGAATTAACAGAACACAGAGCAGTTTCTCAGAAAGCTTCCTTCCAGTTTTGAACGGAAGATATTTCCTTTTTCACCAAAGCCCTCTAAGGGCTTCCAAATATCCCTTTGCCAATTCCACAAGAACAGCACTAGCGAAAGGCTTCTTGAAGGGCAAGATGTAACTCTGTGAGATGAATTAACAGAACACAGAGCAGTTTCTCAGAAAGCTTCTTTCCAGTTTTGAACGGAAGATATATCCTTTTTCACCATAGCCCTCTATGGGCTTCCAAATATCCCTTTGCCAATTGCAAAAGAACAGCCTTAGCGAAAGGCTTCTTGAAGGGAAAGATGTAACTCTCTGAGATGAATTAACAGAACACAGAGCAATTTCTCTGAAAGCTTCTTTCCAGTTTTGAACGGATTGTATTTCCTTTTTCAACATAGCCCTCTATGGGCTTCCAAATATCCCTTTGCCAATTCCACAAGAACAGCCTTAGCGAAAGGCTTCTTGAAGGGACAGATGTAACTCTGTGTGATGAATTAACAGAACAGAGAGCAGTTTCTCAGAAAGCTTCTTTCCAGTTTTGAACGGAAGATATTTCCTTTTTCACCATAGCCCTCTATGGCTTTCCAAATATCCCTTTGCCAATTCCACAAGAACAGCCTTAGCGAAAGGCTTCTTGAAGGGAAAGATGTAACCCTGTGAGATGAATTAACAGAACACCGAGCAGTTTCTCAGAAAGATTCCCTCTGTTTTGAACGGAAGATATTTCCATTTTCACCGTAGCAATCTATGAGCTTCCAAATATCCCTTTGCTAATTCCACAAGAACAGCCTTAGGGAAAGGCTTCTTGAAGGGAAAGATGTAACTCTGTGAGATGAATTAACAGAACACCGTGCAGTTTTTCAGAAAGCTTCTTTCCACTTTTGAACGGAAGATATTTCTTTTTCACCATAGCCCTCTAAGGGCTTCCAAATATCCCTTTGCCAATTCCACAAGAACAGCCTTAGCGAAAGGCTTCTTGAAGGGAAAGATGTAACTCTGTGAGATGAATTAACATAACACAGAGCAGTTTCTCAGAATGCTTGTTTCCAGTTTTGAACGGAAGGTATTTCCTTTTTCACCATAGCCCTCTATGGGCTTCCAAATATCCCTTTGCCAATTCCACAAGAACAGCCTTAGCGAATGGCTTCATGAAGGGAAAGATGTAACTCTGTGAAATGAATTAACAGAACACAGAGCAGTTTCTCAGAAAGCTTCTTTCCAGTTTTGAACGGAAGATATTTCCTTATTCAGCATAGACCTCCCTCGTCTTCCAAATATCCCTTTGCCAATTCCACAAGAACAGCCTTAGCGAAAGGCTTCTTGAAGGGAAAGTTGTAACTCTGTGAGATGAATTCACAGAACACAGAGCAGTTTCTCAGAAAGTTTCTTTCCAGTTGTGAATGGAAGATATTTCCTTTTTCACCATAGCCATCTATGGCCTTCCAAATATCCCTTTGCCAATTCCACAAGAACAGCCTTAGCGAAAGGCTTCTTGAAGGGAAAGATGTAACTCTTTGAGATGAATTTACAGAACACAGAGCAGTTTCTCAGAAAGCTTCTTTCCAGTTTTGAATGGAAGATATTTCCTTTTTCACCGTAGCCCTCTATGGGCTTCCAAATATCCCTTTGCCAGTTCCACAAGAACAGCCTTAGCGAAAGGCTTCTTGAAGGGAAAGATGTAACTCTGTGAGATGAATTCACAGAACACAGAGCAGTTTCTCAGAAAGCTTCTTTCCAATTTTGAACGGAAGATATTTCCATTTTCACCATAGCCCTCTATGGGCTTCCAAATATCCCTTTGCCAATTCCACAAGAACAGCCTTAGCGAAAGGCTTCTTGAAGGAAAAGATGTAACTCTGTGAGATGAATTAACACAACACAGAGCAGTTTCTCAGAAAGCTTCTTTCCACTTTTGAACGGAAGGTATTTCCTTTTTCAACATAGCCCTCTATGGGCTTCCAAATATCCCTTTGCCAATTCCACAAGAACAGCCTTAGCGAAAGGCTTCTTGAAGTTGAAGATGTAACTCTGTGAGATGAATTAACAGAACACAGAGCAGTTTCTCAGGAAGCTTCTTTCCAGTTTTGAACGGAAGATATTTCCTTTTTCACCATAGCCCTCTATGGGCTTCCAAATATCCCTTTGCCAATTCCACAAGAACAGCCTTAGCGAAAGGCTTCTTGAAGGGAAAGATGTAACTCTGTGAGATGAATTAACAGAACACAGAGCAGTTTCTCAGAAAGCTTCTTTCCAGTTTTGAACGGAAGATATTTCCTTTTTCGCCATAGCCCTCTATGGGCTTCCAAATATCCCTTTGCCAATTCCACAAGAACAGCCTTAGCGAAAGGCTTCTTGAAGGGAAAGATGTAACTCTGTGAGATGAATTAACAGAACACAGAGCAGTTTCTCAGAAAGCTTCTTTCCAGTTTTGAACGGAAGATATTTCCTTTTTCACCATAGTCCTCTATGGGCTTCCAAATATCAATTTGCCAATTCCACAAGAACAGCCTTAGCGAAAGGCTTCTTGAAGGGAAAGATGTAACTCTGTGAGATGAATTAACAGAACACAGAGCAGTTTCTCAGAAAGCTTCTTTCCAGTTTTGAACGGAAGATATTTCCTTTTTCACCATAGCCCTCTATGGGCTTCCAAATATCCCTTTGCCAATTCCACAAGAACAGCCTTAGCGAAAGGCTTCTTGAAGGGAAAGATGTAACTCTGTGAGATGAATTAACAGAACACAGAGCAGTTTCTCAGAAAGCTTCTTTCCACTTTTGAACGGAAGATATTTCCTTTTTCAACATAGCCCTCTATGGGCTTCCAAATATCCCTTTGCCAATTCCACAAGAACAGCCTTAGCGAAAGGCTTCTTGAAGGTAAAGATGTAACTCTGTGAGATGAATTAACAGAACACAGAGCAGTTTCTCAGAAAGCTTCTCTCCAGTTTTGAACGGAAGATATTTCCTTTTTCACCGTAGCCCTCTAAGGGCTTCCAAATATCCCTTTGCCAATTCCACAAGAACAGCCTTAGCGAAAGGCTTCTTGAAGGGAAAGATGTAACTCTGTGAGATGAATTAACAGAACACAGAGCAGTTTCTCAGAAAGCTTCTTTCCAGTTTTGAACGGAAGATATTTCCTTTTTCACCATAGCCCTCTATGGGCTTCCAAATATCCCTTTGCCAATTCCACAAGAACAGCCTTAGCGAAAGGCTTCTTGAAGGGAAAGATGTAACTCTGTGAGATGAATTAACAGAACACAGAGCAGTTTCTCAGAAAGCTTCCTTCCAGTTTTGAGCGGAAGATATTTCCTTTTTCACCATAGCCCTCTATGGGCTTCCAAATATCCCTTTGCCAATTCCACAAGAACAGCCATAGCGAAATGCTTCTTGAAGGGAAATATGTAACTCTGTGAGATGAATTAACAGAACACAGAGCAGTTTCTCAGAAAGCTTCTTTCCCGTTTTGAACGGAAGATATTTCCTTTTTCACCATAGCCCTCTATGGGCTTCCAAATATCCCTTTGCCAATTCCACAAGAACAGCCTTAGCGAAAGGCTTCCTGAAGGGAAAGATGTAACTCTGTGAGATGAATTAACAGAACACAGAGCAGTTTCTCAGACAGCTTCCTTCCAGTTTTGAACGGAAGATATTTCCTTTTTCACCAAAGCCCTCTAAGGGCTTCCAAATATCCCTTTGCCAATTCCACAAGAACAGCATTAGCGAAAGGCTTCTTGAAGGGAAAGATGTAACTCTGTGAGATGAATTAACAGAACTCAGAGCAGTTTCTCAGAAAGCTTCTTTCCAGTTTTGAACGGAAGATATATCCTTTTTCACCATAGCCCTCTATGGGCTTCCAAATATCCCTTTGCCAATTGCAAAAGAACAGCCTTAGCGAAAGGCTTCTTGAAGGGAAAGATGTAACTCTCTGAGATGAATTAACAGAACACAGAGCAATTTCTCTGAAAGCTTCTTTCCAGTTTTGAACGGATTGTAATTCCTTTTTCAACATAGCCCTCTATGGGCTTCCAAATATCCCTTTGCCAATTCCACAAGAACAGCCTTAGCGAAAGGCTACTTGAAGGGAAATATGTAACTCTGTGAGATGAATTAACAGAACACAGAGCAGTTTCTCAGAAAGCTTCTTTCCAGTTTTGAACGGAAGATATTTCCTTTTTCACCATAGCCCTCTAGGGGCTTCCAAATATCTCTTTGCCAATTCCACAAGAACAGTCTTAGCGAAAGTCTTCTTGAAGTTAAAGATGTAACTCTGTGAGATGAATTAACAGAACACAGAGCAGTTTCTCAGAAAGCTTCTTTCCAGTTTTGAACGGAAGATATTTCCTTTTTCACCATAGGCCTCTATGGGATTCCAAATATCCCTTTGCCAATTCCACAAGAACAGCCTTAGCGAAAGGCTTCTTGAAGGGAAATATGTAAGTCTGTGAGATGAATTAACAGAACACAGAGCAGTATCTCAGAAAGCTTCTTTCCAGTTTTGAACGGAAGATAATTCCTTTTTCACCATTGCCCTCTATGGGATTCCAAATATCCCTTTGCCAATTCCACAAGAACAGCCTTAGCGAAAGGCTTCTTGAAGGGAAAGATGTAACTCTGTGAGATGAATTAACAGAACACAGAGCAGTTTCTCAGAAAGCTTCTTTCCAGTTTTGAACGGAAGATATTTCCTTTTTCACCATAACCCTCTATGGGCTTCCAAATATCCCTTTGCCTATTCCACAAGAACAGCCTTAGCGAAAGGCTTCTTGAACGGAAAGATGTAGCTCCGTGAGATGAAATAACAGAGCACAGAGCAGTTTCTCAGAAAGCTTCTTTCCAGTTTTGAACGGAAGATATTTCCTTTTTCAGCATTGCCCTCTATAGGCTTCCAAATATCCCTTTGCCAATTCCACAAGAACAGCCTTAGCGAAAGACTTCTTGAAGGGAAAGATGTAACTCTGTGAGATGAATTAAGAGAACACAAAGGAGTTTCTCAGAATGCTTCTTTCCAGTTTTGAACGGAAGATATTTCCTTTTTGACCACAGAGCTCTATGGGCTTCCAAATATCCCTTTGCCAATTCCACAAGAACAGCCTTAGCGAAAGAATTCTTGAAGGGAAAGATGTAACACTGTGAGATTAATTAAGAGAACACAGAGCAGTTTTTCAGAAAGCTTCTTTCCAGTTTGGAACGGAAGATATTTCCTTTTTCACCATAGCCCTCTAAGGGCTTCCAAATATCCCTGTGCCAATTCCACAAGAACAGCCTTAGCGAAAGGCTTCTTGAAGGGAAAGATGTAACTCTGTGAGATGAATTAAGAGAACACAGAGCAGTTTCTCAGAAAGCTTCTTTCCAGTTTTGAACGGAAGATATTTCCTTTTTCACCATAGCCCTCTATGGGCTTCCAAATATCCCTTTGCCAATTCCACAAGAACAGCGTTAGCGAAAGGCTTCTTGAAGCGAAAGATGTAACTGTGTGAGATGAATTAACAGAACAAAGAGCAGTTTCTCAGAAAGCTTCTTTCCAGTTTTGAACGGAATATATTTCCTTTTTCACCATAGCCCTCTATGGGCTTCCAAATATCCCTTTGCAAATTCCAGAAGAACAGCCTTAGCGAAAGGCTTCTTGTTGGGAAACATGTAACTCTGTGAGTTGCATTAAAAGAACACAGAGCAGTTTCTCAGAAAGCTTCTTTCCAGTTTCGAACGGAAGATATTTCCTTTTTCACCATAGCCCTCTATGGGCTTCCAAATATCCCTTTGCCAATTCCACAAGAACAGCCTTAGCGAAGGTCTTCTTGAAGGGAAACATGTAACTCTCTGAGTTGTATTCAGAGAACACAGAGCAGTTTCTCAGAAAGGTTCTTTCCAGTTTGGAACGGAAGATATTTCCTTTTTCACCATAGCCCTCTATGGGCTTCCAAATATCCCTTTGCCAATTCCACAAGAACAGCCTTAGCGAAAGGCTTCTTGAAGGGAAAGATGTAACCCTGTGAGATGAATTAACAGAACACCGAGCAGTTTCTCAGAAAGATTCCCTCTGTTTTGAACGGAAGATATTTCCATTTTCACCGTAGCCCTCTATGGGCTTCCAAATATCCCTTTGCTAATTCCACAAGAACAGCCTTATGGAAAGGCTTCTTCAAGGGAAAGATGTAACTCTGTGAGATGAATTAACAGAACACCGTGCAGTTTTTCAGAAAGCTTCTTTCCAGTTTTGAACGGAAGATATTTCTTTTTCACCATAGCCCTCTAAGGGCTTCCAAATATCCCTTTGCCAATTCCACAAGAACAGCCTTAGCGAAAGTCTTCTTGAAGTTAAAGATGTAACTCTGTGAGATGAATTAACAGAACACAGAGCAGTTTCTCAGAAAGCTTCTTTCCAGTTTTGGACGGAAGGATTTCCTTTTTCACCATAACCGACTATGGGCTTCCAAATATCCCTTTGCCAATTCCACAAGAACAGCCTTAGCGAAAGGCTTCTTGAGGGGAAAGATGAAACTCTGTGGGATGAATTAACAGAACACAGAGCAGTTTCTCAGAAAGCTTCTTTCCAGTTTTGAACGGAAGATATTTCCTTTTTCACCGTAGCCCTCTAGGGGCTTCCAAATATCCCTTTGCCAATTCCAAAAGAACAGCCTTAGCGAAAGGCTTCTTGAAGGAAAAGGTGTAACTCTGTGAGATGAATTAACAGAACACAGAGCAGTTTCTCAGAAAGCTTCTTTCCAGTTTTGAACGGAAGATATTTCCTTTTTCACCATAGCCCTCTATGGGCTTCCAAATATCCCTTTGCCAATTCCACAAGAACAGCGTTAGCGAAAGGCTTCTTGAAGGGAAAGATGTAACTCTGCGAGATGAATTAACAGAACACCGAGCAGTTTCTCAGAAAGATTCCTTCCCGTTTTGAACGGAAGATATTTCCTTTTTCACCATAGCCCTCTATGGGCTTCCAAATATCCCTTTGCCAATTCCACAAGAAGAGCCTTAGGGAAAGGCTACTTGAAGGGAAAGATGTAACTCTGTGAGATGAATTAACAGAACACCGTGCAGTTTTTCAGAAAGCTTCTTTCCAGTTTTGAACGGAAGATATTTCCTTTTTCACCATAGCCCTCTAGGAGCTTCCAAATATCCCTTTGCCAATTCCATAAAACAGCCTTAGCGAAGGGCTTCTTGAAGGGAAAGATGTAAGCCTGTGAGATGAATTAACAGAACACAGAGCAGTTTCTCAGAAAGCTTCTTTCCAGTTTTGAACGGAAGATATTTCCTTTTTCACCATAGCCCTCTATGGGCTTCCAAATATCCCTTTGCCAATTCCACAAGAACAGACTTAGCGAAAGGCTTCTTGAAGAGAAAGATGTAACTCTGTGAGATGAATTAACAGAACACAGAGCAGTTTCTCAGAAAGCTTCTATCCAGTTTTGAACGGAAGATATTTCCTTTTTCACCATAGCCTTCTATGGGCTTCCAAATATCCCTTTGCCAATTACACAAGAACAGCCTTAGCGAAAGGCTTCTTGATGGGAAAGATGTAACTCTTTGAGATGAATTAACAGAACACAGAGCAGTTTCTCAGAAAGCTTCTTTCCCGTTTTGAACGGAAGATATTTCCTTTTTCACCATAGCCTTCTATGGGCTTCCAAATATCCCTTTGCCAATTCCACAAGAACAGCCTTAGCGAAAGGCTTCTTGAAGGGAAAGATGTAACACTGTGAGATGAATTAACAGAACACAGAGCAGTTTCTCAGAAAGCTTCTTTCCAGTTTTGAACGGAAGATATTTCTTTTTTCACCATAGCCCTCTATGGGCTTCCAAATATCCCTTTGCCAATTCCACAAGAACAGCCTTAGCGAAAGGCTTCTTGAAGGGAAAGATGTATCTCTGTGTGACGAATTAACAGAACACAGAGCAGTTTCTCAGAAAGCTTCTTTCCAGTTTTGAACGGAAGATATTTCCTTTTTCACATAGCCCTCTATGGGCTTCCAAATATCCCTTTGCCAATTCCACAAGAACAGCCTTAGCGAAAGGCTTCTTGAAGGGAAAGATGTAACTCTGTGAGATGAATTAACAGAACTCAGAGCAGTTTCTCAGAAAGCTTCTTTCCAGTTTGGAATAGAAGATATTTCCTTTTTCACCATAGCCCTCTATGGGCTTCCAAATATCCCTTTGCCAATTCCACAAGAACAGCCTTAGCGAAAGGCTTCTTGAAGGGAAAGATGTAACTCTGTGAGATGAATTAACAGAACACAGAGCAGTTTCTCAGAAAGCTTCTTTCAAGTTTTGAACGGAAATTTTGCCTTTTTCACCATAGCCGTCTATGGGCTTCCAAATATCCCTTTGCCGATTCCACAAGAACAGCGTTAGCGAAAGGCTTCTTGAAGGGAAAGATGTAACTCTGTGAGATGAATTCGCAGAACACAGAGCAGTTTCTCAGAAAGCTTCTTTCCAGTTTTGAACGGAAGATATTTCCTTTTTCACCATAGCCCTCTATGGGCTTCCAAATATCCCTTTGCCAATTCCAAAAGAACAGCCTTAGCGAAAGGCTTCTTGAAGGGAAAGATGTAACTCTGTGAGATGAATTAACAGAACACAGAGCAGTTTCTCAGAAAGCTTCTTTCAAGTTTTGAACGGAAAGTTTTGCCTTTTTCACCATAGCCGTCTATGGGCTTCCAAATATCCCTTTGCCGATTCCACAAGAACAGCGTTAGCGAAAGGCTTCTTGAAGGGAAAGATGTAACTCTGTGAGATGAATTTGCAGAACACAGAGCAGTTTCTCAGAAAGCTTCTTTCCAGTTTTGAACGGAAGATATTTCCTTTTTCACCATAGCCATCTATGGGCTTCCAAATATCCCTTTGCCAATTCCACAAGAACAGCCTTAGCGAAAGGCTTCTTGAAGTGAAAGATGTAACTCTGTGAGATGAACTAGCAGAACACAGAGCAGTTTCTCAGAAAGCTTCATTCCAGTTTTGAACGGAAGATATTTCCTTTTTCACCATAGAACTCTATGGGCTTCCAAATATCCCTTTGCCAATTCCATAAGAACAGCCTTAGCGAAAGGCTTCTTGAAGGGAAAGATGTAACTCTGTGAGATGAATTCACAGAACACAGAGCAGTTTCTCACAAAGCTTCTTTCCAGTTTTGAACGGAAGATATTTCCTTTTTCACCATAGCCCTCTATGGGCTTCCAAATATCCCTTTGCCAATTCCACAAGAACAGCCTTAGCGAAAGGCTTCTTGAAGGAAAAGATGTAACTCTGTGAGATGAATTAACAGAACACAGAGCAGTTTCTCAGAAAGCTTCTTTCCAGTTTTGAACGGAAGATATTTCCTTTTTCACCATAGCCCTCTATGGGCTTCCAAATATCCCTTTGCCAATTCCACAAGAACAGCCTTAGCGAAAGTCTTTTGAAGGAAAAGGTGTACCTCTGTGAGATGAATTAACAGAACACAGAGCAGTTTCTCAGAAAGCTTCTTTCCAGTTTTGAACGGAAGTTATTTCCTTTTTCACCATAGCCCTCTATGGGCTTCCAAATATCCCTTTGCCAATTCCACAAGAACAGCCTTAGCGAAAGGCTTCTTGAAAGGAAAGATGTAACTCTGTGAGATGAATTAACAGAACACAGAGCAGTTTCTCAAAAAGCTTCTTTCCAGTTTTGAACGGAAAGTTTTGCCTTTTTCACCATAGCCGTCTATGGGCTTCCAAATATCCCTTTGCCAATTCCACAAGAACAGCCTTAGCGAAAGGCTTCTTGAAGGGAAAGATGTAACTCTGTGAGATGAATTAACAGAACACAGAGCAGTTTCTCAGAAAGCTTCCTTCCAGTTTTGAACGGAAGATATTTCCTTTTTCACCAAAGCCCTCTAAGGGCTTCCAAATATCCCTTTGCCAATTCCACAAGAACAGCACTAGCGAAAGGCTTCTTGAAGGGCAAGATGTAACTCTGTGAGATGAATTAACAGAACACAGAGCAGTTTCTCAGAAAGCTTCTTTCCAGTTTTGAACGGAAGATATATCCTTTTTCACCATAGCCCTCTATGGGCTTCCAAATATCCCTTTGCCAATTGCAAAAGAACAGCCTTAGCGAAAGGCTTCTTGAAGGGAAAGATGTAACTCTCTGAGATGAATTAACAGAACACAGAGCAATTTCTCTGAAAGCTTCTTTCCAGTTTTGAACGGATTGTATTTCCTTTTTCAACATAGCCCTCTATGGGCTTCCAAATATCCCTTTGCCAATTCCACAAGAACAGCCTTAGCGAAAGGCTTCTTGAAGGGACAGATGTAACTCTGTGTGATGAATTAACAGAACAGAGAGCAGTTTCTCAGAAAGCTTCTTTCCAGTTTTGAACGGAAGATATTTCCTTTTTCACCATAGCCCTCTATGGCTTTCCAAATATCCCTTTGCCAATTCCACAAGAACAGCCTTAGCGAAAGGCTTCTTGAAGGGAAAGATGTAACCCTGTGAGATGAATTAACAGAACACCGAGCAGTTTCTCAGAAAGATTCCCTCTGTTTTGAACGGAAGATATTTCCATTTTCACCGTAGCAATCTATGAGCTTCCAAATATCCCTTTGCTAATTCCACAAGAACAGCCTTAGGGAAAGGCTTCTTGAAGGGAAAGATGTAACTCTGTGAGATGAATTAACAGAACACCGTGCAGTTTTTCAGAAAGCTTCTTTCCACTTTTGAACGGAAGATATTTCTTTTTCACCATAGCCCTCTAAGGGCTTCCAAATATCCCTTTGCCAATTCCACAAGAACAGCCTTAGCGAAAGGCTTCTTGAAGGGAAAGATGTAACTCTGTGAGATGAATTAACATAACACAGAGCAGTTTCTCAGAATGCTTGTTTCCAGTTTTGAACGGAAGGTATTTCCTTTTTCACCATAGCCCTCTATGGGCTTCCAAATATCCCTTTGCCAATTCCACAAGAACAGCCTTAGCGAATGGCTTCATGAAGGGAAAGATGTAACTCTGTGAAATGAATTAACAGAACACAGAGCAGTTTCTCAGAAAGCTTCTTTCCAGTTTTGAACGGAAGATATTTCCTTATTCAGCATAGACCTCCCTCGTCTTCCAAATATCCCTTTGCCAATTCCACAAGAACAGCCTTAGCGAAAGGCTTCTTGAAGGGAAAGTTGTAACTCTGTGAGATGAATTCACAGAACACAGAGCAGTTTCTCAGAAAGTTTCTTTCCAGTTGTGAATGGAAGATATTTCCTTTTTCACCATAGCCATCTATGGCCTTCCAAATATCCCTTTGCCAATTCCACAAGAACAGCCTTAGCGAAAGGCTTCTTGAAGGGAAAGATGTAACTCTTTGAGATGAATTTACAGAACACAGAGCAGTTTCTCAGAAAGCTTCTTTCCAGTTTTGAATGGAAGATATTTCCTTTTTCACCGTAGCCCTCTATGGGCTTCCAAATATCCCTTTGCCAGTTCCACAAGAACAGCCTTAGCGAAAGGCTTCTTGAAGGGAAAGATGTAACTCTGTGAGATGAATTCACAGAACACAGAGCAGTTTCTCAGAAAGCTTCTTTCCAATTTTGAACGGAAGATATTTCCATTTTCACCATAGCCCTCTATGGGCTTCCAAATATCCCTTTGCCAATTCCACAAGAACAGCCTTAGCGAAAGGCTTCTTGAAGGAAAAGATGTAACTCTGTGAGATGAATTAACACAACACAGAGCAGTTTCTCAGAAAGCTTCTTTCCACTTTTGAACGGAAGGTATTTCCTTTTTCAACATAGCCCTCTATGGGCTTCCAAATATCCCTTTGCCAATTCCACAAGAACAGCCTTAGCGAAAGGCTTCTTGAAGTTGAAGATGTAACTCTGTGAGATGAATTAACAGAACACAGAGCAGTTTCTCAGGAAGCTTCTTTCCAGTTTTGAACGGAAGATATTTCCTTTTTCACCATAGCCCTCTATGGGCTTCCAAATATCCCTTTGCCAATTCCACAAGAACAGCCTTAGCGAAAGGCTTCTTGAAGGGAAAGATGTAACTCTGTGAGATGAATTAACAGAACACAGAGCAGTTTCTCAGAAAGCTTCTTTCCAGTTTTGAACGGAAGATATTTCCTTTTTCGCCATAGCCCTCTATGGGCTTCCAAATATCCCTTTGCCAATTCCACAAGAACAGCCTTAGCGAAAGGCTTCTTGAAGGGAAAGATGTAACTCTGTGAGATGAATTAACAGAACACAGAGCAGTTTCTCAGAAAGCTTCTTTCCAGTTTTGAACGGAAGATATTTCCTTTTTCACCATAGTCCTCTATGGGCTTCCAAATATCAATTTGCCAATTCCACAAGAACAGCCTTAGCGAAAGGCTTCTTGAAGGGAAAGATGTAACTCTGTGAGATGAATTAACAGAACACAGAGCAGTTTCTCAGAAAGCTTCTTTCCAGTTTTGAACGGAAGATATTTCCTTTTTCACCATAGCCCTCTATGGGCTTCCAAATATCCCTTTGCCAATTCCACAAGAACAGCCTTAGCGAAAGGCTTCTTGAAGGGAAAGATGTAACTCTGTGAGATGAATTAACAGAACACAGAGCAGTTTCTCAGAAAGCTTCTTTCCACTTTTGAACGGAAGATATTTCCTTTTTCAACATAGCCCTCTATGGGCTTCCAAATATCCCTTTGCCAATTCCACAAGAACAGCCTTAGCGAAAGGCTTCTTGAAGGTAAAGATGTAACTCTGTGAGATGAATTAACAGAACACAGAGCAGTTTCTCAGAAAGCTTCTCTCCAGTTTTGAACGGAAGATATTTCCTTTTTCACCGTAGCCCTCTAAGGGCTTCCAAATATCCCTTTGCCAATTCCACAAGAACAGCCTTAGCGAAAGGCTTCTTGAAGGGAAAGATGTAACTCTGTGAGATGAATTAACAGAACACAGAGCAGTTTCTCAGAAAGCTTCTTTCCAGTTTTGAACGGAAGATATTTCCTTTTTCACCATAGCCCTCTATGGGCTTCCAAATATCCCTTTGCCAATTCCACAAGAACAGCCTTAGCGAAAGGCTTCTTGAAGGGAAAGATGTAACTCTGTGAGATAAATTAACAGAACACAGAGCAGTTTCTCAGAAAGCTTCTTTCCAGTTTTGAACGGAAGATATTTCCTTTTTCACCATAGCCCTCTATGGGCTTCCAAATATCCCTTTGCCAATTCCACAAGAACAGCCTTAGCGAATGTCTTTTGAAGGAAAAGGTGTACCTCTGTGAGATGAATTAACAGAACACAGAGCAGTTTCTCAGAAAGCTTCTTTCCAGTTTTGAACGGAAGTTATTTCCTTTTTCACCATAGCCCTCTATGGGCTTCCAAATATCCCTTTGCCAATTCCACAAGAACAGCCTTAGCGAAAGGCTTCTTGAAAGGAAAGATGTAACTCTGTGAGATGAATTAACAGAACACAGAGCAGTTTCTCAAAAAGCTTCTTTCCAGTTTTGAACGGAAAGTTTTGCCTTTTTCACCATAGCCGTCTATGGGCTTCCAAATATCCCTTTGCCAATTCCACAAGAACAGCCTTAGAGAAAGGCTTCTTGAAGGGAAAGATGTAACTCTGTGAGATGAATTAACAGAACACAGAGCAGTTTCTCAGAAAGCTTCCTTCCAGTTTTGAACGGAAGATATTTCCTTTTTCACCAAAGCCCTCTAAGGGCTTCCAAATATCCCTTTGCCAATTCCACAAGAACAGCACTAGCGAAAGGCTTCTTGAAGGGCAAGATGTAACTCTGTGAGATGAATTAACAGAACACAGAGCAGTTTCTCAGAAAGCTTCTTTCCAGTTTTGAACGGAAGATATATCCTTTTTCACCATAGCCCTCTATGGGCTTCCAAATATCCCTTTGCCAATTGCAAAAGAACAGCCTTAGCGAAAGGCTTCTTGAAGGGAAAGATGTAACTCTCTGAGATGAATTAACAGAACACAGAGCAATTTCTCTGAAAGCTTCTTTCCAGTTTTGAACGGATTGTATTTCCTTTTTCGCCATAGCCCTCTATGGGCTTCCAAATATCCCTTTGCCAATTCCACAAGAACAGCCTTAGCGAAAGGCTTCTTGAAGGGACAGATGTAACTCTGTGTGATGAATTAACAGAACAGAGAGCAGTTTCTCAGAAAGCTTCTTTCCAGTTTTGAACGGAAGATATTTCCTTTTTCACCATAGCCCTCTATGGCTTTCCAAATATCCCTTTGCCAATTCCACAAGAACAGCCTTAGCGAAAGGCTTCTTGAAGGGAAAGATGTAACCCTGTGAGATGAATTAACAGAACACCGAGCAGTTTCTCAGAAAGATTCCCTCTGTTTTGAACGGAAGATATTTCCATTTTCACCGTAGCAATCTATGAGCTTCCAAATATCCCTTTGCTAATTCCACAAGAACAGCCTTAGGGAAAGGCTTCTTGAAGGGAAAGATGTAACTCTGTGAGATGAATTAACAGAACACCGTGCAGTTTTTCAGAAAGCTTCTTTCCACTTTTGAACGGAAGATATTTCTTTTTCACCATAGCCCTCTAAGGGCTTCCAAATATCCCTTTGCCAATTCCACAAGAACAGCCTTAGCGAAATGCTTCTTGAAGGGAAAGATGTAACTCTGTGAGATGAATTAACATAACACAGAGCAGTTTCTCAGAATGCTTGTTTCCAGTTTTGAACGGAAGGTATTTCCTTTTTCACCATAGCCCTCTATGGGCTTCCAAATATCCCTTTGCCAATTCCACAAGAACAGCCTTAGCGAATGGCTTCATGAAGGGAAAGATGTAACTCTGTGAAATGAATTAACAGAACACAGAGCAGTTTCTCAGAAAGCTTCTTTCCAGTTTTGAACGAAAGGTACTTCCTTTTTGACCATAGCCTTCTATGGGCTTCCAAGTATCCCTTTCCCAATTCCACAAGAACAGCCTTAGCGAAAGGCTTCTTGAAGGGAAAGATGTAACTCTGTGAGATGAATTAATAGAACACAGAGCGGTTTCTCAGAAAGCTTTTCTTACAATTTTGAACGGAAGATATTTCCTTTTTCACCATAGCCCTCTAGGGGCTTCCAAATAACCCTTTGCCAATTACACAAGAACAGCCTTAGCGAAAGGCTTCTTGAAGGGAAAGATGTAACTCTGTGAGATGAATTAACAGAACACAGAGCAGTTTCTCAGAAAGCTTCTTTCCCGTTTTGAACGGAAGATATGTCCTTTTTCACCGTAGCCATCTATGGGCTTCCAAATCCCTTTGCCTATTCCACAAGAAAAGCCTTAGCGAAAGTCTTCTTGAAGTTAAAGATGTAACTCTGTGAGATGAATTAACAGAACACAGAGCAGTTTCTCAGAAAGCTTCTTTCCAGTTTTGAACGGAAGATATTTCCTTATTCAGCATAGCCCTCCCTCGTCTTCCAAATATCCCTTTGCCAATTCCACAAGAACAGCCTTAGCGAAAGGCTTCTTGAAGGGAAAGTTGTAACTCTGTGAGATGAATTCACAGAACACAGAGCAGTTTCTCAGAAAGTTTCTTTCCAGTTGTGAATGGAAGATATTTCCTTTTTCACCATAGCCATCTATGGCCTTCCAAATATCCCTTTGCCAATTCCACAAGAACAGCCTTAGCGAAAGGCTTCTTGAAGGGAAAGATGTAACTCTTTGAGATGAATTTACAGAACACAGAGCAGTTTCTCAGAAAGCTTCTTTCCAGTTTTGAATGGAAGATATTTCCTTTTTCACCGTAGCCCTCTATGGGCTTCCAAATATCCCTTTGCCAGTTCCACAAGAACAGCCTTAGCGAAAGGCTTCTTGAAGGGAAAGATGTAACTCTGTGAGATGAATTCACAGAACACAGAGCAGTTTCTCAGAAAGCTTCTTTCCAATTTTGAACGGAAGATATTTCCATTTTCACCATAGCCCTCTATGGGCTTCCAAATATCCCTTTGCCAATTCCACAAGAACAGCCTTAGCGAAAGGCTTCTTGAAGGAAAAGATGTAACTCTGTGAGATGAATTAACACAACACAGAGCAGTTTCTCAGAAAGCTTCTTTCCACTTTTGAACGGAAGGTATTTCCTTTTTCAACATAGCCCTCTATGGGCTTCCAAATATCCCTTTGCCAATTCCACAAGAACAGCCTTAGCGAAAGGCTTCTTGAAGTTGAAGATGTAACTCTGTGAGATGAATTAACAGAACACAGAGCAGTTTCTCAGGAAGCTTCTTTCCAGTTTTGAACGGAAGATATTTCCTTTTTCACCATAGCCCTCTATGGGCTTCCAAATATCCCTTTGCCAATTCCACAAGAACAGCCTTAGCGAAAGGCTTCTTGAAGGGAAAGATGTAACTCTGTGAGATGAATTAACAGAACACAGAGCAGTTTCTCAGAAAGCTTCTTTCCAGTTTTGAACGGAAGATATTTCCTTTTTCACCATAGTCCTCTATGGGCTTCCAAATATCAATTTGCCAATTCCACAAGAACAGCCTTAGCGAAAGGCTTCTTGAAGGGAAAGATGTAACTCTGTGAGATGAATTAACAGAACACAGAGCAGTTTCTCAGAAAGCTTCTTTCCAATTTTGAACGGAAGATATTTCCTTTTTCAACATAGCCCTCTATGGGCTTCCAAATATCCCTTTGCCAATTCCACAAGAACAGCCTTAGCGAAAGGCTTCTTGAAGGAAAAGATGTAACTCTGTGAGATGAATTAACACAACACAGAGCAGTTTCTCAGAAAGCTTCTTTCCACTTTTGAACGGAAGGTATTTCCTTTTTCAACATAGCCCTCTATGGGCTTCCAAATATCCCTTTGCCAATTCCACAAGAACAGCCTTAGCGAAAGGCTTCTTGAAGTTGAAGATGTAACTCTGTGAGATGAATTAACAGAACACAGAGCAGTTTCTCAGGAAGCTTCTTTCCAGTTTTGAACGGAAGATATTTCCTTTTTCACCATAGCCCTCTATGGGCTTCCAAATATCCCTTTGCCAATTCCACAAGAACAGCCTTAGCGAAAGGCTTCTTGAAGGGAAAGATGTAACTCTGTGAGATGAATTAACAGAACACAGAGCAGTTTCTCAGAAAGCTTCTTTCCAGTTTTGAACGGAAGATATTTCCTTTTTCGCCATAGCCCTCTATGGGCTTCCAAATATCCCTTTGCCAATTCCACAAGAACAGCCTTAGCGAAAGGCTTCTTGAAGGGAAAGATGTAACTCTGTGAGATGAATTAACAGAACACAGAGCAGTTTCTCAGAAAGCTTCTTTCCAGTTTTGAACGGAAGATATTTCCTTTTTCACCATAGTCCTCTATGGGCTTCCAAATATCAATTTGCCAATTCCACAAGAACAGCCTTAGCGAAAGGCTTCTTGAAGGGAAAGATGTAACTCTGTGAGATGAATTAACAGAACACAGAGCAGTTTCTCAGAAAGCTTC
Source organism: Chlorocebus sabaeus (assembly GCF_047675955.1). NCBI lineage: Eukaryota > Metazoa > Chordata > Mammalia > Primates > Cercopithecidae > Chlorocebus > Chlorocebus sabaeus. The sequence goes on along the minus strand of NW_027327482.1, from coordinate 2,159,228 downwards.
TTTCCACTTTTGAACGGAAGATATTTCCTTTTTCAACATAGCCCTATATGGGCTTCCAAATATCCCTTTGCCAATTCCACAAGAACAGCCTTAGCGAAAGGCTTCTTGAAGGTAAAGATGTAACTCTGTGAGATGAATTAACAGAACACAGAGCAGTTTCTCAGAAAGCTTCTCTCCAGTTTTGAACGGAAGATATTTCCTTTTTCACCGTAGCCCTCTAAGGGCTTCCAAATATCCCTTTGCCAATTCCACAAGAACAGCCTTAGCGAAAGGCTTCTTGAAGGGAAAGATGTAACTCTGTGAGATGAATTAACAGAACACAGAGCCGTTTCTCCGAAAGCTTCTTTCCAGTTTTGAACGGAAGATATTTCCTTTTTCACCATAGCCCTCTATGGGCTTCCAAATATCCCTTTGCCAATTCCACAAGAACAGCCTTAGCGAAAGGCTTCTTGAAGGGAAAGATGTAACTCTGTGAGATAAATTAACAGAACACAGAGCAGTTTCTCAGAAAGCTTCTTTCCAGTTTTGAACGGAAGATATTTCCTTTTTCACCATAGCCCTCTATGGGCTTCCAAATATCCCTTTGCCAATTCCACAAGAACAGCCTTAGCGAAAGACTTCTTGAAGGGAAAGATGTAACTCTGTGAGATGAATTAACTGAACACAGAGCAGTTTCTCAGAAAGCTTCTTTCCAGTTTTGAACGGAAGATATTTCCTTTTTCACCATAGCAATCTATGGACTTCCAAATATCCCTGTGCCAATTCCACAAGAACAGCCTTAGCGAAAGGATTCTTGAAGGAAGAGATGTAACTTTGCTAGATGAATTAACAGAACACAGAGCAGTTTCTCAGAAAGCTTCTTTCCACTTTTGAACGGAAGATATTTCCTTTTTCACCATAGCCCTCCATGGGCTTCCAAATATCCCTTTGCCAATTCCACAAGAAGAGCCTTACCGAAAGGCTTCTTGAAGGGAAAGATGTAATTCTGTGAGATGAATTAAAAGGACACAGAGCAGTTTCTCAGAAAGCTTCTTTCCAGTTCTGAACAGAAGATATTTCCTTTTTCACCATAGCCCTCTATGGGCTTCCAAATATCCCTTTGCCAGTTCCACAAGAACATCCTTAGCGAAAGGCTTCTTGAAGGGAAAGATGTAACTCTGTGAGATGAATTCACAGAACACAGAGCAGTTTCTCAGAAAGCTTCTTTCCAATTTTGAACGGAAGATATTTCCATTTTCACCATAGCCCTCTATGGGCTTCCAAATATCCCTTTGCCAATTCCACAAGAACAGCCTTAGCGAAAGGCTTCTTGAAGGAAAAGATGTAACTCTGTGAGATGAATTAACACAACACAGAGCAGTTTCTCAGAAAGCTTCTTTCCACTTTTGAACGGAAGGTATTTCCTTTTTCAACATAGCCCTCTATGGGCTTCCAAATATCCCTTTGCCAATTCCACAAGAACAGCCTTAGCGAAAGGCTTCTTGAAGTTGAAGATGTAACTCTGTGAGATGAATTAACAGAACACAGAGCAGTTTCTCAGGAAGCTTCTTTCCAGTTTTGAACGGAAGATATTTCCTTTTTCACCATAGCCCTCTATGGGCTTCCAAATATCCCTTTGCCAATTCCACAAGAACAGCCTTAGCGAAAGGCTTCTTGAAGGGAAAGATGTAACTCTGTGAGATGAATTAACAGAACAGAGAGCAGTTTCTCAGAAAGCTTCTTTCCAGTTTTGAACGGAAGATATTTTCTTTTTCGCCATAGCCCTCTATGGGCTTCCAAATATCCCTTTGCCAATTCCACAAGAACAGCCTTAGCGAAAGGCTTCTTGAAGGGAAAGATGTAACTCTGTGAGATGAATTAACAGAACACAGAGCAGTTTCTCAGAAAGCTTCTTTCCAGTTTTGAACGGAAGATATTTCCTTTTTCACCATAGTCCTCTATGGGCTTCCAAATATCAATTTGCCAATTCCACAAGAACAGCCTTAGCGAAAGGCTTCTTGAAGGGAAAGATGTAACTCTGTGAGATGAATTAACAGAACACAGAGCAGTTTCTCAGAAAGCTTCTTTCCAGTTTTGAACGGAAGATATTTCCTTTTTCACCATAGCAATCTATGGGCTTCCAAATATCCCTGTGCCAATTCCACAAGAACAGCCTTAGCGAAAGGCTTCTTGAAGGAAGAGATGTAACTTTGCTAGATGAATTAACAGAACACAGAGCAGTTTCTCAGAAAGCTTCTTTCCACTTTTGAACGGAAGATATTTCCTTTTTCACCATAGCCCTCCATGGGCTTCCAAATATCCCTTTGCCAATTCCACAAGAAGAGCCTTACCGAAAGGCTTCTTGAAGGCAAAGATGTAATTCTGTGAGATGAATTAAAAGGACACAGAGCAGTTTCTCAGAAAGCTTCTTTCCAGTTCTGAACAGAAGATATTTCCTTTTTCACCATAGCCCTCTATGGGCTTCCAAATATCCCTTTGCCAATTCCACAAGAACAGCCTTAGCGAAAGGCTTCTTGAAGGGAAAGATGTAACTCTGTGAGATGAATTAACAGAACACAGAGCAGTTTCTCAGAAAGCTTCTCTCCAGTTTTGAACGGAAGATATTTCCTTTTTCACCGTAGCCCTCTAAGGGCTTCCAAATATCCCTTTGCCAATTCCACAAGAACAGCCTTAGCGAAAGGCTTCTTGAAGGGAAAGATGTAACTCTGTGAGATGAATTAACAGAACACAGAGCAGTTTCTCCGAAAGCTTCTTTCCAGTTTTGAACGGAAGATATTTCCTTTTTCACCATAGCCCTCTATGGGCTTCCAAATATCCCTTTGCCAATTCCACAAGAACAGCCTTAGCGAAAGGCTTCTTGAAGGGAAAGATGTAACTCTGTGAGATAAATTAACAGAACACAGAGCAGTTTCTCAGAAAGCTTCTTTCCAGTTTTGAACGGAAGATATTTCCTTTTTCACCATAGCCCTCTATGGGCTTCCAAATATCCCTTTGCCAATTCCACAAGAACAGCCTTAGCGAATGTCTTTTGAAGGAAAAGGTGTACCTCTGTGAGATGAATTAACAGAACACAGAGCAGTTTCTCAGAAAGCTTCTTTCCAGTTTTGAACGGAAGTTATTTCCTTTTTCACCATAGCCCTCTATGGGCTTCCAAATATCCCTTTGCCAATTCCACAAGAACAGCCTTAGCGAAAGGCTTCTTGAAAGGAAAGATGTAACTCTGTGAGATGAATTAACAGAACACAGAGCAGTTTCTCAAAAAGCTTCTTTCCAGTTTTGAACGGAAAGTTTTGCCTTTTTCACCATAGCCGTCTATGGGCTTCCAAATATCCCTTTGCCAATTCCACAAGAACAGCCTTAGCGAAAGGCTTCTTGAAGGGAAAGATGTAACTCTGTGAGATGAATTAACAGAACACAGAGCAGTTTCTCAGAAAGCTTCCTTCCAGTTTTGAACGGAAGATATTTCCTTTTTCACCAAAGCCCTCTAAGGGCTTCCAAATATCCCTTTGCCAATTCCACAAGAACAGCACTAGCGAAAGGCTTCTTGAAGGGCAAGATGTAACTCTGTGAGATGAATTAACAGAACACAGAGCAGTTTCTCAGAAAGCTTCTTTCCAGTTTTGAACGGAAGATATATCCTTTTTCACCATAGCCCTCTATGGGCTTCCAAATATCCCTTTGCCAATTGCAAAAGAACAGCCTTAGCGAAAGGCTTCTTGAAGGGAAAGATGTAACTCTCTGAGATGAATTAACAGAACACAGAGCAATTTCTCTGAAAGCTTCTTTCCAGTTTTGAACGGATTGTATTTCCTTTTTCAACATAGCCCTCTATGGGCTTCCAAATATCCCTTTGCCAATTCCACAAGAACAGCCTTAGCGAAAGGCTTCTTGAAGGGACAGATGTAACTCTGTGTGATGAATTAACAGAACAGAGAGCAGTTTCTCAGAAAGCTTCTTTCCAGTTTTGAACGGAAGATATTTCCTTTTTCACCATAGCCCTCTATGGCTTTCCAAATATCCCTTTGCCAATTCCACAAGAACAGCCTTAGCGAAAGGCTTCTTGAAGGGAAAGATGTAACCCTGTGAGATGAATTAACAGAACACCGAGCAGTTTCTCAGAAAGATTCCCTCTGTTTTGAACGGAAGATATTTCCATTTTCACCGTAGCAATCTATGAGCTTCCAAATATCCCTTTGCTAATTCCACAAGAACAGCCTTAGGGAAAGGCTTCTTGAAGGGAAAGATGTAACTCTGTGAGATGAATTAACAGAACACCGTGCAGTTTTTCAGAAAGCTTCTTTCCACTTTTGAACGGAAGATATTTCTTTTTCACCATAGCCCTCTAAGGGCTTCCAAATATCCCTTTGCCAATTCCACAAGAACAGCCTTAGCGAAAGGCTTCTTGAAGGGAAAGATGTAACTCTGTGAGATGAATTAACATAACACAGAGCAGTTTCTCAGAATGCTTGTTTCCAGTTTTGAACGGAAGGTATTTCCTTTTTCACCATAGCCCTCTATGGGCTTCCAAATATCCCTTTGCCAATTCCACAAGAACAGCCTTAGCGAATGGCTTCATGAAGGGAAAGATGTAACTCTGTGAAATGTATTAACAGAACACAGAGCAGTTTCTCAGAAAGCTTCTTTCCAGTTTTGAACGAAAGGTACTTCCTTTTTGACCATAGCCTTCTATGGGCTTCCAAGTATCCCTTTCCCAATTCCACAAGAACAGCCTTAGCGAAAGGCTTCTTGAAGGGAAAGATGTAACTCTGTGAGATGAATTAATAGAACACAGAGCGGTTTCTCAGAAAGCTTTTCTTACAATTTTGAACGGAAGATATTTCCTTTTTCACCATAGCCCTCTAGGGGCTTCCAAATAACCCTTTGCCAATTACACAAGAACAGCCTTAGCGAAAGGCTTCTTGAAGGGAAAGATGTAACTCTGTGAGATGAATTAACAGAACACAGAGCAGTTTCTCAGAAAGCTTCTTTCCCGTTTTGAACGGAAGATATGTCCTTTTTCACCGTAGCCATCTATGGGCTTCCAAATCCCTTTGCCTATTCCACAAGAAAAGCCTTAGCGAAAGTCTTCTTGAAGTTAAAGATGTAACTCTGTGAGATGAATTAACAGAACACAGAGCAGTTTCTCAGAAAGCTTCTTTCCAGTTTTGAACGGAAGATATTTCCTTATTCAGCATAGCCCTCCCTCGTCTTCCAAATATCCCTTTGCCAATTCCACAAGAACAGCCTTAGCGAAAGGCTTCTTGAAGGGAAAGATGTAACTCTGTGAGATGAATTAACAGAGCACAGAGCAGTTTCTCAGAAAGCTTCTTTCCAGTTTTGAATGGAAGATATTTCCTTTTTCGCCATAGCCCTCTATGGGCTTCCAAATATCCCTTTGCCAATTCCACAAGAACAGCCTTAGCGAAAGGCTTCTTGAAGGGAAAGATGTAACTCTGTGAGATGAATTAACAGAACACAGAGCAGTTTCTCAGAAAGCTTCTTTCCAGTTTTGAACGGAAGATATTTCCTTTTTCACCATAGTCCTCTATGGGCTTCCAAATATCAATTTGCCAATTCCACAAGAACAGCCTTAGCGAAAGGCTTCTTGAAGGGAAAGATGTAACTCTGTGAGATGAATTAACAGAACACAGAGCAGTTTCTCAGAAAGCTTCTTTCCACTTTTGAACGGAAGATATTTCCTTTTTCAACATAGCCCTCTATGGGCTTCCAAATATCCCTTTGCCAATTCCACAAGAACAGCCTTAGCGAAAGGCTTCTTGAAGGGAAAGATGTAACTCTGTGAGATGAATTAACAGAACAGAGAGCAGTTTCTCAGAAAGCTTCTTTCCAGTTTTGAACGGAAGATATTTCCTTTTTCGCCATAGCCCTCTATGGGCTTCCAAATATCCCTTTGCCAATTCCACAAGAACAGCCTTAGCGAAAGGCTTCTTGAAGGGAAAGATGTAACTCTGTGAGATGAATTAACAGAACACAGAGCAGTTTCTCAGAAAGCTTCTTTCCAGTTTTGAACGGAAGATATTTCCTTTTTCACCATAGTCCTCTATGGGCTTCCAAATATCAATTTGCCAATTCCACAAGAACAGCCTTAGCGAAAGGCTTCTTGAAGGGAAAGATGTAACTCTGTGAGATGAATTAACAGAACATAGAACAGTTTCTCAGAAAGCTTCTTTCCAGTTTTGAACGGAAGGTATTTCCTTTTTCAACATAGCCCTCTATGGGCTTCCAAATATCCCTTTGCCAATTCCACAAGAACAGCCTTAGCGAAAGGCTTCTTGAAGTTGAAGATGTAACTCTGTGAGATGAATTAACAGAACACAGAGCAGTTTCTCAGGAAGCTTCTTTCCAGTTTTGAACGGAAGATATTTCCTTTTTCACCATAGCCCTCTATGGGCTTCCAAATATCCCTTTGCCAATTCCACAAGAACAGCCTTAGCGAAAGGCTTCTTGAAGGGAAAGATGTAACTCTGTGAGATGAATTAACAGAACACAGAGCAGTTTCTCAGAAAGCTTCTTTCCAGTTTTGAACGGAAGATATTTCCTTTTTCGCCATAGCCCTCTATGGGCTTCCAAATATCCCTTTGCCAATTCCACAAGAACAGCCTTAGCGAAAGGCTTCTTGAAGGAAAGGATGTAACTCTGTGAGATGAATTAACAGAACACAGGGCAGTTTCTCAGAAAGCTTCTTTCCAGTTTTGAACGGAAGATATTTCCTTATTCACCATAGCCCTCTATGGGCTTCCAAATATCCCTTTGCCAATTCCACAAGAACAGCCTTAGCGAAAGGCTTCTTGAAGGAAAAGGTGTAACTCTGTGAGATGAATTAACAGAACACAGAGCAGTTTCTCAGAAAGCTTCTTTCCAGTTTTGAATGGAAGTTATTTCCTTTTTCACCGTAGCCGTCTATGGGCTTCAAAATATCCCTTTGCCAATTCCTCAAGAACAGCCTTAGCGAAAGGCTTCCTGAAGGGAAATATGTAACTCTTTGAGATGAATTCACAGAACACAGAGCAGTTTCTCAGAAAGCTTCTTTCCAGTTTTGAACGGAAAATATTTCCTTTTTCACCCTAGCCCTCTATGGGCTTCCAAATATCCCTTTGCCAATTCCACAAGAACAGCCTTAGCGAAAGGCTTCTTGAAGGAAAAGGTGTAACTCTGTGAGATGAATTAACAGAACACAGAGCAGTTTCTCAGAAAGCTTCTTTCCAGTTTTGAATGGAAGTTATTTCCTTTTTCACCATAGCCGTCTATGGGCTTCCAAATATCCCTTTGCCAATTCCTCAAGAACAGCCTTAGCGAAAGGCTTCTTGAAGGGAACTATGTAACTCTTTGAGATGAATTCACAGAACACAGAGCAGTTTCTCAGAAAGCTTCTTTCCAGTTTTGAACGGAAAATATTTCCTTTTTCACCCTAGCCCTCTATGGGCTTCCAAATATCCCTTTGCCAATTCCACAAGAACAGCCTTAGCGAAAGGCTTCTTGAAGGAACAGATGTAACTCTGTGAGATGAATTAACAGAACACAGAGCAGTTTCTCAGAAAGCTTCTTTCCAGTTTTGAACGGAAGATATTTCCTTTCTCACCATAGCCCTCTATGGGATTCCAAATATCCCTTTGCCAATTCCACAAGAACATCCTTAGAGAAAGGCTTCTTGAAGGGAAAGATGTAACTCTGTGAGATGAATTAACAGAACACAGAGCAGTTTCTCAGAAAGCTTCTTTCCAGTTTTAAACGGAAGATATTTCCTTTTTCACCATAGCCTTCTATGGGCTTCCAAATATCCCTTTGCCAATTCCACAAGAACAGCCTTAGCGAAAGGCTTCTTGAAGGGAAAGATGTAACTCTGTGAGATGAATTAACAGAACACAGAGCAGTTTCTCAGAAAGCTTCTTTCCAGTTTTGAACGGAAGATATTTCCTTTTTCACCATAGCCCTCTATGGGCTTCCAAATATCCCTTTGCCAATTCCACAAGAACAGCCTTAGCGAAAGGCTTCTTGAAGGGAAAGATGTAACTCTGTGAGATGAATTAACAGAACACAGAGCAGTTTCTCAGAAAGCTTCTTTCCAGTTTTGAACGGAAGATGTTTCTTTTTTCACCATAGCCCTCTATGGGCTTCCAAATATCCCTTTGCCAATTCCACAAGAACAGCCTTAGCGAAAGGCTTCTTGAAGGGAAAGATGTATCTCTGTGTGATGAATTAACAGAACACAGAGCAGTTTCTCAGAAAGCTTCTTTCCAGTTTTGAACGGAAGGTATTTCCTTTTTCACATAGCCCTCTATGGGCTTCCAAATATCCCTTTGCCAATTCCACAAGAACAGCCTTAGCGAAAGTCTTCTTGAAGGGAAAAATGTAGCTCTGTGAGATGAATTAACAGAACTCAGAGCAGTTTCTCAGAAAGCTTCTTTCCAGTTTGGAATGGAAGATATTTCCTTTTTCACCATAGCCCTCTATGGGCTTCCAAATATCCCTTTGCCAATTCCACAAGAACAGCCTTAGCGAAAGGCTTCTTGAAGGGAAAGATGTAACTCTGTGAGATGAATTAACAGAACACAGAGCAGTTTCTCAGAAAGCTTCTTTCCAGTTTTGAACGGAAGATATTTCCTTTTTCACCATAGCCCTCTAAGGGGTTTCCAAATATCCCTTTGCCAATTCCACAAGAACAGCCTTAGCGAAAGGCTTCTTGAAGGGAAAGATGTAACTCTGTGAGATGAATTTGCAGAACACAGAGCAGTTTCTCAGAAAGCTTCTTTCCAGTTTTGCACGGAAGATATTTCCTTTTTCACCATAGCCATCTTTGGGCTTCCAAATATCCCTTTGCCAATTCCACAAGAACAGCCTTAGCGAAAGGCTTCTTGAAGTGAAAGATGTAACTCTGTGAGATGAACTAGCAGAACACAGAGCAGTTTCTCAGAAAGCTTCATTCCAGTTTTGAACGGAAGATATTTCCTTTTTCACCATAGCCCTCTATGGGCTTCCAAATATCCCTTTGCCAATTCCATAAGAACAGCCTTAGCGAAAGGCTTCTTGAAGGGAAAGATGTAACTCTGTGAGATGAATTAACAGAACACAGAGCAGTTTCTCAGAAAGCTTCTTTCCAGTTTTGAACGGAAGATATTTCCTTTTTCACCATAGCCCTCTATGGGCTTCCAAATATCCCTTTGCCAATTCCACAAGAACAGCCTTAGCGAAAGTCTTTTGAAGGAAAGGGTGTACCTCTGTGAGATGAATTAACAGAACACAGAGCAGTTTCTCAGAAAGCTTCTTTCCAGTTTTGAACGGAAGATATTTCCTTTTTCACCATAGCCCTCTATGGGCTTCCAAATATCCCTTTGCCAATTCCACAAGAACAGCCATAGCGAAAGGCTTCTTGAAGGGAAAGATGTAACTCTGTGAGATGAATTAACAGAACACACAGCAGTTTCTCAGAAAGCTTCTTTCCAGTTTTGAACGGAAAGTTTTTCCTTTTTCACCATAGCCGTCTATGGGCTTCCAAATATCCCTTTGCCAATTCCACAAGAACAGCCTTAGCGAAAGGCTTCTTGAAGGGAAAGATGTAACTCTGTGAGATGAATTCACAGAACACAGAGCAGTTTCTCACAAAGCTTCTTTCCAGTTTTGAACGGAAGATATTTCCTTTTTCACCATAGCCCTCTATGGGCTTCCAAATATCCCTTTCCCAATTCCAAAAGAACAGCCTTAGCGAAAGGCTTCTTGAAGGGAAAGATGTAACTCTCTGAGATGAATTAACAGAACACAGAGCAGTTTCTCTGAAAGCTTCTTTCCAGTTTTGAACGGATTGTATTTCCTTTTTCACCATAGCCCTCTATGGGCTTCCAAATATCCCTTTGCCAATTCCACAAGAACAGCCTTAGCGAAAGGCTTCTTGAAGGGAAAGATGTAACTCTGTGTGATGAATTAACAGAACAGAGAGCAGTTTCTCAGAAAGTTTCTTTCCAGTTTTGAACGGAAGATATTTCCTTTTTCACCATGGCCCTCTATGGGTTTCCAAATATCCGTTTGCCAATTACACAAGAACATCGTTAGCGAAAGGCTTCTTGAAGGGAAAGATGTAACTCTGTGAGATGAATTTGCAGAACACAGAGCAGTTTCTCAGAAAGCTTCTTTCCAGTTTTGAACGAAAGATATGTCCTTTTTCACCATAGCCATCTATGGGCTTCCAAATATCCCTTTGCCAATTCCAAAAGAACAGCCTTAGCGAAAGGCTTCTTGAAGTGAAAGATGTAACTCTGTGAGATGAACTACCAGAACACAGAGCAGTTTCTCAGAAAGCTTCCTTCCAGTTTTGTACGGAAGATATTTCCTTTTTCACCATAGCCCTCTATGGGCTTCCAAATATCCCTTTGCCAATTCCATAAGAACAGCCTTAGCGAAAGGCTTCTTGAAGGTAAAGATGTAACTCTGTGAGATGAATTAACAGAACACAGAGCAGTTTCTCAGAAAGCTTCTTTCCAGTTTTGAACGGAAGATATTTCCTTTTTCACCATAGCCCTCTATGGGCTTCCAAATATCCCTTTTCCAATTCCAGAAGAACAGCCTTACCGAAAGGCTTCTTGAAGGGAAAGATGTAACTCTGTGAGATGAATTAACAGAACACAGAGCAGTTTCCCAGAAAGCTTCTTTCCAATTTTGAACGGAAGATATTTCCTTTTTCACCATAGCCCTCCATGGGCTTCCAAATATCCCTTTGCCAATTCCACAAGAACAGCCTTAGCGAAAGGCTTCTTGAAAGGAAACATGTAACTCTGTGAGATGAATTTAGAGAACACAGAGCAGTTTCCCGGAAAGCTTCTTTCCAGTTTTGAACGGAAGATATTTCCTTTTTTACCATAGCCATCTATGGGCTTCCAAATATCCCTTTGCCAATTACACAAGAACAGTCTTAGCGAAAGGCTTCTTGAAGGGAAAGATGTAACTCTGTGAGATGAATTCACAGAACACAGAGCAGTTTCTCAGAAAGTTTCTTTCCAGTTTTGAATGGAAGATATTTCCTTTTTCACCATAGCCCTCTATGGGCTTCCAAATATCCCTTTGCCAATTCCACAAGAACAGCCTTAGCGAAAGGCTTCTTGAAGGGAAAGATGTAACTCTGTGAGATGAGTTAACAGAACACAGAGCAGTTTCTCAGAAAGCTTCTTTCCAGTTTTGAACGGAAGATATTTCCTTTTTCACCATAGCCCTCTATGGGCTTCCAAATATCCCTTTGCCAATTCCACAAGAACAGCCTTAGCGAAAGGCTTCTTGAAGGGAAAGATGTAACTCTGTGAGATGAATTAACAGAACACAGAGCAGTTTCTCAGAAAGCTTCTTTCCAGTTTTGAACGAAAGGTACTTCCTTTTTCACCATAGCCCTCTATGGGCTTCCAAGTATCCCTTTCCCAATTCCACAAGAACAGCCTTAGCGAAAGGCTTCTTGAAGGGAAAGATGTAACTCTGTGAGATGAATTAATAGAACACAGAGGAGTTTCTCAGAAAGCTTTTTTCCAGTTTTGAACGGAAGATATTTCCTTTTTCACCATAGCCCTCTAGGGGCTTCCAAATATCCCTTTGCCAATTCCAGAAGAACAGCGTTAGCGAAAGGCCTCTTGAAGGGAAAGATGTAACTCTGTGAGATGAATTTACGGAACACAGAGCAGTTTCTCGGAAAGCTTCTTTCCAGTTTTGAACGGAAGATATTTCCTTTTTAACCATAGACCTCTATTGGCTTCCAAATATCCCTCTCCCAATTCCAGAAGAACAGCGTTAGCGAAGGGCTTCTTGAAGGGAAAGATGTAACTCTGTGAGATGAATTCACAGAACACAGAGCATTTTCTCAGAAAGCTTCTTTCCAGTTTTGAACGGAAGATATTTCCTTTTTCACCATAGCCCTCTATGGGCTTCCAAATATCCCTTTGCCTATTCCACAAGAACAGCCTTAGCGAAAGGCTTCTTGAAGGGAAAGATGTAACTCTTCGAGATGAATTAACAGAACACCGAGCAACTTCTCAGAAAGATTCCTTCCAGTTTTTAACGGAAGATATTTCCTTTTTCACCATAGCCTTCTATGGGCTTCCAAATATCCCTTTGCCAATTCCACAAGAACAGCCTTAGCGAAAGGCTTCTTGAAAGGAAACATGTAACTCTGTGAGATGAATTTAGAGAACACAGAGCAGTTTCTCGGAAAGCTTCTTTCCAGTTTTGAACGGAAGATATTTCCTTTTTTACCATAGCCATCTATGGGCTTCCAAATATCCCTTTGCCAATTACACAAGAACAGTCTTAGCGAAAGGCTTCTTGAAGGGAAAGATGTAACTCTGTGAGATGAATTCACAGAACACAGAGCAGTTTCTCAGAAAGTTTCTTTCCAGTTTTGAATGGAAGATATTTCCTTTTTCACCATAGCCCTCTATGGGCTTCCAAATATCCCTTTGCCAATTCCACAAGAACAGCCTTAGCGAAAGGCTTCTTGAAGGGAAAGATGTAACTCTGTGAGATGAGTTAACAGAACACAGAGCAGTTTCTCAGAAAGCTTCTTTCCAGTTTTGAACGGAAGATATTTCCTTTTTCACCATAGCCCTCTATGGGCTTCCAAATATCCCTTTTCCAATTCCACAAGAACAGCCTTAGCGAAAGGCTTCTTGAAGGGAAAGATGTAACTCTGTGAGATGAATTAACAGAACACAGAGCAGTTTCTCAGAAAGCTTCTTTCCAGTTTTGAACGAAAGGTACTTCCTTTTTCAACATAGCCCTCTATGGGCTTCCAAGTATCCCTTTCCCAATTCCACAAGAACAGCCTTAGCGAAAGGCTTCTTGAAGGGAAAGATGTAACTCTGTGAGATGAATTAATAGAACACAGAGGAGTTTCTCAGAAAGCTTTTTTCCAGTTTTGAACGGAAGATATTTCCTTTTTCACCATAGCCCTCTAGGCGCTTCCAAATATCCCTTTGCCAATTCCAGAAGAACAGCGTTAGCGAAAGGCTTCTTGAAGGGAAAAATGTAACTCTGTGAGATGAATTAACAGAACACAGAGCAGTTTGTCAGAAAGCTTCTTTCCAGTTTTGAACGAAAGATAATTCCTTTTTCACCATAGCCCTCTATGGGCTTCCAAATATCTCTTTGCCAATTCCACAAGAAGAGCCTTAGCGAAAGGCTTCTTGAAGGGAAAGATGTAACTCTGTGTGATGAATTAACAGAACAGATAGCAGTTTCTCAGAAAGCTTCTTTCCAGTTTTGAACGGAGGATATTTCCTTTTTCACCATAGCCCTCTATGGGCTTCCAAATATCCCTATCCCTATTCCAAAAGAACAGCCTTAGCGAAAGGCTTCTTGAAGGGAAAGATGTAACTCTGTGAGATGAATTAACAGAACACCGAGCAGTTTCTCAGAAAGATTCCTTCCCGTTTTGAACGGAAGATATTTCCTTTTTCACCATAGCCCTCTATGGGCTTCCAAATATCCCTTTGCCAATTCCACAAGAAGAGCCTTAGGGAAAGGCTACTTGAAGGGAAAGATGTAACTCTGTGAGATGAATTAACAGAACACCGTGCAGTTTTTCAGAAAGCTTCTTTCCAGTTTTGAACGGAAGATATTTCCTTTTTCACCATAGCCCTCTAGGGGCTTCCAAATATCCCTTTGCCAATTCCATAAAACAGCCTTAGCGAAGGGCTTCTTGAAGGGAAAGATGTAACTCTGTGAGATGAATTAACAGAACACAGAGCAGTTTCTCAGAAAGCTTCTTTCCAGTTTTGAACGGAAGATATTTCCTTTTTCACCATAGCCCTCTATGGGCTTCCAAATATCCCTTTGCCAATTCCACAAGAACAGACTTAGCGAAAGGCTTCTTGAAGAGAAAGATGTAACTCTGTGAGATGAATTAACAGAACACAGAGCCGTTTCTCAGAAAGCTTCTATCCAGTTTTGAACGGAAGATATTTCCTTTTTCACCATAGCCTTCTAAGGGCTTCCAAATATCCCTTTGCCAATTCCACAAGAACAGCCTTAGCGAAAGGCTTCTTGATGGGAAAGATGTAACTCTTTGAGATGAATTAACAGAACACAGAGCAGTTTCTCAGAAAGCTTCTTTCCCGTTTTGAACGGAAGATATTTCCTTTTTCACCATAGCCTTCTATGGGCTTCCAAATATCCCTTTGCCAATTCCACAAGAACAGCCTTAGCGAAAGGCTTCTTGAAGGGAAAGATGTAACTCTGTGAGATGAATTAACAGAACACAGAGCAGTTTCTCAGAAAGCTTCTTTCCAGTTTTGAACGGAAGATATTTCTTTTTTCACCATAGCCCTCTATGGGCTTCCAAATATCCCTTTGCCAATTCCACAAGAACAGCCTTAGCGAAAGGCTTCTTGAAGGGAAAGATGTATCTCTGTGTGATGAATTAACAGAACACAGAGCAGTTTCTCAGAAAGCTTCTTTCCAGTTCTGAACGGAAGATATTTCCTTTTTCACATAGCCCTCTATGGGCTTCCAAATATCCCTTTGCCAATTCCCCAAGAACAGCCTTAGCGAAAGGCTTCTTGAAGGGAAAGTTGTAACTCTGTGAGATGAATTAACAGAACTCAGAGCAGTTTCTCAGAAAGCTTCTTTCCAGTTTGGAATGGAAGATATTTCCTTTTTCACCATAGCTTTCTATGGGCTTCCAAATATCCCTTTGCCAATTCCACAAGAACAGCCTTAGCGAAAGGCTTCTTGAAGGGAAAGATGTAACTCTGTGAGATGAATTAACAGAACACAGAGCAGTTTCTCAGAAAGCTTCTTTCAAGTTTTGAACGGAAAGTTTTGCCTTTTTCACCATAGCCGTCTATGGGCTTCCAAATATCCCTTTGCCGATTCCACAAGAACAGCGTTAGCGAAAGGCTTCTTGAAGGGAAAGATGTAACTCTGTGAGATGAATTCACAGAACACAGAGCAGTTTCTCAGAAAGCTTCTTTCCAGTTTTGAACGGAAGATATTTCCTTTTTCACCATAGCCCTCTATGGGCTTCCAAATATCCCTTTGCCAATTCCAAAAGAACAGCCTTAGCGAAAGGCTTCTTGAAGGGAAAGATGTAACTCTCTGAGATGAATTAACAGAACACAGAGCAGTTACTCTGAAAGCTTCTTTCCAGTTTTGAACGGATTGTATTTCCTTTTTCACCATAGCCCTCTATGGGCTTCCAAATATCCCTTTGCCAATTCCACAAGAACAGCCTTAGCGAAAGGCTTCTTGAAGGGAAAGATGTAACTCTGTGTGATGAATTAACAGAACAGAGAGCAGTTTCTCAGAAAGCTTCTTTCCAGTTTTGAACGGAAGATATTTCCTTTTTCACCATAGCCATCTATGGGCTTCCAAATATCCCTTTGCCAATTCCACAAGAACAGCCTTAGCGAAAGGCTTCTTGAAGTGAAAGATGTAACTCTGTGAGATGAACTAGCAGAACACAGAGCAGTTTCTCAGAAAGCTTCATTCCAGTTTTGAACGGAAGATATTTCCTTTTTCACCATAGAACTCTATGGGCTTCCAAATATCCCTTTGCCAATTCCATAAGAACAGCCTTAGCGAAAGGCTTCTTGAAGGGAAAGATGTAACTCTGTGAGATGAATTAACAGAACACAGAGCAGTTTCTCAGAAAGCTTCTTTCCAGTTTTGAATGGAAGATATTTCCTTTTTCACCATAGCCCTCTATGGGCTTCCAAATATCCCTTTGCCAATTCCACAAGATCAGCCTTAGCGAAAGGCTTCTTGAAGGGAAAGATGTAACTCTGTGAGATGAATTAACAGAACACAGAGCAGTTTCTCAGAAAGCTTCTTTCCAGTTTTGAACCTAAGATATTTCCTTTTCCACCATAGCCCTCTATGGGCTTCCAAATATCCCTTTGCCAATTCCACAAGAACAGCCTTAGCGAAAGGCTTCTTGAAGGGAAAGATGTAACTCTGTGAGATGAATTTGCAGAACACAGAGCAATTTCTCTGAAAGCTTGTTTCCAGTTTTGGACGGATTGTATTTCCTTTTTCAACATAGCCCTCTATGGGCTTCAAAATATCCCTTTGCCAATTCCACAAGAACAGCCTTAGCGAAAGGCTTCTTGAAGGGACAGATGTAACTCTGTGTGATGAATTAACAGAACAGAGAGCAGTTTCTCAGAAAGCTGCTTTCCAGTTTTGAACGGAAGATATTTCCTTTTTCACCATAGCCCTCTATGGCTTTCCAAATATCCCTTTGCCAATTCCACAAGAACAGCCTTAGCGAAAGGCTTCTTGAAGGGAAAGATGTAACCCTGTGAGATGAATTAACAGAACACCGAGCAGTTTCTCAGAAAGATTCCTTCTGTTTTGAACGGAAGATATTTCCATTTTCACCGTAGCCCTCTATGGGCTCCCAAATATCCCTTTGCTAATTCCACAAGAACAGCCTTAGGGAAAGGCTTCTTGAAGGGAAAGATGTAACTCTGTGAGATGAATTAACAGAACACCGCGCAGTTTTTCAGAAAGCTTCTTTCCAGTTTTGAACGGAAGATATTTCTTTTTCACCATAGCCCTCTAAGGGCTTCCAAATATCCCTTTGCCAATTCCACAAGAACAGCCTTAGCGAAAGGCTTCTTGAAGGGAAAGATGTAACTCTGTGAGATGAATTAACAGAACACAGAGCAGTTTCTCAGAAAGCTTCTTTCCAGTTTTGAACGGAAGATATTTCTTTTTTCACCATAGACCTCTATGGGCTTCCAAATATCCCTTTGCCAATTCCACAAGAACAGCCTTAGCGAAAGGCTTCTTGAAGGGAAAGATGTATCTCTGTGTGATGAATTAACAGAACACAGAGCAGTTTCTCAGAAAGCTTCTTTCAAGTTTTGAACGGAAAGTTTTGCCTTTTTCACCATAGCCGTCTATGGGCTTCCAAATATCCCTTTGCCGATTCCACAAGAACAGCGTTATCGAAAGGCTTCTTGAAGGGAAAGATGTAACTCTGTGAGATGAATTCACAGAACACAGAGCAGTTTCTCAGAAAGCTTCTTTCCAGTTTTGAACGGAAGATATTATCTTTTTCACCATAGCCGTCTATGGCTTTCCAAATATCCCTTTGCCAATTCCACAAGAACAGCCTTAGCGAAACGCTTCTTGAAGGGAAAGATGTAACCCTGTGAGATGAATTAACAGAACACCGAGCAGTTTCTCAGAAAGATTCCCTCTGTTTTGAACGGAAGATGTTTCCATTTTCACCATAGCCCTCTATGGGCTTCCAAATATCCCTTTGCTAATTCCACAAGAACAGCCTTAGGGAAAGGCTTCTTGAAGGGAAAGATGTAACTCTGTGAGATGAATTAACAGAACACCGTGCAGTTTTTCAGAAAGCTTCTTTCCAGTTTTGAACGGAAGATATTTCTTTTTCACCATAGCCCTCTAAGGGCTTCCAAATATCCCTTTGCCAATTCCACAAGAACAGCCTTAGCGAAAGGCTTCTTGAAGAGAAAGATGTAACTCTGTGAGATGAATTAACAGAACACAGAGCAGTTTCTCAGAAAGCTTCTATCCAGTTTTGAACGGAAGATATTTCCTTTTTCACCATAGCCTTCTATGGGCTTCCAAATATCCCTTTGCCAATTACACAAGAACAGCCTTAGCGAAAGGCTTCTTGATGGGAAAGATGTAACTCTTTGAGATGAATTAACAGAACACAGAGCAGTTTCTCAGAAAGCTTCTTTCCCGTTTTGAACGGAAGATATTTCCTTTTTCACCATAGCCTTCTATGGGCTTCCAAATATCCCTTTGCCAATTCCACAAGAACAGCCTTAGCGAAAGGCTTCTTGAAGGGAAAGATGTAACACTGTGAGATGAATTAACAGAACACAGAGCAGTTTCTCAGAAAGCTTCTTTCCAGTTTTGAACGGAAGATATTTCTTTTTTCACCATAGCCCTCTATGGGCTTCCAAATATCCCTTTGCCAATTCCACAAGAACAGCCTTAGCGAAAGGCTTCTTGAAGGGAAAGATGTATCTCTGTGTGATGAATTAACAGAACACAGAGCAGTTTCTCAGAAAGCTTCTTTCCAGTTTTGAACGGAAGATATTTCCTTTTTCACATAGCCCTCTATGGGCTTCCAAATATCCCTTTGCCAATTCCACAAGAACAGCCTTAGCGAAAGGCTTCTTGAAGGGAAAGATGTAACTCTGTGAGATGAATTAACAGAACTCAGAGCAGTTTCTCAGAAAGCTTCTTTCCAGTTTGGAATGGAAGATATTTCCTTTTTCATCATAGCCCTCTATGGGCTTCCAAATATCCCTTTGCCAATTCCACAAGAACAGCCTTAGCGAAAGGCTTCTTGAAGTGAAAGATGTAACTCTGTGAGATGAATTAACAGAACACAGAGCAGTTTCTCAGAAAGCTTCTTTCAAGTTTTGAACGGAAAGTTTTGCCTTTTTCACCATAGCCGTCTATGGGCTTCCAAATATCCCTTTGCCGATTCCACAAGAACAGCGTTAGCGAAAGGCTTCTTGAAGGGAAAGATGTAACTCTGTGAGATGAATTCACAGAACACAGAGCAGTTTCTCAGAAAGCTTCTTTCCAGTTTTGAACGGAAGATATTTCCTTTTTCACCATAGCCCTCTATGGGCTTCCAAATATCCCTTTGCCAATTCCAAAAGAACAGCCTTAGCGAAAGGCTTCTTGAAGGGAAAGATGTAACTCTGTGAGATGAATTAACAGAACACAGAGCAGTTTCTCAGAAAGCTTCTTTCAAGTTTTGAACGGAAAGTTTTGCCTTTTTCAACATAGCCGTCTATGGGCTTCCAAATATCCCTTTGCCTATTCCACAAGAACAGCGTTAGCGAAAGGCTTCTTGAAGGGAAAGATGTAACTCTGTGAGATGAATTTGCAGAACACAGAGCAGTTTCTCAGAAAGCTTCTTTCCAGTTTTGAACGGAAAGTTTTGCCTTTTTCACCATAGCCGTCTATGGGCTTCCAAATATCCCTTTGCCAATTCCACAAGAACAGCCTTAGCGAAAGGCTTCTTGAAGGGAAAGATGTAACTCTGTGAGATGAATTAACAGAACACAGAGCAGTTTCTCAGAAAGCTTCCTTCCAGTTTTGAACGGAAGATATTTCCTTTTTCACCAAAGCCCTCTAAGGGCTTCCAAATATCCCTTTGCCAATACCACAAGAACAGCACTAGCGAAAGGCTTCTTGAAGGGCAAGATGTAACTCTGTGAGATGAATTAACAGAACTCAGAGCAGTTTCTCAGAAAGCTTCTTTCCAGTTTTGAACGGAAGATATATCCTTTTTCACCATAGCCCTCTATGGGCTTCCAAATATCCCTTTGCCAATTGCAAAAGAACAGCCTTAGCGAAAGGCTTCTTGAAGGGAAAGATGTAACTCTCTGAGATGAATTAACAGAACACAGAGCAATTTCTCTGAAAGCTTCTTTCCAGTTTTGAACGGATTGTATTTCCTTTTTCAACATAGCCCTCTATGGGCTTCCAAATATCCCTTTGCCAATTCCACAAGAACAGCCTTAGCGAAAGGCTTCTTGAAGGGACAGATGTAACTCCGTGTGATGAATTAACAGAACAGAGAGCAGTTTCTCAGAAAGCTTCTTTCCAGTTTTGAACGGAAGATATTTCCTTTTTCACCATAGCCCTCTATGGCTTTCCAAATATCCCTTTGCCAATTCCACAAGAACAGCCTTAGCGAAAGGCTTCTTGAAGGGAAAGATGTAACCCTGTGAGATGAATTAACAGAACACCGAGCAGTTTCTCAGAAAGATTCCCTCTGTTTTGAACGGAAGATATTTCCATTTTCACCGTAGCCCTCTATGGGCTTCCAAATATCCCTTTGCTAATTCCACAAGAACAGCCTTAGGGAAAGGCTTCTTGAAGGGAAAGATGTAACTCTGTGAGATGAATTAACAGAACACCGTGCAGTTTTTCAGAAAGCTTCTTTCCAGTTTTGAACGGAAGATATTTCTTTTTCACCATAGCCCTCTAAGGGCTTCCAAATGTCCCTTTGCCAATTCCACAAGAACAGCCTTAGCGAAAGGCTTCTTGAAGGGAAAGATGTAACTCTGTGAGATGAATTAACAGAACACAGAGCAGTTTCTCAGAATGCTTGTTTCCAGTTTTGAACGGAAGGTATTTCCTTTTTCACCATAGCCCTCTATGGGCTTCCAAATATCCCTTTGCCAATTCCACAAGAACAGCCTTAGCGAATGGCTTCATGAAGGGAAAGATGTAACTCTGTGAAATGAATTAACAGAACACAGAGCAGTTTCTCAGAAAGCTTCTTTCCAGTTTTGAACGAAAGGTACTTCCTTTTTGACCATAGCCTTCTATGGGCTTCCAAGTATCCCTTTCCCAATTCCACAAGAACAGCCTTAGCGAAAGGCTTCTTGAAGGGAAAGATGTAACTCTGTGAGATGAATTAATAGAACACAGAGCGGTTTCTCAGAAAGCTTTTTTTACAATTTTGAACGGAAGATATTTCCTTTTTCACCATAGCCCTCTAGGGGCTTCCAAATAACCCTTTGCCAATTCCACAAGAACAGCCTTAGCGAAAGGCTTCTTGAAGGGAAAGATGTAACTCTGTGAGATGAATTAACAGAACACAGAGCAGTTTCTCAGAAAGCTTCTTTCCAGTTTTGAACGGAAGATATGTCCTTTTTCACCGTAGCCATCTATGGGCTTCCAAATCCCTTTGCCTATTCCACAAGAAAAGCCTTAGCGAAAGTCTTCTTGAAGTTAAAGATGTAACTCTGTGAGATGAATTAACAGAACACAGAGCAGTTTCTCAGAAAGCTTCTTTCCAGTTTTGAACGGAAGATATTTCCTTATTCAGCATAGCCCTCCCTCGTCTTCCAAATATCCCTTTGCCAATTCCACAAGAACAGCCTTAGCGAAAGGCTTCTTGAAGGGAAAGTTGTAACTCTGTGAGATGAATTCACAGAACACAGAGCAGTTTCTCAGAAAGTTTCTTTCCAGTTGTGAATGGAAGATATTTCCTTTTTCACCATAGCCATCTATGGGCTTCCAAATATCCCTTTGCCAATTCCACAAGAACAGCCTTAGCGAAAGGCTTCTTGAAGGGAAAGATGTAACTCTTTGAGATGAATTTACAGAACACAGAGCAGTTTCTCAGAAAGCTTCTTTCCAGTTTTGAATGGAAGATATTTCCTTTTTCACCGTAGCCCTCTATGGGCTTCCAAATATCCCTTTGCCAGTTCCACAAGAACAGCCTTAGCGAAAGGCTTCTTGAAGGGAAAGATGTAACTCTGTGAGATGAATTCACAGAACACAGAGCAGTTTCTCAGAAAGCTTCTTTCCAATTTTGAACGGAAGATATTTCCATTTTCACCATAGCCCTCTATGGGCTTCCAAATATCCCTTTGCCAATTCCACAAGAACAGCCTTAGCGAAAGGCTTCTTGAAGGAAAAGATGTAACTCTGTGAGTTGAATTAACAGAACACAGAGCAGTTTCTCAGAAAGCTTCATTCCAGTTTTGAACGGAAGATATTTCCTTTTTCACCATAGAACTCTATGGGCTTCCAAATATCCCTTTGCCAATTCCATAAGAACAGCCTTAGCGAAAGGCTTCTTGAAGGGAAAGATGTAACTCTGTGAGATGAATTCACAGAACACAGAGCAGTTTCTCACAAATCTTCTTTCCAGTTTTGAACGGAAGATATTTCCTTTTTCACCATAGCCCTCTATGGGCTTCCAAATATCCCTTTGCCAATTCCACAAGAACAGCCTTAGCGAAAGGCTTCTTGAAGGAAAAGATGTAACTCTGTGAGATGAATTAACAGAACACAGAGCAGTTTCTCAGAAAGCTTCTTTCCAGTTTTGAACGGAAGATATTTCCTTTTTCACCATAGCCCTCTATGGGCTTCCAAATATCCCTTTGCCAATTCCACAAGAACAGCCTTAGCGAAAGTCTTTTGAAGGAAAAGGTGTACCTCTGTGAGATGAATTAACAGAACACAGAGCAGTTTCTCAGAAAGCTTCTTTCCAGTTTTGAAAGGAAGTTATTTCCTTTTTCACCATAGCCCTCTATGGGCTTCCAAATATCCCTTTGCCAATTCCACAAGAACAGCCTTAGCGAAAGGCTTCTTGAAAGGAAAGATGTAACTCTGTGAGATGAATTAACAGAACACAGAGCAGTTTCTCAAAAAGCTTCTTTCCAGTTTTGAACGGAAAGTTTTGCCTTTTTCACCATAGCCGTCTATGGGCTTCCAAATATCCCTTTGCCAATTCCACAAGAACAGCCTTAGCGAAAGGCTTCTTGAAGGGAAAGATGTAACTCTGTGAGATGAATTAACAGAACACAGAGCAGTTTCTCAGAAAGCTTCCTTCCAGTTTTGAACGGAAGATATTTCCTTTTTCACCAAAGCCCTCTAAGGGCTTCCAAATATCCCTTTGCCAATTCCACAAGAACAGCACTAGCGAAAGGCTTCTTGAAGGGCAAGATGTAACACTGTGAGATGAATTAACAGAACTCAGAGCAGTTTCTCAGAAAGCTTCTTTCCAGTTTTGAACGGAAGATATATCCTTTTTCACCATAGCCCTCTATGGGCTTCCAAATATCCCTTTGCCAATTGCAAAAGAACAGCCTTAGCGAAAGGCTTCTTGAAGGGAAAGATGTAACTCTCTGAGATGAATTAACAGAACACAGAGCAATTTCTCTGAAAGCTTCTTTCCAGTTTTGAACGGATTGTATTTCCTTTTTCAACATAGCCCTCTATGGGCTTCCAAATATCCCTTTGCCAATTCCACAAGAACAGCCTTAGCGAAAGGCTTCTTGAAGGGACAGATGTAACTCCGTGTGATGAATTAACAGAACAGAGAGCAGTTTCTCAGAAAGCTTCTTTCCAGTTTTGAACGGAAGATATTTCCTTTTTCACCATAGCCCTCTATGGCTTTCCAAATATCCCTTTGCCAATTCCACAAGAACAGCCTTAGCGAAAGGCTTCTTGAAGGGAAAGATGTAACCCTGTGAGATGAATTAACAGAACACCGAGCAGTTTCTCAGAAAGATTCCCTCTGTTTTGAACGGAAGATATTTCCATTTTCACCGTAGCCCTCTATGGGCTTCCAAATATCCCTTTGCTAATTCCACAAGAACAGCCTTAGGGAAAGGCTTCTTGAAGGGAAAGATGTAACTCTGTGAGATGAATTAACAGAACACCGTGCAGTTTTTCAGAAAGCTTCTTTCCAGTTTTGAACGGAAGATATTTCTTTTTCACCATAGCCCTCTAAGGGCTTCCAAATGTCCCTTTGCCAATTCCACAAGAACAGCCTTAGCGAAAGGCTTCTTGAAGGGAAAGATGTAACTCTGTGAGATGAATTAACAGAACACAGAGCAGTTTCTCAGAATGCTTGTTTCCAGTTTTGAACGGAAGGTATTTCCTTATTCAGCATAGCCCTCCCTCGTCTTCCAAATATCCCTTTGCCAATTCCACAAGAACAGCCTTAGCGAAAGGCTTCTTGAAGGGAAAGTTGTAACTCTGTGAGATGAATTCACAGAACACAGAGCAGTTTCTCAGAAAGTTTCTTTCCAGTTGTGAATGGAAGATATTTCCTTTTTCACCATAGCCATCTATGGGCTTCCAAATATCCCTTTGCCAATTCCACAAGAACAGCCTTAGCGAAAGGCTTCTTGAAGGGAAAGATGTAACTCTTTGAGATGAATTTACAGAACACAGAGCAGTTTCTCAGAAAGCTTCTTTCCAGTTTTGAATGGAAGATATTTCCTTTTTCACCGTAGCCCTCTATGGGCTTCCAAATATCCCTTTGCCAGTTCCACAAGAACAGCCTTAGCGAAAGGCTTCTTGAAGGGAAAGATGTAACTCTGTGAGATGAATTCACAGAACACAGAGCAGTTTCTCAGAAAGCTTCTTTCCAATTTTGAACGGAAGATATTTCCATTTTCACCATAGCCCTCTATGGGCTTCCAAATATCCCTTTGCCAATTCCACAAGAACAGCCTTAGCGAAAGGCTTCTTGAAGGAAAAGATGTAACTCTGTGAGTTGAATTAACAGAACACAGAGCAGTTTCTCAGAAAGCTTCATTCCAGTTTTGAACGGAAGATATTTCCTTTTTCACCATAGAACTCTATGGGCTTCCAAATATCCCTTTGCCAATTCCATAAGAACAGCCTTAGCGAAAGGCTTCTTGAAGGGAAAGATGTAACTCTGTGAGATGAATTCACAGAACACAGAGCAGTTTCTCACAAATCTTCTTTCCAGTTTTGAACGGAAGATATTTCCTTTTTCACCATAGCCCTCTATGGGCTTCCAAATATCCCTTTGCCAATTCCACAAGAACAGCCTTAGCGAAAGGCTTCTTGAAGGAAAAGATGTAACTCTGTGAGATGAATTAACAGAACACAGAGCAGTTTCTCAGAAAGCTTCTTTCCAGTTTTGAACGGAAGATATTTCCTTTTTCACCATAGCCCTCTATGGGCTTCCAAATATCCCTTTGCCAATTCCACAAGAACAGCCTTAGCGAAAGTCTTTTGAAGGAAAAGGTGTACCTCTGTGAGATGAATTAACAGAACACAGAGCAGTTTCTCAGAAAGCTTCTTTCCAGTTTTGAAAGGAAGTTATTTCCTTTTTCACCATAGCCCTCTATGGGCTTCCAAATATCCCTTTGCCAATTCCACAAGAACAGCCTTAGCGAAAGGCTTCTTGAAAGGAAAGATGTAACTCTGTGAGATGAATTAACAGAACACAGAGCAGTTTCTCAAAAAGCTTCTTTCCAGTTTTGAACGGAAAGTTTTGCCTTTTTCACCATAGCCGTCTATGGGCTTCCAAATATCCCTTTGCCAATTCCACAAGAACAGCCTTAGCGAAAGGCTTCTTGAAGGGAAAGATGTAACTCTGTGAGATGAATTAACAGAACACAGAGCAGTTTCTCAGAAAGCTTCCTTCCAGTTTTGAACGGAAGATATTTCCTTTTTCACCAAAGCCCTCTAAGGGCTTCCAAATATCCCTTTGCCAATTCCACAAGAACAGCACTAGCGAAAGGCTTCTTGAAGGGCAAGATGTAACACTGTGAGATGAATTAACAGAACTCAGAGCAGTTTCTCAGAAAGCTTCTTTCCAGTTTTGAACGGAAGATATATCCTTTTTCACCATAGCCCTCTATGGGCTTCCAAATATCCCTTTGCCAATTGCAAAAGAACAGCCTTAGCGAAAGGCTTCTTGAAGGGAAAGATGTAACTCTCTGAGATGAATTAACAGAACACAGAGCAATTTCTCTGAAAGCTTCTTTCCAGTTTTGAACGGATTGTATTTCCTTTTTCAACATAGCCCTCTATGGGCTTCCAAATATCCCTTTGCCAATTCCACAAGAACAGCCGTAGCGAAAGGCTTCTTGAAGGGACAGATGTAACTCTGTGTGATGAATTAACAGAACAGAGAGCAGTTTCTCAGAAAGCTTCTTTCCAGTTTTGAACGGAAGATATTTCCTTTTTCACCATAGCCCTCTATGGCTTTCCAAATATCCCTTTGCCAATTCCACAAGAACAGCCTTAGCGAAAGGCTTCTTGAAGGGAAAGATGTAACCCTGTGAGATGAATTAACAGAACACCGAGCAGTTTCTCAGAAAGATTCCCTCTGTTTTGAACGGAAGATATTTCCATTTTCACCGTAGCCCTCTATGGGCTTCCAAATATCCCTTTGCTAATTCCACAAGAACAGCCTTAGGGAAAGGCTTCTTGAAGGGAAAGATGTAACTCTGTGAGATGAATTAACAGAACACCGTGCAGTTTTTCAGAAAGCTTCTTTCCAGTTTTGAACGGAAGATATTTCTTTTTCACCATAGCCCTCTAAGGGCTTCCAAATATCCCTTTGCCAATTCCACAAGAACAGCCTTAGCGAAAGGCTTCTTGAAGGGAAAGATGTAACTCTGTGAGATGAATTAACAGAACACAGAGCAGTTTCTCAGAATGCTTGTTTCCAGTTTTGAACGGAAGGTATTTCCTTTTTCACCATAGCCCTCTATGGGCTTCCAAATATCCCTTTGCCAATTCCACAAGAACAGCCTTAGCGAATGGCTTCATGAAGGGAAAGATGTAACTCTGTGAAATGAATTAACAGAACACAGAGCAGTTTCTCAGAAAGCTTCTTTCCAGTTTTGAACGAAAGGTACTTCCTTTTTGACCATAGCCTTCTATGGGCTTCCAAGTATCCCTTTCCCAATTCCACAAGAACAGCCTTAGCGAAAGGCTTCTTGAAGGGAAAGATGTAACTCTGTGAGATGAATTAATAGAACACAGAGCGGTTTCTCAGAAAGCTTTTTTTACAATTTTGAACGGAAGATATTTCCTTTTTCACCATAGCCCTCTAGGGGCTTCCAAATAACCCTTTGCCAATTCCACAAGAACAGCCTTAGCGAAAGGCTTCTTGAAGGGAAAGATGTAACTCTGTGAGATGAATTAACAGAACACAGAGCAGTTTCTCAGAAAGCTTCTTTCCAGTTTTGAACGGAAGATATGTCCTTTTTCACCGTAGCCATCTATGGGCTTCCAAATCCCTTTGCCTATTCCACAAGAAAAGCCTTAGCGAAAGTCTTCTTGAAGTTAAAGATGTAACTCTGTGAGATGAATTAACAGAACACAGAGCAGTTTCTCAGAAAGCTTCTTTCCAGTTTTGAACGGAAGATATTTCCTTATTCAGCATAGCCCTCCCTCGTCTTCCAAATATCCCTTTGCCAATTCCACAAGAACAGCCTTAGCGAAAGGCTTCTTGAAGGGAAAGTTGTAACTCTGTGAGATGAATTCACAGAACACAGAGCAGTTTCTCAGAAAGTTTCTTTCCAGTTGTGAATGGAAGATATTTCCTTTTTCACCATAGCCATCTATGGGCTTCCAAATATCCCTTTGCCAATTCCACAAGAACAGCCTTAGCGAAAGGCTTCTTGAAGGGAAAGATGTAACTCTTTGAGATGAATTTACAGAACACAGAGCAGTTTCTCAGAAAGCTTCTTTCCAGTTTTGAATGGAAGATATTTCCTTTTTCACCGTAGCCCTCTATGGGCTTCCAAATATCCCTTTGCCAGTTCCACAAGAACAGCCTTAGCGAAAGGCTTCTTGAAGGGAAAGATGTAACTCTGTGAGATGAATTCACAGAACACAGAGCAGTTTCTCAGAAAGCTTCTTTCCAATTTTGAACGGAAGATATTTCCATTTTCACCATAGCCCTCTATGGGCTTCCAAATATCCCTTTGCCAATTCCACAAGAACAGCCTTAGCGAAAGGCTTCTTGAAGGAAAAGATGTAACTCTGTGAGTTGAATTAACAGAACACAGAGCAGTTTCTCAGAAAGCTTCATTCCAGTTTTGAACGGAAGATATTTCCTTTTTCACCATAGAACTCTATGGGCTTCCAAATATCCCTTTGCCAATTCCATAAGAACAGCCTTAGCGAAAGGCTTCTTGAAGGGAAAGATGTAACTCTGTGAGATGAATTCACAGAACACAGAGCAGTTTCTCACAAATCTTCTTTCCAGTTTTGAACGGAAGATATTTCCTTTTTCACCATAGCCTTCTATGGGCTTCCAAATATCCCTTTGCCAATTCCACAAGAACAGCCTTAGCGAAAGGCTTCTTGAAGGAAAAGATGTAACTCTGTGAGATGAATTAACAGAACACAGAGCAGTTTCTCAGAAAGCTTCTTTCCAGTTTTGAACGGAAGATATTTCCTTTTTCACCATAGCCCTCTATGGGCTTCCAAATATCCCTTTGCCAATTCCACAAGAACAGCCTTAGCGAAAGTCTTTTGAAGGAAAAGGTGTACCTCTGTGAGATGAATTAACAGAACACAGAGCAGTTTCTCAGAAAGCTTCTTTCCAGTTTTGAAAGGAAGTTATTTCCTTTTTCACCATAGCCCTCTATGGGCTTCCAAATATCCCTTTGCCAATTCCACAAGAACAGCCTTAGCGAAAGGCTTCTTGAAAGGAAAGATGTAACTCTGTGAGATGAATTAACAGAACACAGAGCAGTTTCTCAAAAAGCTTCTTTCCAGTTTTGAACGGAAAGTTTTGCCTTTTTCACCATAGCCGTCTATGGGCTTCCAAATATCCCTTTGCCAATTCCACAAGAACAGCCTTAGCGAAAGGCTTCTTGAAGGGAAAGATGTAACTCTGTGAGATGAATTAACAGAACACAGAGCAGTTTCTCAGAAAGCTTCCTTCCAGTTTTGAACGGAAGATATTTCCTTTTTCACCAAAGCCCTCTAAGGGCTTCCAAATATCCCTTTGCCAATTCCACAAGAACAGCACTAGCGAAAGGCTTCTTGAAGGGCAAGATGTAACACTGTGAGATGAATTAACAGAACTCAGAGCAGTTTCTCAGAAAGCTTCTTTCCAGTTTTGAACGGAAGATATATCCTTTTTCACCATACCCCTCTATGGGCTTCCAAATATCCCTTTGCCAATTGCAAAAGAACAGCCTTAGCGAAAGGCTTCTTGAAGGGAAAGATGTAACTCTCTGAGATGAATTAACAGAACACAGAGCAATTTCTCTGAAAGCTTCTTTCCAGTTTTGAACGGATTGTATTTCCTTTTTCAACATAGCCCTCTATGGGCTTCCAAATATCCCTTTGCCAATTCCACAAGAACAGCCGTAGCGAAAGGCTTCTTGAAGGGACAGATGTAACTCTGTGTGATGAATTAACAGAACAGAGAGCAGTTTCTCAGAAAGCTTCTTTCCAGTTTTGAACGGAAGATATTTCCTTTTTCACCATAGCCCTCTATGGCTTTCCAAATATCCCTTTGCCAATTCCACAAGAACAGCCTTAGCGAAAGGCTTCTTGAAGGGAAAGATGTAACACTGTGAGATGAATTAACAGAACACCGAGCAGTTTCTCAGAAAGATTCCCTCTGTTTTGAACGGAAGATATTTCCATTTTCACCGTAGCCCTCTATGGGCTTCCAAATATCCCTTTGCTAATTCCACAAGAACAGCCTTAGGGAAAGGCTTCTTGAAGGGAAAGATGTAACTCTGTGAGATGAATTAACAGAACACCGTGCAGTTTTTCAGAAAGCTTCTTTCCAGTTTTGAACGGAAGATATTTCTTTTTCACCATAGCCCTCTAAGGGCTTCCAAATATCCCTTTGCCAATTCCACAAGAACAGCCTTAGCGAAAGGCTTCTTGAAGGGAAAGATGTAACTCTGTGAGATGAATTAACAGAACACAGAGCAGTTTCTCAGAATGCTTGTTTCCGGTTTTGAACGGAAGGTATTTCCTTTTTCACCATAGCCCTCTATGGGCTTCCAAATATCCCTTTGCCAATTCCACAAGAACAGCCTTAGCGAATGGCTTCATGAAGGGAAAGATGTAACTCTGTGAAATGAATTAACAGAACACAGAGCAGTTTCTCAGAAAGCTTCTTTCCAGTTTTGAACGAAAGGTACTTCCTTTTTGACCATAGCCTTCTATGGGCTTCCAAGTATCCCTTTCCCAATTCCACAAGAACAGCCTTAGCGAAAGGCTTCTTGAAGGGAAAGATGTAACTCTGTGAGATGAATTAATAGAACACAGAGCGGTTTCTCAGAAAGCTTTTTTTACAATTTTGAACGGAAGATATTTCCTTTTTCACCATAGCCCTCTAGGGGCTTCCAAATAACCCTTTGCCAATTCCACAAGAACAGCCTTAGCGAAAGGCTTCTTGAAGGGAAAGATGTAACTCTGTGAGATGAATTAACAGAACACAGAGCAGTTTCTCAGAAAGCTTCTTTCCAGTTTTGAACGGAAGATATTTCCTTTTTCAGCATAGCCCTCCCTCGTCTTCCAAATATCCCTTTGCCAATTCCACAAGAACAGCCTTAGCGAAAGGCTTCTTGAAGGGAAAGTTGTAACTCTGTGAGATGAATTCACAGAACACAGAGCAGTTTCTCAGAAAGTTTCTTTCCAGTTGTGAATGGAAGATATTTCCTTTTTCACCATAGCCATCTATGGGCTTCCAAATATCCCTTTGCCAATTCCACAAGAACAGCCTTAGCGAAAGGCTTCTTGAAGGGAAAGATGTAACTCTGTGAGATGAATTTACAGAACACAGAGCAGTTTCTCAGAAAGCTTCTTTCCAGTTTTGAATGGAAGATATTTCCTTTTTCACAGTAGCCCTCTATGGGCTTCCAAGTATCCCTTTGCCAGTTCCACAAGAACAGCCTTAGCGAAAGGCTTCTTGAAGGGAAAGATGTAACTCTGTGAGATGAATTCACAGAACACAGAGCAGTTTCTCAGAAAGCTTCTTTCCAATTTTGAACGGAAGATATTTCCATTTTCACCATAGCCCTCTATGGGCTTCCAAATATCCCTTTGCCAATTCCACAAGAACAGCCTTAGCGAAAGGCTTCTTGAAGGGAAAGATGTAACTCTGTGAGATGAGTTAACAGAACACAGAGCAGTTTCTCAGAAAGCTTCTTTCCAGTTTTGAACGGAAGATATTTCCTTTTTCACCATAGCCCTCTATGGGCTTCCAAATATCCCTTTGCCAATTCCACAAGAACAGCCTTAGCGAAAGGCTTCTTGAAGGGAAAGATGTAACTCTGTGAGATGAATTAACAGAACACAGAGCAGTTTCTCAGAAAGCTTCCTTCCAGTTTTGAACGGAAGATATTTCCTTTTTCACCAAAGCCCTCTAAGGGCTTCCAAATATCCCTTTGCCAATTCCACAAGAACAGCACTAGCGAAAGGCTTCTTGAAGGGCAAGATGTAACACTGTGAGATGAATTAACAGAACTCAGAGCAGTTTCTCAGAAAGCTTCTTTCCAGTTTTGAACGGAAGATATATCCTTTTTCACCATAGCCCTCTATGGGCTTCCAAATATCCCTTTGCCAATTGCAAAAGAACAGCCTTAGCGAAAGGCTTCTTGAAGGGAAAGATGTAACTCTCTGAGATGAATTAACAGAACACAGAGCAATTTCTCTGAAAGCTTCTTTCCAGTTTTGAACGGATTGTATTTCCTTTTTCAACATAGCCCTCTATGGGCTTCCAAATATCCCTTTGCCAATTCCACAAGAACAGCCGTAGCGAAAGGCTTCTTGAAGGGACAGATGTAACTCTGTGTGATGAATTAACAGAACAGAGAGCAGTTTCTCAGAAAGCTTCTTTCCAGTTTTGAACGGAAGATATTTCCTTTTTCACCATAGCCCTCTATGGCTTTCCAAATATCCCTTTGCCAATTCCACAAGAACAGCCTTAGCGAAAGGCTTCTTGAAGGGAAAGATGTAACCCTGTGAGATGAATTAACAGAACACCGAGCAGTTTCTCAGAAAGATTCCCTCTGTTTTGAACGGAAGATATTTCCATTTTCACCGTAGCCCTCTATGGGCTTCCAAATATCCCTTTGCTAATTCCACAAGAACAGCCTTAGGGAAAGGCTTCTTGAAGGGAAAGATGTAACTCTGTGAGATGAATTAACAGAACACCGTGCAGTTTTTCAGAAAGCTTCTTTCCAGTTTTGAACGGAACATATTTCTTTTTCACCATAGCCCTCTAAGGGCTTCCAAATATCCCTTTGCCAATTCCACAAGAACAGCCTTAGCGAAAGGCTTCTTGAAGGGAAAGATGTAACTCTGTGAGATGAATTAACAGAACACAGAGCAGTTTCTCAGAATGCTTGTTTCCGGTTTTGAACGGAAGGTATTTCCTTTTTCACCATAGCCCTCTATGGGCTTCCAAATATCCCTTTGCCAATTCCACAAGAACAGCCTTAGCGAATGGCTTCATGAAGGGAAAGATGTAACTCTGTGAAATGAATTAACAGAACACAGAGCAGTTTCTCAGAAAGCTTCTTTCCAGTTTTGAACGAAAGGTACTTCCTTTTTGACCATAGCCTTCTATGGGCTTCCAAGTATCCCTTTCCCAATTCCACAAGAACAGCCTTAGCGAAAGGCTTCTTGAAGGGAAAGATGTAACTCTGTGAGATGAATTAATAGAACACAGAGCGGTTTCTCAGAAAGCTTTTTTTACAATTTTGAACGGAAGATATTTCCTTTTTCACCATAGCCCTCTAGGGGCTTCCAAATAACCCTTTGCCAATTCCACAAGAACAGCCTTAGCGAAAGGCTTCTTGAAGGGAAAGATGTAACTCTGTGAGATGAATTAACAGAACACAGAGCAGTTTCTCAGAAAGCTTCTTTCCAGTTTTGAACGGAAGATATGTCCTTTTTCACCGTAGCCATCTATGGGCTTCCAAATCCCTTTGCCTATTCCACAAGAAAAGCCTTAGCGAAAGTCTTCTTGAAGTTAAAGATGTAACTCTGTGAGATGAATTAACAGAACACAGAGCAGTTTCTCAGAAAGCTTCTTTCCAGTTTTGAACGGAAGATATTTCCTTTTTCAGCATTGCCCTCCCTCGTCTTCCAAATATCCCTTTGCCAATTCCACAAGAACAGCCTTAGCGAAAGGCTTCTTGAAGGGAAAGTTGTAACTCTGTGAGATGAATTCACAGAACACAGAGCAGTTTCTCAGAAAGTTTCTTTCCAGTTGTGAATGGAAGATATTTCCTTTTTCACCATAGCCATCTATGGGCTTCCAAATATCCCTTTGCCAATTCCACAAGAACAGCCTTAGCGAAAGGCTTCTTGAAGGGAAAGATGTAACTCTGTGAGATGAATTTACAGAACACAGAGCAGTTTCTCAGAAAGCTTCTTTCCAGTTTTGAATGGAAGATATTTCCTTTTTCACAGTAGCCCTCTATGGGCTTCCAAATATCCCTTTGCCAGTTCCACAAGAACAGCCTTAGCGAAAGGCTTCTTGAAGGGAAAGATGTAACTCTGTGAGATGAATTCACAGAACACAGAGCAGTTTCTCAGAAAGCTTCTTTCCAATTTTGAACGGAAGATATTTCCATTTTCACCATAGCCCTCTATGGGCTTCCAAATATCCCTTTGCCAATTCCACAAGAACAGCCTTAGCGAAAGGCTTCTTGAAGGGAAAGATGTAACTCTGTGAGATGAGTTAACAGAACACAGAGCAGTTTCTCAGAAAGCTTCTTTCCAGTTTTGAACGGAAGATATTTCCTTTTTCACCATAGCCCTCTATGGGCTTCCAAATATCCCTTTGCCAATTCCACAAGAACAGCCTTAGCGAAAGGCTTCTTGAAGGGAAAGATGTAACTCTGTGAGATGAATTAACAGAACACAGAGCAGTTTCTCAGAAAGCTTCTTTCCAGTTTTGAACGAAAGGTACTTCCTTTTTCACCATAGCCCTCTATGGGCTTCCAAGTATCCCTTTCCCAATTCCACAAGAACAGCCTTAGCGAAAGGCTTCTTGAAGGGAAAGATGTAACTCTGTGAGATGAATTAATAGAACACAGAGGAGTTTCTCAGAAAGCTTTTTTCCAGTTTTGAACGGAAGATATTTCCTTTTTCACCATAGCCCTCTAGGGGCTTCCAAATATCCCTTTGCCAATTCCAGAAGAACAGCGTTAGCGAAAGGCTTCTTGAAGGGAAAAATGTAACTCTGTGAGATGAATTAACAGAACACAGAGCAGTTTCTCAGAAAGCTTCTTTCCAGTTTTGAACGGAAGATATTTCCTTTATCACCATAGCCCTCCATGGGCTTCCAAATATCCCTTTGCCTATTCCATAAGAACAGACTTAGCGAAAGGCCTCTTGAAGGGAAAGATGTAACTCTGTGAGATGAATTTACGGAACACAGAGCAGTTTCTCGGAAAGCTTCTTTCCAGTTTTGAACGGAAGATATTTCCTTTTTAACCATAGACCTCTATTGGCTTCCAAATATCCCTTTCCCAATTCCAGAAGAACAGCGTTAGCGAAGGGCTTCTTGAAGGGAAAGATGTAACTCTGTGAGATGAATTCACAGAACACAGAGCATTTTCTCAGAAAGCTTCTTTCCAGTTTTGAACGGAAGATATTTCCTTTTTCACCATAGCCCTCTATGGGCTTCCAAATATCCCTTTGCCTATTCCACAAGAACAGCCTTAGCGAAAGGCTTCTTGAAGGGAAAGATGTAACTCTTCGAGATGAATTAACAGAACACCGAGCAACTTCTCAGAAAGATTCCTTCCAGTTTTGAACGGAAGATATTTCCTTTTTCACCATAGCCTTCTATGGGCTTCCAAATATCCCTTTGCCAATTCCACAAGAACAGCCTTAGCGAAAGGCTTCTTGAAAGGAAACATGTAACTCTGTGAGATGAATTTAGAGAACACAGAGCAGTTTCTCGGAAAGCTTCTTTCCAGTTTTGAACGGAAGATATTTCCTTTTTTACCATAGCCATCTATGGGCTTCCAAATATCCCTTTGCCAATTACACAAGAACAGTCTTAGCGAAAGGCTTCTTGAAGGGAAAGATGTAACTCTGTGAGATGAATTCACAGAACACAGAGCAGTTTCTCAGAAAGTTTCTTTCCAGTTTTGAATGGAAGATATTTCCTTTTTCACCATAGCCCTCTATGGGCTTCCAAATATCCCTTTGCCAATTCCACAAGAACAGCCTTAGCGAAAGGCTTCTTGAAGGGAAAGATGTAACTCTGTGAGATGAGTTAACAGAACACAGAGCAGTTTCTCAGAAAGCTTCTTTCCAGTTTTGAACGGAAGATATTTCCTTTTTCACCATAGCCCTCTATGGGCTTCCAAATATCCCTTTTCCAATTCCACAAGAACAGCCTTAGCGAAAGGCTTCTTGAAGGGAAAGATGTAACTCTGTGAGATGAATTAACAGAACACAGAGCAGTTTCTCAGAAAGCTTCTTTCCAGTTTTGAACGAAAGGTACTTCCTTTTTCAACATAGCCCTCTATGGGCTTCCAAGTATCCCTTTCCCAATTCCACAAGAACAGCCTTAGCGAAAGGCTTCTTGAAGAGAAAGATGTAACTCTGTGAGATGAATTAATAGAACACAGAGGAGTTTCTCAGAAAGCTTTTTTCCAGTTTTGAACGGAAGATATTTCCTTTTTCACCATAGCCCTCTAGGCGCTTCCAAATATCCCTTTGCCAATTCCAGAAGAACAGCGTTAGCGAAAGGCTTCTTGAAGGGAAAAATGTAACTCTGTGAGATGAATTAACAGAACACAGAGCAGTTTGTCAGAAAGCTTCTTTCCAGTTTTGAACGAAAGATAATTCCTTTTTCACCATAGCCCTCTATGGGCTTCCAAATATCTCTTTGCCAATTCCACAAGAAGAGCCTTAGCGAAAGGCTTCTTGAAGGGAAAGATGTAACTCTGTGTGATGAATTAACAGAACAGATAGCAGTTTCTCAGAAAGCTTCTTTCCAGTTTTGAACGGAGGATATTTCCTTTTTCACCATAGCCCTCTATGGGCTTCCAAATATCCCTATCCCTATTCCAAAAGAACAGCCTTAGCGAAAGGCTTCTTGAAGGGAAAGATGTAACTCTGTGAGATGAATTAACAGAACACCGAGCAGTTTCTCAGAAAGATTCCTTCCCGTTTTGAACGGAAGATATTTCCTTTTTCACCATAGCCCTCTATG
This sequence comes from Chlorocebus sabaeus, assembly GCF_047675955.1. Classification (NCBI taxonomy): domain Eukaryota; kingdom Metazoa; phylum Chordata; class Mammalia; order Primates; family Cercopithecidae; genus Chlorocebus; species Chlorocebus sabaeus. Next base: position 2,123,773 of record NW_027327482.1, on the reverse strand, counting down.
GGCTTCCAAATATCCCTTTGCCAATTCCACAAGAAGAGCCTTAGGGAAAGGCTACTTGAAGGGAAAGATGTAACTCTGTGAGATGAATTAACAGAACACCGTGCAGTTTTTCAGAAAGCTTCTTTCCAGTTTTGAACGGAAGATATTTCCTTTTTCACCATAGCCCTCTAGGGGCTTCCAAATATCCCTTTGCCAATTCCATAAAACAGCCTTAGCGAAGGGCTTCTTGAAGGGAAAGATGTAACTCTGTGAGATGAATTAACAGAACACAGAGCAGTTTCTCAGAAAGCTTCTTTCCAGTTTTGAACGGAAGATATTTCCTTTTTCACCATAGCCCTCTATGGGCTTCCAAATATCCCTTTGCCAATTCCACAAGAACAGACTTAGCGAAAGGCTTCTTGAAGAGAAAGATGTAACTCTGTGAGATGAATTAACAGAACACAGAGCCGTTTCTCAGAAAGCTTCTATCCAGTTTTGAACGGAAGATATTTCCTTTTTCACCATAGCCTTCTATGGGCTTCCAAATATCCCTTTGCCAATTCCACAAGAACAGCCTTAGCGAAAGGCTTCTTGTTGGGAAAGATGTAACTCTTTGAGATGAATTAACAGAACACAGAGCAGTTTCTCAGAAAGCTTCTTTCCCGTTTTGAACGGAAGATATTTCCTTTTTCACCATAGCCTTCTATGGGCTTCCAAATATCCCTTTGCCAATTCCACAAGAACAGCCTTAGCGAAAGGCTTCTTGAAGGGAAAGATGTAACTCTGTGAGATGAATTAACAGAACACAGAGCAGTTTCTCAGAAAGCTTCTTTCCAGTTTTGAACGGAAGATATTTCTTTTTTCACCATAGCCCTCTATGGGCTTCCAAATATCCCTTTGCCAATTCCACAAGAACAGCCTTAGCGAAAGGCTTCTTGAAGGGAAAGATGTATCTCTGTGTGATGAATTAACAGAACACAGAGCAGTTTCTCAGAAAGCTTCTTTCCAGTTCTGAACGGAAGATATTTCCTTTTTCACATAGCCCTCTATGGGCTTCCAAATATCCCTTTGCCAATTCCCCAAGAACAGCCTTAGCGAAAGGCTTCTTGAAGGGAAAGTTGTAACTCTGTGAGATGAATTAACAGAACTCAGAGCAGTTTCTCAGAAAGCTTCTTTCCAGTTTGGAATGGAAGATATTTCCTTTTTCACCATAGCCCTCTATGGGCTTCCAAATATCCCTTTGCCAATTCCACAAGAACAGCCTTAGCGAAAGGCTTCTTGAAGGGAAAGATGTAACTCTGTGAGATGAATTAACAGAACACAGAGCAGTTTCTCAGAAAGCTTCTTTCAAGTTTTGAACGGAAAGTTTTGCCTTTTTCACCATAGCCGCCTATGGGCTTCCAAATATCCCTTTGCCGATTCCACAAGAACAGCGTTAGCGAAAGGCTTCTTGAAGGGAAAGATGTAACTCTGTGAGATGAATTCACAGAACACAGAGCAGTTTCTCAGAAAGCTTCTTTCCAGTTTTGAACGGAAGATATTTCCTTTTTCACCATAGCCCTCTATGGGCTTCCAAATATCCCTTTGCCAATTCCAAAAGAACAGCCTTAGCGAAAGGCTTCTTGAAGGGAAAGATGTAACTCTCTGAGATGAATTAACAGAACACAGAGCAGTTACTCTGAAAGCTTCTTTCCAGTTTTGAACGGATTGTATTTCCTTTTTCACCATAGCCCTCTATGGGCTTCCAAATATCCCTTTGCCAATTCCACAAGAACAGCCTTAGCGAAAGGCTTCTTTAAGGGAAAGATGTAACTCTGTGTGATGAATTAACAGAACAGAGAGCAGTTTCTCAGAAAGCTTCTTTCCAGTTTTGAACGGAAGATATTTCCTTTTTCACCATAGCCCTCTATGGGCTTCCAAATATCCCTTTGCCAATTCCACAAGAACAGCCTTAGCGAAAGGCTTCTTGAAGTGAAAGATGTAACTCTGTGAGATGAACTAGCAGAACACAGAGCAGTTTCTCAGAAAGCTTCATTCCAGTTTTGAACGGAAGATATTTCCTTTTTCACCATAGAACTCTATGGGCTTCCAAATATCCCTTTGCCAATTCCATAAGAACAGCCTTAGCGAAAGGCTTCTTGAAGGGAAAGATGTAACTCTGTGAGATGAATTAACAGAACACAGAGCAGTTTCTCAGAAAGCTTCTTTCCAGTTTTGAATGGAAGATATTTCCTTTTTCACCATAGCCCTCTATGGGCTTCCAAATATCCCTTTGCCAATTCCACAAGAACAGCCTTAGCGAAAGGCTTCTTGAAGGGAAAGATGTAACTCTGTGAGATGAATTAACAGAACACAGAGCAGTTTCTCAGAAAGCTTCTTTCCAGTTTTGAACCTAAGATATTTCCTTTTCCACCATAGCCCTCTATGGGCTTCCAAATATCCCTTTGCCAATTCCACAAGAACAGCCTTAGCGAAAGGCTTCTTGAAGGGAAAGATGTAACTCTGTGAGATGAATTTGCAGAACACAGAGCAATTTCTCTGAAAGCTTGTTTCCAGTTTTGAACGGATTGTATTTCCTTTTTCAACATAGCCCTCTATGGGCTTCAAAATATCCCTTTGCCAATTCCACAAGAACAGCCTTAGCGAAAGGCTTCTTGAAGGGACAGATGTAACTCTGTGTGATGAATTAACAGAACAGAGAGCAGTTTCTCAGAAAGCTTCTTTCCAGTTTTGAACGGAAGATATTTCCTTTTTCACCATAGCCCTCTATGGCTTTCCAAATATCCCTTTGCCAATTCCACAAGAACAGCCTTAGCGAAAGGCTTCTTGAAGGGAAAGATGTAACCCTGTGAGATGAATTAACAGAACACCGAGCAGTTTCTCAGAAAGATTCCTTCTGTTTTGAACGGAAGATATTTCCATTTTCACCGTAGCCCTCTATGGGCTCCCAAATATCCCTTTGCTAATTCCACAAGAACAGCCTTAGGGAAAGGCTTCTTGAAGGGAAAGATGTAACTCTGTGAGATGAATTAACAGAACACCGTGCAGTTTTTCAGTAAGCTTCTTTCCAGTTTTGAACGGAAGATATTTCTTTTTCACCATAGCCCTCTAAGGGCTTCCAAATATCCCTTTGCCAATTCCACAAGAACAGCCTTAGCGAAAGGCTTCTTGAAGGGAAAGATGTAACTCTGTGATATGAATTAACAGAACACAGAGCAGTTTCTCAGAAAGCTTCTTTCCAGTTTTGAACGGAAGATATTTCTTTTTTCACCATAGACCTCTATGGGCTTCCAAATATCCCTTTGCCAATTCCACAAGAACAGCCTTAGCGAAAGGCTTCTTGAAGGGAAAGATGTATCTCTGTGTGATGAATTAACAGAACACAGAGCAGTTTCTCAGAAAGCTTCTTTCCAGTTTTGAACGGAAGATATTTCCTTTTTCACATAGCCCTCTATGGGCTTCCAAATATCCCTTTGCCAATTCCACAAGAACCGCCTTAGCGAAAGGCTTCTTGAAGGGAAAGATGTAACTCTGTGAGATGAATTAACAGAACTCAGAGCAGTTTCTCAGAAAGCTTCTTTCCAGTTTGGAATGGAAGATATTTCCTTTTTCACCATAGCCCTCTATGGGCTTCCAAATATCCCTTTGCCAATTCCACAAGAACAGCCTTAGCGAAAGGCTTCTTGAAGGGAAAGATGTAACTCTGTGAGATGAATTAACAGAACACAGAGCAGTTTCTCAGAAAGCTTCTTTCAAGTTTTGAACGGAAAGTTTTGCCTTTTTCACCATAGCCGTCTATGGGCTTCCAAATATCCCTTTGCCGATTCCACAAGAACAGCGTTATCGAAAGGCTTCTTGAAGGGAAAGATGTAACTCTGTGAGATGAATTCACAGAACACAGAGCAGTTTCTCAGAAAGCTTCTTTCCAGTTTTGAACGGAAGATATTATCTTTTTCACCATAGCCGTCTATGGCTTTCCAAATATCCCTTTGCCAATTCCACAAGAACAGCCTTAGCGAAACGCTTCTTGAAGGGAAAGATGTAACCCTGTGAGATGAATTAACAGAACACCGAGCAGTTTCTCAGAAAGATTCCCTCTGTTTTGAACGGAAGATGTTTCCATTTTCACCGTAGCCCTCTATGGGCTTCCAAATATCCCTTTGCTAATTCCACAAGAACAGCCTTAGGGAAAGGCTTCTTGAAGGGAAAGATGTAACTCTGTGAGATGAATTAACAGAACACCGTGCAGTTTTTCAGAAAGCTTCTTTCCAGTTTTGAACGGAAGATATTTCTTTTTCACCATAGCCCTCTAAGGGCTTCCAAATATCCCTTTGCCAATTCCACAAGAACAGCCTTAGCGAAAGGCTTCTTGAAGAGAAAGATGTAACTCTGTGAGATGAATTAACAGAACACAGAGCAGTTTCTCAGAAAGCTTCTATCCAGTTTTGAACGGAAGATATTTCCTTTTTCACCATAGCCTTCTATGGGCTTCCAAATATCCCTTTGCCAATTACACAAGAACAGCCTTAGCGAAAGGCTTCTTGATGGGAAAGATGTAACTCTTTGAGATGAATTAACAGAACACAGAGCAGTTTCTCAGAAAGCTTCTTTCCCGTTTTGAACGGAAGATATTTCCTTTTTCACCATAGCCTTCTATGGGCTTCCAAATATCCCTTTGCCAATTCCACAAGAACAGCCTTAGCGAAAGGCTTCTTGAAGGGAAAGATGTAACACTGTGAGATGAATTAACAGAACACAGAGCAGTTTCTCAGAAAGCTTCTTTCCAGTTTTGAACGGAAGATATTTCTTTTTTCACCATAGCCCTCTATGGGCTTCCAAATATCCCTTTGCCAATTCCACAAGAACAGCCTTAGCGAAAGGCTTCTTGAAGGGAAAGATGTATCTCTGTGTGATGAATTAACAGAACACAGAGCAGTTTCTCAGAAAGCTTCTTTCCAGTTTTGAACGGAAGATATTTCCTTTTTCACATAGCCCTCTATGGGCTTCCAAATATCCCTTTGCCAATTCCACAAGAACAGCCTTAGCGAAAGGCTTCTTGAAGGGAAAGATGTAACTCTGTGAGATGAATTAACAGAACTCAGAGCAGTTTCTCAGAAAGCTTCTTTCCAGTTTGGAATGGAAGATATTTCCTTTTTCACCATAGCCCTCTATGGGCTTCCAAATATCCCTTTGCCAATTCCACAAGAACAGCCTTAGCGAAAGGCTTCTTGAAGTGAAAGATGTAACTCTGTGAGATGAATTAACAGAACACAGAGCAGTTTCTCAGAAAGCTTCTTTCAAGTTTTGAACGGAAAGTTTTTCCTTTTTCACCATAGCCGTCTATGGGCTTCCAAATATCCCTTTGCCGATTCCACAAGAACAGCGTTAGCGAAAGGCTTCTTGAAGGGAAAGATGTAACTCTGTGAGATGAATTCACAGAACACAGAGCAGTTTCTCAGAAAGCTTCTTTCCAGTTTTGAACGGAAGATATTTCCTTTTTCACCATAGCCCTCTATGGGCTTCCAAATATCCCTTTGCCAATTCCAAAAGAACAGCCTTAGCGAAAGGCTTCTTGAAGGGAAAGATGTAACTCTGTGAGATGAATTAACAGAACACAGAGCAGTTTCTCAGAAAGCTTCTTTCAAGTTTTGAACGGAAAGTTTTGCCTTTTTCACCATAGCCGTCTATGGGCTTCCAAATATCCCTTTGCCTATTCCACAAGAACAGCGTTAGCGAAAGGCTTCTTGAAGGGAAAGATGTAACTCTGTGAGATGAATTTGCAGAACACAGAGCAGTTTCTCAGAAAGCTTCTTTCCAGTTTTGAACGGAAAGTTTTGCCTTTTTCACCATAGCCGTCTATGGGCTTCCAAATATCCCTTTGCCAATTCCACAAGAACAGCCTTAGCGAAAGGCTTCTTGAAGGGAAAGATGTAACTCTGTGAGATGAATTAACAGAACACAGAGCAGTTTCTCAGAAAGCTTCCTTCCAGTTTTGAACGGAAGATATTTCCTTTTTCACCAAAGCCCTCTAAGGGCTTCCAAATATCCCTTTGCCAATACCACAAGAACAGCACTAGCGAAAGGCTTCTTGAAGGGCAAGATGTAACTCTGTGAGATGAATTAACAGAACTCAGAGCAGTTTCTCAGAAAGCTTCTTTCCAGTTTTGAACGGAAGATATATCCTTTTTCACCATAGCCCTCTATGGGCTTCCAAATATCCCTTTGCCAATTGCAGAAGAACAGCCTTAGCGAAAGGCTTCTTGAAGGGAAACATGTAACTCTCTGAGATGAATTAACAGAACACAGAGCAGTTTCTCTGAAAGCTTCTTTCCAGTTTTGAACGGATTGTATTTCCTTTTTCAACATAGCCCTCTATGGGCTTCCAAATATCCCTTTGCCAATTCCACAAGAACAGCCTTAGCGAAAGGCTTCTTGAAGGGACAGATGTAACTCCGTGTGATGAATTAACAGAACAGAGAGCAGTTTCTCAGAAAGCTTCTTTCCAGTTTTGAACGGAAGATATTTCCTTTTTCACCATAGCCCTCTATGGCTTTCCAAATATCCCTTTGCCAATTCCACAAGAACAGCCTTAGCGAAAGGCTTCTTGAAGGGAAAGATGTAACCCTGTGAGATGAATTAACAGAACACCGAGCAGTTTCTCAGAAAGATTCCCTCTGTTTTGAACGGAAGATATTTCCATTTTCACCGTAGCCCTCTATGGGCTTCCAAATATCCCTTTGCTAATTCCACAAGAACAGCCTTAGGGAAAGGCTTCTTGAAGGGAAAGATGTAACTCTGTGAGATGAATTAACAGAACACCGTGCAGTTTTTCAGAAAGCTTCTTTCCAGTTTTGAACGGAAGATATTTCTTTTTCACCATAGCCCTCTAAGGGCTTCCAAATATCCCTTTGCCAATTCCACAAGAACAGCCTTAGCGAAAGGCTTCTTGAAGGGAAAGATGTAACTCTGTGAGATGAATTAACAGAACACAGAGCAGTTTCTCAGAATGCTTGTTTCCAGTTTTGAACGGAAGGTATTTCCTTTTTCACCATAGCCCTCTATGGGCTTCCAAATATCCCTTTGCCAATTCCACAAGAACAGCCTTAGCGAATGGCTTCATGAAGGGAAAGATGTAACTCTGTGAAATGAATTAACAGAACACAGAGCAGTTTCTCAGAAAGCTTCTTTCCAGTTTTGAACGAAAGGTACTTCCTTTTTGACCATAGCCTTCTATGGGCTTCCAAGTATCCCTTTCCCAATTCCACAAGAACAGCCTTAGCGAAAGGCTTCTTGAAGGGAAAGATGTAACTCTGTGAGATGAATTAATAGAACACAGAGCGGTTTCTCAGAAAGCTTTTTTTACAATTTTGAACGGAAGATATTTCCTTTTTCACCATAGCCCTCTAGGGGCTTCCAAATAACCCTTTGCCAATTCCACAAGAACAGCCTTAGCGAAAGGCTTCTTGAAGGGAAAGATGTAACTCTGTGAGATGAATTAACAGAACACAGAGCAGTTTCTCAGAAAGCTTCTTTCCAGTTTTGAACGGAAGATATGTCCTTTTTCACCGTAGCCATCTATGGGCTTCCAAATCCCTTTGCCTATTCCACAAGAAAAGCCTTAGCGAAAGTCTTCTTGAAGTTAAAGATGTAACTCTGTGAGATGAATTAACAGAACACAGAGCAGTTTCTCAGAAAGCTTCTTTCCAGTTTTGAACGGAAGATATTTCCTTATTCAGCATAGCCCTCCCTCGTCTTCCAAATATCCCTTTGCCAATTCCACAAGAACAGCCTTAGCGAAAGGCTTCTTGAAGGGAAAGTTGTAACTCTGTGAGATGAATTCACAGAACACAGAGCAGTTTCTCAGAAAGTTTCTTTCCAGTTGTGAATGGAAGATATTTCCTTTTTCACCATAGCCATCTATGGGCTTCCAAATATCCCTTTGCCAATTCCACAAGAACAGCCTTAGCGAAAGGCTTCTTGAAGGGAAAGATGTAACTCTTTGAGATGAATTTACAGAACACAGAGCAGTTTCTCAGAAAGCTTCTTTCCAGTTTTGAATGGAAGATATTTCCTTTTTCACCGTAGCCCTCTATGGGCTTCCAAATATCCCTTTGCCAGTTCCACAAGAACAGCCTTAGCGAAAGGCTTCTTGAAGGGAAAGATGTAACTCTGTGAGATGAATTCACAGAACACAGAGCATTTTCTCAGAAAGCTTCTTTCCAATTTTGAACGGAAGATATTTCCATTTTCACCATAGCCCTCTATGGGCTTCCAAATATCCCTTTGCCAATTCCACAAGAACAGCCTTAGCGAAAGGCTTCTTGAAGGAAAAGATGTAACTCTGTGAGTTGAATTAACAGAACACAGAGCAGTTTCTCAGAAAGCTTCATTCCAGTTTTGAACGGAAGATATTTCCTTTTTCACCATAGAACTCTATGGGCTTCCAAATATCCCTTTGCCAATTCCATAAGAACAGCCTTAGCGAAAGGCTTCTTGAAGGGAAAGATGTAACTCTGTGAGATGAATTCACAGAACACAGAGCAGTTTCTCACAAATCTTCTTTCCAGTTTTGAACGGAAGATATTTCCTTTTTCACCATAGCCCTCTATGGGCTTCCAAATATCCCTTTGCCAATTCCACAAGAACAGCCTTAGCGAAAGGCTTCTTGAAGGAAAAGATGTAACTCTGTGAGATGAATTAACAGAACACAGAGCAGTTTCTCAGAAAGCTTCTTTCCAGTTTTGAACGGAAGATATTTCCTTTTTCACCATAGCCCTCTATGGGCTTCCAAATATCCCTTTGCCAATTCCACAAGAACAGCCTTAGCGAAAGTCTTTTGAAGGAAAAGGTGTACCTCTGTGAGATGAATTAACAGAACACAGAGCAGTTTCTCAGAAAGCTTCTTTCCAGTTTTGAAAGGAAGTTATTTCCTTTTTCACCATAGCCCTCTATGGGCTTCCAAATATCCCTTTGCCAATTCCACAAGAACAGCCTTAGCGAAAGGCTTCTTGAAAGGAAAGATGTAACTCTGTGAGATGAATTAACAGAACACAGAGCAGTTTCTCAAAAAGCTTCTTTCCAGTTTTGAACGGAAAGTTTTGCCTTTTTCACCATAGCCGTCTATGGGCTTCCAAATATCCCTTTGCCAATTCCACAAGAACAGCCTTAGCGAAAGGCTTCTTGAAGGGAAAGATGTAACTCTGTGAGATGAATTAACAGAACACAGAGCAGTTTCTCAGAAAGCTTCCTTCCAGTTTTGAACGGAAGATATTTCCTTTTTCACCAAAGCCCTCTAAGGGCTTCCAAATATCCCTTTGCCAATTCCACAAGAACAGCACTAGCGAAAGGCTTCTTGAAGGGCAAGATGTAACACTGTGAGATGAATTAACAGAACTCAGAGCAGTTTCTCAGAAAGCTTCTTTCCAGTTTTGAACGGAAGATATATCCTTTTTCACCATAGCCCTCTATGGGCTTCCAAATATCCCTTTGCCAATTGCAAAAGAACAGCCTTAGCGAAAGGCTTCTTGAAGGGAAAGATGTAACTCTCTGAGATGAATTAACAGAACACAGAGCAATTTCTCTGAAAGCTTCTTTCCAGTTTTGAACGGATTGTATTTCCTTTTTCAACATAGCCCTCTATGGGCTTCCAAATATCCCTTTGCCAATTCCACAAGAACAGCCGTAGCGAAAGGCTTCTTGAAGGGACAGATGTAACTCTGTGTGATGAATTAACAGAACAGAGAGCAGTTTCTCAGAAAGCTTCTTTCCAGTTTTGAACGGAAGATATTTCCTTTTTCACCATAGCCCTCTATGGCTTTCCAAATATCCCTTTGCCAATTCCACAAGAACAGCCTTAGCGAAAGGCTTCTTGAAGGGAAAGATGTAACCCTGTGAGATGAATTAACAGAACACCGAGCAGTTTCTCAGAAAGATTCCCTCTGTTTTGAACGGAAGATATTTCCATTTTCACCGTAGCCCTCTATGGGCTTCCAAATATCCCTTTGCTAATTCCACAAGAACAGCCTTAGGGAAAGGCTTCTTGAAGGGAAAGATGTAACTCTGTGAGATGAATTAACAGAACACCGTGCAGTTTTTCAGAAAGCTTCTTTCCAGTTTTGAACGGAAGATATTTCTTTTTCACCATAGCCCTCTAAGGGCTTCCAAATATCCCTTTGCCAATTCCACAAGAACAGCCTTAGCGAAAGGCTTCTTGAAGGGAAAGATGTAACTCTGTGAGATGAATTAACAGAACACAGAGCAGTTTCTCAGAATGCTTGTTTCCGGTTTTGAACGGAAGGTATTTCCTTTTTCACCATAGCCCTCTATGGGCTTCCAAATATCCCTTTGCCAATTCCACAAGAACAGCCTTAGCGAATGGCTTCATGAAGGGAAAGATGTAACTCTGTGAAATGAATTAACAGAACACAGAGCAGTTTCTCAGAAAGCTTCTTTCCAGTTTTGAACGAAAGGTACTTCCTTTTTGACCATAGCCTTCTATGGGCTTCCAAGTATCCCTTTCCCAATTCCACAAGAACAGCCTTAGCGAAAGGCTTCTTGAAGGGAAAGATGTAACTCTGTGAGATGAATTAATAGAACACAGAGCGGTTTCTCAGAAAGCTTTTTTTACAATTTTGAACGGAAGATATTTCCTTTTTCACCATAGCCCTCTAGGGGCTTCCAAATAACCCTTTGCCAATTCCACAAGAACAGCCTTAGCGAAAGGCTTCTTGAAGGGAAAGATGTAACTCTGTGAGATGAATTAACAGAACACAGAGCAGTTTCTCAGAAAGCTTCTTTCCAGTTTTGAACGGAAGATATGTCCTTTTTCACCGTAGCCATCTATGGGCTTCCAAATCCCTTTGCCTATTCCACAAGAAAAGCCTTAGCGAAAGTCTTCTTGAAGTTAAAGATGTAACTCTGTGAGATGAATTAACAGAACACAGAGCAGTTTCTCAGAAAGCTTCTTTCCAGTTTTGAACGGAAGATATTTCCTTTTTCAGCATAGCCCTCCCTCGTCTTCCAAATATCCCTTTGCCAATTCCACAAGAACAGCCTTAGCGAAAGGCTTCTTGAAGGGAAAGTTGTAACTCTGTGAGATGAATTCACAGAACACAGAGCAGTTTCTCAGAAAGTTTCTTTCCAGTTGTGAATGGAAGATATTTCCTTTTTCACCATAGCCATCTATGGGCTTCCAAATATCCCTTTGCCAATTCCACAAGAACAGCCTTAGCGAAAGGCTTCTTGAAGGGAAAGATGTAACTCTGTGAGATGAATTTACAGAACACAGAGCAGTTTCTCAGAAAGCTTCTTTCCAGTTTTGAATGGAAGATATTTCCTTTTTCACAGTAGCCCTCTATGGGCTTCCAAATATCCCTTTGCCAGTTCCACAAGAACAGCCTTAGCGAAAGGCTTCTTGAAGGGAAAGATGTAACTCTGTGAGATGAATTCACAGAACACAGAGCAGTTTCTCAGAAAGCTTCTTTCCAATTTTGAACGGAAGATATTTCCATTTTCACCATAGCCCTCTATGGGCTTCCAAATATCCCTTTGCCAATTCCACAAGAACAGCCTTAGCGAAAGGCTTCTTGAAGGGAAAGATGTAACTCTGTGAGATGAGTTAACAGAACACAGAGCAGTTTCTCAGAAAGCTTCTTTCCAGTTTTGAACGGAAGATATTTCCTTTTTCACCATAGCCCTCTATGGGCTTCCAAATATCCCTTTGCCAATTCCACAAGAACAGCCTTAGCGAAAGGCTTCTTGAAGGGAAAGATGTAACTCTGTGAGATGAATTAACAGAACACAGAGCAGTTTCTCAGAAAGCTTCTTTCCAGTTTTGAACGAAAGGTACTTCCTTTTTCACCATAGCCCTCTATGGGCTTCCAAGTATCCCTTTCCCAATTCCACAAGAACAGCCTTAGCGAAAGGCTTCTTGAAGGGAAAGATGTAACTCTGTGAGATGAATTAATAGAACACAGAGGAGTTTCTCAGAAAGCTTTTTTCCAGTTTTGAACGGAAGATATTTCCTTTTTCACCATAGCCCTCTAGGGGCTTCCAAATATCCCTTTGCCAATTCCAGAAGAACAGCGTTAGCGAAAGGCTTCTTGAAGGGAAAAATGTAACTCTGTGAGATGAATTAACAGAACACAGAGCAGTTTCTCAGAAAGCTTCTTTCCAGTTTTGAACGGAAGATATTTCCTTTATCACCATAGCCCTCCATGGGCTTCCAAATATCCCTTTGCCTATTCCATAAGAACAGACTTAGCGAAAGGCCTCTTGAAGGGAAAGATGTAACTCTGTGAGATGAATTTACGGAACACAGAGCAGTTTCTCGGAAAGCTTCTTTCCAGTTTTGAACGGAAGATATTTCCTTTTTAACCATAGACCTCTATTGGCTTCCAAATATCCCTTTCCCAATTCCAGAAGAACAGCGTTAGCGAAGGGCTTCTTGAAGGGAAAGATGTAACTCTGTGAGATGAATTCACAGAACACAGAGCATTTTCTCAGAAAGCTTCTTTCCAGTTTTGAACGGAAGATATTTCCTTTTTCACCATAGCCCTCTATGGGCTTCCAAATATCCCTTTGCCTATTCCACAAGAACAGCCTTAGCGAAAGGCTTCTTGAAGGGAAAGATGTAACTCTTCGAGATGAATTAACAGAACACCGAGCAACTTCTCAGAAAGATTCCTTCCAGTTTTGAACGGAAGATATTTCCTTTTTCACCATAGCCTTCTATGGGCTTCCAAATATCCCTTTGCCAATTCCACAAGAACAGCCTTAGCGAAAGGCTTCTTGAAAGGAAACATGTAACTCTGTGAGATGAATTTAGAGAACACAGAGCAGTTTCTCGGAAAGCTTCTTTCCAGTTTTGAACGGAAGATATTTCCTTTTTTACCATAGCCATCTATGGGCTTCCAAATATCCCTTTGCCAATTACACAAGAACAGTCTTAGCGAAAGGCTTCTTGAAGGGAAAGATGTAACTCTGTGAGATGAATTCACAGAACACAGAGCAGTTTCTCAGAAAGTTTCTTTCCAGTTTTGAATGGAAGATATTTCCTTTTTCACCATAGCCCTCTATGGGCTTCCAAATATCCCTTTGCCAATTCCACAAGAACAGCCTTAGCGAAAGGCTTCTTGAAGGGAAAGATGTAACTCTGTGAGATGAGTTAACAGAACACAGAGCAGTTTCTCAGAAAGCTTCTTTCCAGTTTTGAACGGAAGATATTTCCTTTTTCACCATAGCCCTCTATGGGCTTCCAAATATCCCTTTTCCAATTCCACAAGAACAGCCTTAGCGAAAGGCTTCTTGAAGGGAAAGATGTAACTCTGTGAGATGAATTAACAGAACACAGAGCAGTTTCTCAGAAAGCTTCTTTCCAGTTTTGAACGAAAGGTACTTCCTTTTTCAACATAGCCCTCTATGGGCTTCCAAGTATCCCTTTCCCAATTCCACAAGAACAGCCTTAGCGAAAGGCTTCTTGAAGAGAAAGATGTAACTCTGTGAGATGAATTAATAGAACACAGAGGAGTTTCTCAGAAAGCTTTTTTCCAGTTTTGAACGGAAGATATTTCCTTTTTCACCATAGCCCTCTAGGCGCTTCCAAATATCCCTTTGCCAATTCCAGAAGAACAGCGTTAGCGAAAGGCTTCTTGAAGGGAAAAATGTAACTCTGTGAGATGAATTAACAGAACACAGAGCAGTTTGTCAGAAAGCTTCTTTCCAGTTTTGAACGAAAGATAATTCCTTTTTCACCATAGCCCTCTATGGGCTTCCAAATATCTCTTTGCCAATTCCACAAGAAGAGCCTTAGCGAAAGGCTTCTTGAAGGGAAAGATGTAACTCTGTGTGATGAATTAACAGAACAGATAGCAGTTTCTCAGAAAGCTTCTTTCCAGTTTTGAACGGAGGATATTTCCTTTTTCACCATAGCCCTCTATGGGCTTCCAAATATCCCTATCCCTATTCCAAAAGAACAGCCTTAGCGAAAGGCTTCTTGAAGGGAAAGATGTAACTCTGTGAGATGAATTAACAGAACACCGAGCAGTTTCTCAGAAAGATTCCTTCCCGTTTTGAACGGAAGATATTTCCTTTTTCACCATAGCCCTCTATGGGCTTCCAAATATCCCTTTGCCAATTCCACAAGAAGAGCCTTAGGGAAAGGCTACTTGAAGGGAAAGATGTAACTCTGTGAGATGAATTAACAGAACACCGTGCAGTTTTTCAGAAAGCTTCTTTCCAGTTTTGAACGGAAGATATTTCCTTTTTCACCATAGCCCTCTAGGGGCTTCCAAATATCCCTTTGCCAATTCCATAAAACAGCCTTAGCGAAGGGCTTCTTGAAGGGAAAGATGTAACTCTGTGAGATGAATTAACAGAACACAGAGCAGTTTCTCAGAAAGCTTCTTTCCAGTTTTGAACGGAAGATATTTCCTTTTTCACCATAGCCCTCTATGGGCTTCCAAATATCCCTTTGCCAATTCCACAAGAACAGACTTAGCGAAAGGCTTCTTGAAGAGAAAGATGTAACTCTGTGAGATGAATTAACAGAACACAGAGCCGTTTCTCAGAAAGCTTCTATCCAGTTTTGAACGGAAGATATTTCCTTTTTCACCATAGCCTTCTATGGGCTTCCAAATATCCCTTTGCCAATTCCACAAGAACAGCCTTAGCGAAAGGCTTCTTGTTGGGAAAGATGTAACTCTTTGAGATGAATTAACAGAACACAGAGCAGTTTCTCAGAAAGCTTCTTTCCCGTTTTGAACGGAAGATATTTCCTTTTTCACCATAGCCTTCTATGGGCTTCCAAATATCCCTTTGCCAATTCCACAAGAACAGCCTTAGCGAAAGGCTTCTTGAAGGGAAAGATGTAACTCTGTGAGATGAATTAACAGAACACAGAGCAGTTTCTCAGAAAGCTTCTTTCCAGTTTTGAACGGAAGATATTTCTTTTTTCACCATAGCCCTCTATGGGCTTCCAAATATCCCTTTGCCAATTCCACAAGAACAGCCTTAGCGAAAGGCTTCTTGAAGGGAAAGATGTATCTCTGTGTGATGAATTAACAGAACACAGAGCAGTTTCTCAGAAAGCTTCTTTCCAGTTCTGAACGGAAGATATTTCCTTTTTCACATAGCCCTCTATGGGCTTCCAAATATCCCTTTGCCAATTCCCCAAGAACAGCCTTAGCGAAAGGCTTCTTGAAGGGAAAGTTGTAACTCTGTGAGATGAATTAACAGAACTCAGAGCAGTTTCTCAGAAAGCTTCTTTCCAGTTTGGAATGGAAGATATTTCCTTTTTCACCATAGCCCTCTATGGGCTTCCAAATATCCCTTTGCCAATTCCACAAGAACAGCCTTAGCGAAAGGCTTCTTGAAGGGAAAGATGTAACTCTGTGAGATGAATTAACAGAACACAGAGCAGTTTCTCAGAAAGCTTCTTTCAAGTTTTGAACGGAAAGTTTTGCCTTTTTCACCATAGCCGTCTATGGGCTTCCAAATATCCCTTTGCCGATTCCACAAGAACAGCGTTAGCGAAAGGCTTCTTGAAGGGAAAGATGTAACTCTGTGAGATGAATTCACAGAACACAGAGCAGTTTCTCAGAAAGCTTCTTTCCAGTTTTGAACGGAAGATATTTCCTTTTTCACCATAGCCCTCTATGGGCTTCCAAATATCCCTTTGCCAATTCCAAAAGAACAGCCTTAGCGAAAGGCTTCTTGAAGGGAAAGATGTAACTCTCTGAGATGAATTAACAGAACACAGAGCAGTTACTCTGAAAGCTTCTTTCCAGTTTTGAACGGATTGTATTTCCTTTTTCACCATAGCCCTCTATGGGCTTCCAAATATCCCTTTGCCAATTCCACAAGAACAGCCTTAGCGAAAGGCTTCTTTAAGGGAAAGATGTAACTCTGTGTGATGAATTAACAGAACAGAGAGCAGTTTCTCAGAAAGCTTCTTTCCAGTTTTGAACGGAAGATATTTCCTTTTTCACCATAGCCATCTATGGGCTTCCAAATATCCCTTTGCCAATTCCACAAGAACAGCCTTAGCGAAAGGCTTCTTGAAGTGAAAGATGTAACTCTGTGAGATGAACTAGCAGAACACAGAGCAGTTTCTCAGAAAGCTTCATTCCAGTTTTGAACGGAAGATATTTCCTTTTTCACCATAGAACTCTATGGGCTTCCAAATATCCCTTTGCCAATTCCATAAGAACAGCCTTAGCGAAAGGCTTCTTGAAGGGAAAGATGTAACTCTGTGAGATGAATTAACAGAACACAGAGCAGTTTCTCAGAAAGCTTCTTTCCAGTTTTGAATGGAAGATATTTCCTTTTTCACCATAGCCCTCTATGGGCTTCCAAATATCCCTTTGCCAATTCCACAAGAACAGCCTTAGCGAAAGGCTTCTTGAAGGGAAAGATGTAACTCTGTGAGATGAATTAACAGAACACAGAGCAGTTTCTCAGAAAGCTTCTTTCCAGTTTTGAACCTAAGATATTTCCTTTTCCACCATAGCCCTCTATGGGCTTCCAAATATCCCTTTGCTAATTCCACAAGAACAGCCTTAGCGAAAGGCTTCTTGAAGGGAAAGATGTAACTCTGTGAGATGAATTTGCAGAACACAGAGCAATTTCTCTGAAAGCTTGTTTCCAGTTTTGAACGGATTGTATTTCCTTTTTCAACATAGCCCTCTATGGGCTTCAAAATATCCCTTTGCCAATTCCACAAGAACAGCCTTAGCGAAAGGCTTCTTGAAGGGACAGATGTAACTCTGTGTGATGAATTAACAGAACAGAGAGCAGTTTCTCAGAAAGCTTCTTTCCAGTTTTGAACGGAAGATATTTCCTTTTTCACCATAGCCCTCTATGGCTTTCCAAATATCCCTTTGCCAATTCCACAAGAACAGCCTTAGCGAAAGGCTTCTTGAAGGGAAAGATGTAACCCTGTGAGATGAATTAACAGAACACCGAGCAGTTTCTCAGAAAGATTCCTTCTGTTTTGAACGGAAGATATTTCCATTTTCACCGTAGCCCTCTATGGGCTCCCAAATATCCCTTTGCTAATTCCACAAGAACAGCCTTAGGGAAAGGCTTCTTGAAGGGAAAGATGTAACTCTGTGAGATGAATTAACAGAACACCGTGCAGTTTTTCAGTAAGCTTCTTTCCAGTTTTGAACGGAAGATATTTCTTTTTCACCATAGCCCTCTAAGGGCTTCCAAATATCCCTTTGCCAATTCCACAAGAACAGCCTTAGCGAAAGGCTTCTTGAAGGGAAAGATGTAACTCTGTGAGATGAATTAACAGAACACAGAGCAGTTTCTCAGAAAGCTTCTTTCCAGTTTTGAACGGAAGATATTTCTTTTTTCACCATAGACCTCTATGGGCTTCCAAATATCCCTTTGCCAATTCCACAAGAACAGCCTTAGCGAAAGGCTTCTTGAAGGGAAAGATGTATCTCTGTGTGATGAATTAACAGAACACAGAGCAGTTTCTCAGAAAGCTTCTTTCCAGTTTTGAACGGAAGATATTTCCTTTTTCACATAGCCCTCTATGAGCTTCCAAATATCCCTTTGCCAATTCCACAAGAACCGCCTTAGCGAAAGGCTTCTTGAAGGGAAAGATGTAACTCTGTGAGATGAATTAACAGAACTCAGAGCAGTTTCTCAGAAAGCTTCTTTCCAGTTTGGAATGGAAGATATTTCCTTTTTCACCATAGCCCTCTATGGGCTTCCAAATATCCCTTTGCCAATTCCACAAGAACAGCCTTAGCGAAAGGCTTCTTGAAGGGAAAGATGTAACTCTGTGAGATGAATTAACAGAACACAGAGCAGTTTCTCAGAAAGCTTCTTTCAAGTTTTGAACGGAAAGTTTTGCCTTTTTCACCATAGCCGTCTATGGGCTTCCAAATATCCCTTTGCCGATTCCACAAGAACAGCGTTATCGAAAGGCTTCTTGAAGGGAAAGATGTAACTCTGTGAGATGAATTCACAGAACACAGAGCAGTTTCTCAGAAAGCTTCTTTCCAGTTTTGAACGGAAGATATTATCTTTTTCACCATAGCCGTCTATGGCTTTCCAAATATCCCTTTGCCAATTCCACAAGAACAGCCTTAGCGAAACGCTTCTTGAAGGGAAAGATGTAACCCTGTGAGATGAATTAACAGAACACCGAGCAGTTTCTCAGAAAGATTCCCTCTGTTTTGAACGGAAGATGTTTCCATTTTCACCGTAGCCCTCTATGGGCTTCCAAATATCCCTTTGCTAATTCCACAAGAACAGCCTTAGGGAAAGGCTTCTTGAAGGGAAAGATGTAACTCTGTGAGATGAATTAACAGAACACCGTGCAGTTTTTCAGAAAGCTTCTTTCCAGTTTTGAACGGAAGATATTTCTTTTTCACCATAGCCCTCTAAGGGCTTCCAAATATCCCTTTGCCAGTTCCACAAGAACAGCCTTAGCGAAAGGCTTCTTGAAGAGAAAGATGTAACTCTGTGAGATGAATTAACAGAACACAGAGCAGTTTCTCAGAAAGCTTCTATCCAGTTTTGAACGGAAGATATTTCCTTTTTCACCATAGCCTTCTATGGGCTTCCAAATATCCCTTTGCCAATTACACAAGAACAGCCTTAGCGAAAGGCTTCTTGATGGGAAAGATGTAACTCTTTGAGATGAATTAACAGAACACAGAGCAGTTTCTCAGAAAGCTTCTTTCCCGTTTTGAACGGAAGATATTTCCTTTTTCACCATAGCCTTCTATGGGCTTCCAAATATCCCTTTGCCAATTCCACAAGAACAGCCTTAGCGAAAGGCTTCTTGAAGGGAAAGATGTAACACTGTGAGATGAATTAACAGAACACAGAGCAGTTTCTCAGAAAGCTTCTTTCCAGTTTTGAACGGAAGATATTTCTTTTTTCACCATAGCCCTCTATGGGCTTCCAAATATCCCTTTGCCAATTCCACAAGAACAGCCTTAGCGAAAGGCTTCTTGAAGGGAAAGATGTATCTCTGTGTGATGAATTAACAGAACACAGAGCAGTTTCTCAGAAAGCTTCTTTCCAGTTTTGAACGGAAGATATTTCCTTTTTCACATAGCCCTCTATGGGCTTCCAAATATCCCTTTGCCAATTCCACAAGAACAGCCTTAGCGAAAGGCTTCTTGAAGGGAAAGATGTAACTCTGTGAGATGAATTAACAGAACTCAGAGCAGTTTCTCAGAAAGCTTCTTTCCAGTTTGGAATGGAAGATATTTCCTTTTTCACCATAGCCCTCTATGGGCTTCCAAATATCCCTTTGCCAATTCCACAAGAACAGCCTTAGCGAAAGGCTTCTTGAAGTGAAAGATGTAACTCTGTGAGATGAATTAACAGAACACAGAGCAGTTTCTCAGAAAGCTTCTTTCAAGTTTTGAACGGAAAGTTTTTCCTTTTTCACCATAGCCGTCTATGGGCTTCCAAATATCCCTTTGCCAATTCCACAAGAACAGCCTTAGCGAAAGGCTTCTTGAAGGGAAAGATGTAACTCTGTGAGATGAATTAACAGAACACAGAGCAGTTTCTCAGAAAGCTTCCTTCCAGTTTTGAACGGAAGATATTTCCTTTTTCACCAAAGCCCTCTAAGGGCTTCCAAATATCCCTTTGCCAATACCACAAGAACAGCACTAGCGAAAGGCTTCTTGAAGGGCAAGATGTAACTCTGTGAGATGAATTAACAGAACTCAGAGCAGTTTCTCAGAAAGCTTCTTTCCAGTTTTGAACGGAAGATATATCCTTTTTCACCATAGCCCTCTATGGGCTTCCAAATATCCCTTTGCCAATTGCAAAAGAACAGCCTTAGCGAAAGGCTTCTTGAAGGGAAACATGTAACTCTCTGAGATGAATTAACAGAACACAGAGCAGTTTCTCTGAAAGCTTCTTTCCAGTTTTGAACGGATTGTATTTCCTTTTTCAACATAGCCCTCTATGGGCTTCCAAATATCCCTTTGCCAATTCCACAAGAACAGCCTTAGCGAAAGGCTTCTTGAAGGGACAGATGTAACTCCGTGTGATGAATTAACAGAACAGAGAGCAGTTTCTCAGAAAGCTTCTTTCCAGTTTTGAACGGAAGATATTTCCTTTTTCACCATAGCCCTCTATGGCTTTCCAAATATCCCTTTGCCAATTCCACAAGAACAGCCTTAGCGAAAGGCTTCTTGAAGGGAAAGATGTAACCCTGTGAGATGAATTAACAGAACACCGAGCAGTTTCTCAGAAAGATTCCCTCTGTTTTGAACGGAAGATATTTCCATTTTCACCGTAGCCCTCTATGGGCTTCCAAATATCCCTTTGCTAATTCCACAAGAACAGCCTTAGGGAAAGGCTTCTTGAAGGGAAAGATGTAACTCTGTGAGATGAATTAACAGAACACCGTGCAGTTTTTCAGAAAGCTTCTTTCCAGTTTTGAACGGAAGATATTTCTTTTTCACCATAGCCCTCTAAGGGCTTCCAAATATCCCTTTGCCAATTCCACAAGAACAGCCTTAGCGAAAGGCTTCTTGAAGGGAAAGATGTAACTCTGTGAGATGAATTAACAGAACACAGAGCAGTTTCTCAGAATGCTTGTTTCCAGTTTTGAACGGAAGGTATTTCCTTTTTCACCATAGCCCTCTATGGGCTTCCAAATATCCCTTTGCCAATTCCACAAGAACAGCCTTAGCGAATGGCTTCATGAAGGGAAAGATGTAACTCTGTGAAATGAATTAACAGAACACAGAGCAGTTTCTCAGAAAGCTTCTTTCCAGTTTTGAACGAAAGGTACTTCCTTTTTGACCATAGCCTTCTATGGGCTTCCAAGTATCCCTTTCCCAATTCCACAAGAACAGCCTTAGCGAAAGGCTTCTTGAAGGGAAAGATGTAACTCTGTGAGATGAATTAATAGAACACAGAGCGGTTTCTCAGAAAGCTTTTTTTACAATTTTGAACGGAAGATATTTCCTTTTTCACCATAGCCCTCTAGGGGCTTCCAAATAACCCTTTGCCAATTCCACAAGAACAGCCTTAGCGAAAGGCTTCTTGAAGGGAAAGATGTAACTCTGTGAGATGAATTAACAGAACACAGAGCAGTTTCTCAGAAAGCTTCTTTCCAGTTTTGAACGGAAGATATGTCCTTTTTCACCGTAGCCATCTATGGGCTTCCAAATCCCTTTGCCTATTCCACAAGAACAGCCTTAGCGAATGGCTTCTTGAAGGGAAAGATGTAACTCTGTGAGATGAATTAACAGAACACAGAGCAGTTTCTCAGAAAGCTTCTTTCCCGTTTTGAACGGAAGATATTTCCTTTTTCACCATAGCCCTCTATGGGCTTCCAAATATCCCTTTGCCAATTGCACAAGAACAGCCTTAGCGAAAGGCTTCTTGAAGGGAAAGATGTAACTCTGTGAGATGAATTAACAGAACACAGAGCAGTTTCTCAGAAAGCTTCTTTCCAGTTTTGAACGGAAGATATTTCCTTATTCAGCATAGCCCTCCCTCGTCTTCCAAATATCCCTTTGCCAATTCCACAAGAACAGCCTTAGCGAAAGGCTTCTTGAAGGGAAAGTTGTAACTCTGTGAGATGAATTCACAGAACACAGAGCAGTTTCTCAGAAAGTTTCTTTCCAGTTGTGAATGGAAGATATTTCCTTTTTCACCATAGCCATCTATGGGCTTCCAAATATCCCTTTGCCAATTCCACAAGAACAGCCTTAGCGAAAGGCTTCTTGAAGGGAAAGATGTAACTCTTTGAGATGAATTTACAGAACACAGAGCAGTTTCTCAGAAAGCTTCTTTCCAGTTTTGAATGGAAGATATTTCCTTTTTCACCGTAGCCCTCTATGGGCTTCCAAATATCCCTTTGCCAGTTCCACAAGAACAGCCTTAGCGAAAGGCTTCTTGAAGGGAAAGATGTAACTCTGTGAGATGAATTCACAGAACACAGAGCAGTTTCTCAGAAAGCTTCTTTCCAATTTTGAACGGAAGATATTTCCATTTTCACCATAGCCCTCTATGGGCTTCCAAATATCCCTTTGCCAATTCCACAAGAACAGCCTTAGCGAAAGGCTTCTTGAAGGAAAAGATGTAACTCTGTGAGTTGAATTAACAGAACACAGAGCAGTTTCTCAGAAAGCTTCATTCCAGTTTTGAACGGAAGATATTTCCTTTTTCACCATAGAACTCTATGGGCTTCCAAATATCCCTTTGCCAATTCCATAAGAACAGCCTTAGCGAAAGGCTTCTTGAAGGGAAAGATGTAACTCTGTGAGATGAATTCACAGAACACAGAGCAGTTTCTCACAAATCTTCTTTCCAGTTTTGAACGGAAGATATTTCCTTTTTCACCATAGCCCTCTATGGGCTTCCAAATATCCCTTTGCCAATTCCACAAGAACAGCCTTAGCGAAAGGCTTCTTGAAGGAAAAGATGTAACTCTGTGAGATGAATTAACAGAACACAGAGCAGTTTCTCAGAAAGCTTCTTTCCAGTTTTGAACGGAAGATATTTCCTTTTTCACCATAGCCCTCTATGGGCTTCCAAATATCCCTTTGCCAATTCCACAAGAACAGCCTTAGCGAAAGTCTTTTGAAGGAAAAGGTGTACCTCTGTGAGATGAATTAACAGAACACAGAGCAGTTTCTCAGAAAGCTTCTTTCCAGTTTTGAAAGGAAGTTATTTCCTTTTTCACCATAGCCCTCTATGGGCTTCCAAATATCCCTTTGCCAATTCCACAAGAACAGCCTTAGCGAAAGGCTTCTTGAAAGGAAAGATGTAACTCTGTGAGATGAATTAACAGAACACAGAGCAGTTTCTCAAAAAGCTTCTTTCCAGTTTTGAACGGAAAGTTTTGCCTTTTTCACCATAGCCGTCTATGGGCTTCCAAATATCCCTTTGCCAATTCCACAAGAACAGCCTTAGCGAAAGGCTTCTTGAAGGGAAAGATGTAACTCTGTGAGATGAATTAACAGAACACAGAGCAGTTTCTCAGAAAGCTTCCTTCCAGTTTTGAACGGAAGATATTTCCTTTTTCACCAAAGCCCTCTAAGGGCTTCCAAATATCCCTTTGCCAATTCCACAAGAACAGCACTAGCGAAAGGCTTCTTGAAGGGCAAGATGTAACACTGTGAGATGAATTAACAGAACTCAGAGCAGTTTCTCAGAAAGCTTCTTTCCAGTTTTGAACGAAAGATATATCCTTTTTCACCATAGCCCTCTATGGGCTTCCAAATATCCCTTTGCCAATTGCAAAAGAACAGCCTTAGCGAAAGGCTTCTTGAAGGGAAAGATGTAACTCTCTGAGATGAATTAACAGAACACAGAGCAATTTCTCTGAAAGCTTCTTTCCAGTTTTGAACGGATTGTATTTCCTTTTTCAACATAGCCCTCTATGGGCTTCCAAATATCCCTTTGCCAATTCCACAAGAACAGCCGTAGCGAAAGGCTTCTTGAAGGGACAGATGTAACTCTGTGTGATGAATTAACAGAACAGAGAGCAGTTTCTCAGAAAGCTTCTTTCCAGTTTTGAACGGAAGATATTTCCTTTTTCACCATAGCCCTCTATGGCTTTCCAAATATCCCTTTGCCAATTCCACAAGAACAGCCTTAGCGAAAGGCTTCTTGAAGGGAAAGATGTAACCCTGTGAGATGAATTAACAGAACACCGAGCAGTTTCTCAGAAAGATTCCCTCTGTTTTGAACGGAAGATATTTCCATTTTCACCGTAGCCCTCTATGGGCTTCCAAATATCCCTTTGCTAATTCCACAAGAACAGCCTTAGGGAAAGGCTTCTTGAAGGGAAAGATGTAACTCTGTGAGATGAATTAACAGAACACCGTGCAGTTTTTCAGAAAGCTTCTTTCCAGTTTTGAACGGAAGATATTTCTTTTTCACCATAGCCCTCTAAGGGCTTCCAAATATCCCTTTGCCAATTCCACAAGAACAGCCTTAGCGAAGGGCTTCTTGAAGGGAAAGATGTAACTCTGTGAGATGAATTAACAGAACACAGAGCAGTTTCTCAGAATGCTTGTTTCCGGTTTTGAATGGAAGGTATTTCCTTTTTCACCATAGCCCTCTATGGGCTTCCAAATATCCCTTTGCCAATTCCACAAGAACAGCCTTAGCGAATGGCTTCATGAAGGGAAAGATGTAACTCTGTGAAATGAATTAACAGAACACAGAGCAGTTTCTCAGAAAGCTTCTTTCCAGTTTTGAACGAAAGGTACTTCCTTTTTGACCATAGCCTTCTATGGGCTTCCAAGTATCCCTTTCCCAATTCCACAAGAACAGCCTTAGCGAAAGGCTTCTTGAAGGGAAAGATGTAACTCTGTGAGATGAATTAATAGAACACAGAGCGGTTTCTCAGAAAGCTTTTTTTACAATTTTGAACGGAAGATATTTCCTTTTTCACCATAGCCCTCTAGGGGCTTCCAAATAACCCTTTGCCAATTCCACAAGAACAGCCTTAGCGAAAGGCTTCTTGAAGGGAAAGATGTAACTCTGTGAGATGAATTAACAGAACACAGAGCAGTTTCTCAGAAAGCTTCTTTCCAGTTTTGAACGGAAGATATGTCCTTTTTCACCGTAGCCATCTATGGGCTTCCAAATCCCTTTGCCTATTCCACAAGAAAAGCCTTAGCGAAAGTCTTCTTGAAGTTAAAGATGTAACTCTGTGAGATGAATTAACAGAACACAGAGCAGTTTCTCAGAAAGCTTCTTTCCAGTTTTGAACGGAAGATATTTCCTTTTTCAGCATAGCCCTCCCTCGTCTTCCAAATATCCCTTTGCCAATTCCACAAGAACAGCCTTAGCGAAAGGCTTCTTGAAGGGAAAGTTGTAACTCTGTGAGATGAATTCACAGAACACAGAGCAGTTTCTCAGAAAGTTTCTTTCCAGTTGTGAATGGAAGATATTTCCTTTTTCACCATAGCCATCTATGGGCTTCCAAATATCCCTTTGCCAATTCCACAAGAACAGCCTTAGCGAAAGGCTTCTTGAAGGGAAAGATGTAACTCTGTGAGATGAATTTACAGAACACAGAGCAGTTTCTCAGAAAGCTTCTTTCCAGTTTTGAATGGAAGATATTTCCTTTTTCACAGTAGCCCTCTATGGGCTTCCAAATATCCCTTTGCCAGTTCCACAAGAACAGCCTTAGCGAAAGGCTTCTTGAAGGGAAAGATGTAACTCTGTGAGATGAATTCACAGAACACAGAGCAGTTTCTCAGAAAGCTTCTTTCCAATTTTGAACGGAAGATATTTCCATTTTCACCATAGCCCTCTATGGGCTTCCAAATATCCCTTTGCCAATTCCACAAGAACAGCCTTAGCGAAAGGCTTCTTGAAGGAAAAGATGTAACTCTGTGAGATGAATTAACAGAACACAGGGCAGTTTCTCAGAAAGCTTCTTTCCAGTTTTGAACGGAAAATATTTCCTTTTTCACCCTAGCCCTCTATGGGCTTCCAAATATCCCTTTGCCAATTCCACAAGAACAGCCTTAGCGAAAGGCTTCTTGAAGGAAAAGGTGTAACTCTGTGAGATGAATTAACAGAACACAGAGCAGTTTCTCAGAAAGCTTCTTTCCAGTTTTGAATGGAAGTTATTTCCTTTTTCACCATAGCCGTCTATGGGCTTCCAAATATCCCTTTGCCAATTCCTCAAGAACAGCCTTAGCGAAAGGCTTCTTGAAGGGAAATATGTAACTCTTTGAGATGAATTCACAGAACACAGAGCAGTTTCTCAGAAAGCTTCTTTCCAGTTTTGAACGGAAAATATTTCCTTTTTCACCCTAGCCCTCTATGGGCTTCCAAATATCCCTTTGCCAATTCCACAAGAACAGCCTTAGCGAAAGGCTTCTTGAAGGAACAGATGTAACTCTGTGAGATGAATTAACAGAACACAGAGCAGTTTCTCAGAAAGCTTCTTTCCAGTTTTGAACGGAAGATATTTCCTTTCTCACCATAGCCCTCTATGGGATTCCAAATATCCCTTTGCCAATTCCACAAGAACATCCTTAGAGAAAGGCTTCTTGAAGGGAAAGATGTAACTCTGTGAGATGAATTAACAGAACACAGAGCAGTTTCTCAGAAAGCTTCTATCCAGTTTTGAACGGAAGATATTTCCTTTTTCACCATAGCCTTCTATGGGCTTCCAAATATCCCTTTGCCAATTACACAATAACAGCCTTAGCGAAAGGCTTCTTGATGGGAAAGATGTAACTCTTTGAGATGAATTAACAGAACACAGAGCAGTTTCTCAGAAAGCTTCTTTCCCGTTTTGAACGGAAGATATTTCCTTTTTCACCATAGCCTTCTATGGGCTTCCAAATATCCCTTTGCCAATTCCACAAGAACAGCCTTAGCGAAAGGCTTCTTGAAGGGAAAGATGTAACTCTGTGAGATGAATTAACAGAACACAGAGCAGTTTCTCAGAAAGCTTCTTTCCAGTTTTGAACGGAAGATATTTCCTTTTTCACCATAGCCCTCTATGGGCTTCCAAATATCCCTTTGCCAATTCCACAAGAACAGCCTTAGCGAAAGGCTTCTTGAAGGGAAAGATGTAACTCTGTGAGATGAATTAACAGAACACAGAGCAGTTTCTCAGAAAGCTTCTTTCCAGTTTTGAACGGAAGATATTTCTTTTTTCACCATAGCCCTCTATGGGCTTCCAAATATCCCTTTGCCAATTCCACAAGAACAGCCTTAGCGAAAGGCTTCTTGAAGGGAAAGATGTATCTCTGTGTGATGAATTAACAGAACACAGAGCAGTTTCTCAGAAAGCTTCTTTCCAGTTTTGAACGGAAGATATTTCCTTTTTCACCATAGCCCTCTATGGGCTTCCAAATATCCCTTTGCCAATTCCACAAGAACAGCCTTAGCGAAAGGCTTCTTGAAGTGAAAGATGTAACTCTGTGAGATGAACTAGCAGAACACAGAGCAGTTTCTCAGAAAGCTTCATTCCAGTTTTGAACGGAAGATATTTCCTTTTTCACCATAGCCCTCTATGGGCTTCCAAATATCCCTTTGCCAATTCCACAAGAACAGCCTTAGCGAAAGTCTTTTGAAGGAAAGGGTGTACCTCTGTGAGATGAATTAACAGAACACAGAGCAGTTTCTCAGAAAGCTGCTTTCCAGTTTTGAACGGAAGATATTTCCTTTTTCACCATAGCCCTCTATGGGCTTCCAAATATCCCTTTGCCAATTCCACAAGAACAGCCTTAGCGAAAGGCTTCTTGAAGGGAAAGATGTAACTCTGTGAGATGAATTCACAGAACACAGAGCAGTTTCTCACAAAGCTTCTTTCCAGTTTTGAACGGAAGATATTTCCTTTTTCACCATAGCCCTCTATGGGCTTCCAAATATCCCTTTGCCAATTCCAAAAGAACAGCCTTAGCGAAAGGCTTCTTGAAGGGAAAGATGTAACTCTCTGAGATGAATTAACAGAACACAGAGCAGTTTCTCTGAAAGCTTCTTTCCAGTTTTGAACGGATTGTATTTCCTTTTTCACCATAGCCCTCTATGGGCTTCCAAATATCCCTTTGCCAATTCCACAAGAACAGCCTTAGCGAAAGGCTTCTTGAAGGGAAAGATGAAACTCTGTGTGATGAATTAACAGAACAGAGAGCAGTTTCTCAGAAAGTTTCTTTCCAGTTTTGAACGGAAGATATTTCCTTTTTCACCATGGCCCTCTATGGGTTTCCAAATATCCGTTTGCCAATTACACAAGAACATCGTTAGCGAAAGGCTTCTTGAAGGGAAAGGTGAAACTCTGTGAGATGAATTTGCAGAACACAGAGCAGTTTCTCAGAAAGCTTCTTTCCAGTTTTGAACGGAAGATATTTCCTTTTTCACCATAGCCATCTATGGGCTTCCAAATATCCCTTTGCCAATTCCAAAAGAACAGCCTTAGCGAAAGGCTTCTTGAAGGGAAAGATGTAACTCTGTGAGATGAACTACCAGAACACAGAGCAGTTTCTCAGAAAGCTTCCTTCCAGTTTTGTACGGAAGATATTTCCTTTTTCACCATAGCCCTCTATGGGCTTCCAAATATCCCTTTGCCAATTCCATAAGAACAGCCTTAGCGAAAGGCTTCTTGAAGGTAAAGATGTAACTCTGTGAGATGAATTAACAGAACACAGAGCAGTTTCTCAGAAAGCTTCTTTCCAGTTTTGAACGGAAGATATTTCCTTTTTCACCATAGCCCTCTATGGGCTTCCAAATATCCCTTTTCCAATTCCAGAAGAACAGCCTTAGCGAAAGGCTTCTTGAAGGGAAAGATGTAACTCTGTGAGATGAATTAACAGAACAGAGAGCAGTTTCCCAGAAAGCTTCTTTCCAGTTTTGAACGGAAGATATTTCCTTTTTCACCATAGCCCTCCATGGGCTTCCAAATATCCCTTTGCCAATTCCACAAGAACAGCCTTAGCGAAAGGCTTCTTGAAAGGAAACATGTAACTCTGTGAGATGAATTTAGAGAACACAGAGCAGTTTCCCGGAAAGCTTCTTTCCAGTTTTGAACGGAAGATATTTCCTTTTTTACCATAGCCATCTATGGGCTTCCAAATATCCCTTTGCCAATTACACAAGAACAGTCTTAGCGAAAGGCTTCTTGAAGGGAAAGATGTAACTCTGTGAGATGAATTCACAGAACACAGAGCAGTTTCTCAGAAAGTTTCTTTCCAGTTTTGAATGGAAGATATTTCCTTTTTCACCATAGCCCTCTATGGGCTTCCAAATATCCCTTTGCCAATTCCACAAGAACAGCCTTAGCGAAAGGCTTCTTGAAGGGAAAGATGTAACTCTGTGAGATGAGTTAACAGAACACAGAGCAGTTTCTCAGAAAGCTTCTTTCCAGTTTTGAACGGAAGATATTTCCATTTTCACCATAGCCCTCTATGGGCTTCCAAATATCCCTTTGCCAATTCCACAAGAACAGCCTTAGCGAAAGGCTTCTTGAAGGGAAAGATGTAACTCTGTGTGATGAATTAACAGAACACAGAGCAGTTTCTCAGAAAGCTTCTTTCCAGTTTTGAACGAAAGGTACTTCCTTTTTCACCATAGCCCTCTATGGGCTTCCAAGTATCCCTTTCCCAATTCCACAAGAACAGCCTTAGCGAAAGGCTTCTTGAAGGGAAAGATGTAACTCTGTGAGATGAATTAATAGAACACAGAGGAGTTTCTCAGAAAGCTTTTTTCCAGTTTTGAACGGAAGATATTTCCTTTTTCACCCTAGCCCTCTAGGGGCTTCCAAATATCGCTTTGCCAATTCCAGAAGAACAGCGTTAGCGAAAGGCTTCTTGAAGGGAAAAATGTAACTCTGTGAGATGAATTAACAGAACACAGAGCAGTTTCTCAGAAAGCTTCTTTCCAGTTTTGAACGGAAGATATTTCCCTTTTCACCATAACCCTCTATGGGCTTCCAAATATCCCTTTTCCAATTCCACAAGAACAGCCTTAGCGAAAGGCTTCTTGAAGGGAAAGATGTAACTCTGTGAGATGAATTAACAGAACACAGAGCAGTTTCCCAGAAAGATTCTTTCCAGTTTTGAACGGAAGATATTTCCTTTATCACCATAGCCCTCCATGGGCTTCGAAATATCCCTTTGCCTATTCCATAAGAACAGCCTTAGCGAAAGGCC
Source organism: Chlorocebus sabaeus (assembly GCF_047675955.1). Classification (NCBI taxonomy): domain Eukaryota; kingdom Metazoa; phylum Chordata; class Mammalia; order Primates; family Cercopithecidae; genus Chlorocebus; species Chlorocebus sabaeus. The sequence goes on along the minus strand of NW_027327482.1, from coordinate 2,094,167 downwards.
TCTTGAAGGGAAAGATGTAACTCTGTGAGATGAATTTACGGAACACAGAGCAGTTTCTCGGAAAGCTTCTTTCCAGTTTTGAACGGAAGATATTTCCTTTTTAACCATAGACCTCTATTGGCTTCCAAATATCCCTTTCCCAATTCCAGAAGAACAGCGTTAGCGAAGGGCTTCTTGAAGGGAAAGATGTAACTCTGTGAGATGAATTCACAGAACACAGAGCATTTTCTCAGAAAGCTTCTTTCCAGTTTTGAACGGAAGATATTTCCTTTTTCACCATAGCCCTCTATGGGCTTCCAAATATCCCTTTGCCTATTCCACAAGAACAGCCTTAGCGAAAGGCTTCTTGAAGGGAAAGATGTAACTCTTCGAGATGAATTAACAGAACACCGAGCAACTTCTCAGAAAGATTCCTTCCAGTTTTGAACGGAAGATATTTTCTTTTTCACCATAGCCTTCTATGGGCTTCCAAATATCCCTTTGCCAATTCCACAAGAACAGCCTTAGCGAAAGGCTTCTTGAAAGGAAACATGTAACTCTGTGAGATGAATTTAGAGAACACAGAGCAGTTTCTCGGAAAGCTTCTTTCCAGTTTTGAACGGAAGATATTTCCTTTTTTACCATAGCCATCTATGGGCTTCCAAATATCCCTTTGCCAATTACACAAGAACAGTCTTAGCGAAAGGCTTCTTGAAGGGAAAGATGTAACTCTGTGAGATGAATTCACAGAACACAGAGCAGTTTCTCAGAAAGTTTCTTTCCAGTTTTGAATGGAAGATATTACCTTTTTCACCATAGCCCTCTATGGGCTTCCAAATATCCCTTTGCCAATTCCACAAGAACAGCCTTAGCGAAAGGCTTCTTGAAGGGAAAGATGTAACTCTGTGAGATGAGTTAACAGAACACAGAGCAGTTTCTCAGAAAGCTTCTTTCCAGTTTTGAACGGAAGATATTTCCTTTTTCACCATAGCCCTCTATGGGCTTCCAAATATCCCTTTTCCAATTCCACAAGAACAGCCTTAGCGAAAGGCTTCTTGAAGGGAAAGATGTAACTCTGTGAGATGAATTAACAGAACACAGAGCAGTTTCTCAGAAAGCTTCTTTCCAGTTTTGAACGAAAGGTACTTCCTTTTTCACCATAGCCCTCTATGGGCTTCCAAGTATCCCTTTCCCAATTCCACAAGAACAGCCTTAGCGAAAGGCTTCTTGAAGGGAAAGATGTAACTCTGTGAGATGAATTAATAGAACACAGAGGAGTTTCTCAGAAAGCTTTTTTCCAGTTTTGAACGGAAGATATTTCCTTTTTCACCATAGCCCTCTAGGCGCTTCCAAATATCCCTTTGCCAAATCCAGAAGAACAGCGTTAGCGAAAGGCTTCTTGAAGGGAAAAATGTAACTCTGTGAGATGAATTAACAGAACACAGAGCAGTTTCTCAGAAAGCTTCTTTCCAGTTTTGAACGAAAGATAATTCCTTTTTCACCATAGCCCTCTATGGGCTTCCAAATATCTCTTTGCCAATTCCACAAGAAGAGCCTTAGCGAAAGGCTTCTTGAAGGGAAAGATGTAACTCTGTGTGATGAATTAACAGAACAGATAGCAGTTTCTCAGAAAGCTTCTTTCCAGTTTTGAACGGAGGATATTTCCTTTTTCACCATAGCCCTCTATGGGCTTCCAAATATCCCTTTCCCTATTCCAAAAGAACAGCCTTAGCGAAAGGCTTCTTGAAGGGAAAGATGGAACTCTGTGAGATGAATTTACAGAACACAGAGCAGTTTCTCGGAAAGCTTCTTTCCAGTTTTGAACGTAAGATATTTCCTTTTTCACCATAGCCCTCTATGGGCTTCCAAACATCCCTTTGCCAATTACACAAGAACAGTTTTAGCGAAAGGCTTCTTGAAGGGAAAGATGTAACTCTGTGAGATGAATTCAGAGAACACAGAGCAGTTTCTCAGAAAGCTTCTTTCCAGTTTTGGACGGAAGGTTTTTCCTTTTTCACCATAGCCGACTATGGGCTTCCAAATATCCCTTTGCCAATTCCACAAGAACAGCCTTAGCGAAAGGCTTCTTGAGGGGAAAGATGAAACTCTGTGAGATGAATTAACAGAACACAGAGCAGTTTCTCAGAAAGCTTCTTTCCAGTTTCGAACGGAAGATATTTCCTTTTTCACCGAAGCCCTCTAGGGGCTTCCAAATATCCCTTTGCCAATTCCACAAGAACAGCCTTAGCGAAAGCCTTCTTGAAGGAAAAGGTGTAACTCTGTGAGATGAATTAACAGAACACAGAGCAGTTTCTCAGAAAGCTTCTTTCCAGTTTTGAACGGAAGATATTTCCTTTTTCACCATAGCCCTCTATGGGCTTCCAAATATCCCTTTGCCAATTCCACAAGAACAGCCTTAGCGAAAGGCTTCTTGAAGGGAAAGATGTAACTCTGCGAGATGAATTAACAGAACACCGAGCAGTTTCTCAGAAAGATTCCTTCCCGTTTTGAACGGAAGATATTTCCTTTTTCACCATAGCCCTCTATGGGCTTCCAAATATCCCTTTGCCAATTCCACAAGAAGAGCCTTAGGGAAAGGCTACTTGAAGGGAAAGATGTAACTCTCTGAGATGAATTAACAGAACACAGAGCAGTTTCTCAGAAAGCTTCTTTCAAGTTTTGAAAGGAAAGTTTTGCCTTTTTCACCATAGCCGTCTAAGGGCTTCCAAATATCCCTTTGCCGATTCCACAAGAACAGCCTTAGCGAAAGGCTTCTTGAAGGGAAAGATGTAACTCTGTGAGATGAATTTGCAGAACACAGAGCAGTTTCTCAGAATGCTTCTTTCCAGTTTTGAACGGAAGATATTTCCTTTTTCACCATAGCCATCTATGGGCTTCCAAATATCCCTTTGCCAATTCCACAAGAACAGCCTTAGCGAAAGGCTTCTTGAAGTGAAAGATGTAACTCTGTGAGATGAACTAGCAGAACACAGAGCAGTTTCTCAGAAAGCTTCATTCCAGTTTTGAACGGAAGATATTTCCTTTTTCACCATAGCCCTCTATGGGCTTCCAAATATCCCTTTGCCAATTCCATAAGAACAGCCTTAGCGAAAGGCTTCTTGAAGGGAAAGATGTAACTCTGTGAGATGAATTAACAGAACACAGAGCAGTTTCTCAGAAAGCTTCTTTCCAGTTTTGAATGGAAGATATTTCCTTTTTCACCATAGCCCTCTATGGGCTTTCAAATATCCCTTTGCCAATTCCACAAGAACAGCCTTAGCGAAAGGCTTCTTGAAGGGAAAGATGTAACTCTGTGAGATGAATTAACAGAACACATAGCAGTTTCACAGAAAGCTTCTTTCCAGTTTTAAACGGAAGTTATTTCCTTTTCCACCATAGCCCTCTATGGGATTCCAAATATCCCTTTGCCAATTCCACAAGAACAGCCCTAGCGAAAGGCTTCTTGAAGGGAAAGAAGTAACTCTGTGAGATGAATTAACAGAACACAGAGCAGTTTCTCAGAAAGCTTCTTTCCAGTTTTGAACGGAAGATGTTTCCTTTTTCACCATAGCCCTCTATGGGCTTCCAAATATCCCTTTGCCAATTCCACAAGAACAGCCTTAGCGAAAGGCTTCTTGAAGGAAAAGATGTAACTCTGTGAGATGAATTAACAGAACACAGAGCAGTTTCTCAGAAAGCTTCTTTCCAGTTTTGAACGGAAGATATTTCCTTTTTCACCATAGCCCTCTATGGGCTTCCAAATATCCCTTTCACAATTCCACAAGAACAGCCTTAGCGAAAGTCTTTTGAAGGAAAAGGTGTACCTCTGTGAGATGAATTAACAGAACACAGAGCAGTTTCTCAGAAAGCTTCTTTCCAGTTTTGAACGGAAGATATTTCCTTTTTCACCATAGCCCTCTATGGGCTTCCAAATATCCCTTTGCCAATTACACAAGAACAGCCTTAGCGAAAGGCTTCTTGAAGGGAAAGATGTAACTCTGTGAGATGAATTAACAGAACACAGAGCAGTTTCTCAGAAAGCTTCTTTCCAGTTTTGAACGGAAAGTTTTGCCTTTTTCACCATAGCCGTCTATGGGCTTCCAAATATCCCTTTGCCAATTCCACAAGAACAGCCTTAGCGAAAGGTTTCTTGAAGGGAAAGATGTAACTCTGTGAGATGAATTAACAGAACACAGAGCAGTTTCTCAGAAAGCTTCTTTCCAGTTTTGAACGAAAGGTACTTAATTTTTCACCATAGCCCTCTATGGGCTTCCAAGTATCCCTTTCCCAATTCCACAAGAACAGCCTTAGCGAAAGGCTTCTTGAAGGGAAAGATGTAACTCTGTGAGATGAATTAATAGAACACAGAGGAGTTTCTCAGAAAGCTTTTTTCCAGTTTTGAACGGAAGATATTTCCTTTTTCACCATAGCCCACTAGGGGCTTCCAAATATCCCTTTGCCAATTCCAGAAGAACAGCGTTAGCGAAAGGCTTCTTGAAGGAAAAAATGTAACTCTGTGAGATGAATTAACAGAACACAGAGCAGTTTCTCAGAAAGCTTCTTTCCAGTTTTGAACGGAAGATATTTCCCTTTTCACCATAACCCTCTATGGGCTTCTTAATATCCCTTTTCCAATTCCACAAGAACAGCCTTAGCGAAAGGCTTCTTGAAGGGAAAGATGTAACTCTGTGAGATGAATTAACAGAACACAGAGCAGTTTCCCAGAAAGCTTCTTTCCAGTTTTGAACGGAAGATATTTCCTTTATCACCATAGCCCTCCATGGGCTTCCAAATATCCCTTTGCCTATTCCATAAGAACAGCCTTAGCGAAAGGCTTCTTGAAGGGAAAGATGTAACTCTGTGAGATGAATTTACAGAACACAGAGCAGTTTCTCGCAAAGCTTCTTTCCAGTTTTGAACGGAAGATATTTCCTTTTTCACCATAGCCCTCTATTGGCTTCCAAATATCCCTTTCCCAATTCCACAAGAACAGCGTTAGCGAAAGGCTTCTTGAAGGGAAAGATGTAACTCTGTGAGATGAATTCACAGAACACAGAGCATTTTCTCAGAAAGCTTCTTTCCAGTTTTGAACGGAAGATATTTCCTTTTTCACCATAGCCCTCTATGGGCTTCCAAATATCCCTTTGCCTATTCCACAAGAACAGCCTTAGCGAAAGGCTTCTTGAAGGAAAAGATGTAACTCTGTGAGATGAATTAACAGAACACAGAGCAGTTTCTCACAAAGCTTCTTTCCAGTTTTGAACGGAAGATATTTCCTTTTTCACCATAGCCCTCTATGGGCTTCCAAATATCCCTTTGCCAATTCCAAAAGAACAGCCTTAGCGAAAGGCTTCTTGAAGGGAAAGATGTAACTCTCTGAGATGAATTAACAGAACACAGAGCAGTTTCTCTGAAAGCTTCTTTCCAGTTTTGAACGGATTGTATTTCCTTTTTCACCATAGCCCTCTATGGGCTTCCAAATATCCCTTTGCCAATTCCACAAGAACAGCCTTAGCGAAAGGCTTCTTGAAGGGAAAGATGTAACTCTGTGTGATGAATTAACAGAACAGAGAGCAGTTTCTCAGAAAGTTTCTTTCCAGTTTTGAACGGAAGATATTTCCTTTTTCACCATGGCCCTCTATGGGTTTCCAAATATCCGTTTGTCAATTCCACAAGAACATCCTTAGCGAAAGGCTTCTTCAAGGGAAAGATGTAACTCTGTGAGATGAATTTGCAGAACACAGAGCAGTTTCTCAGAAAGCTTCTTTCCAGTTTTGAACGGAAGATATTTCCTTTTTCACCATAGCCATCTATGGGCTTCCAAATATCCCTTTGCCAATTCCACAAGAACAGCCTTAGCGAAAGGCTTCTTGAAGTGAAAGATGTAACTCTGTGAGATGAACTAGCAGAACACAGAGCAGTTTCTCAGAAAGCTTCATTCCAGTTTTGAACGGAAGATATTCCCTTTTTCACCATAGCCCTCTATGGGCTTCCAAATATCCCTTTGCCAATTCCATAAGAACAGCCTTAGCGAAAGGCTTCTTGAAGGGAAAGATGTAACTCTGTGAGATGAATTAACAGAACACAGAGCAGTTTCTCAGAAAGCTTCTTTCCAGTTTTGAACGGAAGATATTTCCTTTTTCACCATAGCCCTCTATGGGCTTCCAAATATCCCTTTTCCAATTCCACAAGAACAGCCTTAGCGAAAGGCTTCTTGAAGGGAAAGATGTAACTCTGTGAGATGAATTAACAGAACACAGAGCAGTTTCCCAGAAAGCTTCTTTCCAGTTTTGAACGGAAGATATTTCCTTTTTCACCATAGCCCTCCATGGGCTTCCAAATATACCTTTGCCATTTCCACAAGAACAGCCTTAGCGAAAGGCTTCTTGAAAGGAAACATGTAACTCTATGAGATGAATTTAGAGAACACAGAGCAGTTTCTCGGAAAGCTTCTTTCCAGTTTTGAACGGAAGATATTTCCTTTTTTACCATAGCCATCTATGGGCTTCCAAATATCCCTTTGCCAATTAAACAAGAACAGTCTTAGAGAAAGGCTTCTTGAAGGGAAAGATGTAACTCTGTGAGATGAATTCACAGAACACAGAGCAGTTTCTCAGAAAGTTTCTTTCCAGTTTTGAATGGAAGATATTTCCTTTTTCACCATAGCCCTCTATGGGCTTCCAAATATCCCTTTGCCAATTCCACAAGAACAGCGTTAGCGAAAGGCTTCTTGAAGGGAAAGATGTAACTCTGTGAGATGAGTTAACAGAACACAGAGCAGTTTCTCAGAAAGCTTCTTTCCAGTTTTGAACGGAAGATATTTCCTTTTTCACCATAGCCATCTATGGGCTTCCAAATATCCCTTTGCCAATTCCACAAGAACAGCCTTAGCGAAAGGCTTCTTGAAGATAAAGATGTAACTCTGTGAGATGAATTAACAGAACACAGAGCAGTTTCTCAGAAAGCTTCTTTCCAGTTTTGAACGAAAGGTACTTCCTTTTTCACCATAGCCCTCTATGGGCTTCCAAGTATCCCTTTCCCAATTCCACAAGAACAGCCTTAGCGAAAGGCTTCTTGAAGGGAAAGATGTAACTCTGTGAGATGAATTAATAGAACACAGAGGAGTTTCTCAGAAAGATTTTTTCCAGTTTTGAACGGAAGATATTTCCTTTTTCACCATAGCCCTCTAGGGGCTTCCAAATATCCCTTTGCCAATTCCACAAGAACAGCGTTAGCCAAAGGCTTCTTGAAGGGAAAAATGTAACTCTGTGAGATGAATTAACAGAACACAGAGCAGTTTCTCAGAAAGCTTCTTTCCAGTTTTGAACGGAAGATATTTCCCTTTTCACCATAACCCTCTATGGGCTTCCAAATATCCCTTTTCCAATTCCACAAGAACAGCCTTAGCGAAAGGCTTCTTGAAGGGAAAGATGTAACTCTGTGAGATGAATTAACAGAACACAGAGCAGTTTCCCAGAAAGGTTCTTTCCAGTTTTGAACGGAAGATATTTCCTTTATCACCATAGCCCTCCATGGGCTTCCAAATATCCCTTTGCCTATTCCATAAGAACAGCCTTAGCGAAAGGCTTCTTGAAGGGAAAGATGTAACTCTGTGAGATGAATTTACAGAACACAGAGCAGTTTCTCGGAAAGCTTCTTTCCAGTTTTGAACGGAAGATATTTCCTTTTTCACCATAGCCCTCTATGGGCTTCCAAATATCCCTTTGCCATTTCCACAAGAACAGCCTTAGGGAAAGGCTTCTTGAAGGGAAAGATGTAACTCTTTGAGATGAATTAACAGAACACCGTGCAGTTTTTCAGAAAGCTTCTTTCCAGTTTTGAACGGAAGATATTTCCTTTTTCACCATAGCCCTCTATGGGCTTCCAAATATCCCTTTGCCAATTCCACAGGAAGAGCCTTAGCGAAAGGCTTCTTGAAGGGAAAGATGTAACTCTGTGAGATGAGATAACAGAACACAGAGCAGTTTCTCAGAAAGCTTCTTTCCAGTTTTGAACGGAAGATATTTCCTTTTTCACCCAGCCTTAGCGAAAGGCTTCTTGAAGGGAAAGATGTAACTCTGTGAGATGAATTAACAGAACACAGAGCAGTTTCTCAGAAAGATTACTTCCAGTTTTGAACGGACGATATTTCCTTTTTCAGCATAGCCCTCTAGGGGCTTCCAAATATCCCTTTGCCAATTCCACAAGAACAGCCTTAGCGAAAGGCTTCTTGAAGGGAAAGATGTAACTCTGTGAGATGAATTAACAGAACACAGAGCAGTTTCTCAGAAAGCTTCTTTCCCGTTTTGAACGGAAGATATGTCCTTTTTCACTGTAGCCGTCTATGGGCTTCCAAATCCCTTTGCCTATTCCACAAGAAAAGCCTTAGAGAAAGTCTTCTTGATATTAAAGATGTAACTCTGTGAGATGAATTAACAGAACACAGAGCAGATTCTCAGAAAGCTTCTTTCCAATTTTGAACGGAAGATATTTCCTTATTCAGCATAGCCCTCCCTCGGCTTCCAAATATTCCTTTGCCAATTCCACAAGAACATCCTTAGCGAAAGGCTTCTTGAAGGGAAAGATGTAACTCTGTGAGATGAATTAACAGAACACAGAGCAGTTTCTCAGAAAGCTTCTTTCCGGTTTTGAATGGAAGATGTTTCCTTTTTCACCATAGCCCTCTATGGGCTTCCAAATATCCCTTTCCCAATTCCACAACAACAGCCTTAGCGAAAGGCTTCTTGAAGGGAAAGATGTAACTCTGTGAGATGAATTCACAGAACACAGAGCAGTTTCTCAGAAAGTTTCTTTCCAGTTTTGACTGGAAGATGTTTCCTTTTTCACCATAGCCCTCTATGGGCTTCCAAATATCCCTTTGCCTATTCCACAAGAACAGCCTTAGCGAAAGGCTTCTTGAAGGGAAAGATGTAACTCTGTGAGATGAATTAACAGAACACAGAGCAGTTTCTCAGAAAGCTTCTTTCCAGTTTTGAATGGAAGATATTTCCTTTTTCACCATAGCCCTCTATGGGCTTCCAAATATCCCTTTGCCAATTCCACAAGAAGGGCCTTAGCGAAAGGCTTCTTGAAGGGAAAGATGTAACTCTGTGAGATGAATTAACAGAACACAGAGCAGTTTCTCAGAAAGCTTCTTTCCCGTTTTGAACGGAAGATATGTCCTTTTTCACCGTAGCCGTCTATGGGCTTCCAAATCCCTTTGCCTATTCCACAAGAAAAGCCTTAGCGAAAGTCTTCTTGACGTTAAAGATGTAACTCTGTGAGATGAATTAACAGAACACAGAGCAGTTTCTCAGAAAGCTTCTTTCCAGTTTTGAACGGAAGATATTTCCTTATTCAGCATAGCCCTCTATGGGCTTTCAAATATCCCTTTGCCAATTCCACAAGAACAGCCTTAGCGAAAGGCTTCTTGATGGGAAAGATGTAACTCTGTGAGATGAATTAACAGAACACAGAGCAGTTTCTCAGAAAGCTTCTTTCCAGTTTTGAACGGAAGATATTTCCTTTTACACCATAGCCCTCTAGGGGTTCCAAATATCCCTTTGCCAATTCCACAAGAACAGCCTTAGCTAAAGGCTTCTTGAAGGGAAAGATGTAACTCTGTGAGATGAATTCAGAGAACACAGAGCAGTTTCTCAGAAAGCTTCTTTCCAGTTTTGAACGGAAGATATTTCCTTTTTCACCATAGCCCTCTATGGGCTTCCAAATATCCCTTTGCCAATTGCGCAAGAACAGCCTTAGCGAAAGGCTTCTTGAAGGAAAATATGTAACTCTGTGAGATGAATTAACAGAACACAGAGCAGTTTCTCAGAAAGCTTCTTTCCAGTTTTGAACGGAAGATATTTCCTTTTTCACCATAGCCCTCTATGGGCTTCCAAATATCCCTTTCCCAATTCCACAAGAACAGCCTTAGCGAAAGGCTTCTTGAAGGGAAAGATGTAACTCTGTGAGATGAATTCTCAGAACACAGAGCAATTTCTCAGAAAGCTTCTTTCCAGTTTTGAACGGAAGATATTTTCTTTTTCTAAATAGCCATCTGTGGGCTTCCAAATATCCCTTTGCCAATTCCACAAGAACAGCCTTAGCGAAAGGCTTCTTGAAGGGAAAGATGTAACCCTGTGAGATGAATTCACAGAACACAGAGCAGTATCCCAGAAAGCTTCTTTCCAGTTTTGAATGGAAGATATTTCCTTTTTCGCCATAGCCCTCTATGGGCTTCCAAATATCCCTTTGCCCATTCCACAAGAACAGCCTTAGCGAAAGGCTGCTTGAAGGGAAAGATGTAACTCTGTGAGATGAATTAACAGAACACAGAGCAGTTTCTCAGAAAGCTTCTTTCCGGTTTTGAACGGAAGATATTTCCGTTTTCACCATAGCCCTCTATTGGCTTCCAAATATCCCTTTCCCAATTACACAAGAACAGCCTTAGCGAAAGGCTTCTTGAAGGGAAAGATGTAACTCTGTGAGATGAATTCACAGAACACAGAGCAGTTTCTCAGAAAGCTTCTTTCCAGTTTTGAAAGGAAGATATTTCCTTTTTCACCAAAGCCATCTGTGGGCTTCCAAATATCCCTTTGCCAATTCCACAATAACAGCCTTATCGAAAGGCTTCTTGAAGGGAAAGATGTAATTCTGTGAGATGAATTACGAGAATTCAGAGCAGTTTCTCAGAAAGCTTCTTTCCGGTTTTGAACGAAAGGTACTTCCTTTTTCACCATAGCCCTCTATGGGCTTCCAAGTATCCCTTTCCCAATTCCACAGGAACAGCCTTAGCGAAAGGCTTCTTGAAGGGAAAGATGTAACTCTGTGAGATGAATTCACAGAACACAGAGCAGTTTCTCAGAAAGTTTCTTTCCAGTTTTGACTGGAAGATGTTTCCTTTTTAACCATAGCCCTCTATGGGCTTCCAAATATCCCTTTGCCAATTCCACAAGAACAGCCTTAGCGAAAGGCTTCTTGAAGGGAAAGATGTAACTCTGTGATATGAATTAACAGAACACCGAGCAGTTTCTCAGAAAGATTCCTTCCAGTTTTGAACGGAAGATATTTCCTTTTTCACCATAGCCCTCTATGGGCTTCCAAATATCCCTTTGCCAATTCCACAAGAACAGCCTTAGGGAAAGGCTTCTTGAAGGGAAAGATGTAACTCTGTGAGATGAATTAACAGATCACCGTGCAGTTTTTCAGAAAGCTTCTTTCCAGTTTTGAACGGAAGATATTTTCTTTTTCAGCATAGCCCTCTAAGGGCTTCCAAATATCCCTTTGCCAATTCCACAAGAACAGCCTTAGCGAAAGGCTTCTTGAAGGGAAAGATGGAACTCTGTGAAATGAATTAACAGAACACACAGCAGTTTCTCAGAAAGCTTCTTTCCAGTTTTGAACGGAAGATATTACCTTATTCAGCATAGCCCTCCCTCGGCTTCCAAATATCCCTTTACAATTCCACAAGAACAGCCTTAGCGAAAGGATTCTTGAAGGGAAAGATGTAACTCTGTGAGATGAATTAACAGAACACAGAGCAGTTTCTCAGAAAGCTTCTTTCCGGTTTTCAACGGAAGATATTTCCTTTTTCACCATAGTCCTCTATGGGCTTCCAAATATCCCTTTGCCAATTCCACAAGAACAGGCTTAGCGAAATGCTTCTTGAAGGGAAAGATGTAACTCGGAGAGACGAATTAACAGAACACAGAGCAGTTTCTCAGAAAGCTTCTTTCCAGTTTTGAACGGAAGATATGTCCTTTTTCACCAAAGCCGTCTATGGGCTTCCAAATATCCCTTTGCCAATACCACAAGAACAGCCTCAGCGAAAGGCTTCTTGAAGGGAGAGATGTAACTCTGTGAGATGAATTAACAGAACAAAGAGCAGTTTCTCAGAAAGCTTCTTTCCAGTTTTGAACGGAAGATATTTCCTTTTTCACCATAGACCTCTAGGGGCTTCCAAATATCCCTTTGCCAATTCCACAAGAACAGCCTTAGCGAAAGGCTTCTTGAAGGGAAAGATGTAACTCTGTGAGATGAATTAACAGAACACAGAGCAGTTTCTCAGAAAGCTTCTTTCCCGTTTTGAACGGAATATATGTCCTTTTTCACCGTAGCCGTCTATGGGCTTCCAAATCCCTTTGCCTATTCCACAAGAAAAGCCTTAGCGAAAGGATTCTTGAAGGGAAAGATGTAACTCTGTGAGATGAATTTACAGAACACAGAGCAGTTTCTCAGAAAGCTTCTTTCCAGTTTTGCACGGAAGATATTTCCTTTTTCACCATAGCCATCTGTGGGCTTCCAAATATCCCTTTGCCAAATCCACATGAACAGCCTTAGCGAAAGGCTTCTTGAAGGGAAAGATGTAACTCTGTGAGATGAATTAACAGAACACAGAGCAGTTTCTCAGAAAGCTTCTTTCCAGTTTTGAACCGAAGATATTTCCTTTTTCACCATAGCCCTCTATGGGCTTCCAAATATCCCTTTTCCAATTCCACAAGAACAGCCTTAGTGAAAGGCTTCTTGAAGGCAAAGATGTAACTCTGTGAGATGAATTAACAGAACACAGAGCAGTTTCCCAGAAAGCTTCTTTCCAGTTTTGAACGGATGATATTTCCTTTTTCACCATAGCCCTCTATGGGCTTCCAAATATCCTTTTGCCAATTACACAAGAACAGTCTTAGCGAAAGGCTTCTTGAAGGGAAAGATGTAACTCTTTGAGATGAATTAACAGAACACAGAGCAGTTTCTCAGAAAGTTTCTTTCCAGTTTTGAATGGAAGATGTTTCCTTTTTCACCATAGCCCTTTATGGGCTTCCAAATATCCCTTTGCCAATTCCACAACAACAGCCTTAGCGAAAGGCTTCTTGAAGGGAAAGATGCAACTCTGTGAGATGAATTAATAGAACACAGAGCAGTTTCTCAGAAAGCTTTTTTCCAGTTTTGAACGGAAGATATTTCCTTTTTCACCATAGCCCTCTAGGTGTTTCCAAATATCCCTTTGCCAATTCCACAAGAACAGCCTTAGCGAAAGGCTTCTTGAAGGGAAAGATGTAACTCTGTGAGATGAATTAACAGAACACAGAGCAGTTTCTCAGAAAGCTTCTTTCCGGTTTTGAACGGAAGATATTTCCTTTTTCACCATAGTCCTCTATGGGCTTCCAAATATCCCTTTGCCAATTAGACAAGAACAGGCTTAGCGAAAGGCTTCTTGAAGGGAAAGATGTAACTCTGAGAGATGAATTAACAGAACACAGAGCAGATTCTCAGAAAGCTTCTTTCCAGTTTTGAACGGAAGATATGTCCTTTTTCACCAAAGCCCTCTATGGGCTTCCAAATATCCCTTTGCCAATTCCACAAGAACAGCCTTAGCGAAAGGCTTCTTGAAGGGAGAGATGTAACTCTGTGAGATGAATTAACAGAACACAGAGCAGTTTCTCAGAAAGCTTCTTTCCAGTTTTGAACGGAAGATATTTCCTTTTTCACCATAGCCCTCTATGGGTTTCCAAATATCCCTTTGCCAATTCCACAAGAACAGCCTTAGCGAAAGGCTTCTTGAAAGGAAAGATGTAACTCTGTGAGATGAATTTACAGAACACAGAGCAGTTTCTCAGAAAGTTTCTTTCCAGTTTTGAACGGAAGATATTTCCTTTTTCACCATAGCCCTCTATGGGCTTCCAAATATCCCTTTGCCAATTCCACAAGAACAGCCTTAGCGAAAGGCTTCTTGAAGGGAAAGATGTAACTCTGTGAGATGAATTCACAGAACACAGAGCAGTTTCTCAGAAAGCTTCTTTCCAGTTTTGAACGGAAGATATTTCCTTTTACACCATAGCCCTCTATGGTCTTCCAAATATCACTTTGCCAATTCCATAAGAACAGCCTTAGCGAAAGGCTTCTTGAAGGGAAAGATGAAACTCTGTGAGATGAATTAACAGAACACAGAGCAGTTTCTCAGAAAGCTTCTTTCCGGTTTTGAACGGAAGATATTTCCTTTTTCACCAAAGCCCTCCATGGGCTTCCAAATATCCTTTTGCCAATTCCACAATAACAGCCTTAGCGAAAGGCTTCTTGAAGGGAAAGATGTATCTCTGCGAGATGAATTAACAGAACACCGAGCAGTTTCTCAGAAAGATTCCTTCCAGTTTTGAACGGAAGATATTTCCTTTTTCAACATAGCCCTCTAAGGGCTTCCAAATATCCCTTTGCCAATTCCACAAGAACAGCCTTAGCGAATGGCTTCTTGAAGGGAAAGATGTAACACTGTGAGATTAATTAAGAGAACACCGTGCAGTTTTTCAGAAAGCTTCTTTCCACTTTTGAACGGAAGATATTTCCTTTTTCACCATACCCCTCTATGGGCTTCCAAATATCCCTTTGCCAATTCCACAAGAACCGCCTTAGCGAAACGCTTCTTGAAGGGAAAGATGTAACTCTGTGAGATGAGTTAACAGAACACAGAGCAGTTTCTCAGCAAGCTTCTTTCCAGTTTTGAACGGAAGATATTTCCTTTTTCACCATAGCCCTCTATGGGCTTCCAAATATCCCTTTGCCAATTCCACAAGAACAGGCTTAGCGAAAGGCTTCTTGAAGGGAAAGATGTAACTCTGTGAGATGAATTAACAGAACACAGAGCAGTTTCTCAGAAAGCTTCTTTCCAGTTTTGAATGAAAGGTACTTCCTTTTTCACCATAGCCCTCTATGGGCTTCCAAGTATCCCTTTCCCAATTCCACAAGAACAGCCTTAGCGAAAGGCTTCTTGAAGGGAAAGATGTAACTCTGTGAGATGAATTAATAGAACACAGAGCAGTTTCTCAGAAAGCTTCTTTCCCGTTTTGAACGGAAGATAATTCCTTTTTCACCGTAGCCGTCTATGGGCTTCCAAATCCCTTTGCCTATTCCACAAGAAAAGCCTTAGCGAAAGTCTTCTTGAAGTTAAAGATGTAATTCTGTGAGATGAATTAACAGAACACAGAGCAGTTTCTCAGAAAGCTTCTTTCCAGTTTTGAACGGAAGATATTTCCTTATTCAACATAGCCCTCCGTAGGCTTCCAAATATCCCTTTGCCAATTCCACAAGAACATCCTTAGCGAAAGGCTTCTTGAAGGGAAAGATGTAACTCTGTGAGATGAATTAACAGAACACAGAGCAGTTTCTCACAAATCTTCTTTCCGGTTTTGAACGGAAGATATTTCCTTTTTCACCATAGCCCTCTATGGGCTTCCAAATATCCCTTTGCCAATTCCACAAGAACAGGCTTACCGAAAGGCTTCTTGAAGGGAAATATGTAACTCTGTGAGATGAATTAAGAGAACACAGAACAGTTTCTCAGAAAGCTTCTTTCCAGTTTTGAACGGAAGATATTTCCTTTTTCACCATAGCCCTCTATGGGCTTTCAAATATCTCTTTGCCAATTCCACAAGAACAGCCTTAGCGAAAGGCTTCTTGAAGGGAAAGTTGTAACTCTGTGAGATGAATTAACAGAACACAGAGCAGTTTCTCAGAAAGCTTCTTTCCAGTTTTGAACGGAAGATATTTCCTTTTTCACCATAGCCCTCTATGGGCTTCCAAATATCCCTTTGCCAATTCCACAAGAACAGCCTTAGCGAAAGGCTTCTAAAAGGGAAAGATGTAACTCTTTGAGATGAATTAAGAGAACACAGAGCAGTTTCTCAGAAAGATTACTTCCAGTTATGAACGGAAGATATTTATTTTTCACCATAGCCCTCTATGGGCTTCCAAATATCCCTTTGCCAATTCCTCAAGAACAGCCTTAGCGAAAGCCTTCTTGAAGGGAAAGATGTAACTCTGTGTGATGAATTAACAGAACAGATAGCAGTTTCTCAGAAAGCTTCTTTCCAGTTTTGAGCGGAAGATATTTCCTTTTTCACCATAGTCCTCTATGGGTTTCCATATATCCCTTTGCCAATTCCACAAGAACAGCCTTAGCGAAAGGCTTCTTGAAGGGAAAGATGTAACTCTGTGAGATGAATTTACAGAACACAGAGCAGTTTCTCAGAAAGCTTCTTTCCAGTTTTGAACGGAAGATATTTCCTTTTTCACCATACCCATCTATGGGCTTCCAAATATCCCTTTGCCAATTCCACAAGAACAGCCTTAGCGAAAGGCTTCTTGAAGGGAAAGATGTAACTCTGTGAGATGAATTAACAGAACACAGAGCAGTTTCTCAGAAAGCTTCTTTCCAGTTTTCAACGGAAGATATTTCCTTTTTCACCATAGCCCTCTATGGGCTTCCAAATATCAATTTGCCAATTTCACAAGAACAGCCTTAGCGAAAGGCTTCTTGAGGGGAAAGATGTAACTCTGTGAGATGAATTAACAGAACACAGAGCAGTTTCTCAGAAAGATTCCTTCCAGTTTTGAACGGAAGATATTTCCTTTTTCAGCACAGCCCTCTATGGGCATCCAAATATCCCTTTGCCAATTCCACAAGAACAGCCTTAGCGAAAGGCTTCTTGAAAGGAAAGATGTAACTCTGTGAGATGAGTTAACAGAACACAGCGCAGTTTCTCAGAAAGATTTCTTCCAGATTTGAACGGAAGATATTTCCTTTTTCAGCACAGCCCTCTATGGGCATCCAAATATCCCTTTGCCAATTCCACAAGAACAGCCTTAGCGAAAGGCTTCTTGAAAGGAAAGATGTAACTCTGTGAGATGAGTTAACAGAACACAGCGCAGTTTCTCAGAAAGCTTCTTTCCAGTTTTGAACGGAAGATATTTCCTTATTCAACATAGCCCTCCCTCGGCTTCCAAATATCCCTTTGCCAATTCCACAAGAACAGCCTTAGCGAAAGGCTTCTTGAAGGGAAAATATGTAGCTCTGTGAGATGAATTAACAGAACACAGAGCAGTTTCTCAGAAAGCTTCTTTCCCGTTTTGAACGGAAGATATTTCCTTTTTCACCATAGCCCTCTATGGGCTTCCAAATATCCCTTTGCCAATTCCACAAGAACAGGCTTAGCGAAAGGCTTCTTGAAGGGAAATATGTAACTGTGTGAGATTAAATAAGAGAACACAGAGCAGTTTCTCAGAAAGCTTCCTTCCGGTTTTGAACGGAAGATATTTCCTTTTTCACCATAGCCCTCTATGGGCTTCCAAATATCCCTTTGCCAATTCCACAAGAAGGGCCTTAGCGAAAGGCTTCTTGAAGGGAAAGATGTAACTCTGTGAGATGAATTAAGAGAACACAGAGCAGTTTCTCAGAAAGCTTCTTTCCGGTTTTGAACGGAAGATAGTTCCTTTTACAGCATAGCTCTCTATGGGCTTCCAAATATCCCTTTGCCAATTCCACAAGAACAGCCTTAGCAAAAGGCTTTTTGAAGGGAAAGATGTAACTCTGTGAGATGAATTAACAGAACACAGAGCAGTTTCTCAGAAAGCTTCTTTCCAGTTTTGAATGGAAGATATTCCCTTTTTCACCATAGCCCTCTATGGGCTTCCAAATATCCCTTTGCCAATTCCACAAGAACAGCCTTAGCGAAAGGCTTCTTGAAGGGAAAGATGTAACCCTGTGAGTTGAATTAACAGAACACAGAGCAGTTTCTCAGAAAGCTTCTTTCCAGTTTTGAACGGAAGATATTTCCTTTTCCACCATAGCCCTCTATGGGCTTCCAAATATCCCTTTGCCAATTCCACATGAAGAGCCTTAGCGAAAGGCTTCTTGAAGGGAAAGATGTAACTCTGTGAGATGAATTCAGAGAACACAGAGCAGTTTCTCAGAAAGCTTCTTTCCACTTTTGAACGGAAGATATTTCGTTTTTTACCATAGCCCTCTATGGGCTTCCAAATATCCCTTTGCCAATTGCACAAGAACAGCCTTAGCGAAAGTCTTCTTGAAGGGAAAGATGTAACTCTGTGAGATGAATTAACAGAACAGAGAGCAGTTTCTCAGAAAGCTTCTTTCCAGTTTTGAACGGAAGATATTTCCTTTTCCACCATAGCCCTCTATGGGCTTCCAAATATCCCTTTGCCAATTCCACAAGAACAGCCTTAGCGAAAGGCTTCTTGAAGGGAAAGATGTAACTCTGTGAGATGAATTCTCAGAACACAGAGCAGTTTCTCAGAAAGCTTCTTTCCAGTTTTGAACGGAAGATATTTTCTTTTTCAAAATAGCCATCTGTGGGCTTCCATATATCCCTTTGCCAATTCCACAAGAACAGCCTTAGCGAAAGGCTTCTTGAAGGGAAAGATGTAACTCTGTGAGATGAATTAACAGAACACAGAGCAGTTTCTCAGAAAGCTTCTTTCCAGTTTGGAATGGAAGATATTTCCTTTTTCACCATAGCCCTCTATGGGCTTCCAAATATCCCTTTGCCAATTCCACAAGAACAGCCTTAGCGAAAGGCTTCTTGAAGGGAAAGATGTAACTCTGTGAGATGAATTAACAGAACACAGAGCAGTTTCTCAGAAAGCTTCTTTCCGGTTTTGAACGGAAGATATTTCCTTTTTCGCCATAGCCCTCTATTGGCTTCCAAATATCCCTTTCCCAATTCCACAAGAACAGCCTTAGCGAAAGGCTTCTTGAAGGGAAAGATGTAACTCTGTGAGACGAATTCACAGAACACAGAGCAGTTTCTCAGAAAGCTTCTTTCCAGTTTTGAAAGGAAGATATTTCCTTTTTCACCATAGCCATCTGTGGGCTTCCAAATATCCCTTTGCCAATTCCACAAGAACAGCCTTAGCGAAAGGCTTCTTGAAGGGAAAGATGTAACTCGGTGAGATGAATTACGAGAACTCAGAGCAGTTTCTCAGAAAGCTTCTTTCCGGTTTTGAACGAAAGGTACTTCCTCTTTCACCATAGCTCTCTATGGACTTCCAAGTATCCCTTTCCCAATTCCCCAAGAACAGCCTTAGCGAAAGGCTTCTTGAAGGGAAAGATGTAACTCTGTGAGATGAATTAACAGAACACAGAGCAGTTTCTCAGAAAGATTACTTCCAGTTAGGAACGGAAGATATTTCCTTTTTCACCATAGCCCTCTATTGGCTTCCTAATATCCCTTTGCCAATTCCACAAGAACAGCCTTAGCGAAAGGCTTCTTGAAAGGAAAGATGTAACGCTGTGAGATGAGTTAACAGAACACAGCGCAGTTTCTCAGAAAGATTCCTTCCAGTTTTGAACGGAAGATATTTCCTTTTTCAGCACAGCCCTCTATGGGCATCCAAATATCCCTTGGCCAATTCCACAAGAACAGCCTTAGCGAAAGGCTTCTTGAAAGGAAAGATGTAACTCTGTGAGATGAATTAATAGAACACAGAGCAGTTTCTCAGAAAGCTTCTTTCCAGTTTTGAACGGAAGATATTTCCTTTTTCACCATAGCCCTCTATTTGCTTCCAAATATCAATTTGCCAATTTCACAAGAACAGCCTTAGCGAAAGGCTTCTTGAGGGGAAAGATGTAACTCTGTGAGATGAATTAACAGAACACAGAGCAGTTTCTCAGAAAGATTCCTTCCAGTTTTGAACGGAAGATATTTCCTTTTTCAGCACAGCCCTCTATGGGCATCCAAATATCCCTTTGCCAATTCCACAAGAACAGCCTTAGCGAAAGGCTTCTTGAAAGGAAAGATGTAACGCTGTGAGATGAGTTAACAGAACACAGCGCAGTTTCTCAGAAAGATTCCTTCCAGTTTTGAACGGAAGATATTTCCTTTTTCAGCATAGCCCTCCCTCGGCTTCCAAATATCCCTTTGCCAATTCCACAAGAACATCCTTAGCGAAAGGCTTCTTGAAGGGAAAGATGTAACTCTGTGAGATGAATTAACAGAACACAGAGCAGTTTCTCAGAAAGCTTCTTTCCGGTTTTGAACGGAAGATATTTCCTTTTTCACCATAGCCCTCTATGGGCTTCCAAATATCCCTTTTCCAATTCCACAAGAACAGGCTTAGCGAAAGGCTTCTTGAAGGGAAATATGTAACTCTGTGAGATGAATTAACAGAACACAGAGCAGTTTCTCAGAACGCTTCCTTCCGGTTTTGAACGGAAGATATTTCCTTTTTCACCATAGCCCTCTATGGGCTTCCAAATATCCCTTTGCCAATTCCACAAGAAGGGCCTTAGCGAAAGGCTTCTTGAAGGGAAAGATGTAACTCTGTGAGATGAATTAAGAGAACACAGAGCAGTTTCTCAGAAAGCTTCTTTCCGGTTTTGAACGGAAGATATTTCCTTATTCAGCATAGCCCTCCCTGGGCTTCCAAATATCCCTTTGCCAATTCCACAAGAACATCCTTAGCGAAAGGCTTCTTGAAGGGAAAGATGTAACTCTGTGAGATGAATTAACAGAACACAGAGCAGTTTCTCAGAAAGCTTCTTTCCGGTTTTGAACGGAAGATATTTCCTTTTCCACCATAGCCCTCTATGGGCTTCCAAATATCCCTTCGCCAATTCCACAAGAACAGCCTTAGCGAAAGGCTTCTTGAAGGGAAAGATGTAACTCTGTGAGATGAATTAACAGAACACAGAGCAGTTTCTCAGAAAGCTTCTTTCCAGTTTTGAACTGAAGAAATTTCCTTTTTCACCATAGCCCTCTATGGGCTTCCAAGTATCCCTTTCCCAATTCCACAAGAACAGCCTTAGCGAAAGGCTTCTTGAAGGGAAAGATGTAACTCTGTGAGATGAATTAATAGAACACAGAGCAGTTTCTCAGAAAGCTTTTTTCCAGTTTTGAACGGACGATATTTCCTTTTTCACCATAGCCTTCTAGGGGCTTCCAAATATCCCTTTGCCAATTCCACAAGAACAGCCTTAGCGAAAGGCTTTTTGAAGGGAAAGATGTAACTCTGTGAGATGAATTAACAGAACACAGAGCAGTTTCTCAGAAAGCTTCTTTCCCGTTTTGAACGGAAGATATTTCCTTTTTCAGCGTAGCCGTCTATGGGCTTCTAAATCCCTTTGCCTATTCCACAAGAAAAGCCTTAGCGAAAGTCTCCTTGAAGTTAAAGATGTAACTCTGTGAGATGAATTAACAGAACACAGAGCAGTTTCTCAGAAAGCTTCTTTCCAGTTTTGAACGGAAGATATTTCCTTATTCAGCATAGCCCTCCCTAGGCTTCCAAATATCCCTTTGCCAATTCCACAAGAACATCCTTAGCGAAAGGCTTCTTGAAGGGTAAGATGTAACTCTGTGAGATGAATTAACAGAACACAGAGCAGTTTCTCACAGAGCTTCTTTCCGGTTTTGAACGGAAGATATTTCCTTTTTCACCATAGCCCTCTATGGGCTTCCAAATATCCCTTTGCCAATTCCACAAGAACAGGCTTAGCGAAAGGCTTCCTGAAGGGAAATATGTAACTCTGTGAGAATAATTAAGAGAACACAGAACAGTTTCTCAGAAAGTTTCTTTCCAGTTTTGAACGGAAGATATTTCCTTTTTCACCATAGCCCTCTATGGCCTTTCAAATATCCCTTTGCCAATTCCACAAGAACAGTCTTAGCGAAAGGCTTCTTGAAGGGAAAGATGTAACTCTGTTAGATGAATTAACAGAACACAGAGCAGTTTCTCAGCAAGCTTCTTTCCAGTTTTGAACGGAAGATATTTCCTTTTTCACCATAGCCCTCTATGGGCTTCCAAATATCCCTTTGCCAATTCCACAAGAACAGCCTTAGCGAAAGGCTTCTTGAAGGGAAAGATGTAACTCTGTGAGATGAATTAACAGAACACAGAGCAGTTTCTCAGAAAGATTACCTCCAGTTAGGAACGGAAGATATTTCCTTTTTCACCATAGCCCTCCATGGGCTTCCAAATATCCCTTTGCCAATTCCACAAGAACAGCCTTAGCGAAAGGCTTCTTGAAGGGAAAGATGTCACTCTGTGAGATGAATTAAAAGAACACAGAGCAGTTTCTCAAAAAGCTTCTTTCCAGTTTAGAACGGAAGATATTTCCTTTTTCACCATAGCCCTCTATGGGCTTAGAAATATCCCTTTGCCAATTCCACAAGAACAGCGTTAGCGAAAGGCTTCTTGAAGGGCAAGATGTAACTCTGTGAGATGAATTCACAGAACACAGGGCAGTTTCTCTGAAAGCTTCTTTCCAGTTTTGAACGGAAAATATTTCCTTTTTCACCATAGCCCTCTATGGTCTTCCAAATATCCCTTTGCCAATTCCACAACAAGAGCCTTAGCGAAAGACTTCTTGAAGGGAAAGATGTAACTCTGTGAGATGAATTAAGAGAACACAGAGCAGTTTCTCAGAAAGCTTCTTTCCAGTTTTGAATGGAAGATATTTCCTTTTTCACCATAGCCCTCTATGGGCTTCGAAATATCACTTTGCCAATTACACAAGAACAGCCTTAGCGAAAGTCTTCTTGAAGGGAAAGATGTAACTCTGTGAGATGAATTAATATAACACAGAGCAGTTAATCAGAAACCTTCTTTCCAGTTTTGAACGGAAGATATTTCCTTTTTCACCATAGCCCCCTATGGGCTTACAAATATCCCTTTGCCAATTCCAAAAGAACAGCCTTAGCGGAAGACTTCTTGAAGGGAAAGATGTAACTCTGTGAGTTGAATTAACAGAACACAGAGCAGTTTCTCAGAAAGCTTCTTTCCAGTTTTAACGGAAGATATTTCCTTTTTCACCATAGCCCTCTATGGGCTTCCAAATATCCCTTTGCCAATTCCACAAGAACAGCCTTAGCGAAAGGCTTCTTGAAGGGAAAGATGTAACTCTGTGAGATGAATTACGAGAACTCAGAGCAGTTTCTCAGAAAGCTTCTTTCCGGTTTTGAACGAAAGGTACTTCCTCTTTCACCATAGCCCTCTATGGACTTCCAAGTATCCCTTTCCCAATTCCCCAAGAAAAGCCTTAGCGAAAGGCTTCTTGAAGGGAAAGATGTAACTCTGTGAGATGAAATAATAGAACACAGAGCAGTTTCTCAGAAAGCTTTTTTCCAGTTTTGAACGGAAGATATTTCCTTTTTCACCAAAGCCCTCTAGGGGCTTCCAAATATCCCTTTGCCAATTCCACAAGAACAGCCTTAGCGAAAGGCTTCTTGAAGGGAAAGATGTAACTCTGTGAGATGAATTACTAGAACTCAGAGCAGTTTCTCAGAAAGCTTCTCTCCCTTTTTCAACGGAAGATATTTCCTTTTTCACCATAGCCCCTGTGGACTTCCAAATATCCCTTTGCCAATTCCACAAGAACAGCCTTAGCGAAAGGCTTCTTGAAGGGAAAGATGTAACTCAGTGAGATGAATTACGAGGACTCAGAGCAGTTTCTCAGAAAGCGTCCTTCCGATTTTGAACGGAAGATATTTCCTTTTTCACCATAGCCCTCTATGGGCTTCCAAATATCCCTTTGCCAATTCCACAAGAAGGGCCTTAGCGAAAGGCTTCTTGAAGGGAAAGATGTAACTCTGTGAGATGAATTAACAGAAGACAGAGCAGTTTCTCAGAAAGCTTCTTTCCGGTTTTGAACGGAAGATATTTCCTTTTCCACCATAGCCCTCTATGGGCTTCCAAATATCCCTTCGCCAATTCCACAAGAACAGCCTTAGCGAAAGGCTTCTTGAAAGGAAAGATGTAACTCTGTGAGATGAATTAACAGAACACAGAGCAGTTTCTCAGAAAGCTTCTTTCCCGTTTTGAACGGAAGATAGTTCCTTTTTCAGCGTAGCCGTCTATGGGCTTCTAAATCCCTTTGCCTATTCCACAAGAAAAGCCTTAGCGAAAGTCTTCTTGAAGTTAAAGATGTAACTCTGTGAGATGAATTAACAGAACACAGAGCAGTTTCTCAGAAAGCTTCTTTCCAGTTTTGAACGGAAGATATTTCCTTATTCAGCATAGCCCTCCCTAGGCTTCCAAATATCCCTTTACCAATTCCACAAGAACATCCTTAGCGAAAGGCTTCTTGAAGGGAAAGATGTAACTCTGTGAGATGAATTAACAGAACACAGAGCAGTTTCTCAGAAAGCTTCTTTCCAGTTTTGAACGGAAGATATTTCCTTATTCAGCATAGCCCTCCCTAGGCTTCCAAATATCCCTTTCCCAATTCCACAAGAACAGCCTTAGCGAAAGGCTTCTTGAAGGGAAAGATGTAACTGTGTGAGATGAATTAACAGAACACCGAGCAGTTTCTCAGAAAGATTCCTTCCAGATTTGAACGGAAGATATTTCGTTTTTCAGCACAGCCCTCTATGGGCATCCAAATATCCCTTTGCCAATTCCACAAGAACAGCCTTAGCGAAAGGCTTCTTGAAAGGAAAGATGTAACTCTGTGAGAAGAGTTAACAGAACACAGAGCAGTTTCTCAGAAAGATTCCTTCCAGTTTTGAACGGAAGATATTTCCTTTTTCAGCACAGCCCTCTATGGGCATCCAAATATCCCTTTGCCAATTCCACAATAACAGCCTTAGCGAAAGGCTTCTTGAAAGGAAAGATGTAACTCTGTGAGATGAGTTAACAGAACACAGCGCAGTTTCTCAGAAAGCTTCTTTCCAGGTTTGAACGGAAGATATTTCCTTATTCAGCATAGCCCTCCCTCGGCTTCCAAATATCCATTTGCCAATTCCACAAGAACATCCTTAGCGAAAGGCTTCTTGAAGGGAAAGATGTAACTCTGTGAGATGAATTAACAGAACACAGAGCAGTATCTCAGAAAGCTTCTTTCCGGTTTTGAACGGAAGATATTTCCTTTTTCACCATAGCCCTCTATGGGCTTCCAAATATCCCTTTGCCAATTCCACAAGAACAGCCTTAGCGAAAGGCTTCTTGAAGGGAAAGATGTAACTCAGAGAGATTAAATAAGAGAACACAGAGCAGTTTCTCAGAAAGCTTCCTTCCGGTTTTGAACGGAAGATATTTCCTTTTTCACCATACCCCTCTATGGGCTTCCAAATATCCCTTTGCCAATTCCACAACAAGAGCCTTAGCGAAAGACTTCTTGAAGGGAAAGATGCAACTCTGTGAGATGGATTAAAAGAACACAGAGCAGTTTCTCAGAAAGCTTCTTTCCAGTTTAGAACGGAAGATATTTCCTTTTTCACCATAGCCCTCTATGGGCTTCCAAATATCCCTTTGCCAATTCCACAAGAACAGCGTTAGCGAAAGGCTTTTTGAAGGGCAAGATGTAACTCTGTGAGATGAATTCACAGAACACAGAGCAGTTTCTCTGAAAGCTTCTTTCCAGTTTTGAACGGAAAATATTTCCTTTTTCACCATTGCCCTCTATGGTCTTCCAAATATCCCTTTGCCAATTCCACAACAAGAGCCTTAGCGAAAGACTACTTGAAGGGAAAGATGTAACTCTGTGAGATGAATTAAGAGAACACAGAGCAGTTTCTCAGAAAGCTTCTTTCCAGTTTTGAATGGAAGATATTTCCTTTTTCACCATAGCCCTCTATGGGCTTCGAAATATCACTTTGCCAATTCCACAAGAACAGCCTTAGCGAAAGTCTTCTTGAAGGGAAAGATGTAACTCTGTGAGATGAATTAATATAACACAGAGCAGTTTCTCAGAAACCTTCTTTCCAGTTTTGAACGGAAGATATTTCCTTTTTCACCATTGCCCCCTATGGGCTTACAAATATCCCTTTGCCAATTCCAAAAGAACAGCCTTAGCGGAAGACTTCTTGAAGGGAAAGATGTAACTCTGTGAGTTGAATTAACAGAACACAGAGCAGTTTCTCAGAAAGCTTCTTTCCAGTTTTAACGGAAGATATTTCCTTTTTCACCATAGCCCTCTATGGGCTTCCAAATATCCCTTTGCCAATTCCACAAGAACAGCCTTAGCGAAAGGCTTCTTGAAGGGAAAGATGTAACTCTGTGAGATGAATTACGAGAACTCAGAGCAGTTTCTCAGAAAGCTTCTTTCCGGTTTTGAACGAAAGGTACTTCCTCTTTCACCATAGCCCTCTATGGACTTCCAAGTATCCCTTTCCCAATTCCCCAAGAAAAGCCTTAGCGAAAGGCTTCTTGAAGGGAAAGATGTAACTCTGTGAGATGAATTAACAGAACACAGAGCAGTTTCTCAGAAAGCTTTTTTCCAGTTTTGAACGGAAGATATTTCCTTTTTCACCAAAGCCCTCTAGGGGCTTCCAAATATCCCTTTGCCAATTCCACAAGAACAGCCTTAGCGAAAGGCTTCCTGAAGGGAAAGATGTAACTTTGTGAGATGAATTACTAGAACTCAGAGCAGTTTCTCAGAAAGCTTCTCTCCCTTTTTCAACGGAAGATATTTCCTTTTTCACCGTAGCCCCTGTGGACTTCCAAATATCCCTTTGCCAATTCCACAAGAACTGCCTTAGCGAAAGGCTTCTTGAAGGGAAAGATGTAACTCAGTGAGATGAATTACTAGGACTCAGAGCAGTTTCTCAGAAAGCTTCTTTCCGGTTTTCAACGGAAGATATTTCCTTTTTCACCATAGCCCTCTACGGGCTTCCAAATATCCCTTTCCCAATTCCACAAGAACAGCCTTAGCGAAAGGCTTCTTGAAGGGAAAGATGTAACTCTGTGAGATGAATTAACAGAACACCGAGCAGTTTCTCAGAAAGATTCCTTCCAGATTTGAACGGAAGATATTTCGTTTTTCAGCACAGCCCTCTATGGGCATCCAAATATCCCTTTGCCAATTCCACAAGAACAGCCTTAGCGAAAGGCTTCTTGAAAGGAAAGATGTAACTCTGTGAGAATGGTTAACAGAACACAGAGCAGTTTCTCAGAAAGATTCCTTCCAGTTTTGAACGGAAGATATTTCCTTTTTCAGCACAGCCCTCTATGGGCATCCAAATATCCCTTTGCCAATTCCACAATAACAGCCTTAGCGAAAGGCTTCTTGAAAGGAAAGATGTAACTCTGTGAGATGAGTTAACAGAACACAGCGCAGTTTCTCAGAAAGCTTCTTTCCAGGTTTGAACGGAAGATATTTCCTTATTCAGCATAGCCCTCCCTCGGCTTCCAAATATCCATTTGCCAATTCCACAAGAACATCCTTAGCGAAAGGCTTCTTGAAGGGAAAGATGTAACTCTGTGAGATGAATTAACAGAACACAGAGCAGTATCTCAGAAAGCTTCTTTCCGGTTTTGAACGGAAGATATTTCCTTTTTCACCATAGCCCTCTATGGGCTTCCAAATATCCCTTTGCCAATTCCACAAGAACAGGCTTAGCGAAAGGCTTCTTGAAGGGAAATATGTAACTCAGTGAGATTAAATAAGAGAACACAGAGCAGTTTCTCACAAAGCTTCCTTCCGGTTTTGAACGGAAGATATTTCCTTTTTCACCATTCCCCTCTATGGGCTTCCAAATATCCCTTTGCCAATTCCACAACAAGAGCCTTAGCGAAAGACTTCTTGAAGGGAAAGATGTAACTCTGTGAGATGAATTAAGAGAACACAGAGCAGTTTCTCAGAAAGCTTCTTTCCAGTTTTGAACGGAAGATATTTCCTTATTCAGCATAGCCCTCCCTAGGCTTCCAAATATCCCTTTGCCAATTCCACAAGAACATCCTTAGCGAAAGGCTTCTTGAAGGGAAAGATGTAACTCTGTGAGATGAATTAACAGAACACAGAGCAGTTTCTCACAGAGCTTCTTTCCGCTTTTGAACAGAAGATATTTCCTTTTTCACCATAGCCCTCTATGGGCTTCCAAATATCCCTTTGCCAATTCCACAAGAACAGGCTTAGCGAAAGGCTTCTTGAAGGGAAATATGTAACTCTGTGAGATTAATTAAGAGAACACAGAACAGTTTCTCAGAAAGCTTCTTTCCAGTTTTGAACGGAAGATATTTCCTTTTTCACCATAGCCCTCTATGGGCTTTCAAATATCCCTTTGCCAATTCCACAAGAACAGTCTTAGTGAAAGGCTTCTTGAAGGGAAAGATGTAACTCTGTGAGATGAATTAACAGAACACAGAGCAGTTTCTCAGCAAGCTTCTTTCCAGTTTTGAACGGAAGATATTTCCTTTTTCACCATAGCCCTCTATGGGCTTCCAAATATCCCTTTGCCAATTCCACAAGAACAGCCTTAGCGAAAGGCTTCTTGAAGGGAAAGATGTAACTCTGTGAGATGAATTAACAGAACACAGAGCAGTTTCTCAGAACGATTATTTCCAGTTAGGAACGGAAGATATTTCCTTTTTCACCATAGCCCTCTATAGGCTTCCAAATATCCCTTTGCCAATTCCACAAGAACAGCCTTAGCGAAAGGCTTCTTGAAGGGAAAGATGTCACTCTGTGAGATGAATTAAAAGAACACAGAGCAGTTTCTCAGAAAGCTTCTTTCCAGTTTAGAACGGAAGATATTTCCTTTTTCACCATAGCCCTCTATGGGCTTCCAAATATCCCTTTGCCAATTCCACAAGAACAGCGTTAGCGAAAGGCTTCTTGAAGGGCAAGATGTAACTCTGTGAGATGAATTCACAGAACACAGAGCAGTTTCTCTGAAAGCTTCTTTCCAGTTTTGAACGGAAAATATTTCCTTTTTCACCATAGCCCTCTATGGTCTTCCAAATATCCCTTTGCCAATTCCACAACAAGAGCCTTAGCGAAAGACTACTTGAAGGGAAATATGTAACTCAGTGAGATTAAATAAGAGAACACAGAGCAGTTTCTCAGAAAGCTTCCTTCCGGTTTTGAACGGAAGATATTTCCATTTTCACCATAGCCCTCTATGGGCTTCCAAATATCCCTTTGCCAATTCCACAAGAACAGCCTTAGCGAAAGGCTTCTTGAAAGGAAAGATGTAACTCTGTGAGATGAATTAACAGAACACAGAGCAGTTTCTCAGAAAGCTTCTTTCCAGTTTTGAGCGGAAGATATTTCTTTTTTCACCATAGCCCTCTATGGGCTTCCAAATATCCCTTTGCCAATTCCACAAGAAGAGTCTTAGCGAAAGGCTTCTTGAAGGGAAAGATGTAACTCTGTGAGATGAATTCACATAACACAGAGCAGTTTCTCAGAAAGCTTCTTTACAGTTTTGAACGGAAGATACTTCCTTTTTCACCAGAGCCCTCTAGGGGCTTCCAAATATCCCTTTGCCAATTCCACAAGAACAGCCTTAGCGAAAGGCTTCTTGAAGGGAAAGATGTAACTCTGTGAGATGAATTACGAGAACTCAGAGCAGTTTCTCAGAAAGCTTCTTTCCGGTTTTGAACGAAAGGTACTTCCTCTTTCACCATAGCCCTCTATGGACTTCCAAGTATCCCTTTCCCAATTCCCCAAGAACAGCCTTAGCGAAAGGCTTCTTGAAGGGAAAGATGTAACTCTGTGAGATGAATTAATAGAACACAGAGCAGTTTCTCAGAAAGTTTCTTTCCAGTTTTGAACGGAAGATATTTCCTTTTTCACCAAAGCCCTCTAGGGGCTTCCAAATATCCCTTTGCCAATTCCACAAGAACAGCCTTCGCGAAAGGCTTCTTGAAGGGAAAGATGTAACTCTGTGAGATGAATTAACAGAACACAGAGCAGTTTCTCAGAAATGTTCTTTCCAATTTTGAGGGAAATTTATTTCCTTTTTCACCATAGCCCTCTATGGGCTTCCAATATCCCTTTGCTAATTCCACAAGAATAGCCTTAGCGAAAGGCTTCTTGAAGGGAAAGATGTAACTCTGTGAGATAAATTAACGGAACACAGAGCAGTTTCTCAGAAAGCATCTTTCCAGTTTTGAACGGAAGATATTTCCTTTTTCACCATAGCCCTCGATGGGCTTCCAAATATCCCTTTTCCAATTCAACAAGAACAGCCTTAGCGATAGGCTTCTTGAAAGGAAAGATGTAACTCTGTGAGATGAATTAACAGAACACAGAGCAGTTTCTCAGAAAGCTTCTTTCCAGTTTTGAGCTGAAGATATTTCCTTTTTCACCATAGCCCTCTATGGGCTTCCAAATATCCCTTTGCCAATTCCACAAGAAGAGCCTTAGCGAAAGGCTTCTTGAAGGGAAAGATGTAACTCTGTGAGATGAATTCACATAACACAGAGCAGTTTCTCAGAAAGCTTCTTTGCAGTTTTGAACGGAAGATATTTCCTTTTTCACCATAGCCCCCTAGGGGCTTCCAAATATCAATTTGCCAATTCCACAAGAACAGCCTTAGCGAAAGGCTTCTTGAAGGGAAAGATGTAACTCTGTGAGATGAATTAACAGAACACCGAGCAGTTTCTCAGAAAGATTCCTTCCAGATTTGAACGGAAGATATTTCGTTTTTCAGCACAGCCCTCTATGGGCATCCAAATATCCCTTTGCCAATTCCACAAGAACAGCCTTAGCGAAAGGCTTCTTGAAAGGAAAGATGTAACTCTGTGAGAATGGTTAACAGAACACAGAGCAGTTTCTCAGAAAGATTCCTTCCAGTTTTGAACGGAAGATATTTCCTTTTTCAGCACAGCCCTCTATGGGCATCCAAATATCCCTTTGCCAATTCCACAATAACAGCCTTAGCGAAAGGCTTCTTGAAAGGAAAGATGTAACTCTGTGAGAAGAGTTAACAGAACACAGCGCAGTTTCTCAGAAAGCTTCTTTCCAGGTTTGAACGGAAGATATTTCCTTATTCAGCATAGCCCTCCCTCGGCTTCCAAATATCCATTTGCCAATTCCACAAGAACATCCTTAGCGAAAGGCTTCTTGAAGGGAAAGATGTAACTCTGTGAGATGAATTAACAGAACACAGAGCAGTATCTCAGAAAGCTTCTTTCCGGTTTTGAACGGAAGATATTTCCTTTTTCACCATAGTCCTCTATGGGCTTCCAAATATCCCTTTGCCAATTAGACAAGAACAGGCTTAGCGAAAGGCTTCTTGAAGGGAAAGATGTAACTCTGAGAGATGAATTAACAGAACACAGAGCAGTTTCTCAGAAAGCTTCTTTCCAGTTTTGAACGGAAGATATGTCCTTTTTCACCAAAGCCCTCTATGGGCTTCCAAATATCCCTTTGCCAATTCCACAAGAACAGCCTTAGCGAAAGGCTTCTTGAAGGGAGAGATGTAACTCTGTGAGATGAATTAACAGAACACAGAGTAGTATCTCAGAAAGCTTCTTTCCGGTTTTGAATGGAAGATATTTCCTTTTTCACCATAGTCCTCTATGGGCTTCCAAATATCCCTTTGCCAATTAGACAAGAACAGGCTTAGCGAAAGGCTTCTTGAAGGGAAAGATGTAACTCTGAGAGATGAATTAACAGAACACAGAGCAGTTTCTCAGAACGCTTCTTTCCAGTTTTGAACGGAAGATATGTCCTTTTTCACCAAAGCCCTCTATGGGCTTCCAAATATCCCTTTGCCAATTCCACAAGAACAGCCTTAGCGAAAGGCTTCTTGAAGGGCAAGATGTAACTCTGTGAGATGAATTAACAGAACACAGAGCAGTTTCTCAGAAAGCTTCTTTCCAGTTTTGAACGGAAGATATTTCCTTTTTCACCATAGCCCTCTATGGGTTTCCAAATATCCCTTTGCCAATTCCACAAGAACAGCCTTAGCGAAAGGCTTCTTGAAAGGAAAGATGTAACTCTGTGAGATGAATTTACAGAACACAGAGCAGTTTCTCATAAAGTTTCTTTCCAGTTTGGAACGGAAGATATTTCCTTTTTCACCATAGCCCTCTATGGGCTTCCAAATATCCCTTTGCCAATTCCACAAGAACAGCCTTAGCGAAAGGCTTCTTGAAGGGAAAGATGTAACTCTGTGAGATGAATTCACAGAACACAGAGCAGTTTCTCAGAAAGCTTCTTTCCAGTTTTGAACG
Source organism: Chlorocebus sabaeus (assembly GCF_047675955.1). Classification (NCBI taxonomy): domain Eukaryota; kingdom Metazoa; phylum Chordata; class Mammalia; order Primates; family Cercopithecidae; genus Chlorocebus; species Chlorocebus sabaeus. The sequence goes on along the minus strand of NW_027327482.1, from coordinate 2,062,502 downwards.
GAAGATATTTCCTTTTACACCATAGCCCTCTATGGGCTTCCAAATATCACTTTGCCAATTCCATAAGAACAGCCTTAGCGAAAGGCTTCTTGAAGGGAAAGATGAAACTCTGTGAGATGAATTAACAGAACACAGAGCAGTTTCTCAGAAAGCTTCTTTCCGGTTTTGAACGGAAGATATTTCCTTTTTCACCATAACCCTCTATGGGCTTCCAAATATCCCTTTGCCAATTCCACAAGAACAGGCTTAGCGAAAGGCTTCTTGAAGGGAAATATGTAACTCTGTGAGATGAATTCACAGAACACAGAGCAGTTTCTCAGAAAGCTTCTTTCCAGTTTTGAACGGAAGATATTTCCTTTTTCACCAAAGCCCTCCATGGGCTTCCAAATATCCCTTTGCCAATTCCACAATAACAGCCTTAGCGAAAGGCTTCTTGAAGGGAAAGATGTATCTCTGCGAGATTAATTAACAGAACACCGAGCAGTTTCTCAGAAAGATTCCTTCCAGTTTTGAACGGAAGATATTTCCTTTTTCAACATAGCCCTCTAAGGGCTTCCAAATATCCCTTTGCCAATTCCACAAGAACAGCCTTAGCCAATGGCTTCTTGAAGGGAAAGATGTAACACTGTGAGATTAATTAAGAGAACACCGTGCAGTTTTTCAGAAAGCTTCTTTCCACTTTTGAACGGAAGATATTTCCTTTTTCACCATACCCCTCTATGGGCTTCCAAATATCCCTTTGCCAATTCCACAAGAACAGCCTTAGCGAAACGCTTCTTGAAGGGAAAGATGTAACTCTGTGAGATGAGTTAACAGAACACAGAGCAGTTTCTCAGAAAGCTTCTTTCCAGTTTTGAACGGAAGATATTTCCTTTTCACCATAGCCCTCTATGGGCTTCCAAATATCCCTTTGCCAATTCCACAAGAACAGGCTTACCGAAAGGCTTCTTGAAGGGAAATATGTAACTCTGTGAGATGAATTAAGAGAACACAGAACAGTTTCTCAGAAAGCTTCTTTCCAGTTTTGAACGGAAGATATTTCCTTTTTCACCATAGCCCTCTATGGGCTTTCAAATATCTCTTTGCCAATTCCACAAGAACAGCCTTAGCGAAAGGCTTCTTGAAGGGAAAGTTGTAACTCTGTGAGATGAATTAACAAAACACAGAGCAGTTTCTCAGAAAGCTTCTTTCCAGTTTTGAACGGAAGATATTTCCTTTTTCACCATAGCCCTCTATGGGCTTCCAAATATCCCTTTGCCAATTCCACAAGAACAGCCTTAGCGAAAGGCTTCTAAAAGGGAAAGATGTAACTCTGTGAGATGAATTAAGAGAACACAGAGCAGTTTCTCAGAAAGATTACTTCCAGTTATGAACGGAAGATATTTCCTTTTTCACCATAGCCCTCTATGGGCTTCCAAATATCCCTTTGCCAATTCCTCAAGAACAGCCTTAGCGAAAGCCTTCTTGAAGGGAAAGATGTAACTCTGTGTGATGAATTAACAGAACAGATAGCAGTTTCTCAGAAAGCTTCTTTCCAGTTTTGAGCGGAAGATATTTCCTTTTTCACCATAGTCCTCTATGGGTTTCCATATATCCATTTGCCAATTCCACAAGAACAGCCTTAGCGAAAGGCTTCTTGAAGGGAAAGATGTAACTCTGTGAGATGAATTTACAGAACACAGAGCAGTTTCTCAGAAAGCTTCTTTCCAGTTTTGAACGGAAGATATTTCCTTTTTCACCATACCCATCTATGGGCTTCCAAATATCCCTTTGCCAATTCCACAAGAACAGCCTTAGCGAAAGGCTTCTTGAAGGGAAAGATGTAACTCTGTGAGATGAATTAACAGAACACAGAGCAGTTTCTCAGAAAGCTTCTTTCCAGTTTTCAACGGAAGATATTTCCTTTTTCACCATAGCCCTCTATGGGCTTCCAAATATCAATTTGCCAATTTCACAAGAACAGCCTTAGCGAAAGGCTTCTTGAGGGGAAAGATGTAACTCTGTGAGATGAATTAACAGAACACAGAGCAGTTTCTCAGAAAGATTCCTTCCAGTTTTGAACGGAAGATATTTCCTTTTTCAGCACAGCCCTCTATGGGCATCCAAATATCCCTTTGCCATTCCACAAGAACAGCCTTAGCGAAAGGCTTCTTGAAAGGAAAGATGTAACTCTGTGAGATGAGTTAACAGAACACAGCGCAGTTTCTCAGAAAGATTTCTTCCAGATTTGAACGGAAGATATTTCCTTTTTCAGCACAGCCCTCTATGGGCATCCAAATATCCCTTTGCCAATTCCACAAGAACAGCCTTAGCGAAAGGCTTCTCGAAAGGAAAGATGTAACTCTGTGAGATGAGTTAACAGAACACAGCGCAGTTTCTCAGAAAGCTTCTTTCCAGTTTTGAACGGAAGATATTTCCTTATTCAACATAGCCCTCCCTCGGCTTCCAAATATCCCTTTGCCAATTCCACAAGAACAGCCTTAGCGAAAGTCTTCTTGAAGGGAAAATATGTAGCTCTGTGAGATGAATTAACAGAACACAGAGCAGTTTCTCAGAAAGCTTCTTTCCGGTTTTGAACGGAAGATATTTCCTTTTTCACCATAGCCCTCTATGGGCTTCCAAATATCCCTTTGCCAATTCCACAAGAACAGGCTTAGCGAAAGGCTTCTTGAAGGGAAATATGTAACTGTGTGAGATTAAATAAGAGAACACAGAGCAGTTTCTCAGAAAGCTTTCTTCCGGTTTTGAACGGAAGATATTTCCTTTTTCACCATAGCCCTCTATGGGCTTCCAAATATCCCTTTGCCAATTCCACAAGAAGGGCCTTAGCGAAAGGCTTCTTGAAGGGAAAGATGTAACTCTGTGAGATGAATTAAGACAACACAGAGCAGTTTCTCAGAAAGCTTCTTTCCGGTTTTGAACGGAAGATAGTTCCTTTTACAGCATAGCTCTCTATGGGCTTCCAAATATCCCTTTGCCAATTCCACAAGAACAGCCTTAGCAAAAGGCTTTTTGAAGGGAAAGATGTAACTCTGTGAGATGAATTAACAGAACAGAGAGCAGTTTCTCAGAAAGCTACTTTCCAGTTTTGAACGGAAGATATTTCCTTTTCCACCATAGCCCTCTATGGGCTTCCAAATATCCCTTTGCCAATTCCACAAGAACAGCCTTAGCGAAAGGCTTCTTGAAGGGAAAGATGTAACTCTGTGAGATGAATTCTCAGAACACAGAGCAGTTTCTCAGAAAGCTTCTTTCCAGTTTTGAACGGAAGATATTTTCTTTTTCAAAATAGCCATCTGTGGGCTTCCAAATATCCCTTTGCCAATTCCACAAGAACAGCCTTAGCGAAAGGCTTCTTGAAGGGAAAGATGTAACTCTGTGAGATGAATTAACAGAACACAGAGCAGTTTCTCAGAAAGCTTCTTTCCAGTTTGGAATGGAAGATATTTCCTTTTTCACCATAGCCCTCTATGGGCTTCCAAATATCCCTTTGCCAATTCCTCAAGAACAGCCTTAGCGAAAGGCTTCTTGAAGGGAAAGATGTAACTCTGTGAGATGAATTAACAGAACACAGAGCAGTTTCTCAGAAAGCTTCTTTCCGGTTTTGAACGGAAGATATTTCCTTTTTCACCATAGCCCTCTATTGGCTTCCAAATATCCCTTTCCCAATTCCACAAGAACAGCCTTAGCGAAAGGCTTCTTGAAGGGAAAGATGTAACTCTCTGAGATGAATTCACAGAACACAGAGCAGTTTCTCAGAAAGCTTCTTTCCAGTTTTGAAAGGAAGATATTTCCTTTTTCACCATAGCCATCTGTGGGCTTCCAAATATCCCTTTGCCAATTCCACAAGAACAGCCTTAGCGAAAGGCTTCTTGAAGGGAAAGATGTAACGCGGTGAGATGAATTACGAGAACTCAGAGCAGTTTCTCAGAAAGCTTCTTTCCGGTTTTGAACGAAAGGTACTTCCTCTTTCACCATAGCTCTCTATGGACTTCCAAGTATCCCTTTCCCAATTCCCCAAGAACAGCCTTAGCGAAAGGCTTCTTGAAGGGAAAGATGTAACTCTGTGAGATGAATTAACAGAACACAGAGCAGTTTCTCAGAAAGATTACTTCCAGTTAGGAACGGAAGATATTTCCTTTTTCACCATAGCCCTCTATGGGCTTCCTAATATCCCTTTGCCAATTCCAGAAGAACAGCCTTAGCGAAAGGCTTCTTGAAAGGAAAGATGTAACGCTGTGAGATGAGTTAACAGAACACAGCGCAGTTTCTCAGAAAGATTCCTTCCAGTTTTGAACGGAAGATATTTCCTTTTTCAGCACAGCCCTCTATGGGCATCCAAATATCCCTTTGCCAATTCCACAAGAACAGCCTTAGCGAAAGGCTTCTTGAAAGGAAAGACGTAACTCTGTGAGATGAATTAACAGAACACAGAGCAGTTTCTCAGAAAGCTTCTTTCCAGTTTTGAACGGAAGATATTTCCTTTTTCACCATAGCCCTCTATGGGCTTCCAAATATCAATTTGCCAATTTCACAAGAACAGCCTTAGCGAAAGGCTTCTTGAGGGGAAAGATGTAACTCTGTGAGATGAATTAACAGAACACAGAGCAGTTTCTCAGAAAGATTCCTTCCAGTTTTGAACGGAAGATATTTCCTTTTTCAGCACAGCCCTCTATGGGCATCCAAATATCCCTTTTCCAATTCCACAAGAACAGCCTTAGCGAAAGGCTTCTTGAAAGGAAAGATGTAACGCTGTGAGATGAGTTAACAGAACACAGCGCAGTTTCTCAGAAAGATTCCTTCCAGTTTTGAACGGAAGATATTTCCTTTTTCAGCATAGCCCTCCCTCGGCTTCCAAATATCCCTTTGCCAATTCCACAAGAACATCCTTAGCGAAAGGCTTCTTGAAGGGAAAGATGTAACTCTGTGAGATGAATTAACAGAACACAGAGCAGTTTCTCAGAAAGCTTCTTTCCGGTTTTGAACGGAAGATATTTCCTTTTTCACCATAGCCCTCTATGGGCTTCCAAATATCCCTTTGCCAATTCCACAAGAAGGGCCTTAGCGAAAGGCTTCTTGAAGGGAAAGATGTAACTCTGTGAGATGAATTAAGAGAACACAGAGCAGTTTCTCAGAAAGCTTCTTTCCGGTTTTGAACGGAAGATATTTCCTTATTCAGCATAGCCCTCCCTGGGCTTCCAAATATCCCTTTGCCAATTCCACAAGAACATCCTTAGCGAAAGGCTTCTTGAAGGGAAAGATGTAACTCTGTGAGATGAATTAACAGAACACAGAGCAGTTTCTCAGAAAGCTTCTTTCCGGTTTTGAACGGAAGATATTTCCTTTTCCACCATAGCCCTCTATGGGCTTCCAAATATCCCTTCGCCAATTCCACAAGAACAGCCTTAGCGAAAGGCTTCTTGAAGGGAAAGATGTAACTCTGTGAGATGAATTAACAGAACACAGAGCAGTTTCTCAGAAAGCTTCTTTCCAGTTTTGAACTGAAGAAATTTCCTTTTTCACCATAGCCCTCTATGGGCTTCCAAGTATCCCTTTCCCAATTCCACAAGAACAGCCTTAGCGAAAGGCTTCTTGAAGGGAAAGATGTAACTCTGTGAGATGAATTAATAGAACACAGAGCAGTTTCTCAGAAAGCTTTTTTCCAGTTTTGAACGGACGATATTTCCTTTTTCACCTTAGCCTTCTAGGGGCTTCCAAATATCCCTTTGCCAATTCCACAAGAACAGCCTTAGCGAAAGGCTTCTTGAAGGGAAAGATGTAACTCTGTGAGATGAATTAACAGAACACAGAGCAGTTTCTCAGAAAGCTTCTTTCCCGTTTTGAACGGAAGATATTTCCTTTTTCAGCGTAGCCGTCTATGGGCTTCTAAATCCCTTTGCCTATTCCACAAGAAAAGCCTTAGCGAAAGTCTTCTTGAAGTTAAAGATGTAACTCTGTGAGATGAATTAACAGAACACAGAGCAGTTTCTCAGAAAGCTTCTTTCCAGTTTTGAACGGAAGATATTTCCTTATTCAGCATAGCCCTCCCTAGGCTTCCAAATATCCCTTTGCCAATTCCACAAGAACATCCTTAGCGAAAGGCTTCTTGAAGGGTAAGATGTAACTCTGTGAGATGAATTAACAGAACACAGAGCAGTTTCTCACAGAGCTTCTTTCCGGTTTTGAACGGAAGATATTTCCTTTTTCACCATAGCCCTCTATGGGCTTCCAAATATCCCTTTGCCAATTCCACAAGAACAGGCTTAGCGAAAGGCTTCTTGAAGGGAAATATGTAACTCTGTGAGATTAATTAAGAGAACACAGAACAGTTTCTCAGAAAGCTTCTTTCCAGTTTTGAACGGAAGATATTTCCTTTTCCACCATAGCCCTCTTTGGGCTTTCAAATATCCCTTTGCCAATTCCACAAGAACAGTCTTAGCGAAAGGCTTCTTGAAGGGAAAGATGTAACTCTGTGAGATGAATTAACAGAACACAGAGCAGTTTCTCAGCAAGCTTCTTTCCAGTTTTGAACGGAAGATATTTCCTTTTTCACCATAGCCCTCTATGGGCTTCCAAATATCCCTTTGCCAATTCCACAAGAACAGCCTTAGCGAAAGGCTTCTTGAAGGGAAAGATGTAACTCTGTGAGATGAATTAACAGAACACAGAGCAGTTTCTCAGAAAGATTACTTCCAGTTAGGAACGGAAGATATTTCCTTTTTCACCATAGCCCTCCATGGGCTTCCAAATATCCCTTTGCCAATTCCACAAGAACAGCCTTAGCGAAAGGCTTCTTGAAAGGAAAGATGTAACTCTGTGAGATGAATTAACAGAACACAGAGCAGTTTCTCAGAAAGCTTCTTTCCAGTTTTGAACGGAAGATATTTCCTTTTTCACCGTAGCCCTCTATGGGCTTCCAAATATCAATTTGCCAATTTCACAAGAACAGCCTTAGCGAAAGGCTTCTTGAGGGGAAAGATGTAACTCTGTGAGATGAATTAACAGAACACAGAGCAGTTTCTCAGAAAGATTCCTTCCAGTTTTGAACGGAAGATATTTCCTTTTTCAGCACAGCCCTCTATGGGCATCCAAATATCCCTTTGCCAATTCCACAAGAACAGCCTTAGCGAAAGGCTTCTTGAAAGGAAAGATGTAACGCTGTGAGATGAGTTAACAGAACACAGCGCAGTTTCTCAGAAAGATTCCTTCCAGTTTTGAACGGAAGATATTTCCTTTTTCAGCATAGCCCTCCCTCGGCTTCCAAATATCCCTTTGCCAATTCCACAAGAACATCCTTAGCGAAAGGCTTCTTGAAGGGAAAGATGTAACTCTGTGAGATGAATTAACAGAACACAGAGCAGTTTCTCAGAAAGCTTCTTTCCGGTTTTGAACGGAAGATATTTCCTTTTTCACCATAGCCCTCTATGGGCTTCCAAATATCCCTTTGCCAATTCCACAAGAACAGGCTTAGCGAAAGGCTTCTTGAAGGGAAATATGTAACTCTGTGAGATGAATTAACAGAACACAGAGCAGTTTCTCAGAACGCTTCCTTCCGGTTTTGAACGGAAGATATTTCCTTTTTCACCATAGCCCTCTATGGGCTTCCAAATATCCCTTTGCCAATTCCACAAGAAGGGCCTTAGCGAAAGGCTTCTTGAAGGGAAAGATGTAACTCTGTGAGATGAATTAAGAGAACACAGAGCAGTTTCTCAGAAAGCTTCTTTCCAGTTTTCAACGGAAGATATTTCCTTTTTCACCATAGCCCTCTATGGGCTTCCAAATATCAATTTGCCAATTTCACAAGAACAGCCTTAGCGAAAGGCTTCTTGAGGGGAAAGATGTAACTCTGTGAGATGAATTAACAGAACACAGAGCAGTTTCTCAGAAAGATTCCTTCCAGTTTTGAACGGAAGATATTTCCTTTTTCAGCACAGCCCTCTATGGGCATCCAAATATCCCTTTGCCATTCCACAAGAACAGCCTTAGCGAAAGGCTTCTTGAAAGGAAAGATGTAACTCTGTGAGATGAGTTAACAGAACACAGCGCAGTTTCTCAGAAAGATTTCTTCCAGATTTGAACGGAAGATATTTCCTTTTTCAGCACAGCCCTCTATGGGCATCCAAATATCCCTTTGCCAATTCCACAAGAACAGCCTTAGCGAAAGGCTTCTCGAAAGGAAAGATGTAACTCTGTGAGATGAGTTAACAGAACACAGCGCAGTTTCTCAGAAAGCTTCTTTCCAGTTTTGAACGGAAGATATTTCCTTATTCAACATAGCCCTCCCTCGGCTTCCAAATATCCCTTTGCCAATTCCACAAGAACAGCCTTAGCGAAAGTCTTCTTGAAGGGAAAATATGTAGCTCTGTGAGATGAATTAACAGAACACAGAGCAGTTTCTCAGAAAGCTTCTTTCCGGTTTTGAACGGAAGATATTTCCTTTTTCACCATAGCCCTCTATGGGCTTCCAAATATCCCTTTGCCAATTCCACAAGAACAGGCTTAGCGAAAGGCTTCTTGAAGGGAAATATGTAACTGTGTGAGATTAAATAAGAGAACACAGAGCAGTTTCTCAGAAAGCTTTCTTCCGGTTTTGAACGGAAGATATTTCCTTTTTCACCATAGCCCTCTATGGGCTTCCAAATATCCCTTTGCCAATTCCACAAGAAGGGCCTTAGCGAAAGGCTTCTTGAAGGGAAAGATGTAACTCTGTGAGATGAATTAAGACAACACAGAGCAGTTTCTCAGAAAGCTTCTTTCCGGTTTTGAACGGAAGATAGTTCCTTTTACAGCATAGCTCTCTATGGGCTTCCAAATATCCCTTTGCCAATTCTATAAGAACAGCCTTAGCAAAAGGCTTTTTGAAGGGAAAGATGTAACTCTGTGAGATGAATTAACAGAACAGACAGCAGTTTCTCAGAAAGCTACTTTCCAGTTTTGAACGGAAGATATTTCCTTTTCCACCATAGCCCTCTATGGGCTTCCAAATATCCCTTTGCCAATTCCACAAGAACAGCCTTAGCGAAAGGCTTCTTGAAGGGAAAGATGTAACTCTGTGAGATGAATTCTCAGAACACAGAGCAGTTTCTCAGAAAGCTTCTTTCCAGTTTTGAACGGAAGATATTTTCTTTTTCAAAATAGCCATCTGTGGGCTTCCAAATATCCCTTTGCCAATTCCACAAGAACAGCCTTAGCGAAAGGCTTCTTGAAGGGAAAGATGTAACTCTGTGAGATGAATTAACAGAACACAGAGCAGTTTCTCAGAAAGCTTCTTTCCAGTTTGGAATGGAAGATATTTCCTTTTTCACCATAGCCCTCTATGGGCTTCCAAATATCCCTTTGCCAATTCCTCAAGAACAGCCTTAGCGAAAGGCTTCTTGAAGGGAAAGATGTAACTCTGTGAGATGAATTAACAGAACACAGAGCAGTTTCTCAGAAAGCTTCTTTCCGGTTTTGAACGGAAGATATTTCCTTTTTCACCATAGCCCTCTATTGGCTTCCAAATATCCCTTTCCCAATTCCACAAGAACAGCCTTAGCGAAAGGCTTCTTGAAGGGAAAGATGTAACTCTCTGAGATGAATTCACAGAACACAGAGCAGTTTCTCAGAAAGCTTCTTTCCAGTTTTGAAAGGAAGATATTTCCTTTTTCACCATAGCCATCTGTGGGCTTCCAAATATCCCTTTGCCAATTCCACAAGAACAGCCTTAGCGAAAGGCTTCTTGAAGGGAAAGATGTAACGCGGTGAGATGAATTACGAGAACTCAGAGCAGTTTCTCAGAAAGCTTCTTTCCGGTTTTGAACGAAAGGTACTTCCTCTTTCACCATAGCTCTCTATGGACTTCCAAGTATCCCTTTCCCAATTCCCCAAGAACAGCCTTAGCGAAAGGCTTCTTGAAGGGAAAGATGTAACTCTGTGAGATGAATTAACAGAACACAGAGCAGTTTCTCAGAAAGATTACTTCCAGTTAGGAACGGAAGATATTTCCTTTTTCACCATAGCCCTCTATGGGCTTCCTAATATCCCTTTGCCAATTCCAGAAGAACAGCCTTAGCGAAAGGCTTCTTGAAAGGAAAGATGTAACGCTGTGAGATGAGTTAACAGAACACAGCGCAGTTTCTCAGAAAGATTCCTTCCAGTTTTGAACGGAAGATATTTCCTTTTTCAGCACAGCCCTCTATGGGCATCCAAATATCCCTTTGCCAATTCCACAAGAACAGCCTTAGCGAAAGGCTTCTTGAAAGGAAAGACGTAACTCTGTGAGATGAATTAACAGAACACAGAGCAGTTTCTCAGAAAGCTTCTTTCCAGTTTTGAACGGAAGATATTTCCTTTTTCACCATAGCCCTCTATGGGCTTCCAAATATCAATTTGCCAATTTCACAAGAACAGCCTTAGCGAAAGGCTTCTTGAGGGGAAAGATGTAACTCTGTGAGATGAATTAACAGAACACAGAGCAGTTTCTCAGAAAGATTCCTTCCAGTTTTGAACGGAAGATATTTCCTTTTTCAGCACAGCCCTCTATGGGCATCCAAATATCCCTTTTCCAATTCCACAAGAACAGCCTTAGCGAAAGGCTTCTTGAAAGGAAAGATGTAACGCTGTGAGATGAGTTAACAGAACACAGCGCAGTTTCTCAGAAAGATTCCTTCCAGTTTTGAACGGAAGATATTTCCTTTTTCAGCATAGCCCTCCCTCGGCTTCCAAATATCCCTTTGCCAATTCCACAAGAACATCCTTAGCGAAAGGCTTCTTGAAGGGAAAGATGTAACTCTGTGAGATGAATTAACAGAACACAGAGCAGTTTCTCAGAAAGCTTCTTTCCGGTTTTGAACGGAAGATATTTCCTTTTTCACCATAGCCCTCTATGGGCTTCCAAATATCCCTTTGCCAATTCCACAAGAAGGGCCTTAGCGAAAGGCTTCTTGAAGGGAAAGATGTAACTCTGTGAGATGAATTAAGAGAACACAGAGCAGTTTCTCAGAAAGCTTCTTTCCGGTTTTGAACGGAAGATATTTCCTTATTCAGCATAGCCCTCCCTGGGCTTCCAAATATCCCTTTGCCAATTCCACAAGAACATCCTTAGCGAAAGGCTTCTTGAAGGGAAAGATGTAACTCTGTGAGATGAATTAACAGAACACAGAGCAGTTTCTCAGAAAGCTTCTTTCCGGTTTTGAACGGAAGATATTTCCTTTTCCACCATAGCCCTCTATGGGCTTCCAAATATCCCTTCGCCAATTCCACAAGAACAGCCTTAGCGAAAGGCTTCTTGAAGGGAAAGATGTAACTCTGTGAGATGAATTAACAGAACACAGAGCAGTTTCTCAGAAAGCTTCTTTCCAGTTTTGAACTGAAGAAATTTCCTTTTTCACCATAGCCCTCTATGGGCTTCCAAGTATCCCTTTCCCAATTCCACAAGAACAGCCTTAGCGAAAGGCTTCTTGAAGGGAAAGATGTAACTCTGTGAGATGAATTAATAGAACACAGAGCAGTTTCTCAGAAAGCTTTTTTCCAGTTTTGAACGGACGATATTTCCTTTTTCACCTTAGCCTTCTAGGGGCTTCCAAATATCCCTTTGCCAATTCCACAAGAACAGCCTTAGCGAAAGGCTTCTTGAAGGGAAAGATGTAACTCTGTGAGATGAATTAACAGAACACAGAGCAGTTTCTCAGAAAGCTTCTTTCCCGTTTTGAACGGAAGATATTTCCTTTTTCAGCGTAGCCGTCTATGGGCTTCTAAATCCCTTTGCCTATTCCACAAGAAAAGCCTTAGCGAAAGTCTTCTTGAAGTTAAAGATGTAACTCTGTGAGATGAATTAACAGAACACAGAGCAGTTTCTCAGAAAGCTTCTTTCCAGTTTTGAACGGAAGATATTTCCTTATTCAGCATAGCCCTCCCTAGGCTTCCAAATATCCCTTTGCCAATTCCACAAGAACATCCTTAGCGAAAGGCTTCTTGAAGGGTAAGATGTAACTCTGTGAGATGAATTAACAGAACACAGAGCAGTTTCTCACAGAGCTTCTTTCCGGTTTTGAACGGAAGATATTTCCTTTTTCACCATAGCCCTCTATGGGCTTCCAAATATCCCTTTGCCAATTCCACAAGAACAGGCTTAGCGAAAGGCTTCTTGAAGGGAAATATGTAACTCTGTGAGATTAATTAAGAGAACACAGAACAGTTTCTCAGAAAGCTTCTTTCCAGTTTTGAACGGAAGATATTTCCTTTTCCACCATAGCCCTCTATGGGCTTTCAAATATCCCTTTGCCAATTCCACAAGAACAGTCTTAGCGAAAGGCTTCTTGAAGGGAAAGATGTAACTCTGTGAGATGAATTAACAGAACACAGAGCAGTTTCTCAGCAAGCTTCTTTCCAGTTTTGAACGGAAGATATTTCCTTTTTCACCATAGCCCTCTATGGGCTTCCAAATATCCCTTTGCCAATTCCACAAGAACAGCCTTAGCGAAAGGCTTCTTGAAGGGAAAGATGTAACTCTGTGAGATGAATTAACAGAACACAGAGCAGTTTCTCAGAAAGATTACTTCCAGTTAGGAACGGAAGATATTTCCTTTTTCACCATAGCCCTCCATGGGCTTCCAAATATCCCTTTGCCAATTCCACAAGAACAGCCTTAGCGAAAGGCTTCTTGAAAGGAAAGATGTAACTCTGTGAGATGAATTAACAGAACACAGAGCAGTTTCTCAGAAAGCTTCTTTCCAGTTTTGAACGGAAGATATTTCCTTTTTCACCGTAGCCCTCTATGGGCTTCCAAATATCAATTTGCCAATTTCACAAGAACAGCCTTAGCGAAAGGCTTCTTGAGGGGAAAGATGTAACTCTGTGAGATGAATTAACAGAACACAGAGCAGTTTCTCAGAAAGATTCCTTCCAGTTTTGAACGGAAGATATTTCCTTTTTCAGCACAGCCCTCTATGGGCATCCAAATATCCCTTTGCCAATTCCACAAGAACAGCCTTAGCGAAAGGCTTCTTGAAAGGAAAGATGTAACGCTGTGAGATGAGTTAACAGAACACAGCGCAGTTTCTCAGAAAGATTCCTTCCAGTTTTGAACGGAAGATATTTCCTTTTTCAGCATAGCCCTCCCTCGGCTTCCAAATATCCCTTTGCCAATTCCACAAGAACATCCTTAGCGAAAGGCTTCTTGAAGGGAAAGATGTAACTCTGTGAGATGAATTAACAGAACACAGAGCAGTTTCTCAGAAAGCTTCTTTCCGGTTTTGAACGGAAGATATTTCCTTTTTCACCATAGCCCTCTATGGGCTTCCAAATATCCCTTTGCCAATTCCACAAGAACAGGCTTAGCGAAAGGCTTCTTGAAGGGAAATATGTAACTCTGTGAGATGAATTAACAGAACACAGAGCAGTTTCTCAGAACGCTTCCTTCCGGTTTTGAACGGAAGATATTTCCTTTTTCACCATAGCCCTCTATGGGCTTCCAAATATCCCTTTGCCAATTCCACAAGAAGGGCCTTAGCGAAAGGCTTCTTGAAGGGAAAGATGTAACTCTGTGAGATGAATTAAGAGAACACAGAGCAGTTTCTCAGAAAGCTTCTTTCCGGTTTTGAACGGAAGATATTTCCTTATTCAGCATAGCCCTCCCTGGGCTTCCAAATATCCCTTTGCCAATTCCACAAGAACATCCTTAGCGAAAGGCTTCTTGAAGGGAAAGATGTAACTCTGTGAGATGAATTAACAGAACACAGAGCAGTTTCTCAGAAAGCTTCTTTCCGGTTTTGAACGGAAGATATTTCCTTTTCCACCATAGCCCTCTATGGGCTTCCAAATATCCCTTCGCCAATTCCACAAGAACAGCCTTAGCGAAAGGCTTCTTCAAGGGAAAGATGTAACTCTGTGAGATGAATTAACAGAACACAGAGCAGTTTCTCAGAAAGCTTCTTTCCAGTTTTGAACTGAAGAAATTTCCTTTTTCACCATAGCCCTCTATGGGCTTCCAAGTATCCCTTTCCCAATTCCACAAGAACAGCCTTAGCGAAAGGCTTCTTGAAGGGAAAGATGTAACTCTGTGAGATGAATTAATAGAACACAGAGCAGTTTCTCAGAAAGCTTTTTTCCAGTTTTGAACGGACGATATTTCCTTTTTCACCATAGCCTTCTAGGGGCTTCCAAATATCCCTTTGCCAATTCCACAAGAACAGCCTTAGCGAAAGGCTTCTTGAAGGGAAAGATGTAACTCTGTGAGATGAATTAACAGAACACAGAGCAGTTTCTCAGAAAGCTTCTTTCCCGTTTTGAACGGAAGATATTTCCTTTTTCAGTGTAGCCGTCTATGGGCTTCTAAATCCCTTTGCCTATTCCACAAGAAAAGCCTTAGCGAAAGTCTTCTTGAAGGGAAAGATGTAACTCTGTGAGATGAATTAACAGAACACAGAGCAGTTTCTCAGAAAGCTTCTTTCCAGTTTTGAACGGAAGATATTTCCTTATTCAGCATAGCCCTCCCTAGGCTTCCAAATATCCCTTTGCCAATTCCACAAGAACATCCTTAGCGAAAGGCTTCTTGAAGGGTAAGATGTAACTCTGTGAGATGAATTAACAGAACACAGAGCAGTTTCTCACAGAGCTTCTTTCCGGTTTTGAACGGAAGATATTTCCTTTTTCACCATAGCCCTCTATGGGCTTCCAAATATCCCTTTGCCAATTCCACAAGAACAGGCTTAGCGAAAGGCTTCTTGAAGGGAAATATGTAACTCTGTGAGATTAATTAAGAGAACACAGAACAGTTTCTCAGAAAGCTTCTTTCCAGTTTTGAACGGAAGATATTTCCTTTTTCACCATAGCCCTCTATGGGCTTCCAAATATCCCTTTGCCAATTCCACAAGAACAGCCTTAGCGAAAGGCTTCTGGAAAGGAAAGATGTAACTCTGTGAGATGAATTAACAGAACACAGAGCAGTTTCTCAGAAAGCTTCTTTCCAGTTTTGAGCGGAAGATATTTCTTTTTTCACCATAGCCCTCTATGGGCTTCCAAATATCCCTTTGCCAATTCCACAAGAAGAGTCTTAGCGAAAGGCTTCTTGAAGGGAAAGATGTAACTCTGTGAGATGAATTCACATAACACAGAGCAGTTTCTCAGAAAGCTTCTTTACAGTTTTGAACGGAAGATACTTCCTTTTTCACCAGAGCCCTCTAGGGGCTTCCAAATATCCCTTTGCCAATTCCACAAGAACAGCCTTAGCGAAAGGCTTCTTGAAGGGAAAGATGTAACTCTGTGAGATGAATTACGAGAACTCAGAGCAGTTTCTCAGAAAGCTTCTTTCCGGTTTTGAACGAAAGGTACTTCCTCTTTCACCATAGCCCTCTATGGACTTCCAAGTATCCCTTTCCCAATTCCCCAAGAACAGCCTTAGCGAAAGGCTTCTTGAAGGGAAAGATGTAACTCTGTGAGATGAATTAATAGAACACAGAGCAGTTTCTCAGAAAGCTTCTTTCCAGTTTTGAACGGAAGATATTTCCTTTTTCACCAAAGCCCTCTAGGGGCTTCCAAATATCCCTTTGCCAATTCCACAAGAACAGCCTTCGCGAAAGGCTTCTTGAAGGGAAAGATGTAACTCTGTGAGATGAATTAACAGAACACAGAGCAGTTTCTCAGAAATGTTCTTTCCAATTTTGAGGGAAATTTATTTCCTTTTTCACCATAGCCCTCTATGGGCTTCCAATATCCCTTTGCTAATTCCACAAGAATAGCCTTAGCGAAAGGCTTCTTGAAGGGAAAGATGTAACTCTGTGAGATAAATTAACGGAACACAGAGCAGTTTCTCAGAAAGCATCTTTCCAGTTTTGAACGGAAGATATTTCCTTTTTCACCATAGCCCTCGATGGGCTTCCAAATATCCCTTTTCCAATTCAACAAGAACAGCCTTAGCGATAGGCTTCTTGAAAGGAAAGATGTAACTCTGTGAGATGAATTAACAGAACACAGAGCAGTTTCTCAGAAAGCTTCTTTCCAGTTTTGAGCTGAAGATATTTCCTTTTTCACCATAGCCCTCTATGGGCTTCCAAATATCCCTTTGCCAATTCCACAAGAAGAGCCTTAGCGAAAGGCTTCTTGAAGGGAAAGATGTAACTCTGTGAGATGAATTCACATAACACAGAGCAGTTTCTCAGAAAGCTTCTTTGCAGTTTTGAACGGAAGATATTTCCTTTTTCACCATAGCCCCCTAGGGGCTTCCAAATATCAATTTGCCAATTCCACAAGAACAGCCTTAGCGAAAGGCTTCTTGAAGGGAAAGATGTAACTCTGTGAGATGAATTAACAGAACACCGAGCAGTTTCTCAGAAAGATTCCTTCCAGATTTGAACGGAAGATATTTCGTTTTTCAGCACAGCCCTCTATGGGCATCCAAATATCCCTTTGCCAATTCCACAAGAACAGCCTTAGCGAAAGGCTTCTTGAAAGGAAAGATGTAACTCTGTGAGAATGGTTAACAGAACACAGAGCAGTTTCTCAGAAAGATTCCTTCCAGTTTTGAACGGAAGATATTTCCTTTTTCAGCACAGCCCTCTATGGGCATCCAAATATCCCTTTGCCAATTCCACAATAACAGCCTTAGCGAAAGGCTTCTTGAAAGGAAAGATGTAACTCTGTGAGAAGAGTTAACAGAACACAGCGCAGTTTCTCAGAAAGCTTCTTTCCAGGTTTGAACGGAAGATATTTCCTTATTCAGCATAGCCCTCCCTCGGCTTCCAAATATCCATTTGCCAATTCCACAAGAACATCCTTAGCGAAAGGCTTCTTGAAGGGAAAGATGTAACTCTGTGAGATGAATTAACAGAACACAGAGCAGTATCTCAGAAAGCTTCTTTCCGGTTTTGAACGGAAGATATTTCCTTTTTCACCATAGTCCTCTATGGGCTTCCAAATATCCCTTTGCCAATTAGACAAGAACAGGCATAGCGAAAGGCTTCTTGAAGGGAAAGATGTAACTCTGAGAGATGAATTAACAGAACACAGAGCAGTTTCTCAGAAAGCTTCTTTCCAGTTTTGAACGGAAGATATGTCCTTTTTCACCAAAGCCCTCTATGGGCTTCCAAATATCCCTTTGCCAATTCCACAAGAACAGCCTTAGCGAAAGGCTTCTTGAAGGGAGAGATGTAACTCTGTGAGATGAATTAACAGAACACAGAGTAGTATCTCAGAAAGCTTCTTTCCGGTTTTGAATGGAAGATATTTCCTTTTTCACCATAGTCCTCTATGGGCTTCCAAATATCCCTTTGCCAATTAGACAAGAACAGGCTTAGCGAAAGGCTTCTTGAAGGGAAAGATGTAACTCTGAGAGATGAATTAACAGAACACAGAGCAGTTTCTCAGAACGCTTCTTTCCAGTTTTGAACGGAAGATATGTCCTTTTTCACCAAAGCCCTCTATGGGCTTCCAAATATCCCTTTGCCAATTCCACAAGAACAGCCTTAGCGAAAGGCTTCTTGAAGGGCAAGATGTAACTCTGTGAGATGAATTAACAGAACACAGAGCAGTTTCTCAGAAAGCTTCTTTCCAGTTTTGAACGGAAGATATTTCCTTTTTCACCATAGCCCTCTATGGGTTTCCAAATATCCCTTTGCCAATTCCACAAGAACAGCCTTAGCGAAAGGCTTCTTGAAAGGAAAGATGTAACTCTGTGAGATGAATTTACAGAACACAGAGCAGTTTCTCAGAAAGTTTCTTTCCAGTTTGGAACGGAAGATATTTCCTTTTTCACCATAGCCCTCTATGGGCTTCCAAATATCCCTTTGCCAATTCCACAAGAACAGCCTTAGCGAAAGGCTTCTTGAAGGGAAAGATGTAACTCTGTGAGATGAATTCACAGAACACAGAGCAGTTTCTCAGAAAGCTTCTTTCCAGTTTTGAACGGAAGATATTTCCTTTTACACCATAGCCCTCTATGGGCTTCCAAATATCACTTTGCCAATTCCATAAGAACAGCCTTAGCGAAAGGCTTCTTGAAGGGAAAGATGAAACTCTGTGATATGAATTAACAGAACACAGAGCAGTTTCTCAGAAAGCTTCTTTCCGGTTTTGAACGGAAGATATTTCCTTTTTCACCATAACCCTCTATGGGCTTCCAAATATCCCTTTGCCAATTCCACAAGAACAGGCTTAGCGAAAGGCTTCTTGAAGGGAAATATGTAACTCTGTGAGATGAATTCACAGAACACAGAGCAGTTTCTCAGAAAGCTTCTTTCCAGTTTTGAACGGAAGATATTTCCTTTTTCACCAAAGCCCTCCATGGGCTTCCAAATATCCCTTTGCCAATTCCACAATAACAGCCTTAGCGAAAGGCTTCTTGAAGGGAAAGATGTATCTCTGCGAGATTAATTAACAGAACACCGAGCAGTTTCTCAGAAAGATTCCTTCCAGTTTTGAACGGAAGATATTTCCTTTTTCAACATAGCCCTCTAAGGGCTTCCAAATATCCCTTTGCCAATTCCACAAGAACAGCCTTAGCCAATGGCTTCTTGAAGGGAAAGATGTAACACTGTGAGATTAATTAAGAGAACACCGTGCAGTTTTTCAGAAAGCTTCTTTCCACTTTTGAACGGAAGATATTTCCTTTTTCACCATACCCCTCTATGGGCTTCCAAATATCCCTTTGCCAATTCCACAAGAACAGCCTTAGCGAAACGCTTCTTGAAGGGAAAGATGTAACTCTGTGAGATGAGTTAACAGAACACAGAGCAGTTTCTCAGAAAGCTTCTTTCCAGTTTTGAACGGAAGATATTTCCTTTTCACCATAGCCCTCTATGGGCTTCCAAATATCCCTTTGCCAATTCCACAAGAACAGGCTTACCGAAAGGCTTCTTGAAGGGAAAGTTGTAACTCTGTGAGATGAATTAACAGAACACAGAGCAGTTTCTCAGAAAGCTTCTTTCCAGTTTTGAACGGAAGATATTTCCTTTTTCACCATAGCCCTCTATGGGCTTCCAAATATCCCTTTGCCAATTCCACAAGAACAGCCTTAGCGAAAGGCTTCTAAAAGGGAAAGATGTAACTCTGTGAGATGAATTAAGAGAACACAGAGCAGTTTCTCAGAAAGATTACTTCCAGTTATGAACGGAAGATATTTCCTTTTTCACCATAGCCCTCTATGGGCTTCCAAATATCCCTTTGCCAATTCCTCAAGAACAGCCTTAGCGAAAGCCTTCTTGAAGGGAAAGATGTAACTCTGTGTGATGAATTAACAGAACAGATAGCAGTTTCTCAGAAAGCTTCTTTCCAGTTTTGAGCGGAAGATATTTCCTTTTTCACCATAGTCCTCTATGGGTTTCCATATATCCATTTGCCAATTCCACAAGAACAGCCTTAGCGAAAGGCTTCTTGAAGGGAAAGATGTAACTCTGTGAGATGAATTTACAGAACACAGAGCAGTTTCTCAGAAAGCTTCTTTCCAGTTTTGAACGGAAGATATTTCCTTTTTCACCATACCCATCTATGGGCTTCCAAATATCCCTTTGCCAATTCCACAAGAACAGCCTTAGCGAAAGGCTTCTTGAAGGGAAAGATGTAACTCTGTGAGATGAATTAACAGAACACAGAGCAGTTTCTCAGAAAGCTTCTTTCCAGTTTTCAACGGAAGATATTTCCTTTTTCACCATAGCCCTCTATGGGCTTCCAAATATCAATTTGCCAATTTCACAAGAACAGCCTTAGCGAAAGGCTTCTTGAGGGGAAAGATGTAACTCTGTGAGATGAATTAACAGAACACAGAGCAGTTTCTCAGAAAGATTCCTTCCAGTTTTGAACGGAAGATATTTCCTTTTTCAGCACAGCCCTCTATGGGCATCCAAATATCCCTTTGCCATTCCACAAGAACAGCCTTAGCGAAAGGCTTCTTGAAAGGAAAGATGTAACTCTGTGAGATGAGTTAACAGAACACAGCGCAGTTTCTCAGAAAGATTTCTTCCAGATTTGAACGGAAGATATTTCCTTTTTCAGCACAGCCCTCTATGGGCATCCAAATATCCCTTTGCCAATTCCACAAGAACAGCCTTAGCGAAAGGCTTCTCGAAAGGAAAGATGTAACTCTGTGAGATGAGTTAACAGAACACAGCGCAGTTTCTCAGAAAGCTTCTTTCCAGTTTTGAACGGAAGATATTTCCTTATTCAACATAGCCCTCCCTCGGCTTCCAAATATCCCTTTGCCAATTCCACAAGAACAGCCTTAGCGAAAGTCTTCTTGAAGGGAAAATATGTAGCTCTGTGAGATGAATTAACAGAACACAGAGCAGTTTCTCAGAAAGCTTCTTTCCGGTTTTGAACGGAAGATATTTCCTTTTTCACCATAGCCCTCTATGGGCTTCCAAATATCCCTTTGCCAATTCCACAAGAACAGGCTTAGCGAAAGGCTTCTTGAAGGGAAATATGTAACTGTGTGAGATTAAATAAGAGAACACAGAGCAGTTTCTCAGAAAGCTTCCTTCCGGTTTTGAACGGAAGATATTTCCTCTTTCACCATAGCCCTCTATGGGCTTCCAAATATCCCTTTGCCAATTCCACAAGAAGGGCCTTAGCGAAAGGCTTCTTGAAGGGAAAGATGTAACTCTGTGAGATGAATTAAGACAACACAGAGCAGTTTCTCAGAAAGCTTCTTTCCGGTTTTGAACGGAAGATAGTTCCTTTTACAGCATAGCTCTCTATGGGCTTCCAAATATCCCTTTGCCAATTCCACAAGAACAGCCTTAGCAAAAGGCTTTTTGAAGGGAAAGATGTAACTCTGTGAGATGAATTAACAGAACAGAGAGCAGTTTCTCAGAAAGCTACTTTCCAGTTTTGAACGGAAGATATTTCCTTTTCCACCATAGCCCTCTATGGGCTTCCAAATATCCCTTTGCCAATTCCACAAGAACAGCCTTAGCGAAAGGCTTCTTGAAGGGAAAGATGTAACTCTGTGAGATGAATTCTCAGAACACAGAGCAGTTTCTCAGAAAGCTTCTTTCCAGTTTTGAACGGAAGATATTTTCTTTTTCAAAATAGCCATCTGTGGGCTTCCAAATATCCCTTTGCCAATTCCACAAGAACAGCCTTAGCGAAAGGCTTCTTGAAGGGAAAGATGTAACTCTGTGAGATGAATTAACAGAACACAGAGCAGTTTCTCAGAAAGCTTCTTTCCAGTTTGGAATGGAAGATATTTCCTTTTTCACCATAGCCCTCTATGGGCTTCCAAATATCCCTTTGCCAATTCCTCAAGAACAGCCTTAGCGAAAGGCTTCTTGAAGGGAAAGATGTAACTCTGTGAGATGAATTAACAGAACACAGAGCAGTTTCTCAGAAAGCTTCTTTCCGGTTTTGAACGGAAGATATTTCCTTTTTCACCATAGCCCTCTATTGGCTTCCAAATATCCCTTTCCCAATTCCACAAGAACAGCCTTAGCGAAAGGCTTCTTGAAGGGAAAGATGTAACTCTCTGAGATGAATTCACAGAACACAGAGCAGTTTCTCAGAAAGCTTCTTTCCAGTTTTGAAAGGAAGATATTTCCTTTTTCACCATAGCCATCTGTGGGCTTCCAAATATCCCTTTGCCAATTCCACAAGAACAGCCTTAGCGAAAGGCTTCTTGAAGGGAAAGATGTAACGCGGTGAGATGAATTACGAGAACTCAGAGCAGTTTCTCAGAAAGCTTCTTTCCGGTTTTGAACGAAAGGTACTTCCTCTTTCACCATAGCTCTCTATGGACTTCCAAGTATCCCTTTCCCAATTCCCCAAGAACAGCCTTAGCGAAAGGCTTCTTGAAGGGAAAGATGTAACTCTGTGAGATGAATTAACAGAACACAGAGCAGTTTCTCAGAAAGATTACTTCCAGTTAGGAACGGAAGATATTTCCTTTTTCACCATAGCCCTCTATGGGCTTCCTAATATCCCTTTGCCAATTCCAGAAGAACAGCCTTAGCGAAAGGCTTCTTGAAAGGAAAGATGTAACGCTGTGAGATGAGTTAACAGAACACAGCGCAGTTTCTCAGAAAGATTCCTTCCAGTTTTGAACGGAAGATATTTCCTTTTTCAGCACAGCCCTCTATGGGCATCCAAATATCCCTTTGCCAATTCCACAAGAACAGCCTTAGCGAAAGGCTTCTTGAAAGGAAAGACGTAACTCTGTGAGATGAATTAACAGAACACAGAGCAGTTTCTCAGAAAGCTTCTTTCCAGTTTTGAACGGAAGATATTTCCTTTTTCACCATAGCCCTCTATGGGCTTCCAAATATCAATTTGCCAATTTCACAAGAACAGCCTTAGCGAAAGGCTTCTTGAGGGGAAAGATGTAACTCTGTGAGATGAATTAACAGAACACAGAGCAGTTTCTCAGAAAGATTCCTTCCAGTTTTGAACGGAAGATATTTCCTTTTTCAGCACAGCCCTCTATGGGCATCCAAATATCCCTTTTCCAATTCCACAAGAACAGCCTTAGCGAAAGGCTTCTTGAAAGGATAGATGTAACGCTGTGAGATGAGTTAACAGAACACAGCGCAGTTTCTCAGAAAGATTCCTTCCAGTTTTGAACGGAAGATATTTCCTTTTTCAGCATAGCCCTCCCTCGGCTTCCAAATATCCCTTTGCCAATTCCACAAGAACATCCTTAGCGAAAGGCTTCTTGAAGGGAAAGATGTAACTCTGTGAGATGAATTAACAGAACACAGAGCAGTTTCTCAGAAAGCTTCTTTCCGGTTTTGAACGGAAGATATTTCCTTTTTCACCATAGCCCTCTATGGGCTTCCAAATATCCCTTTGCCAATTCCACAAGAAGGGCCTTAGCGAAAGGCTTCTTGAAGGGAAAGATGTAACTCTGTGAGATGAATTAAGAGAACACAGAGCAGTTTCTCAGAAAGCTTCTTTCCGGTTTTGAACGGAAGATATTTCCTTATTCAGCATAGCCCTCCCTGGGCTTCCAAATATCCCTTTGCCAATTCCACAAGAACATCCTTAGCGAAAGGCTTCTTGAAGGGAAAGATGTAACTCTGTGAGATGAATTAACAGAACACAGAGCAGTTTCTCAGAAAGTTTCTTTCCGGTTTTGAACGGAAGATATTTCCTTTTCCACCATAGCCCTCTATGGGCTTCCAAATATCCCTTCGCCAATTCCACAAGAACAGCCTTAGCGAAAGGCTTCTTGAAGGGAAAGATGTAACTCTGTGAGATGAATTAACAGAACACAGAGCAGTTTCTCAGAAAGCTTCTTTCCAGTTTTGAACTGAAGAAATTTCCTTTTTCACCATAGCCCTCTATGGGCTTCCAAGTATCCCTTTCCCAATTCCACAAGAACAGCCTTAGCGAAAGGCTTCTTGAAGGGAAAGATGTAACTCTGTGAGATGAATTAATAGAACACAGAGCAGTTTCTCAGAAAGCTTTTTTCCAGTTTTGAACGGACGATATTTCCTTTTTCACCTTAGCCTTCTAGGGGCTTCCAAATATCCCTTTGCCAATTCCACAAGAACAGCCTTAGCGAAAGGCTTCTTGAAGGGAAAGATGTAACTCTGTGAGATGAATTAACAGAACACAGAGCAGTTTCTCAGAAAGCTTCTTTCCCGTTTTGAACGGAAGATATTTCCTTTTTCAGCGTAGCCGTCTATGGGCTTCTAAATCCCTTTGCCTATTCCACAAGAAAAGCCTTAGCGAAAGTCTTCTTGAAGTTAAAGATGTAACTCTGTGAGATGAATTAACAGAACACAGAGCAGTTTCTCAGAAAGCTTCTTTCCAGTTTTGAACGGAAGATATTTCCTTATTCAGCATAGCCCTCCCTAGGCTTCCAAATATCCCTTTGCCAATTCCACAAGAACATCCTTAGCGAAAGGCTTCTTGAAGGGTAAGATGTAACTCTGTGAGATGAATTAACAGAACACAGAGCAGTTTCTCACAGAGCTTCTTTCCGGTTTTGAACGGAAGATATTTCCTTTTTCACCATAGCCCTCTATGGGCTTCCAAATATCCCTTTGCCAATTCCACAAGAACAGGCTTAGCGAAAGGCTTCTTGAAGGGAAATATGTAACTCTGTGAGATTAATTAAGAGAACACAGAACAGTTTCTCAGAAAGCTTCTTTCCAGTTTTGAACGGAAGATATTTCCTTTTCCACCATAGCCCTCTATGGGCTTTCAAATATCCCTTTGCCAATTCCACAAGAACAGTCTTAGCGAAAGGCTTCTTGAAGGGAAAGATGTAACTCTGTGAGATGAATTAACAGAACACAGAGCAGTTTCTCAGCAAGCTTCTTTCCAGTTTTGAACGGAAGATATTTCCTTTTTCACCATAGCCCTCTATGGGCTTCCAAATATCCCTTTGCCAATTCCACAAGAACAGCCTTAGCGAAAGGCTTCTTGAAGGGAAAGATGTAACTCTGTGAGATGAATTAACAGAACACAGAGCAGTTTCTCAGAAAGATTACTTCCAGTTAGGAACGGAAGATATTTCCTTTTTCACCATAGCCCTCCATGGGCTTCCAAATATCCCTTTGCCAATTCCACAAGAACAGCCTTAGCGAAAGGCTTCTTGAAAGGAAAGATGTAACTCTGTGAGATGAATTAACAGAACACAGAGCAGTTTCTCAGAAAGCTTCTTTCCAGTTTTGAACGGAAGATATTTCCTTTTTCACCATAGCCCTCTATGGGCTTCCAAATATCAATTTGCCAATTTCACAAGAACAGCCTTAGCGAAAGGCTTCTTGAGGGGAAAGATGTAACTCTGTGAGATGAATTAACAGAACACAGAGCAGTTTCTCAGAAAGATTCCTTCCAGTTTTGAACGGAAGATATTTCCTTTTTCAGCACAGCCCTCTATGGGCATCCAAATATCCCTTTGCCAATTCCACAAGAACAGCCTTAGCGAAAGGCTTCTTGAAAGGAAAGATGTAACGCTGTGAGATGAGTTAACAGAACACAGCGCAGTTTCTCAGAAAGATTCCTTCCAGTTTTGAACGGAAGATATTTCCTTTTTCAGCATAGCCCTCCCTCGGCTTCCAAATATCCCTTTGCCAATTCCACAAGAACATCCTTAGCGAAAGGCTTCTTGAAGGGAAAGATGTAACTCTGTGAGATGAATTAACAGAACACAGAGCAGTTTCTCAGAAAGCTTCTTTCCGGTTTTGAACGGAAGATATTTCCTTTTTCACCATAGCCCTCTATGGGCTTCCAAATATCCCTTTGCCAATTCCACAAGAACAGGCTTAGCGAAAGGCTTCTTGAAGGGAAATATGTAACTCTGTGAGATGAATTAACAGAACACAGAGCAGTTTCTCAGAACGCTTCCTTCCGGTTTTGAACGGAAGATATTTCCTTTTTCACCATAGCCCTCTATGGGCTTCCAAATATCCCTTTGCCAATTCCACAAGAAGGGCCTTAGCGAAAGGCTTCTTGAAGGGAAAGATGTAACTCTGTGAGATGAATTAAGAGAACACAGAGCAGTTTCTCAGAAAGCTTCTTTCCGGTTTTGAACGGAAGATATTTCCTTATTCAGCATAGCCCTCCCTGGGCTTCCAAATATCCCTTTGCCAATTCCACAAGAACATCCTTAGCGAAAGGCTTCTTGAAGGGAAAGATGTAACTCTGTGAGATGAATTAACAGAACACAGAGCAGTTTCTCAGAAAGCTTCTTTCCGGTTTTGAACGGAAGATATTTCCTTTTCCACCATAGCCCTCTATGGGCTTCCAAATATCCCTTCGCCAATTCCACAAGAACAGCCTTAGCGAAAGGCTTCTTCAAGGGAAAGATGTAACTCTGTGAGATGAATTAACAGAACACAGAGCAGTTTCTCAGAAAGCTTCTTTCCAGTTTTGAACTGAAGAAATTTCCTTTTTCACCATAGCCCTCTATGGGCTTCCAAGTATCCCTTTCCCAATTCCACAAGAACAGCCTTAGCGAAAGGCTTCTTGAAGGGAAAGATGTAACTCTGTGAGATGAATTAATAGAACACAGAGCAGTTTCTCAGAAAGCTTTTTTCCAGTTTTGAACGGACGATATTTCCTTTTTCACCATAGCCTTCTAGGGGCTTCCAAATATCCCTTTGCCAATTCCACAAGAACAGCCTTAGCGAAAGGCTTCTTGAAGGGAAAGATGTAACTCTGTGAGATGAATTAACAGAACACAGAGCAGTTTCTCAGAAAGCTTCTTTCCCGTTTTGAACGGAAGATATTTCCTTTTTCAGTGTAGCCGTCTATGGGCTTCTAAATCCCTTTGCCTATTCCACAAGAAAAGCCTTAGCGAAAGTCTTCTTGAAGGGAAAGATGTAACTCTGTGAGATGAATTAACAGAACACAGAGCAGTTTCTCAGAAAGCTTCTTTCCAGTTTTGAACGGAAGATATTTCCTTATTCAGCATAGCCCTCCCTAGGCTTCCAAATATCCCTTTGCCAATTCCACAAGAACATCCTTAGCGAAAGGCTTCTTGAAGGGTAAGATGTAACTCTGTGAGATGAATTAACAGAACACAGAGCAGTTTCTCACAGAGCTTCTCTCCGGTTTTGAACGGAAGATATTTCCTTTTTCACCATAGCCCTCTATGGGCTTCCAAATATCCCTTTGCCAATTCCACAAGAACAGGCTTAGCGAAAGGCTTCTTGAAGGGAAATATGTAACTCTGTGAGATTAATTAAGAGAACACAGAACAGTTTCTCAGAAAGCTTCTTTCCAGTTTTGAACGGAAGATATTTCCTTTTTCACCATAGCCCTCTATGGGCTTTCAAATATCCCTTTGCCAATTCCACAAGAACAGTCTTAGCGAAAGGCTTCTTGAAGGGAAAGATGTAACTCTGTGAGATGAATTAACAGAACACAGAGCAGTTTCTCAGCAAGCTTCTTTCCAGTTTTGAACGGAAGATATTTCCTTTTTCACCATAGCCCTCTATGGGCTTCCAAATATCCCTTTGCCAATTCCACAAGAACAGCCTTAGCGAAAGGCTTCTTGAAGGGAAAGATGTAACTCTGTGAGATGAATTAACAGAACACAGAGCAGTTTCTCAGAAAGATTACTTCCAGTTAGGAACGGAAGATATTTCCTTTTTCACCATAGCCCTCCATGGGCTTCCAAATATCCCTTTGCCAATTCCACAAGAACAGCCTTAGCGAAAGGCTTCTTGAAGGGAAAGATGTCACTCGGTGAGATGAATTAAAAGAACACAGAGCAGTTTCTCAGAAAGCTTCTTTCCAGTTTAGAACGGAACATATTTCCTTTTTCACCATAGCCCTCTATGGGCTTCGAAATATCCCTTTGCCAATTCCACAAGAACAGCGTTAGCGAAAGGCTTCTTGAAGGGCAAGATGTAACTCTGTGAGATGAATTCACAGAACACAGGGCAGTTTCTCTGAAAGCTTCTTTCCAGTTTTGAACGGAAAATATTTCCTTTTTCACCATAGCCCTCTATGGTCTTCCAAATATCCCTTTGCCAATTCCACAACAAGAGCCTTAGCGAAAGACTTCTTGAAGGGAAAGATGTAACTCTGTGAGATGAATTAAGAGAACACAGAGCAGTTTCTCAGAAAGCTTCTTTCCAGTTTTGAATGGAAGATATTTCCTTTTTCACCATAGCCCTTTATGGGCTTCGAAATATCACTTTGCCAATTCCACAAGAACAGCCTTAGCGAAAGTCTTCTTGAAGGGAAAGATGTAACTCTGTGAGATGAATTAATATAACACAGAGCAGTTAATCAGAAACCTTCTTTCCAGTTTTGAACGGAAGATATTTCCTTTTTCACCATAGCCCCCTATGGGCTTACAAATATCCCTTTGCCAATTCCAAAAGAACAGCCTTAGCGGAAGACTTCTTGAAGGGAAAGATGTAACTCTGTGAGTTGAATTAACAGAACACAGAGCAGTTTCTCAGAAAGCTTCTTTCCAGTTTTAACGGAAGATATTTCCTTTTTCACCATAGCCCTCTATGGGCTTCCAAATATCCCTTTGCCAATTCCACAAGAACAGCCTTAGCGAAAGGCTTCTTGAAGGGAAAGATGTAACTCTGTGAGATGAATTACGAGAACTCAGAGCAGTTTCTCAGAAAGCTTCTTTCCGGTTTTGAATGAAAGGTACTTCCTCTTTCACCATAGCCCTCTATGGACTTCCAAGTATCCCTTTCCCAATTCCCCAAGAAAAGCCTTAGCGAAAGGCTTCTTGAAGGGAAAGATGTAACTCTGTGAGATGAAATAATAGAACACAGAGCAGTTTCTCAGAAAGCTTTTTTCCAGTTTTGAACGGAAGATATTTCCTTTTTCACCAAAGCCCTCTAGGGGCTTCCAAATATCCCTTTGCCAATTCCACAAGAACAGCCTTAGCGAAAGGCTTCTTGAAGGGAAAGATGTAACTCTGTGAGATGAATTACTAGAACTCAGAGCAGTTTCTCAGAAAGCTTCTCTCCCTTTTTCAACGGAATATATTTCCTTTTTCACCATAGCCCCTGTGGACTTCCAAATATCCCTTTGCCAATTCCACAAGAACAGCCTTAGCGAAAGGCTTCTTGAAGGGAAAGATGTAACTCTGAGAGATGAATTACGAGGACTCAGAGCAGTTTCTCAGAAAGATTCCTTCCGATTTTGAACGGAAGATATTTCCTTTTTCACCATAGCCCTCTATGGGCTTCCAAATATCCCTTTGCCAATTCCACAAGAAGGGCCTTAGCGAAAGGCTTCTTGAAGGGAAAGATGTAACTCTGTGAGATGAATTAACAGAACACAGAGCAGTTTCTCAGAAAGCTTCTTTCCGGTTTTGAACGGAAGATATTTCCTTTTCCACCATAGCCCTCTATGGGCTTCCAAATATCCCTTCGCCAATTCCACAAGAACAGCCTTAGCGAAAGGCTTCTTGAAAGGAAAGATGTAACTCTGTGAGATGAATTAACAGAACACAGAGCAGTTTCTCAGAAAGCTTCTTTCCAGTTTTGAACGGAAGAAATTTCCTTTTTCACCATAGCCCTCTATGGGCTTCCAAGTATCCCTTTCCCAATTCCACAAGAACAGCCTTAGCGAAAGGCTTCTTGAAGGGAAAGATGTAACTCTGTGAGATGAATTAATAGAACACAGAGCAGTTTCTCAGAAAGCTTTTTTCCGGTTTTGAACGGACGATATTTCCTTTTTCACCATAGCCCTCTATGGGCTTCCAAATATCCCTTTGCCAATTCCACAAGAACAGCCTTAGCGAAAGGCTTCTTGAAGGGAAAGATGTAACTCTGTGAGATGAATTAACAGAACACAGAGCAGTTTCTCAGAAAGCTTCTTTCCCGTTTTGAACGGAAGATAGTTCCTTTTTCAGCGTAGCCGTCTATGGGCTTCTAAATCCCTTTGCCTATTCCACAAGAAAAGCCTTAGCGAAAGTCTTCTTGAAGTTAAAGATGTAACTCTGTGAGATGAATTAACAGAACACAGAGCAGTTTCTCAGAAAGCTTCCTTCCAGTTTTCAACGGAAGATATTTCCTTATTCAGCATAGCCCTCCCTAGGCTTCCAAATATCCCTTTGCCAATTCCACAAGAACATCCTTAGCGAAAGGCTTCTTGAAGGGAAAGATGTAACTCTGTGAGATGAATTAACAGAACACAGAGCAGTTTCTCAGAAAGCTTCTTTCCAGTTTTGAACGGAAGATATTTCCTTATTCAGCATAGCCCTCCCTAGGCTTCCAAATATCCCTTTCCCAATTCCACAAGAACAGCCTTAGCGAAAGGCTTCTTGAAGGGAAAGGTGTAACTCTGTGAGATGAATTAACAGAACACCGAGCAGTTTCTCAGAAAGATTCCTTCCAGATTTGAACGGAAGATATTTCGTTTTTCAGCACAGCCCTCTATGGGCATCCAAATATCCCTTTGCCAATTCCACAAGAACAGCCTTAGCGAAAGGCTTCTTGAAAGGAAAGATGTAACTCTGTGAGAAGAGTTAACAGAACACAGAGCAGTTTCTCAGAAAGATTCCTTCCAGTTTTGAACGGAAGATATTTCCTTTTTCAGCACAGCACTCTATGGGCATCCAAATATCCCTTTGCCAATTCCACAATAACAGCCTTAGCGAAAGGCTTCTTGAAAGGAAAGATGTAACTCTGTGAGATGAGTTAACAGAACACAGCGCAGTTTCTCAGAAAGCTTCTTTCCAGGTTTGAACGGAAGATATTTCCTTATTCAGCATAGCCCTCCCTCGGCTTCCAAATATCCATTTGCCAATTCCACAAGAACATCCTTAGCGAAAGGCTTCTTGAAGGGAAAGATGTAACTCTGTGAGATGAATTAACAGAACACAGAGCAGTATCTCAGAAAGCTTCTTTCCGGTTTTGAACGGAAGATATTTCCTTTTTCACCATAGCCCTCTATGGGCTTCCAAATATCCCTTTGCCAATTCCACAAGAACAGCCTCAGCGAAAGGCTTCTTGAAGGGAAAGATGTAACTCTGTGAGATGAATTAATAGAACACAGAGCAGTTTCTCAGAAAGCTTTTTTCCAGTTTTGAACGGACGATATTTCCTTTTTCACCATAGCCTTCTAGGGGCTTCCAAATATCCCTTTGCCAATTCCACAAGAACAGACTTAGCGAAAGGCTTCTTGAAGGGAAAGATGTAACTCTGTGAGATGAATTAACAGAACACAGAGCAGTTTCTCAGAAAGCTTCTTTCCCGTTTTGAACGGAAGATATTTCCTTTTTCAGCGTAGCCGTCTATGGGCTTCTAAATCCCTTTGCCTATTCCACAAGAACAGCCTTAGCGAAAGTCTTCTTGAAGTTAAAGATGTAACTCTGTGAGATGAATTAACAGAACACAGAGCAGTTTCTCAGAAAGCTTCTTTCCAGTTTTGAACGGAAGATATTTCCTTATTCAGCATAGCCCTCCCTAGGCTTCCAAATATCCCTTTGCCAATTCCACAAGAACATCCTTAGCGAAAGGCTTCTTGAAGGGTAAGATGTAACTCTGTGAGATGAATTAACAGAACACAGAGCAGTTTCTCACAGAGCTTCTTTCCGGTTTTGAACGGAAGATATTTCCTTTTTCACCATAGCCCTCTATGGGCTTCCAAATATCCCTTTGCCAATTCCACAAGAACAGGCTTAGCGAAAGGCTTCTTGAAGGGAAATATGTAACTCTGTGAGATTAATTAAGAGAACACAGAACAGTTTCTCAGAAAGCTTCTTTCCAGTTTTGAACGGAAGATATTTCCTTTTTCACCATAGCCCGCTATGGGCTTTCAAATATCCCTTTGCCAATTCCACAAGAACAGTCTTAGCGAAAGGCTTCTTGAAGGGAAAGATGTAACTCTGTGAGATGAATTAACAGAACACAGAGCAGTTTCTCAGCAAGCTTCTTTCCAGTTTTGAACGGAAGATATTTCCTTTTTCACCATAGCCCTCTATGGGCTTCCAAATATCCCTTTGCCAATTCCACAAGAACAGCCTTAGCGAAAGGCTTCTTGAAGGGAAAGATGTAACTCTGTGAGATGAATTAACAGAACACAGAGCAGTTTCTCAGAAAGATTACTTCCAGTTAGGAACGGAAGATATTTCCTTTTTCACCATAGCCCTCCATGGGCTTCCAAATATCCCTTTGCCAATTCCACAAGAACAGCCTTAGCGAAAGGCTTCTTGAAAGGAAAGATGTAACTCTGTGAGATGAATTAACAGAACACAGAGCAGTTTCTCAGAAAGCTTCTTTCCAGTTTTGAACGGAAGATATTTCCTTTTTCACCATAGCCCTCTATGGGCTTCCAAATATCAATTTGCCAATTTCACAAGAACAGCCTTAGCGAAAGGCTTCTTGAGGGGAAAGATGTAACTCTGTGAGATGAATTAACAGAACACAGAGCAGTTTCTCAGAAAGATTCCTTCCAGTTTTGAACGGAAGATATTTCCTTTTTCAGCACAGCCCTCTATGGGCATCCAAATATCCCTTTGCCAATTCCACAAGAACAGCCTTAGCGAAAGGCTTCTTGAAAGGAAAGATGTAACGCTGTGAGATGAGTTAACAGAACACAGCGCAGTTTCTCAGAAAGATTCCTTCCAGTTTTGAACGGAAGATATTTCCTTTTTCAGCATAGCCCTCCCTCGGCTTCCAAATATCCCTTTGCCAATTCCACAAGAACATCCTTAGCGAAAGGCTTCTTGAAGGGAAAGATGTAACTCTGTGAGATGAATTAAAAGAACACAGAGCAGTTTCTCAGAAAGCTTCTTTCCGGTTTTGAACGGAAGATATTTCCTTTTTCACCATAGCCCTCTATGGGCTTCCAAATATCCCTTTGCCAATTCCACAAGAACAGGCTTAGCGAAAGGCTTCTTGAAGGGAAATATGTAACTCTGTGAGATGAATTAACAGAACACAGAGCAGTTTCTCAGAACGCTTCCTTCCGGTTTTGAACGGAAGATATTTCCTTTTTCACCATAGCCCTCTATGGGCTTCCAAATATCCCTTTGCCAATTCCACAAGAAGGGCCTT
The DNA here is from genome assembly GCF_047675955.1 of Chlorocebus sabaeus. Taxonomy (NCBI): domain Eukaryota; kingdom Metazoa; phylum Chordata; class Mammalia; order Primates; family Cercopithecidae; genus Chlorocebus; species Chlorocebus sabaeus. The sequence continues at coordinate 2,030,109 of NW_027327482.1, read as the reverse complement.
AGCGAAAGGCTTCTTGAAGGGAATGATGTAACTCTGTGAGATGAATTAAGAGAACACAGAGCAGTTTCTCAGAAAGCTTCTTTCCGGTTTTGAACGGAAGATATTTCCTTATTCAGCATAGCCCTCCCTGGGCTTCCAAATATCCCTTTGCCAATTCCACAAGAACATCCTTAGCGAAAGGCTTCTTGAAGGGAAAGATGTAACTCTGTGAGATGAATTAACAGAACACAGAGCAGTTTCTCAGAAAGCTTCTTTCCGGTTTTGAACGGAAGATATTTCCTTTTCCACCATAGCCCTCTATGGGCTTCCAAATATCCCTTCGCCAATTCCACAAGAACAGCCTTAGCGAAAGGCTTCTTCAAGGGAAAGATGTAACTCTGTGAGATGAATTAACAGAACACAGAGCAGTTTCTCAGAAAGCTTCTTTCCAGTTTTGAACTGAAGAAATTTCCTTTTTCACCATAGCCCTCTATGGGCTTCCAAGTATCCCTTTCCCAATTCCACAAGAACAGCCTTAGCGAAAGGCTTCTTGAAGGGAAAGATGTAACTCTGTGAGATGAATTAATAGAACACAGAGCAGTTTCTCAGAAAGCTTTTTTCCAGTTTTGAACGGACGATATTTCCTTTTTCACCATAGCCTTCTAGGGGCTTCCAAATATCCCTTTGCCAATTCCACAAGAACAGCCTTAGCGAAAGGCTTCTTGAAGGGAAAGATGTAACTCTGTGAGATGAATTAACAGAACACAGAGCAGTTTCTCAGAAAGCTTCTTTCCCGTTTTGAACGGAAGATATTTCCTTTTTCAGCGTAGCCGTCTATGGGCTTCTAAATCCCTTTGCCTATTCCACAAGAAAAGCCTTAGCGAAAGTCTTCTTGAAGGGAAAGATGTAACTCTGTGAGATGAATTAACAGAACACAGAGCAGTTTCTCACAGAGCTTCTTTCCGGTTTTGAACGGAAGATATTTCCTTTTTCACCATAGCCCTCTATGGGCTTCCAAATATCCCTTTGCCAATTCCACAAGAACAGGCTTAGCGAAAGGCTTCTTGAAGGGAAATATGTAACTCTGTGAGATTAATTAAGAGAACACAGAACAGTTTCTCAGAAAGCTTCTTTCCAGTTTTGAACGGAAGATATTTCCTTTTTCACCATAGCCCTCTATGGGCTTTCAAATATCCCTTTGCCAATTCCACAAGAACAGTCTTAGCGAAAGGCTTCTTGAAGGGAAAGATGTAACTCTCTGAGATGAATTAACAGAACACAGAGCAGTTTCTCAGAAAGCTTCTTTCCAGTTTTGAACGGAAGATATTTCCTTTTTCACCATAGCCCTCTATGGGCTTCCAAATATCCCTTTGCCAATTCCACAAGAACAGCCTTAGCGAAAGGCTTCTTGAAGGGAAAGATGTAACTCTGTGAGATGAATTAACAGAACACAGAGCAGTTTCTCAGAAAGATTACTTCCAGTTAGGAACGGAAGATATTTCCTTTTTCACCATAGCCCTCCATGGGCTTCCAAATATCCCTTTGCCAATTCCACAAGAACAGCCTTAGCGAAAGGCTTCTTGAAGGGAAAGATGTCACTCGGTGAGATGAATTAAAAGAACACAGAGCAGTTTCTCAGAAAGCTTCTTTCCAGTTTTGAATGGAAGATATTTCCTTTTTCACCATAGCCCTCAATGGGCTTCCAAATATCCCTTTGCCAATTCCACAAGAACAGCCTTAGCGAAAGGCTTCTTGAAGGGAAAGATGTAACTCTGTGAGATGAATTCACAGAACACAGAGCAGTTTCTCAGAAAGCTTCTTTCCAGTTTTGAACGGAAGATATTTCCTTTTTCACCATAGCCCTCTATGGGCTTCTAAATATCCCTTTGCCAATTCCACAAGAACAGCCTTAGCGAGAGGCTTGTTGAAGGGAAAGATGTAGCTCTGTGAGATGAATTAACAGAACACAGAGCAGTTTCTCAGAAAGCTTCTTTCCAGTTTTGAACGGAAGATATTTCCTTTTTCACCATAGCCCTCTATGGGCTTCCAAATATCCCTTTGCCAATTCCACAAGAACAGCCTTAGAGAAAGGCTTCTTGAAGGGAAAGATGTAACTCTGTGAGATGAATTAACAAAACACAGAGCAGTTTCTCAGAAAGCTTCTTTCCAGTTTTGAACGGAAGAAATTTCCTTTCTCACCATAGCCCTCTGTGGGCTTCCAAATATCCGTTTGCCAATTCCAGAAGAACAGCCTTAGCGAAAGGCTTCTTGAAGGGAAAGATGTAACTCTGTGAGATGTATTAACAGAACACAGAGCAGTTTCTCAGAAAGCTTCTTTCCAGTTTTGAACGGAAGATATTTCCTTTTTCACCATAGCCCTCTATTTGCTTCCAAATATCCCTTTGCCAATTCCACAAGAACAGCTGTAGAGAAAGGCTTCTTGAAGGGAAAGATGTAACTCTTTAATATGAATTAACAGAACAGAGAGCAGTTTCTCAGAAAGCTTCTTTCCAGTTTTGAACGGAAGATATTTCCTTTTTCACCATAGCCCTCTATGGGCTTCCAAATATCCCTTTGCCAATTCCACAAGAACAGCCTTAGCGAAAGGCTTCTTGAAGGGAAAGATGTAGCTCTGTGAGATGAATTAACAGAACACAGAGCAGTTTCTCAGAAAGCTTCTTTCCAGTTTTGAACGGAAGATATTTCCTTTTTCACCATAGCCCTCTATGGGCTTCCAAATATCCCTTTGCCAATTCCACAAGAACAGCCTTAGCGAAAGGCTTCTTGAAGGGAAATATGTAACTCTTTGAGATGAATTAAGAGAACACAGAGCAGTTTCTCCGAAAGCTTCTTTGCAGTTTTGATCGGAAGATATTTCCTTTTTCACCATAGCCCTCTATGTGCTTCCAAATATCCCTGTGCCAATTCCACAAGAACAGCCTTAGCGAAAGGCTTATTGAAGAGAAAGATGTAACTCTGTGAGATGAATTAACAGAACACAGAGCACTTTCTCAGAAAGCTTCTTTCCAGTTTTGAACGGAAGATATTTCCTTTTTCACCATAGCCCTCTATGGGCTTCTAAATATCCCTTTGCCAATTCCACAAGAACATCCTTAGCGAAAGGCTTCTTGAAGGGAAAGATGTAACTCTGTGAGATGAATTCACAGAACACAGAGCAGTTTCTCAGAAAGCTTCTTTCCGGTTTTGAACGGAAGATATTTCCTTTTTCACCCTAGCCCTCTATGGGCTTCCAAATATCCGTTTGCCAATTCCACAAGAACAGCCTTAGAGAAAGGCTTCTTGAAGGGAAAGATGTAACTCTTTGATATGAATTAACAGAACACAGAGCAGTTTCTCAGAAAGCTTCTTTCCGGTTTTGAACGGAAGATATTTCCTTTTTCACCATAGCCCTCTTTGGGCTTCCAAATATCCCTTTGCCAATTCCCCAAGAACAGCCTTAGCGAAAGGCTTCTTGAAGGGAAAGATGTAACTCTGTGAGATGAATTAACAGAACACAGAGCAGTTACTCAGAATGCTTCTTTCCAGTTTTGAATGGAAGATATTTCCTTTTTCACCATAGCCCTCAATGGGCTTCCAAATATCCCTTTGCCAATTCCACAAGAACAGCCTTAGCGAAAGGCTTCTTGAAGGGAAAGATGTAACTCTGTGAGATGAATTCACAGAACACAGAGCAGTTTCTCAGAAAGCTTCTTTCCAGTTTTGAACGGAAGATATTTCCTTTTTCACCATAGCCCTCTATGGGCTTCTAAATATCCCTTTGCCAATTCCACAAGAACAGCCTTAGCGAGAGGCTTGTTGAAGGGAAAGATGTAGCTCTGTGAGATGAATTAACAGAACACAGAGCAGTTTCTCAGAAAGCTTCTTTCCAGTTTTGAACGGAAGATATTTCCTTTTTCACCATAGCCCTCTATGGGCTTCCAAATATCCCTTTGCCAATTCCACAAGAACAGCCTTAGCGAAAGGCTTCTTGAAGGGAAAGATTTAACTCTGTGAGATGAATTAACAAAACACAGAGCAGTTTCTCAGAAAGCTTCTTTCCAGTTTTGAACGGAAGAAATTTCCTTTCTCACCATAGCCCTCTGTGGGCTTCCAAATATCCGTTTGCCAATTCCATAAGAACAGCCTTAGGGAAAGGCTTCTTGAAGGGAAAGATGTAACTCTGTGAGATGTATTAACAGAACACAGAGCAGTTTCTCAGAAAGCTTCTTTCCAGTTTTGAACGGAAGATATTTCCTTTTTCACCATAGCCCTCTATTTGCTTCCAAATATCCCTTTGCCAATTCCACAAGAACAGCTGTAGAGAAAGGCTTCTTGAAGGGAAAGATGTAACTCTTTAATATGAATTAACAGAACAGAGAGCAGTTTCTCAGAAAGCTTCTTTCCAGTTTTGAACGGAAGATATTTCCTTTTTCACCATAGCCCTCTATGGGATTCCAAATATCCCTTTGCCAATTCCACAAGAACAGCCTTAGCGAAAGGCTTCTTGAAGGGAAAGATGTAGCTCTGGGAGATGAATTAACAGAACACAGAGCAGTTTCTCAGAAAGCTTCTTTCCAGTTTTGAACGGAAGATATTTCCTTTTTCACCATAGCCCTCTATGGGCTTCCAAATATCCCTTTGCCAATTCCACAAGAACAGCCTTAGCGAAAGGCTTCTTGAAGGGAAATATGTAACTCTTTGAGATGAATTAAGAGAACACAGAGCAGTTTCTCCGAAAGCTTCTTTGCAGTTTTGATCGGAAGATATTTCCTTTTTCACCATAGCCCTCTATGTGCTTCCAAATATCCCTGTGCCAATTCCACAAGAACAGCCTTAGCGAAAGGCTTATTAAAGAGAAAGATGTAACTCTGTGAGATGAATTAACAGAACACAGAGCACTTTCTCAGAAAGCTTCTTTCCAGTTTTGAACGGAAGATATTTCCTTTTTCACCATAGCCCTCTATGGGCTTCTAAATATCCCTTTGCCAATTCCACAAGAACATCCTTAGCGAAAGGCTTCTTGAAGGGAAAGATGTAACTCTGTGAGATGAATTCACAGAACACAGAGCAGTTTCTCAGAAAGCTTCTTTCCGGTTTTGAACGGAAGATATTTCCTTTTTCACCCTAGCCCTCTATGGGCTTCCAAATATCCGTTTGCCAATTCCACAAGAACAGCCTTAGAGAAAGGCTTCTTGAAGGGAAAGATGTAACTCTTTGATATGAATTAACAGAACAAAGAGCAGTTTCTCAGAAAGCTTCTTTCCGGTTTTGAACGGAAGATATTTCCTTTTTCACCATAGCCCTCTTTGGGCTTCCAAATATCCCTTTGCCAATTCCCCAAGAACAGCCTTAGCGAAAGGCTTCTTGAAGGGAAAGATGTAACTCTGTGAGATGAATTAACAGAACACAGAGCAGTTACTCAGAATGCTTCTTTCCAGTTTTGAATGGAAGATATTTCCTTTTTCACCATAGCCCTCAATGGGCTTCCAAATATCCCTTTGCCAATTCCACAAGAACAGCCTTAGCGAAAGGCTTCTTGAAGGGAAAGATGTAACTCTGTGAGATGAATTAACAGAACACAGAGCAGTTTCTCAGAAAGCTTCTTTCCAGTTTTGAACGGAAGGTATTTCCTTTTTCACCATAGCCCTCTATGGGCTTCCAAATATCCCTTTGCCCATTCCAAAAGAACAGCCTGAAGGAAAGGCTTCTTGAAGGGCAAGATGTAACACTGTGAGATGAATTAACAGAACACAGAACAGTTTCTCAGAAAGCTTCTTTCCAGTTTTGAACGGAAGATATTTCCTTTTTCACCATAGCCTTTTATGGGCTTCCAAATATCCCTTTGCCAATTCCACAAGAACAGCCTTAGCGAATGGCTTCTTGAAGGGAAAGATGTAACTCTCTGAGATGAATTAACAGAACACAGAGCAGTTTCTCAGAGAGCTTCTTTCCAGTTTTGAACGGAAGATATTTCCTTTTTCACCATAGCCCTCTATGGGCTTCCAATTATCCCTTTGCCAATTCCACAAGAACAGCCTTAGCGAAAGACTTCTTGAAGGGAAAGATGTAACTCTGTGAGATGAATTAACAGAACACAGAGCAGTTTCTCAGAAAGCTTCTTTCCAGTTTTGAATGGAAGATATTTCCTTTTTCACCATAGCCATCCATGGGCTTCAAATATCCTTTTGCCAATTCCACAAGAACAGCCTTAGCGAAAGGCTTCTTGAAGGGAAAGATGTAACTCTGTGAGATGAATTCAGAGAACACAGAGCACTTTCTCAGAAAGCTTGTTTCCAGTTTTGAACGGAAGATATTTCCTTTTTCTCCATAGCCCTCTATGTGCTTCCAAATATCCCTTTGCCAATTCCACAAGAACAGCCTTAGCGAAAGGCTTCTTGAAGGGAAAGATGTAACACTGTGAGACGAATTCACAGAACACAGAGCAGTTTCTCAGAAAGCTTCTTTCCAGTTTTGAACGGAAGAAATTTCCTTTCTCACCATAGCCCTCTATGGGCTTCCAAATATCCGTTTGCCAATTCCATAAGAACAGCCTTAGCGAAAGGCTTCTTGAAGGGAAAGATGTAACTCTGTGAGATGAATTAAGAGACACAGAGCAGTTTCTCAGAAACCTTCTTTCCAGTTTTGAACGGAAGATATTTCCTTTTTCACCATAGCCCTCTATGGGCTTCCAAATATCCCTTTGCCAATTCCACAAGAACAGCCTTAGCGAAAGGCTTCTTGAAGGGAAAGATGTAACTCTGTGAGATGAATTAACAGAACACAGAGCAGTTTCTCAGAAAGCTTCTTTCCAGTTTTGAACGGAAGATATTTCCTTTTTCACCATAGCCCTCTATGGGCTTCCAAATATCCCTTTGCCAATTCCACAAGAACAGACTTAGCGAAAGGCTTCTTGAAGGGAAAGATGTAGCTCTGTGAGATGAATTAACAGAACACAGAGCAGTTTCTCAGAAAGCTTCTTTCCAGTTTTGAACGGAAGATATTTCCTTTTTCACCATAGCCCTCTATGGGCTTCCAAATATCCCTTTGCCAATTCCACAAGAACAGCCTTAGCGAAAGGCTTCTTAAAGGGAAAGATGTAACTCTGTGAGATGAATTAACAGAACACAGAGCAGTTTCTCAGAAAGCTTCTTTCCAGTTTTGAACGGAAGATATTTCCTTTTTCACCATAGCCATCTATGGGCTTCCAAATATCCCTTTGCCAATTCCAGAAGAACAGCCTTAGCGAAAGGCTTCTTGAAGGGAAAGATGTAACTCTGTGAGATGAATTAACAAAACACAGAGCAGTTTCTCAGAAAGCTTCTTTCCAGTTTTGAACGGAAGAAATTTCCTTTCTCACCATAGCCCTCTATGGGGTTCCAAATATCCGTTTGCCAATTCCATAAGAACAGCCTTAGCGAAAGGCTTCTTGAAGGGAAAGATGAAACTCTGTGAGATGAATTAACAGAACACAGAGCAGTTTCTCAGAAAGCTTCTTTCCAGTTTTGAACGGAAGATATTTCCTTTTTCACCATAGCCCTCTATGGGCTTCCAAATATCCCTTTGCCAATTCCACAAGAACAGCCTTAGAGAAAGGCTTCTTGAAGGGAAAGATGTAACTCTTTAATATGAATTAACAGAACAGAGAGCAGTTTCTCAGAAAGCTTCTTTCCAGTTTTGAACGGAAGATATTTCCTTTTTCACCATAGCCCTCTATGGGCTTCCAAATATCCCTTTCCCAATTCCACAAGAACAGCCTTAGCGAAAGACTTCTTGAAGGGAAAGATGTAACTCTGTGAGATGAATTAACAGAACACAGAGCAGTTTCTCAGAAAGCTTCTTTCCAGTTTTGAATGGAAGATATTTCCTTTTTCACCATAGCCCTCTATGGGCTTCTAAATATCCTTTTGCCAATTCCACAAGAAGAGCCTTAGCGAAAGGCTTCTTCAAGGGAAAGATGTAACTCTCTGAGATTAATTCACAGAACACAGAGCACTTTCACAGAAAGCTTGTTTCCAGTTTTGAACGGAAGATATTTCCTTTTTCACCATAGCCCTCTATGGGCTTCCAAATATCCCTTTGCCAATTCCACAAGAACAGCCTTAGCGAAAGGCTTCTTGAACGGAAAGATGTAACTCTGTGAGATGAATTAACAGAACACAGAGCAGTTTCTCAGAAAGCTTCTTTCCAGTTTTGAACGGAAGAAATTTCCTTTCTCACCATAGCCCTCTGTGGGCTTCCAAATATCCGTTTGCCAATTCCATAAGAACAGCCTTAGCGAAAGGCTTCTTGAAGGGAAAGATGTAACTCTGTGAGATGTATTAACAGAACACAGAGCAGTTTCTCAGAAAGCTTCTTTCCAGTTTTGAACGGAAGATATTTCCTTTTTCACCATAGCCCTCTATTTGCTTCCAAATATCCCTTTGCCAATTCCACAAGAACAGCTGTAGAGAAAGGCTTCTTGAAGGGAAAGATGTAACTCTTTAATATGAATTAACAGAACAGAGAGCAGTTTCTCAGAAAGCTTCTTTCCAGTTTTGAACGGAAGATATTTCCTTTTTCACCATAGCCCTCTATGGGCTTCTAAATATCCCTTTGCCAATTCCACAAGAACATCCTTAGCGAAAGGCTTCTTGAAGGGAAAGATGTAACTCTGTGAGATGAATTCACAGAACACAGAGCAGTTTCTCAGAAAGCTTCTTTCCGGTTTTGAACGGAAGATATTTCCTTTTTCACCCTAGCCCTCTATGGGCTTCCAAATATCCGTTTGCCAATTCCACAAGAACAGCCTTAGAGAAAGGATTCTTGAAGGGAAAGATGTAACTCTTTGATATGAATTAACAGAACACAGAGCAGTTTCTCAGAAAGCTTCTTTCCGGTTTTGAACGGAAGATATTTCCTTTTTCACCATAGCCCTCTTTGGGCTTCCAAATATCCCTTTGCCAATTCCCCAAGAACAGCCTTAGCGAAAGGCTTCTTGAAGGGAAAGATGTAACTCTGTGAGATGAATTAACAGAACACAGAGCAGTTACTCAGAATGCTTCTTTCCAGTTTTGAATGGAAGATATTTCCTTTTTCACCATATCCCTCAATGGGCTTCCAAATATCCCTTTGCCAATTCCACAAGAACAGCCTTAGCGAAAGGCTTCTTGAAGGGAAAGATGTAACTCTGTGAGATGAATTAACAGAACACAGAGCAGTTTCTCAGAAAGCTTCTTTCCAGTTTTGAACGGAAGAAATTTCCTTTCTCACCATAGCCCTCTATGGGCTTCCAAATATCCCTTTGCCAATTCCAAAAGAACAGCCTTAAGGAAAGGCTTCTTGAAGGGCAAGATGTAACTCTGTGAGATGAATTAACAGAACACAGAGCAGTTTCTCAGAAAGCTTCTTTCCAGTTTTGAACGGAAGATATTTCCTTTTTCACCATAGCCCTCTATGGGCTTCCAAATATCCCTTTGCCAATTACACAAGAACAACCTTAGCGAAAGGCTTCTTGAAGGGCAAGATGTAACACTGTGAGATGAATTAACAGAACACAGAACAGTTTCTCAGAAAGCTTCTTTCCAGTTTTGAACGGAAGATATTTCCTTTTTCACCATAGCCCTTTATGGGCTTCCAAATATCCCTTTGCCAATTCCACAAGAACAGCCTTAGCGAATGGCTTCTTGAAGGGAAAGATGTAACTCTCTGAGATGAATTAACAGAACACAGAGCAGTTTCTCAGAAAGCTTCTTTCCAGTTTTGAACGGAAGATATTTCCTTTTTCACCATAGCCCTCTATGGGCTTCCAAATATCCCTTTGCCAATTCCACAAGAACAGCCTTAGGGAAAGACTTCTTGAAGGGAAAGATGTAACTCTGTGAGATGAATTAACAGAACACAGAGCAGTTTCCCAGAAAGCTTCTTTCCAGTTTTGAATGGAAGGTATTTCCTTTTTCACCATAGCCCTCTATGGGCTTCTAAATATCCTTTTGCCAATTCCACAATAACAGCCTTAGCGAAAGGCTTCTTGAAGGGAAAGATGTAACACTGTGAGATGAATTCAAAGAACACAGAGCACTTTCTCAGAAAGCTTGTTTCCAGTTTTGAACGGAAGATATTTCCTTTTTCACCATAGCCCTCTATGGGCTTCCAAATATCCCTTTGCCAATTGCACAAGAACATCCTTAGCGAAAGGCTTCTTGAAGGGAAAGATGTAACTCTGTGAGATGGATTAACAGAACACAGAGCAGTTTCTCAGAAAGCTTCTTTCCAGTTTTGAACGGAAGAAATTTCCTTTCTCACCATAGCCCTCTATGGGCTTCCAAATATCCGTTTGCCAATTCCATAAGAACAGCCTTAGCGAAAGGCTTCTTGAAGGGAAAGATGTAACTCTGTGAGATGAATTAAGAGACACAGAGCAGTTTCTCAGAAACCTTCTTTCCAGTTTTGAACGGAAGATATTTCCTTTTTCTCCATAGCCCTCTATGGGCTTCCAAATATCCCTTTGCCAATTACACAAGAACAGCCTTAGCGAAAGGCTTCTTGAAGGGCAAGATGTAACTCTGTGAGATGAATTAACAGAACACAAAGCAGTTTCTCAGAAAGATTCCTTCCAGTTTTGAACGGAAGATATTTCCTTTTTCACCATAGCCGTCTATGGGCTTCCAAATATCCCTTTGCCAATTCCACAAGAACAGCCTTAGCGAAAGGCTTCTTGAAGGGAAAGATGTAACTCTGTGAGATGAATTAACAGAACACAGAGCAGTTTCTCAGAAAGCTTCTTTCCAGTTTTGAACGGAAGATATTTCCTTTTTCACCATAGACCTCTATGGGCTTCAAAATATCCCTTTTCCAATTCCACAACAACAGCCTTAGCGAAAGGCTTCTTGAAGGGAAAGATGTAACTCTGTGAGATGAATTAACAAAACACAGAGCAGTTTCTCAGAAAGCTTCTTTCCAGTTTTGAACAGAAGAAATTTTCTTTCTCACCATAGCCCTCTATGGGCTTCCAAATATCCGTTTGCCAATTCCATAAGAACAGCCTTAGCGAAAGGCTTCTTGAAGGGAAAGATGTAACTCTGTGAGATGAATTAACAGAACACAGAACAGTTTCTCAGAAAGCTTCTTTCCAGTTTTGAACGGAAGATATTTCCTTTTTCACCATAGCCCTCTATGGGTTTCCAAATATCCCTTTGCCAATTCCACAAGAACAGCCTAAGAGAAAGGATTCTTGAAGGGAAAGATGTAATTCTTTAATATGAATTAACAGAACAGAGAGCAGTTTCTCAGAAAGCTTCTTTCCAGTTTTGAACGGAAGATATTTCCTTTTTCACCATAGTCCTCTATGGGCTGCCAAATATCCCTTTGCCAATTCCACAAGAACAGCCTTAGCGAAAGACTTCTTGAAGGGAAAAATGTAACTCTGTGAGATGAATTAACAGAACACAGAGCAGTTTCTCAGAAAGCTTCTTTCCAGTTTTGAATGGAAGATATTTCCTTTTTCACTATAGCCCTCTATGGGCTTCTAAATATCCGTTTGCCAATTCCAGAAGAACAGCCTTAGCGAAAGGCTTCTTGAAGGGAAAGATGTAACTCTGTGAGATGAATTCACAGAACACAGAGCAGTTTCTCAGAAAGCTTCTTTCCAGTTTTGAACGGAAGATATTTCCTTTTTCACCATAGCCCTCTATGGGCTTCCAAATATCCCTTTGCCAATTCCACAAGAACAGCCTTAGAGAAAGGCTTCTTGAAGGGAAAGATGTAACTCTGTGAGATGAATTCAGAGAACACAGAGCACTTTCTCAGAAAGCTTGTTTCCAGTTTTGAACGGAAGATATTTCCTTTTTCTCCATAGCCCTCTATGTGCTTCCAAATATCCCTTTGCCAATTCCACAAGAACAGCCTTAGCGAAAGGCTTCTTGAAGGGAAAGATGTAACACTGTGAGACGAATTCACAGAACACAGAGCAGTTTCTCAGAAAGCTTCTTTCCAGTTTTGAACGGAAGAAATTTCCTTTCTCACCATAGCCCTCTATGGGCTTCCAAATATCCGTTTGCCAATTCCATAAGAACAGCCTTAGCGAAAGGCTTCTTGAAGGGAAAGATGTAACTCTGTGAGATGAATTAAGAGACACAGAGCAGTTTCTCAGAAACCTTCTTTCCAGTTTTGAACGGAAGATATTTCCTTTTTCACCATAGCCCTCTATGGGCTTCCAAATATCCCTTTGCCAATTCCACAAGAACAGCCTTAGCGAAAGGCTTCTTGAAGGGAAAGATGTAACTCTGTGAGATGAATTAACAGAACACAGAGCAGTTTCTCAGAAAGCTTCTTTCCAGTTTTGAACGGAAGATATTTCCTTTTTCACCATAGCCCTCTATGGGCTTCCAAATATCCCTTTGCCAATTCCACAAGAACAGCCTTAGCGAAAGGCTTCTTGAAGGGAAAGATGTAGCTCTGTGAGATGAATTAACAGAACACAGAGCAGTTTCTCAGAAAGCTTCTTTCCAGTTTTGAACGGAAGATATTTCCTTTTTCACCATAGCCCTCTATGGGCTTCCAAATATCCCTTTGCCAATTCCACAAGAACAGCCTTAGCGAAAGGCTTCTTAAAGGGAAAGATGTAACTCTGTGAGATGAATTAACAGAACACAGAGCAGTTTCTCAGAAAGCTTCTTTCCAGTTTTGAACGGAAGATATTTCCTTTTTCACCATAGCCATCTATGGGCTTCCAAATATCCCTTTGCCAATTCCAGAAGAACAGCCTTAGCGAAAGGCTTCTTGAAGGGAAAGATGTAACTCTGTGAGATGAATTAACAAAACACAGAGCAGTTTCTCAGAAAGCTTCTTTCCAGTTTTGAACGGAAGAAATTTCCTTTCTCACCATAGCCCTCTATGGGGTTCCAAATATCCGTTTGCCAATTCCATAAGAACAGCCTTAGCGAAAGGCTTCTTGAAGGGAAAGATGAAACTCTGTGAGATGAATTAACAGAACACAGAGCAGTTTCTCAGAAAGCTTCTTTCCAGTTTTGAACGGAAGATATTTCCTTTTTCACCATAGCCCTCTATGGGCTTCCAAATATCCCTTTGCCAATTCCACAAGAACAGCCTTAGAGAAAGGCTTCTTGAAGGGAAAGATGTAACTCTTTAATATGAATTAACAGAACAGAGAGCAGTTTCTCAGAAAGCTTCTTTCCAGTTTTGAACGGAAGATATTTCCTTTTTCACCATAGCCCTCTATGGGCTTCCAAATATCCCTTTCCCAATTCCACAAGAACAGCCTTAGCGAAAGATTTCTTGAAGGGAAAGATGTAACTCTGTGAGATGAATTAACAGAACACAGAGCAGTTTCTCAGAAAGCTTCTTTCCAGTTTTGAATGGAAGATATTTCCTTTTTCACCATAGCCCTCTATGGGCTTCTAAATATCCTTTTGCCAATTCCACAAGAAGAGCCTTAGCGAAAGGCTTCTTCAAGGGAAAGATGTAACTCTCTGAGATTAATTCACAGAACACAGAGCACTTTCACAGAAAGCTTGTTTCCAGTTTTGAACGGAAGATATTTCCTTTTTCACCATAGCCCTCTATGGGCTTCCAAATATCCCTTTGCCAATTCCACAAGAACAGCCTTAGCGAAAGGCTTCTTGAACGGAAAGATGTAACTCTGTGAGATGAATTAACAGAACACAGAGCAGTTTCTCAGAAAGCTTCTTTCCAGTTTTGAACGGAAGAAATTTCCTTTCTCACCATAGCCCTCTGTGGGCTTCCAAATATCCGTTTGCCAATTCCATAAGAACAGCCTTAGCGAAAGGCTTCTTGAAGGGAAAGATGTAACTCTGTGAGATGTATTAACAGAACACAGAGCAGTTTCTCAGAAAGCTTCTTTCCAGTTTTGAACGGAAGATATTTCCTTTTTCACCATAGCCCTCTATTTGCTTCCAAATATCCCTTTGCCAATTCCACAAGAACAGCTGTAGAGAAAGGCTTCTTGAAGGGAAAGATGTAACTCTTTAATATGAATTAACAGAACAGAGAGCAGTTTCTCAGAAAGCTTCTTTCCAGTTTTGAACGGAAGATATTTCCTTTTTCACCATAGCCCTCTATGGGCTTCTAAATATCCCTTTGCCAATTCCACAAGAACATCCTTAGCGAAAGGCTTCTTGAAGGGAAAGATGTAACTCTGTGAGATGAATTCACAGAACACAGAGCAGTTTCTCAGAAAGCTTCTTTCCGGTTTTGAACGGAAGATATTTCCTTTTTCACCCTAGCCCTCTATGGGCTTCCAAATATCCGTTTGCCAATTCCACAAGAACAGCCTTAGAGAAAGGCTTCTTGAAGGGAAAGATGTAACTCTTTGATATGAATTAACAGAACACAGAGCAGTTTCTCAGAAAGCTTCTTTCCGGTTTTGAACGGAAGATATTTCCTTTTTCACCATAGCCCTCTTTGGGCTTCCAAATATCCCTTTGCCAATTCCCCAAGAACAGCCTTAGCGAAAGGCTTCTTGAAGGGAAAGATGTAACTCTGTGAGATGAATTAACAGAACACAGAGCAGTTACTCAGAATGCTTCTTTCCAGTTTTGAATGGAAGATATTTCCTTTTTCACCATATCCCTCAATGGGCTTCCAAATATCCCTTTGCCAATTCCACAAGAACAGCCTTAGCGAAAGGCTTCTTGAAGGGAAAGATGTAAGTCTGTGAGATGAATTAACAGAACACAGAGCAGTTTCTCAGAAAGCTTCTTTCCAGTTTTGAACGGAAGAAATTTCCTTTCTCACCATAGCCCTCTATGGGCTTCCAAATATCCCTTTGCCAATTCCAAAAGAACAGCCTTAAGGAAAGGCTTCTTGAAGGGCAAGATGTAACTCTGTGAGATGAATTAACAGAACACAGAGCAGTTTCTCAGAAAGCTTCTTTCCAGTTTTGAACGGAAGATATTTCTTTTTCACCATAGCCCTCTATGGGCTTCCAAATATCCCTTTGCCAATTACACAAGAACAACCTTAGCGAAAGGCTTCTTGAAGGGCAAGATGTAACACTGTGAGATGAATTAACAGAACACAGAACAGTTTCTCAGAAAGCTTCTTTCCAGTTTTGAACGGAAGATATTTCCTTTTTCACCATAGCCCTTTATGGGCTTCCAAATATCCCTTTGCCAATTCCACAAGAACAGCCTTAGCGAATGGCTTCTTGAAGGGAAAGATGTAACTCTCTGAGATGAATTAACAGAACACAGAGCAGTTTCTCAGAAAGCTTCTTTCCAGTTTTGAACGGAAGAAATTTCCTTTCTCACCATAGCCCTCTATGGGCTTCCAAATATCCGTTTGCCAATTCCATAAGAACAGCCTTAGCGAAAGGCTTCTTGAAGGGAAAGATGTAACTCTGTGAGATGAATTAAGAGACACAGAGCAGTTTCTCAGAAACCTTCTTTCCAGTTTTGAACGGAAGATATTTCCTTTTTCTCCATAGCCCTCTATGGGCTTCCAAATATCCCTTTGCCAATTACACAAGAACAGCCTTAGCGAAAGGCTTCTTGAAGGGCAGGATGTAACTCTGTGAGATGAATTAACAGAACACAAAGCAGTTTCTCAGAAAGATTCCTTCCAGTTTTGAACGGAAGATATTTCCTTTTTCACCATAGCCGTCTATGGGCTTCCAAATATCCCTTTGCCAATTCCACAAGAACAGCCTTAGCGAAAGGCTTCTTGAAGGGAAAGATGTAACTCTGTGAGATGAATTAACAGAACACAGAGCAGTTTCTCAGAAAGCTTCTTTCCAGTTTTGAACGGAAGATATTTCCTTTTTCACCATAGACCTCTATGGGCTTCAAAATATCCCTTTTCCAATTCCACAACAACAGCCTTAGCGAAAGGCTTCTTGAAGGGAAAGATGTAACTCTGTGAGATGAATTAACAAAACACAGAGCAGTTTCTCAGAAAGCTTCTTTCCAGTTTTGAACAGAAGAAATTTTCTTTCTCACCATAGCCCTCTATGGGCTTCCAAATATCCGTTTGCCAATTCCATAAGAACAGCCTTAGCGAAAGGCTTCTTGAAGGGAAAGATGTAACTCTGTGAGATGAATTAACAGAACACAGAACAGTTTCTCAGAAAGCTTCTTTCCAGTTTTGAACGGAAGATATTTCCTTTTTCACCATAGCCCTCTATGGGTTTCCAAATATCCCTTTGCCAATTCCACAAGAACAGCCTTAGAGAAAGGATTCTTGCAGGGAAAGATGTAACTCTTTAATATGAATTAACAGAACAGAGAGCAGTTTCTCAGAAAGCTTCTTTCCAGTTTTGAACGGAAGATATTTCCTTTTTAACCATAGTCCTCTATGGGCTGCCAAATATCCCTTTGCCAATTCCACAAGAACAGCCTTAGCGAAAGACTTCTTGAAGGGAAAAATGTAACTCTGTGAGATGAATTAACAGAACACAGAGCAGTTTCTCAGAAAGCTTCTTTCCAGTTTTGAATGGAAGATATTTCCTTTTTCACTATATCCCTCTATGGGCTTCTAAATATCCGTTTGCCAATTCCAGAAGAACAGCCTTAGCGAAAGGCTTCTTGAAGGGAAAGATGTAACTCTGTGAGATGAATTCACAGAACACAGAGCAGTTTCTCAGAAAGCTTCTTTCCAGTTTTGAACGGAAGATATTTCCTTTTTCACCATAGCCCTCTATGGGCTTCCAAATATCCCTTTGCCAATTCCACAAGAACAGCCTTAGCGAAAGGCTTCTTGAAGGGAAAGATGTAGCTCTGTGAGATGAATTAACAGAACACAGAGCAGTTTCTCAGAAAGCTTCTTTCCAGTTTTGAACGGAAGATATTTCCTTTTTCACCATAGCCCTCTATGGGCTTCCAAATATCCCTTTGCCAATTCCACAAGAACAGCCTTAGCGAAAGGCTTCTTGAAGGGAAAGATGTAACTCTATGAGATGAATTAACAAAACACAGAGCAGTTTCTCAGAAAGCTTCTTTCCAGTTTTGAACGGAAGAAATTTCCTTTCTCACCATAGCCCTCTATGGGCTTCCAAATATCCGTTTGCCAATTCCATAAGAACAGCCTTAGCGAAAGGCTTCTTGAAGGGAAAGATGTAACTCTGTGAGATGAATTAACAGAACACAGAGCAGTTTCTCAGAAAGCTTCTTTCCAGTTTTGAACGGAAGATATTTCCTTTTTCACCATAGCCCTCTATGGGCTTCCAAATATCCCTTTGCCAATTCCACAAGGACAGCCTTAGAGAAAGGCTTCTTGAAGGGAAAGATGTAACTCTTTAATATGAATTAACAGAACAGAGAGCAGTTTCTCAGAAAGCTTCTTCCCAGTTTTGAACGGAAGATATTTCCTTTTTCACCATAGCCCTCTAAGGGCTTCCAAATATCCCTTTGCCAATTCCACAAGAACAGCCTTAAGGAAAGGCTTCTTGAAGGGCAAGATGTAACTCTGTGAGATGAATTAACAGAACACAAAGCAGTTTCTCAGAAAGCTTCTTTCCAGTTTTGAACGGAAGATATTTCCTTTTTCACCATAGCCTTCTATGGGCTTCCAAATATCCCTTTGCCAATTCCACAAGAACAGCCTTAGCGAAAGGCTTCTTGAAGGGAAAGATGAAGCTCTGTGAGATGAATAAACAGAACACAGAGCAGTTTCTCAGAAAGCTTCTTTCCAGTTTTGAACGGAAGATATTTCCTTTCTCACCATAGCCCTCTATGGGATTCCAAATATCCGTTTGCCAATTCCATAAGAACAGCCTTAGCGAAAGGCTTCTTGAAGGGAAAGATGTAACTCTGTGAGATGAATTAACAGAACACAGAGCAGTTTCTCAGAAAGCTTCTTTCCAGTTTTGAACGGAAGATATTTCCTTTTTCACCATAGCCCTCTATGGGCTTCCAAATATCCCTTTGCCAATTCCACAAGAACAGCCTTAGCGAAAGGCTTCTTGAAGGGAAAGATGTAACTCTATGAGACGAATTAACAAAACACAGAGCAGTTTCTCAGAAAGCTTCTTTCCAGTTTTGAACGGAAGATATTTCCTTTTTCACCATAGCCCTCTAAGGGCTTCCAAATATCCCTTTGCCAATTCCACAAGAACAGCCTTAAGGAAAGGCTCCTTGAAGGGCAAGATGTAACTCTGTGAGATGAATTAACAGAACACAAAGCAGTTTCTCAGAAAGCTTCTTTCCAGTTTTGAACGGAAGATATTTCCTTTTTCACCATAACCTTCTATGGGCTTCCAAATATCCCTTTGCCAATTCCACAAGAACAGCCTTAGCGAAAGGCTTCTTGAAGGGAAAGATGAAGCTCTGTGAGATGAATAAACAGAACACAGAGCAGTTTCTCAGAATGCTTCTTTCCAGTTTTGAACGGAAGATATTTCCTTTCTCACCATAGCCCTCTATGGGATTCCAAATATCCGTTTGCCAATTCCATAAGAACAGCCTTAGCGAAAGGCTTCTTGAAGGGAAAGATGTAACTCTGTGAGATGAATTAAGAGACACAGAGCAGTTTCTCAGAAACCTTCTTTCCAGTTTTGAACGGAAGATATTTCCTTTTTCACCATAGCCCTCTATGGGCTTCCAAATATCCCTTTGCCAATTCCACAAGAACAGCCTTAGCGAAAGGCTTCTTGAAGGGCAAGATGTAACTCTGTGAGATGAATTAACAGAACACAAAGCAGTTTCTCAAAAAGATTCCTTCCAGTTTTGAACGGAAGATATTTCCTTTTTCACCATAGCAGTCTATGGGCTTCCAAATATCAATTTGCCAATTCCACAAGAACAGCCTTAGCGAAAGGCTTCTTGAAGGGAAAGATGTAACTCTGTGAGATGAATTAACAGAACACAGAGCAGTTTCTCAGAAAGCTTCTTTCCAGTTTTGAACGGAAGATATTTCCTTTTTCACCATAGCCCTCTATGGGCTTCCAAATATCCCTTTGCCAATTCCACAAGAACAGCCTTAGCGAAAGGCTTCTTGAAGGGAAAGATGTAGCTCTGTGAGATGAATTAACAGAACACAGAGCAGTTTCTCAGAAAGCTTCTTTCCAGTTTTGAACGGAAGATATTTCCTTTTTCACCATAGCCCTCTATGGGCTTCCAAATATCCCTTTGCCAATTCCACAAGAACAGCCTTAGCGAAAGGCTTCTTGAAGGGAAAGGTGTAACTCTGTGAGATGAATTAACAGAACACAGAGCAGTTTCTCAGAAAGCTTCTTTCCAGTTTTGAACGGAAGATATTTCCTTTTTCACCATAGCCCGCTATGGGCTTCCAAATATCCCGTTGCCAATTCCACAAGAACAGCCTTAGCGAAAGGCTTCTTGAAGGGAAAGATGTAACTCTGTGAGATGAATTAACAAAACACAGAGCAGTTTCTCAGAAAGCTTCTTTCCAGTTTTGAACGGAAGAAATTTCCTTTCTCACCATAGCCCTCTATGGGCTTCCAAATATCCGTTTGCCAATTCCATAAGAACAGCCTTAGCGAAAGGCTTCTTGAAGGGAAAGATGTAACTCTGTGAGTTGAATAAACAGAACACAGAGCAGTTTCTCAGAAAGCTTCTTTCCAGTTTTGAACGGAAGATATTTCCTTTTTCACCATAGCCCTCTATGGGCTTCCAAATATCCCTTTGCCAATTCCACAAGAACAGCCTTAGAGAAAGGCTTCTTGAAGGGAAAGATGTAACTCTTTAATATGAATTAACAGAACAGAGAGCAGTTTCTCAGAAAGCTTCTTTCCAGTTTTGAACGGAAGATATTTCCTTTTTCACCATAGCCCTCTATGGGCTTCCAAATATCCCTTTGCCAATTCCACAAGAACAGCCTTAAGGAAAGGCTTCTTGAAGGGCAAGATGTAACTCTGTGAGATGAATTAACAGAACACAAAGGAGTTTCTCAGAAAGCTTCTTTCCAGTTTTGAAAGGAAGATATTTCCTTTTTCACCATAGCCCTCCATGGGCTTCCAAATATCCCATTGCCAATTCCACAAGAACAGCCTTAGCGAAAGGCTTCTTGAAGGGAAAGATGTAACTCTGTGAGATGAATTAACAGAACACAGAGCAGTTTCTCAGAAAGCTTCTTTCCATTTTTGAACGGAAGATATTTCCTTTTTCACCATAGACCTCTATGGGCTTCCAAATATCCCTTTGCCAATTCCACAAGAACAGCCTTAGCGAAAGGCTTCTTGAAGGGAAAGATGTAACTCTGTGAGATGAATTAACAAAACACAGAGCAGTTTCTCAGAAAGCTTCTTTCCAGTTTTGAACGGAAGAAATTTCCTTTCTCACCATAGCCCTCTATGGGCTTCCAAATATCCGTTTGCCAATTCCATAAGAACAGCCTTAGCGAAAGGCTTCTTGAAGGGAAAGATGTAACTCTGTGAGTTGTATTAACAGAACACAGAGCAGTTTCTCAGAAAGCTTCTTTCCAGTTTTGAACGGAAGATATTTCCTTTTTCACCATAGCCCTGTATTCGCTTCCAAATATCCCTTTGCCAATTCCACAAGAACAGCCTTAGAGAAAGGCTTCTTGAAGGAAAAGATGTAACTCTTTAATATGAATTGACAGTACAGAGAGCAGTTTCTCAGAAAGCTTCTTTCCAGTTTTGAACGGAAGATATTTCCTTTTTCACCATAGCCCTCTATGGGCTTCCAAATATCCCTTTGCCAATTCCACAAGAACAGCCTTAGCGAAAGGCTTCTTGAAGGGAAATATGTAACTCTGTGAGATGAATTAAGAGAACACAGAGCAGTTTCTCAGAAAGCTTCTTTGCAGTTTTGATCGGAAGATATTTCCTTTTTCACCATAGCCCTCTATGGGCTTCCAAATATAAATGTGCCAATTCCACAAGAACAGCCTTAGCGAAAGGCTTATTGAAGAGAAAGATGTAACTCTGTGAGATGAATTCACAGAACACAGAGCAGTTTCTCAGAAAGCTTCTTTCCGGTTTTGAACGGAAGATATTTCCTTTTTCACCCTAGCCCTCTATGGGCTTCCAAATATCCGTTTGCCAATTCCACAAGAACAGCCTTAGAGAAAGGCTTCTTGAAGGGAAAGATGTAACTCTGTGAGATGAATTAACAGAACACAGAGCAGTTTCTCAGAAAGCTTCTTTCCAGTTTTGAACGGAAGATATTTCCTTTTTCACCATAGCCCTCTATGGGCTTCCAAATATCCCTTTGCCAATTCCACAAGAACAGCCTTAGCGAAAGGCTTCTTGAAGGGAAAGATGTAACTCTGTGTGATGAATTAACAGAACACAGAGCAGTTTCTCAGAAAGCTTCTTTCCGGTTTTGAACGGAAGATATTTCCTTTTTCACCATAGCCCTCTTTGGGCTTCCAAATATCCCTTTGCCAATTCCACAAGAACAGCCTTAGCGAAAGGCTTCTTGAAGGGAAAGATGGAACTCTGTGAGATGAACTAACCGAACACAGAGCAGTTTCTCAGAAAGTTTCTTTCCAGTTTTGAATGGAAGATATTTCCTTTTTCACCATAGCCCTCTATGGGCTTCTAAATATCCTTTTGCCAATTCCACAAGAACAGCCTTAGTGAAAGGCTTCTTGAAGGGAAAGATGTAACTCTCTGAGATGAATTCACAGAACACAGAGCAGTTTCTCAGAAAGCTTCTTTCCAGTTTTGAACGGAAGAAATTTCCTTTCTCACCATAGCCCTCTATGGGCTTCCAAATATCCGTTTTCCAATTCCATAAGAACAGCCTTAGCGAAAGGCTTCTTGAAGGGAAAGATGTAACTCTTTGAGATGAATTGAGAGACACAGAGCAGTTTCTCAGAAACCTTCTTTCCAGTTTTGAACGGAAGATATTTCCTTTTTCACCATAGCCCTCTATGGGCTTCCAAATATCCCTTTGCCAATTCCACAAGAACAGCCTTAGCGAATGGCTTCTTGAAGGGAAAGTTGTAACTCTCTGAGATGAATTAACAGAACACAGAGCAGTTTCTCAGAAAGCTTCTTTCCAGTTTTGAGCGGAAGATATTTCCTTTTTCACCATAGCCCTCTATGGGCTTCCAAATATCCCTTTGCCAATTCCACAAGAACAGCCTTAGCGAAAGACTTCTTGAAGGGAAAGATGTAACTCTGTGAGATGAATTAACAGAACACAGAGCAGTTTCTCAGAAAGCTTCTTTCCAGTTTTGAATGGAAGATATTTCCTTTTTCACCATAGCCCTCTATGGGCTTCTAAATATCCTTTTGCCAATTCCACAAGAACAGCCTTAGCGAAAGGCTTCTTGGAGGGCAAGATGTAACTCTGTGAGATGAATTAACAGAACACAAAGCAGTTTCTCAGAAAGATTCCTTCCAGTTTTGAACGGAAGATATTTCCTTTTTCACCATAGCCGTCTATGGGCTTCCAAATATCAATTTGCCAATTCCACAAGAACAGCCTTAGCGAAAGGCTTCTTGAAGGGAAAGATGTAACTCTGTGAGATGAATTCACAGAACACAGAGCAGTTTCTCAGAAAGCTTCTTTCCAGTTTTGAACGGAAGATATTTCCTTTTTCACCATAGCCCTCTATGGGCTTCCAAATATCCCTTTGCCAATTCCACAAGAACAGCCTTAGCGAAAGGCTTCTTGAAGGGAAAGATGTAGCTCTGTGAGATGAATTAACAGAACACAGAGCAGTTTCTCAGAAAGCTTCTTTCCAGTTTTGAACGGAAGATATTTCCTTTTTCACCATAGCCCTCTATGGGCTTCCAAATATCCCTTTGCCAATTCCACAAGAACAGCCTTAGCGAAAGGCTTCTTGAAGGGAAAGATGTAACTCTGTGAGATGAATTAACAGAACACAGAGCAGTTTCTCAGAAAGCTTCTTTCCAGTTTTGAACGGAACATATTTCCTTTTTCACCATAGCCCGCTATGGGCTTCCAAATATCCCGTTGCCCATTCCACAAGAACAGCCTTAGCGAAAGGCTTCTTGAAGGGAAAGATGTAACTCTGTGAGATGAATTAACAGAACACAGAGCAGTTTCTCAGAAAGCTTCTTTCCAGTTTTGAACGGAAGATATTTCCTTTTTCACCATAGCCCTCTATGGGCTTCCAAATATCCCTTTGCCAATTCCACAAGAACAGCCTTAGAGAAAGGCTTCTTGAAGGGAAAGATGTAACTCTTTAATATGAATTAACAGAACAGAGAGCAGTTTCTCAGAAAGCTTCTTTCCAGTTTTGAACGGAAGATATTTCCTTTTCCACCATAGCCCTCTATGGGCTTCCAAATATCCCTTTGCCAATTCCACAAGAACAGCCTTAAGGAAAGGCTTCTTGAAGGGCAAGATGTAACACTGTGAGATGAATTAACAGAACACAGAACAGTTTCTCAGAAAGCTTCTTTCCAGTTTTGAACGGAAGATATTTCCTTTTTCACCATAGCCCTTTATGGGCTTCCAAATATCCCTTTGCCAATTCCACAAGAACAGCCTTAGCGAAAGGCTTCTTGAAGGGAAAGATGTAGCTCTGTGTGATGAATTAACAGAACACAGAGCAGTTTCTCAGAAAGCTTCTTTCCGGTTTTGAACGGAAGATATTTCCTTTTTCACCATAGCCCTCTATGGGCTTCCAAATATCCCTTTGCCAATTCCACAAGAACAGCCTTAGCGAAAGGCTTCTTGAAGGGAAAGATGGAACTCTGTGAGATGAATTAACCGAACACAGAGCAGTTTCTCAGAAAGTTTCTTTCCAGTTTTGAATGGAAGATATTTCCTTTTTCACCATAGCCCTCTATGGGCTTCCAAATCCCTTTGCCAATTCCACAAGAACAGCCTTAGCGAAAGGCTTCTTGAAGGGAAAGATGTAACTGTGTGAGATGAATTAACAGAACACAGAGCAGTTTCTCAGAAAGCTTCTTTCCAGATTTGAACGGAAGGTATTTCCTTTTTCACCACAGCACTCTATGGGCTTCCAAATATCCCTTTGCCAATTCCACAAGAACAGCCTTAGCGAAAGGCTTCTTGAAGGGAAAGATGTAACTCTGTGAGATGAATTAACAAAACACAGAGCAGTTTCTCAGAAAGCTTCTTTCCAGTTTTGAACGGAAGAAATTTCCTTTCTCACCATAGCCCTCTATGTGCTTCCAAATATCCGTTTGCCAATACCATAAGAACAGCCTTAGCGAAAGGCTTCTTGAAGGGAAAGATGTAACACTGTGAGATGTATTAACAGAACACAGAGCAGTTTCTCAGAAAGCTTCTTTCCAGTTTTGAACGGAAGATATTTCCTTTTTCACCATAGCCCTCTATTTGCTTCCAAATATCCCTTTGCCAATTCCACAAGAACAGCCTTAGAGAAAGGCTTCTTGAAGGGAAAGATGTAACTCTTTAATATGAATTAACAGTACAGAGAGCAGTTTCTCAGAAAGCTTCTTTCCAGTTTTGAACGGAAGATATTTCCTTTTTCACCATAGCCCTCTATGGGCTTCCAAATATCCCTTTGCCAATTCCACAAGAACAGCCTTAGCGAAAGGCTTCTTGAAGGGAAATATGTAACTCTGTCAGATGAATTAAGAGAACACAGAGCAGTTTCTCAGAAAGCTTCTTTGCAGTTTTGATCGGAAGATATTTCCTTTTTCACCATAGCCCTCTATGGGCTTCCAAATATAAATGTGCCAATTCCACAAGAACAGCCTTAGCGAAAGGCTTATTGAAGAGAAAGATGTAACTCTGTGAGATGAATTCACAGTACACAGAGCAGTTTCTCAGAAAGCTTCTTTCCGGTTTTGAACGGAAGATATTTCCTTTTTCACCCTAGCCCTCTATGGGCTTCCAAATATCCGTTTGCCAATTCCACAAGAACAGCCTTAGAGAAAGGCTTCTTGAAGGGAAAGATGTAACTCTTTGATATGAATTAACAGAACACAGAGCAGTTTCTCAGAAAGCTTCTTTCCGGTTTTGAACGGAAGATATTTCCTTTTTCACCATAGCCCTCTATGGGCTTCCAAATATCCAATTGCCAATTCCATAAGAACAGCCTTAGCGAAAGGCTTCTTGAAGGGAAAGATGTAACTCTGTGAGATGAATTTACAGAACACAGAGCAGTTTCTCAGAAAGCTTCTTTCCAGTTTTGAACGGAAGATATTTCCTTTTTCACCATAGCCCTCTATGGTCTTCCAAATATCCCTTTGCCAATTCCACAAGAACAGCCTTAGAGAAAGGCTTCTTGAAGGGAAAGATGTAACTCTGTGAGATGAATTAACGGAACACAGAGCAGTTTCTCAGAAAGCTTCTTTCCAGTTTTGAACGGAAGATATTTCCTTTTTCACCATAGCCCTCTATGGGCTTCCAAATATCCCTTTGCCAATTCCACAAGAACAGCCTTAGCGAAAGGCTTCTTGAAGGGAAAGATGTAACTCTGTGTGATGAATTAACAGAACACAGAGCAGTTTCTCAGAAAGCTTCTTTCCGGTTTTGAACGAAAGATATTTCCTTTTTCACCATAGCCCTCTTTGGGCTTCCAAATATCCCTTTACCAATTCCACAAGAACAGCCTTAGCGAAAGGCTTCTTGAAGGGAAAGATGTAACTCTGTGTGATGAATTAACAGAACACAGAGCAGTTTCTCAGAAAGCTTCTTTCCGGTTTTGAACGGAAGATATTTCCTTTTTCACCATAGCCCTCTTTGGGCTTCCAAATATCCCTTTGCCAATTCCACAAGAACAGCCTTAGCGAAAGGCTTCTTGAAGGGAAAGATGGAACTCTGTGAGATGAATTAACCGAACACAGAGCAGTTTCTCAGAAAGTTTCTTTCCAGTTTTGAATGGAAGATATTTCCTTTTTCACCATAGCCCTCTATGGGATTCCAAATCCCTTTGCCAATTCCACAAGAACAGCCTTAGCGAAAGGCTTCTTGAAGGGAAAGATGTAACTGTGTGAGATGAATTAACAGAACACAGAGCAGTTTCTCAGAAAGCTTCTTTCCAGATTTGAACGGAAGGTATTTCGTTTTTCACCATAGCCCTCTATGGGCTTCCAAATATCCCTTTGCCAATTCCACAAGAACAGCCTTAGCGAAAGGCTTCTTGAAGGGAAAGATGTAACTCTTTGAGATGAATTAACAGAACACAGAGCAGTTTCTCAGAAACCTTCTTTTCAGTTTTGTACGGAAGATATTTCCTTTTTCACCATAGCCCTCTATGGGCTTCCAAATATCCCTTTGCCAATTACACAAGAACAGCCTTAGCGAAAGGCTTCTTGAAGGGAAAGATGTAACTCTGTGAGATGAATTAACAGAACACAGAGCAGTTACTCAGAATGCTTCTTTCCAGTTTTGAATGGAAGATATTTCCTTTTTCACCATAGCCCTCTATGGGCTTCCAAATATCCCTTTGCCAATTACACAAGAACAGCCTTAGCGAAAGGCTTTTTGAAGGGAAAGATGTAACTCTGTGAGATGAATTAACAGAACACAGAGCAGTTACTCAGAATGCTTCTTTCCAGTTTTGAATGGAAGATATTTCCTTTTTCACCATAGCCCTCTATGGGCTTCCAAATATCCCTTTGCCAATTCCACAAGAACAGCCTTAGCGAAAGGCTTCTTGAAGGGAAAGATGTAACTCTGTGAGATGAATTAACAGAACACAGAGCAGTTTCTCAGAAAGCTTCTTTCCAGTTTTGAACCTAAGATATTTCCTTTTTCACCATAGCCTTCTATGGGCTTCCAAATATCCCTTTGCCAATTCCACAAGAACAGCCTTAGCGAAAGGCTTCTTGAAGGGAAAGATGAAGCTCTGTGAGATGAATAGACAGAACACAGAGCAGTTTCTCAGAAAGCTTCTTTCCAGTTTTGAACGGAAGATATTTCCTTTTTCACCATAGGCCTCTATGGGCTTCCAAATATCCCTTTGCCAATTCCACAAGAACAGCCTTAGCGAAAGGCTTCTTGAAGGGCAAGATGTAACACTGTGAGGTGAATTAACAGAACACAGAACAGTTTCTCAGAAAGCTTCTTTCCAGTTTTGAACGGAAGATATTTCCTTTTTCACCATGGCCCTTTATGGGCTTCCAAATATCCCTTTGCCAATTCCACAAGAACAGCCTTAGCGAATGGCTTCTTGAAGGGAAAGATGTAACTCTCTGAGATGAATTAACAGAACACAGAGCAGTTTCTCAGAAAGCTTCTTTCCAGTTTTGAACGGAAGATATTTCCTTTTTCACCATAGCCCTCTATTTGCTTCCAAATATCCCTTTGCCAATTCCACAAGAACAGCCTTAGAGAAAGGCTTCTTGAAGGGAAAGATGTAACTCTTTAATATGAATTAACAGTACAGAGAGCAGTTTCTCAGAAAGCTTCTTTCCAGTTTTGAACGGAAGATATTTCCTTTTTCACCATAGCCCTCTATGGGCTTCCAAATATCCCTTTGCCAATTCCACAAGAACAGCCTTAGCGAAAGGCTTCTTGAAGGGAAATATGTAACTCTGTGAGATGAATTAAGAGAACACAGAGCAGTTTCTCAGAAAGCTTCTTTGCAGTTTTGATCGGAAGATATTTCCTTTTTCACCATAGCCCTCTATGGGCTTCCAAATATAAATGTGCCAATTCCACAAGAACAGCCTTAGCGAAAGGCTTATTGAAGAGAAAGATGTAACTCTGTGAGATGAATTCACAGTACACAGAGCAGTTTCTCAGAAAGCTTCTTTCCGGTTTTGAACGGAAGATATTTCCTTTTTCACCCTAGCCCTCTATGGGCTTCCAAATATCCGTTTGCCAATTCCACAAGAACAGCCTTAGAGAAAGGCTTCTTGAAGGGAAAGATGTAACTCTTTGATATGAATTAACAGAACACAGAGCAGTTTCTCAGAAAGCTTCTTTCCGGTTTTGAACGGAAGATATTTCCTTTTTCACCATAGCCCTCTATGGGCTTCCAAATATCCAATTGCCAATTCCATAAGAACAGCCTTAGCGAAAGGCTTCTTGAAGGGAAAGATGTAACTCTGTGAGATGAATTTACAGAACACAGAGCAGTTTCTCAGAAAGCTTCTTTCCAGTTTTGAACGGAAGATATTTCCTTTTTCACCATAGCCCTCTATGGTCTTCCAAATATCCCTTTGCCAATTCCACAAGAACAGCCTTAGAGAAAGGCTTCTTGAAGGGAAAGATGTAACTCTGTGAGATGAATTAACGGAACACAGAGCAGTTTCTCAGAAAGCTTCTTTCCAGTTTTGAACGGAAGATATTTCCTTTTTCACCATAGCCCTCTATGGGCTTCCAAATATCCCTTTGCCAATTCCACAAGAACAGCCTTAGCGAAAGGCTTCTTGAAGGGAAAGATGTAACTCTGTGTGATGAATTAACAGAACACAGAGCAGTTTCTCAGAAAGCTTCTTTCCGGTTTTGAACGAAAGATATTTCCTTTTTCACCATAGCCCTCTTTGGGCTTCCAAATATCCCTTTACCAATTCCACAAGAACAGCCTTAGCGAAAGGCTTCTTGAAGGGAAAGATGTAACTCTGTGTGATGAATTAACAGAACACAGAGCAGTTTCTCAGAAAGCTTCTTTCCGGTTTTGAACGGAAGATATTTCCTTTTTCACCATAGCCCTCTTTGGGCTTCCAAATATCCCTTTGCCAATTCCACAAGAACAGCCTTAGCGAAAGGCTTCTTGAAGGGAAAGATGTAACTCTGTGAGATGAATTAACAGAACACAGAGCAGTTTCTCAGAAAGCTTCTTTCCAGTTTTGAACGGAAGATATTTCCTTTTTCACCATAGCCTTCTATGGGCTTCCAAATATCCCTTTGCCAATTCCACAAGAACAGCCTTAGCGAAAGGCTTCTTGAAGGGAAAGATGAAGCTCTGTGAGATGAATAGACAGAACACAGACCAGTTTCTCAGAAAGCTTCTTTCCAGTTTTGAACGGAAGATATTTCCTTTTTCACCATAGGCCTCTATGGGCTTCCAAATATCCCTTTGCCAATTCCACAAGAACAGCCTTAGCGAAAGGCTTCTTGAAGGGCAAGATGTAACACTGTGAGATGAATTAACAGAACACAGAACAGTTTCTCAGAAAGCTTCTTTCCAGTTTTGAACGGAAGATATTTCCTTTTTCACCATAGCTCTTTATGGGCTTCCAAATATCCCTTTGCCAATTCCACAAGAACAGCCTTAGCGAATGGCTTCTTGAAGGGAAAGATGTAACTCTCTGAGATGAATTAACAGAACACAGAGCAGTTTCTCAGAAAGCTTCTTTCCAGTTTTGAACGGAAGATATTTCCTTTTTCACCATAGCCCTCTATGGGCTTCCAAATATCCCTTTGCCAATTCCACAAGAACAGCCTTAGCGAAAGGCTTCCTGAAGGGAAAGATGAAGCTCTGTGAGATGAATAGACAGAACACAGAGCAGTTTCTCAGAAAGCTTCTTTCCAGTTTTGAACGGAAGATATTTCCTTTTTCACCATAGGCCTCTATGGGCTTCCAAATATCCCTTTGCCAATTCCACAAGAACAGCCTTAGCGAAAGGCTTCTTGAAGGGCAAGATGTAACACTGTGAGACGAATTAACAGAACACAGAACAGTTTCTCAGAAAGCTTCTTTCCAGTTTTGAACGGAAGATATTTCCTTTTTCACCATAGCCCTTTATGGGCTTCCAAATATCCCTTTGCCAATTCCACAAGAACAGCCTTAGCGAATGGCTTCTTGAAGGGAAAGATGTAACTCTCTGAGATGAATTAACAGAACACAGAGCAGTTTCTCAGAAAGCTTCTTTCCAGTTTTGAACGGAAGATATTTCCTTTTTCACCATAGCCCTCTATGGGCTTCCAAATATCCCTTTGCCAATTCCACAAGAACAGCCTTAGCGAAAGGCTTCTTGAAGGGCAAGATGTAACTCTGTGAGATGAATTAACAGAACACAAAGCAGTTTCTCAGAAAGATTCCTTCCAGTTTTGAACGGAAGATATTTCCTTTTTCACCTTAGCCGTCTATGGGCTTCCAAATATCCCTTTGCCAATTCCACAAGAACAGCCTTAGCGAAAGGCTTCTTGAAGGGAAAGATGTAACTCTGTGAGATGAATTAACAGAACACAGAGCAGTTTCTCAGAAAGCTTCTTTCCAGTTTTGAACGGAAGATATTTCCTTTTTCACCATAGCCCTCTATGGGCTTCCAAATATCCCTTTGCCAATTCCACAAGAACAGCCTTAGCGAAAGGCTTCTTGAAGGGAAAGATGTAGCTCTGTGAGATGAATTAACAGAACACAGAGCAGTTTCTCAGAAAGCTTCTTTCCAGTTTTGAACGGAAGATATTTCCTTTTTCACCATAGCCCTCTATGGGCTTCTAAATATCCCTTTGCCAATTCCACAAGAACATCCTTAGCGAAAGGCTTCTTGAAGGGAAAGATGTAACTCTGTGAGATGAATTCACAGAACACAGAGCAGTTTCTCAGAAAGCTTCTTTCCGGTTTTGAACGGAAGATATTTCCTTTTTCACCCTAGCCCTCTATGGGCTTCCAAATATCCGTTTGCCAATTCCACAAGAACAGCCTTAGCGAAAGGCTTCTTGAAGGGAAAGATGAAGCTCTGTGAGATGAATTCAGAGAACACAGAGCACTTTCTCAGAAAGCTTGTTTCCAGTTTTGAACGGAAGATATTTCCTTTTTCACCATAGCCCTCTATGGGCTTCCAAATATCCCTTTGCCAATTCCACAAGAACAGCCTTAGCGAAAGGCTTCTTGAAGGGAAAGATGGAACTCTGTGAGACGAATTCAGAGAACACAGAGCAGTTTCTCAGAAAGCTTCTTTCCAGTTTTGAACGGAAGAAATTTCCTTTCTCACCATAGCCCTCTATGGGCTTCCAAATATCCGTTTGCCAATTCCATAAGAACAGCCTTAGCGAAAGGCTTCTTGAAGGGAAAGATGTAACTCTGTGAGATGAATTAAGAGACACAGAGCAGTTTCTCAGAAACCTTCTTTCCAGTTTTGAACGGAAGATATTTCCTTTTTCACCATAGCCCTCTATGGGCTTCCAAATATCCCTTTGCCAATTCCACAAGAACAGCCTTAGCGAAAGGCTTCTTGAAGGGCAAGATGTAACTCTGTGAGATGAATTAACAGAACACAAAGCAGTTTCTCAGAAAGATTCCTTCCAGTTTTGAACGGAAGATATTTCATTTTTCACCTTAGCCGTCTATGGGCTTCCAAATATCCCTTTGCCAATTCCACAAGAACAGCCTTAGCGAAAGGCTTCTTGAAGGGAAAGATGTAGCTCTGTGAGATGAATTAACAGAACACAGAGCAGTTTCTCAGAAAGCTTCTTTCCAGTTTTGAACGGAAGATATTTCCTTTTTCACCATAGCCCTCTATGGGCTTCCAAATATCCCTTTGCCAATTCCACAAGAACAGCCTTAGCGAAAGGCTTCTTGAAGGGAAAGATGTAACTCTGTGAGATGAATTAACAGAACACAGAGCAGTTTCTCAGAAAGCTTCTTTCAAGTTTTGAACGGAAGATATTTCCTTTTTCACCATAGCCCTCTATGGGCTTCCAAATATCCCTTTGCCAATTCCACAAGAACAGCCTTAGAGAAAGGCTTCTTGAAGGGAAAGATGTAACTCTTTAATATGAATTAACAGAACAGAGAGCAGTTTCTCAGAAAGCTTCTTTCCAGTTTTGAACGGAAGATATTTCCTTTTTCACCATAGCCCTCTATGGGCTTCTAAATATCCCTTTGCCAATTCCACAAGAACATCCTTAGCGAAAGGCTTCTTGAAGGGAAAGATGTAACTCTGTGAGATGAATTCACAGAACACAGAGCAGTTTCTCAGAAAGCTTCTTTCCGGTTTTGAACGGAAGATATTTCCTTTTTCACCCTAGCCCTCTATGGGCTTCCAAATATCCGTTTGCCAATTCCACAAGAACAGCCTTAGCGAAAGGCTTCTTGAAAGGAAAGATGAAGCTCTGTGAGATGAATTCAGAGAACACAGAGCACTTTCTCAGAAAGCTTGTTTCCAGTTTTGAACGGAAGATATTTCCTTTTTCACCATAGCCCTCTATGGGCTTCCAAATATCCCTTTGCCAATTCCACAAGAACAGCCTTAGCGAAAGGCTTCTTGAAGGGAAAGATGGAACTCTGTGAGACGAATTCACAGAACACAGAGCAGTTTCTCAGAAAGCTTCTTTCCAGTTTTGAACGGAAGAAATTTCCTTTCTCACCATAGCCCTCTATGGGCTTCCAAATATCCGTTTGCCAATTCCATAAGAACAGCCTTAGCGAAAGGCTTCTTGAAGGGAAAGATGTAACTCTGTGAGATGAATTAAGAGACACAGAGCAGTTTCTCAGAAACCTTCTTTCCAGTTTTGAACGGAAGATATTTCCTTTTTCACCATAGCCCTCTATGGGCTTCCAAATATCCCTTTGCCAATTCCACAAGAACAGCCTTAGCGAAAGGCTTCTTGAAGGGAAAGATGTAACTCTGTGAGATGAATTAACAGAACACAGAGCAGTTTCTCAGAAAGCTTCTTTCCAGTTTTGAACGGAAGATATTTCCTTTTTCACCATAGCCCTCTATGGGCTTCCAAATATCCCTTTGCCAATTCCACAAGAACAGCCTTAGCGAAAGGCTTCTTGAAGGGAAAGATGTAACTCTGTGAGATGAATTAACAGAACACAAAGCAGTTTCTCAGAAAGATTCCTTCCAGTTTTGAAAGGAAGATATTTCCTTTTTCACCATAGCCGTCTATGGGCTTCCAAATATCCCTTTGCCAATTCCACAAGAACAGCCTTAGCGAAAGGCTTCTTGAAGGGAAAGATGTAGCTCTGTGAGATGAATTAACAGAACACAGAGCAGTTTCTCAGAAAGCTTCTTTCCAGTTTTGAACGGAAGATATTTCCTTTTTCACCATAGCCCTCTATGGGCTTCCAAATATCCCGTTTCCAATTCCACAAGAACAGCCTTAGCGAAAGGCTTCTTGAAGGGAAAGATGTAACCCTGTGAGATGAATTAACAGAACACAGAGCAGTTTCTCAGAAAGCTTCTTTCGAGTTTTGAACGGAAGATATTTCCTTTTTCACCATAGCCCTCTATGGGCTTCCAAATATCCCTTTGCCAATTCCACAAGAACAGCCTTAGCGAAAGGCTTCTTGAAGGGAAAGATGTAACTCTGTGAGATGAATTAACAAAACACAGAGCAGTTTCTCAGAAAGCTTATTTCCAGTTTTGAACGGAAGAAATTTCCTTTCTCACCATAGCCCTCTATGGGCTTCCAAATATCCGTTTGCCAATTCCATAAGAACAGCCTTAGCGAAAGGCTTCTTGAAGGGAAAGATGTAACTCTGTGAGATGAATTAACAGAACACAGAGCAGTTTCTCAGAAAGCTTCTTTCCAGTTTCGAACAGAAGATATTTCCTTTTTCACCATAGCCCTCTATGGGCTTCCAAATATCCCTTTGCCAATTCCACAAGAACAGCCTTAGCGAAAGGCTTCTTGAAGGGAAAGATGTAATTCTGTGAGATGAATTAACAAAACACAGACCAGTTTCTCAGAAAGCTTCTTTCCACTTTTGAACGGAAGAAATTTCCTTTCTCACCATAGCCCTCGATGGGCTTCCAAATATCCGTTTGCCAATTCCATAAGAACAGCCTTAGCGAAAGGCTTCTTGAAGGGAAAGATGTAACTCTGTGAGATGAATTAACAGAACACAGAGCAGTTTCTCAGAAAGCTTCTTTCCAGTTTTGAACGGAAGATATTTCCTTTTTCACCATAGCCCTCTATGGGCTTCCAAATATCCCTTTGCCAATTCCACAAGAACAGCCTTAGCGAAAGGCTTCTTGAAGGGAAAGATGTAACTCTGTGAGATGAATTAACAGAACACAGAGCAGTTTCTCAGAAAGCTTCTTTCCAGTTTTGAACGGAAGATATTTCCTTTTTCACCATAGCCTTCTATGGGCTTCCAAATATCCCTTTGCCAATTCCACAAGAACAGCCTTAGCGAAAGGCTTCTTGAAGGGAAAGATGAAGCTCTGTGAGATGAATAGACAGAACACAGAGCAGTTTCTCAGAAAGCTTCTTTCCAGTTTTGAACGGAAGATATTTCCTTTTTCACCATAGGCCTCTATGGGCTTCCAAATATCCCTTTGCCAATTACACAAGAACAGCCTTAGCGAAAGGCTTCTTGAAGGGAAAGATGTAACACTGTGAGATGAATTAACAGAACACAGAACAGTTTCTCAGAAAGCTTCTTTCCAGTTTTGAACGGAAGATATTTCCTTTTTCACCATAGCCCTTTATGGGCTTCCAAATATCCCTTTGCCAATTCCACAAGAACAGCCTTAGCGAATGGCTTCTTGAAGGGAAAGATGTAACTCTCTGAGATGAATTAACAGAACACAGAGCAGTTTCTCAGAAAGCTTCTTTCAAGTTTTGAACGGAAGATATTTCCTTTTTCACCATAGCCCTCTATGGGCTTCCAAATATCCCTTTGCCAATTCCACAAGAATAGCCTTAGCGAAAGACTTCTTGAAGGGAAAGATGTAACTCTGTGAGATGAATTAACAGAACACAGAGCAGTTTCTCAGAAAGCTTCTTTCCAGTTTTGAATGGAAGATATTTCCTTTTTCACCATAGCCTTCTATGGGCTTCAAATATCCTTTTGCCAATTCCACAAGAACAGCGTTAGCGAAAGGCTTCTTGAAGGGAAAGATGTAACTCTGTGAGATGAATTCAGAGAACACAGAGCACTTTCTCAGAAAGCTTGTTTCCAGTTTTGAACGGAAGATATTTCCTTTTTCACCATAGGCCTCTATGGGCTTCCAAATATCCCTTTGCCAATTCCACAAGAACAGCCTTAGCGAAAGGCTTCTTGAAGGGAAAGATGGAACTCTGTGAGACGAATTCAGAGAACACAGAGCAGTTTCTCAGAAAGCTTCTTTCCAGTTTTGAACGGAAGAAATTTCCTTTCTCACCATAGCCCTCTATGGGCTTCCAAATATCCGTTTGCCAATTCCATAAGAACAGCCTTAGCGAAAGGCTTCTTGAAGGGAAAGATGTAACTCTGTGAGATGAATTAAGAGACACAGAGCAGTTTCTCAGAAACCTTCTTTCCAGTTTTGAACGGAAGATATTTCCTTTTTCACCATAGCCCTCTATGGGCTTCCAAATATCCCTTTGCCAATTCCACAAGAACAGCCTTAGCGAAAGGCTTCTTGAAGGGCAAGATGTAACTCTGTGAGATGAATTAACAGAACACAAAGCAGTTTCTCAGAAAGATTCCTTCCAGTTTTGAACGGAAGATATTTCATTTTTCACCTTAGCCGTCTATGGGCTTCCAAATATCCCTTTGCCAATTCCACAAGAACAGCCTTAGCGAAAGGCTTCTTGAAGGGAAAGATGTAACACTGTGAGATGAATTAACAGAACACAGAGCAGTTTCTCAGAAAGCTTCTTTCCAGTTTTGAACGGAAGATATTTCCTTTTTCACCATAGCCCTCTATGGGCTTCCAAATATCCCTTTGCCAATTCCACAAGAACAGCCTTAGCGAAAGGCTTCTTGAAGGGAAAGATGTAACTCTGTGAGATGAATTAACAGAACACAGAGCAGTTTCTCAGAAAGCTTCTTTCCAGTTTTGAACGGAAGATATTTCCTTTTTCACCATAGCCCTCTATGGGCTTCCAAATATCCCTTTGCCAATTCCACAAGAACAGCCTTAGAGAAAGGCTTCTTGAAGGGAAAGATGTAACTCTTTAATATGAATTAACAGAACAGAGAGCAGTTTCTCAGAAAGCTTCTTTCCAGTTTTGAACGGAAGATATTTCCTTTTTCACCGTAGCCCTCTATGGGCTTCCAACTATCCCTTTGCCAATTCCACAAGAACAGCCTTAAGGAAAGGCTTCTTGAAGGGCAAGATGTAACTCTGTGAGATGAATTAACAGAACACAAAGCAGTATCTCAGAAAGCTTCTTTCCAGTTTTGAACGGAAGATATTTCCTTTTTCACCATAGCCTTCTATGGGCTTCCAAATATCCCTTTGCCAATTCCACAAGAACAGCCTTAGCGAAAGGCTTCTTGAAGGGAAAGATGAAGCTCTGTGAGATGAATAAACAGAACACAGAGCAGTTTCTCAGAAACCTTCTTTCCAGTTTTGAACGGAAGATATTTCCTTTTTCACCATAGCCCTCTATGGGCTTCCAAATATCATTTTGCCAATTCCACAAGAACAGCCTTAGCGAAAGGCTTCTTGAGGGCAAGATGTAACTCTGTGAGATGAATTAACAGAACACAAAGCAGTTTCTCAGAAAGATTCCTTCCAGTTTTGAACGGAAGATATTTCCTTTTTCACCATAGCCGTCTATGGGCTTCCAAATATCCCTTTGCCAATTCCACAAGAACAGCCTTAGCGAAAGGCTTCTTGAAGGGAAAGATGTAACTCTGTGAGATGAATTAACAGAACACAGAGCAGTTTCTCAGAAAGCTTCTTTCCAGTTTTGAACGGAAGATATTTCCTTTTTCACCATAGCCCTCTATGGGCTTCCAAATATCCCTTTGCCAATTCCACAAGAACAGCCTTAGCGAAAGGCTTCTTGAAGGGAAAGATGTAGCTCTGTGAGATGAATTAACAGAACACAGAGCAGTTTCTCAGAAAGCTTCTTTCCAGTTTTGAACGGAAGATATTTCCTTTTTCACCATAGCCCTCTATGGGCTTCTAAATATCCCTTTGCCAATTCCACAAGAACATCCTTAGCGAAAGGCTTCTTGAAGGGAAAGATGTAACTCTGTGAGATGAATTCACAGAACACAGAGCAGTTTCTCAGAAAGCTTCTTTCCGGTTTTGAACGGAAGATATTTCCTTTTTCACCCTAGCCCTCTATGGGCTTCCAAATATCCGTTTGCCAATTCCACAAGAACAGCCTTAGCGAAAGGCTTCTTGAAGGGAAAGATGAAGCTCTGTGAGATGAATTCAGAGAACACAGAGCACTTTCTCAGAAAGCTTGTTTCCAGTTTTGAACGGAAGATATTTCCTTTTTCACCATAGCCCTCTATGGGCTTCCAAATATCCCTTTGCCAATTCCACAAGAACAGCCTTAGCGAAAGGTTTCTTGAAGGGAAAGATGGAACTCTGTGAGACGAATTCACAGAACACAGAGCAGTTTCTCAGAAAGCTTCTTTCCAGTTTTGAACGGAAGAAATTTCCTTTCTCACCATAGCCCTCTATGGGCTTCCAAATATCCGTTTGCCAATTCCATAAGAACAGCCTTAGCGAAAGGCTTCTTGAAGGGAAAGATGTAACTCTGTGAGATGAATTAAGAGACACAGAGCAGTTTCTCAGAAACCTTCTTTCCAGTTTTGAACGGAAGATATTTCCTTTTTCACCATAGCCCTCTATGGGCTTCCAAATATCCCTTTGCCAATTCCACAAGAACAGCCTTAGCGAAAGGCTTCTTGAAGGGCAAGATGTAACTCTGTGAGATGAATTAACAGAACACAAAGCAGTTTCTCAGAAAGATTCCTTCCAGTTTTGAACGGAAGATATTTCATTTTTCACCTTAGCCGTCTATGGGCTTCCAAATATCCCTTTGCCAATTCCACAAGAACAGCCTTAGCGAAAGGCTTCTTGAAGGGAAAGATGTAACTCTGTGAGATGAATTAACAGAACACAAAGCAGTTTCTCAGAAAGATTCCTTCCAGTTTTGAAAGGAAGATATTTCCTTCTTCACCATAGCCGTCTATGGGCTTCCAAATATCCCTTTGCCAATTCCACAAGAACAGCCTTAGCGAAAGGCTTCTTGAAGGGAAAGATGTAACTCTGTGAGATGAATTAACAGAACACAGAGCAGTTTCTCAGAAAGCTTCTTTCCAGTTTTGAACGGAAGATATTACCTTTTTCACCATAGCCCTCTATGGGCTTCCAAATATCCCTTTGCCAATTCCACAAGAACAGCCTTAGCGAAAGGCTTCTTGAAGGGAAAGATGTAGCTCTGTGAGATGAATTAACAGAACACAGAGCAGTTTCTCAGAAAGCTTCTTTCCAGTTTTGAAAGGAAGATATTTCCTTTTTCACCATAGCCCTCTATGGGCTTCCAAATATCCCGTTTCCAATTCCACAAGAACAGCCTTAGCGAAAGGCTTCTTGAAGGGAAAGATGTAACCCTGTGAGATGAATTAACAGAACACAGAGCAGTTTCTCAGAAAGCTTCTTTCCAGTTTTGAACGGAAGATATTTCCTTTTTCACCATAGCCCTCTATGGGCTTCCAAATATCCCTTTGCCAATTCCACAAGAACAGCCTTAGCGAAAGGCTTCTTGAAGGGAAAGATGTAATTCTGTGAGATGAATTGACAAAACACAAAGCAGTTTCTCAGAAAGCTTCTTTCCAGTTTTGAACGGAAGATATTTCCTTTCTCACCATAGCCCTTTATGGGCTTCCAAATATCCCTTTGCCAATTCCACAAGAACAGCCTTAGCGAATGGCTTCTTGAAGGGAAAGTTGTAACTCTCTGAGATGAATTAACAGAACACAGAGCAGTTTCTCAGAAAGCTTCTTTCCAGTTTTGAACGGAAGATATTTCCTTTTTCACCATAGCCCTCTATTTGCTTCCAAATATCCCTTTGCCAATTCCACAAGAACAGCCTTAGAGAAAGACTTCTTGAAGGGAAAGATGTAACTCTGTGAGATGAATTAACAGCACACAGAGCAGTTTCTCAGAAAGCTTCTTTCCAGTTTTGAATGGAAGATATTTCGTTTTTCACCATAGCCCTCTATGGGCTTCTAAATATCCTTTTGCCAATTCCACAAGAACAGCCTTAGCGAAAGGCTTCTTGAAGGGAAAGATGTAACTCTCTGAGATGAATTCACAGAACACAGAGCACTTTCTCAGAAAGCTTGATTCCAGTTTTGAACGGAAGATATTTCCTTTTTCACCATAGCCCTCTATGGGCTTCCAAATATCCCTTTGCCAATTCCACAAGAACAGCCTTAGCGAAAGACTTCTTGAACGGAAAGATGTAACTCTGTGAGATGAATTCACAGAACACAGAGCAGTTTCTCAGAAAGCTTCTTTCCGGTTTTGAACGGAAGAAATTTCCTTTCTCACCCTAGCCCTCTATGGGCTTCCAAATATCCGTTTTCCAATTCCATAAGAACAGCCTTAGCGAAAGGCTTCTTGAAGGGAAAGATGTAACTCTTTGAGATGAATTAAGAGACACAGAGCAGTTTCTCAGAAACCTTCTTTCCGGTTTTGAACGGAAGATATTTCCTTTTTCACCATAGCCCTCTATGGGCTTCCAAATATCCCTTTGCCAATTCCACAAGAACAGCCTTAGCGAAAGGCTTCTTGAAGGGAAAGATGTAACTCTGTGAGATGAATTAACAGAACACAGAGCAGATTCTCAGAAAGCTTCTTTCCAGTTTTGAACGGAAGATATTTCCTTTTTCACCATAGCCCTCTATGGGCTTCCAAATATCCCTTTGCCAATTCCACAAGAACAGCCTTAGCGAAAGGCTTCTTGAAGGGAAAGATGTAACTCTGTGAGATGAATTAACAAAACACAGAGCAGTTTCTCAGAAAGCTTCTTTCCAGTTTTGAACGGAAGAAATTTCCTTTCTCACCATAGCCCTCTATGGGCTCCCAAATATCCGTTTGCCAATTCCATAAGAACAGCCTTAGCGAAAGGCTTCTTGAAGGGAAAGATGTAACTCTGTGAGATGTATTAACAGAACACAGAGCAGTTTCTCAGAAAGCTTCTTTCCGGTTTTGAACGGAAGATATTTCCTTTTTCACCATAGCCCTCTATTTGCTTCCAAATATCCCTTTGCCAATTCCACAAGAACAGCCTTAGAGAAAGGCTTCTTGAAGGGAAAGATGTAACTCTTTAATATGAATTGACAGTACAGAGAGCAGTTTCTCAGAAAGCTTCTTTCCGGTTTTGAACGGAAGATATTTCCTTTTTCACCATAGCCCTCTATGGGCTTCCAAATATCCCTTTGCCAATTCCACAAGAACAGCCTTAGCGAAAGGCTTCTTGAAGGGAAATATGTAACTCTGTGAGATGAATTAAGAGAACACAGAGCAGTTTCTCAGAAAGCTTCTTTGCAGTTTTGATCGGAAGATATTTCCTTTTTCACCATAGCCCTCTATGGGCTTCCAAATATAAATGTGCCAATTCCACAAGAACAGCCTTAGCGAAAGGCTTCTTGAAGAGAAAGATGTAACTCTGTGAGATGAATTCACAGAACACAGAGCAGTTTCTCAGAAAGCTTCTTTCCGGTTTTGAACGGAAGATATTTCCTTTTTCACCCTAGCCCTCTATGGGTTTCCAAATATCCGTTTGCCAATTCCACAAGAACAGCCTTAGAGAAAGGCTTCTTGAAGGGAAAGATGTAACTCTGTGAGATGAATTAACAGAACACAGAGCAGTTTCTCAGAAAGCTTCTTTCCAGTTTTGAACGGAAGATATTTCCTTTTTCACCATAGCCCTCTATGGGCTTCCAAATATCCCTTTGCCAATTCCACAAGAACAGCCTTAGCGAAAGGCTTCTTGAAGGGAAAGATGTAGCTCTGTGTGATGAATTAACAGAACACAGAGCAGTTTCTCAGAAAGCTTCTTTCCGGTTTTGAACGGAAGATATTTCCTTTTTCACCATAGCCCTCTATGGGCTTCCAAATATCCCTTTGCCAATTCCACAAGAACAGCCTTAGCGAAAGGCTTCTTGAAGGGAAAGATGGAACTCTGTGAGATGAATTAACCGAACACAGAGCAGTTTCTCAGAAAGTTTCTTTCCAGTTTTGAATGGAAGATATTTCCTTTTTCACCATAGCCCTCTATGGGCTTCCAAATCCCTTTGCCAATTCCACAAGAACAGCCTTAGCGAAAGGCTTCTTGAAGGGAAAGATGTAACTGTGTGAGATGAATTAACAGAACACAGAGCAGTTTCT
Source organism: Chlorocebus sabaeus (assembly GCF_047675955.1). Lineage (NCBI taxonomy): Eukaryota > Metazoa > Chordata > Mammalia > Primates > Cercopithecidae > Chlorocebus > Chlorocebus sabaeus. The sequence goes on along the minus strand of NW_027327482.1, from coordinate 1,989,299 downwards.
CAGAAAGCTTCTTTCCAGATTTGAACGGAAGGTATTTCCTTTTTCACCACAGCACTCTATGGGCTTCCAAATATCCCTTTGCCAATTCCACAAGAACAGCCTTAGCGAAAGGCTTCTTGAAGGGAAAGATGTAACTCTGTGAGATGAATTAACAAAACACAGAGCAGTTTCTCAGAAAGCTTCTTTCCAGTTTTGAACGGAAGAAATTTCCTTTCTCACCATAGCCCTCTATGTGCTTCCAAATATCCGTTTGCCAATTCCATAAGAACAGCCTTAGCGAAAGGCTTCTTGAAGGGAAAGATGTAACTCTGTGAGATGTATTAACAGAACACAGAGCAGTTTCTCAGAAAGCTTCTTTCCAGTTTTGAACGGAAGATATTTCCTTTTTCACCATAGCCCTCTATTTGCTTCCAAATATCCCTTTGCCAATTCCACAAGAACAGCCTTAGAGAAAGGCTTCTTGAAGGGAAAGATGTAACTCTTTAATATGAATTAACAGTACAGAGAGCAGTTTCTCAGAAAGCTTCTTTCCAGTTTTGAACGGAAGATATTTCCTTTTTCACCATAGCCCTCTATGGGCTTCCAAATATCCCTTTGCCAATTCCACAAGAACAGCCTTAGCGAAAGGCTTCTTGAAGGGAAATATGTAACTCTGTCAGATGAATTAAGAGAACACAGAGCAGTTTCTCAGAAAGCTTCTTTGCAGTTTTGATCGGAAGATATTTCCTTTTTCACCATAGCCCTCTATGGGCTTCCAAATATAAATGTGCCAATTCCACAAGAACAGCCTTAGCGAAAGGCTTATTGAAGAGAAAGATGTAACTCTGTGAGATGAATTCACAGTACACAGAGCAGTTTCTCAGAAAGCTTCTTTCCGGTTTTGAACGGAAGATATTTCCTTTTTCACCCTAGCCCTCTATGGGCTTCCAAATATCCGTTTGCCAATTCCACAAGAACAGCCTTAGAGAAAGGCTTCTTGAAGGGAAAGATGTAACTCTTTGATATGAATTAACAGAACACAGAGCAGTTTCTCAGAAAGCTTCTTTCCGGTTTTGAACGGAAGATATTTCCTTTTTCACCATAGCCCTCTATGGGCTTCCAAATATCCAATTGCCAATTCCATAAGAACAGCCTTAGCGAAAGGCTTCTTGAAGGGAAAGATGTAACTCTGTGAGATGAATTTACAGAACACAGAGCAGTTTCTCAGAAAGCTTCTTTCCAGTTTTGAACGGAAGATATTTCCTTTTTCACCATAGCCCTCTATGGTCTTCCAAATATCCCTTTGCCAATTCCACAAGAACAGCCTTAGAGAAAGGCTTCTTGAAGGGAAAGATGTAACTCTGTGAGATGAATTAACGGAACACAGAGCAGTTTCTCAGAAAGCTTCTTTCCAGTTTTGAACGGAAGATATTTCCTTTTTCACCATAGCCCTCTATGGGCTTCCAAATATCCCTTTGCCAATTCCACAAGAACAGCCTTAGCGAAAGGCTTCTTGAAGGGAAAGATGTAACTCTGTGTGATGAATTAGCAGAACACAGAGCAGTTTCTCAGAAAGCTTCTTTCCGGTTTTGAACGAAAGATATTTCCTTTTTCACCATAGCCCTCTTTGGGCTTCCAAATATCCCTTTACCAATTCCACAAGAACAGCCTTAGCGAAAGGCTTCTTGAAGGGAAAGATGTAACTCTGTGTGATGAATTAACAGAACACAGAGCAGTTTCTCAGAAAGCTTCTTTCCGGTTTTGAACGGAAGATATTTCCTTTTTCACCATAGCCCTCTTTGGGCTTCCAAATATCCCTTTGCCAATTCCACAAGAACAGCCTTAGCGAAAGGCTTCTTGAAGGGAAAGATGGAACTCTGTGAGATGAATTAACCGAACACAGAGCAGTTTCTCAGAAAGTTTCTTTCCAGTTTTGAATGGAAGATATTTCCTTTTTCACCATAGCCCTCTATGGGATTCCAAATCCCTTTGCCAATTCCACAAGAACAGCCTTAGCGAAAGGCTTCTTGAAGGGAAAGATGTAACTGTGTGAGATGAATTAACAGAACACAGAGCAGTTTCTCAGAAAGCTTCTTTCCAGATTTGAACGGAAGGTATTTCCTTTTTCACCATAGCCCTCTAAGGGCTTCCAAATATCCCTTTGCCAATTCCACAAGAACAGCCTTAGCGAAAGGCTTCTTGAAGGGAAAGATGTAACTCTTTGAGATGAATTAACAGAACACAGAGCAGTTTCTCAGAAACCTTCTTTTCAGTTTTGTACGGAAGATATTTCCTTTTTCACCATAGCCCTCTATGGGCTTCCAAATATCCCTTTGCCAATTACACAAGAACAGCCTTAGCGAAAGGCTTCTTGAAGGGAAAGATGTAACTCTGTGAGATGAATTAAGAGAACACAGAGCAGTTACTCAGAATGCTTCTTTCCAGTTTTGAATGGAAGATATTTCCTTTTTCACCATAGCCCTCTATGGGCTTCCAAATATCCCTTTGCCAATTACACAAGAACAGCCTTAGCGAAAGGCTTTTTGAAGGGAAAGATGTAACTCTGTGAGATGAATTAACAGAACACAGAGCAGTTACTCAGAATGCTTCTTTCCAGTTTTGAATGGAAGATATTTCCTTTTTCACCATAGCCCTCTATGGGCTTCCAAATATCCCTTTGCCAATTCCACAAGAACAGCCTTAGCGAAAGGCTTCTTGAAGGGAAAGATGTAACTCTGTGAGATGAATTAACAGAACACAGAGCAGTTTCTCAGAAAGCTTCTTTCCAGTTTTGAACCTAAGATATTTCCTTTTTCACCATAGCCTTCTATGGGCTTCCAAATATCCCTTTGCCAATTCCACAAGAACAGCCTTAGCGAAAGGCTTCTTGAAGGGAAAGATGAAGCTCTGTGAGATGAATAGACAGAACACAGAGCAGTTTCTCAGAAAGCTTCTTTCCAGTTTTGAACGGAAGATATTTCCTTTTTCACCATAGGCCTCTATGGGCTTCCAAATATCCCTTTGCCAATTCCACAAGAACAGCCTTAGCGAAAGGCTTCTTGAAGGGCAAGATGTAACACTGTGAGGTGAATTAACAGAACACAGAACAGTTTCTCAGAAAGCTTCTTTCCAGTTTTGAACGGAAGATATTTCCTTTTTCACCATGGCCCTTTATGGGCTTCCAAATATCCCTTTGCCAATTCCACAAGAACAGCCTTAGCGAATGGCTTCTTGAAGGGAAAGATGTAACTCTCTGAGATGAATTAACAGAACACAGAGCAGTTTCTCAGAAAGCTTCTTTCCAGTTTTGAACGGAAGATATTTCCTTTTTCACCATAGCCCTCTATTTGCTTCCAAATATCCCTTTGCCAATTCCACAAGAACAGCCTTAGAGAAAGGCTTCTTGAAGGGAAAGATGTAACTCTTTAATATGAATTAACAGTACAGAGAGCAGTTTCTCAGAAAGCTTCTTTCCAGTTTTGAACGGAAGATATTTCCTTTTTCACCATAGCCCTCTATGGGCTTCCAAATATCCCTTTGCCAATTCCACAAGAACAGCCTTAGCGAAAGGCTTCTTGAAGGGAAATATGTAACTCTGTGAGATGAATTAAGAGAACACAGAGCAGTTTCTCAGAAAGCTTCTTTGCAGTTTTGATCGGAAGATATTTCCTTTTTCACCATAGCCCTCTATGGGCTTCCAAATATAAATGTGCCAATTCCACAAGAACAGCCTTAGCGAAAGTCTTATTGAAGAGAAAGATGTAACTCTGTGAGATGAATTCACAGTACACAGAGCAGTTTCTCAGAAAGCTTCTTTCCGGTTTTGAACGGAAGATATTTCCTTTTTCACCCTAGCCCTCTATGGGCTTCCAAATATCCGTTTGCCAATTCCACAAGAACAGCCTTAGAGAAAGGCTTCTTGAAGGGAAAGATGTAACTCTTTGATATGAATTAACAGAACACAGAGCAGTTTCTCAGAAAGCTTCTTTCCGGTTTTGAACGGAAGATATTTCCTTTTTCACCATAGCCCTCTATGGGCTTCCAAATATCCAATTGCCAATTCCATAAGAACAGCCTTAGCGAAAGGCTTCTTGAAGGGAAAGATGTAACTCTGTGAGATGAATTTACAGAACACAGAGCAGTTTCTCAGAAAGCTTCTTTCCAGTTTTGAACGGAAGATATTTCCTTTTTCACCATAGCCCTCTATGGTCTTCCAAATATCCCTTTGCCAATTCCACAAGAACAGCCTTAGAGAAAGGCTTCTTGAAGGGAAAGATGTAACTCTGTGAGATGAATTAACGGAACACAGAGCAGTTTCTCAGAAAGCTTCTTTCCAGTTTTGAACGGAAGATATTTCCTTTTTCACCATAGCCCTCTATGGGCTTCCAAATATCCCTTTGCCAATTCCACAAGAACAGCCTTAGCGAAAGGCTTCTTGAAGGGAAAGATGTAACTCTGTGTGATGAATTAACAGAACACAGAGCAGTTTCTCAGAAAGCTTCTTTCCGGTTTTGAACGAAAGATATTTCCTTTTTCACCATAGCCCTCTTTGGGCTTCCAAATATCCCTTTACCAATTCCACAAGAACAGCCTTAGCGAAAGGCTTCTTGAAGGGAAAGATGTAACTCTGTGTGATGAATTAACAGAACACAGAGCAGTTTCTCAGAAAGCTTCTTTCCGGTTTTGAACGGAAGATATTTCCTTTTTCACCATAGCCCTCTTTGGGCTTCCAAATATCCCTTTGCCAATTCCACAAGAACAGCCTTAGCGAAAGGCTTCTTGAAGGGAAAGATGTAACTCTGTGAGATGAATTAACAGAACACAGAGCAGTTTCTCAGAAAGCTTCTTTCCAGTTTTGAACGGAAGATATTTCCTTTTTCACCATAGCCTTCTATGGGCTTCCAAATATCCCTTTGCCAATTCCACAAGAACAGCCTTAGCGAAAGGCTTCTTGAAGGGAAAGATGAAGCTCTGTGAGATGAATAGACAGAACACAGACCAGTTTCTCAGAAAGCTTCTTTCCAGTTTTGAACGGAAGATATTTCCTTTTTCACCATAGGCCTCTATGGGCTTCCAAATATCCCTTTGCCAATTCCACAAGAACAGCCTTAGCGAAAGGCTTCTTGAAGGGCAAGATGTAACACTGTGAGATGAATTAACAGAACACAGAACAGTTTCTCAGAAAGCTTCTTTCCAGTTTTGAACGGAAGATATTTCCTTTTTCACCATAGCTCTTTATGGGCTTCCAAATATCCCTTTGCCAATTCCACAAGAACAGCCTTAGCGAATGGCTTCTTGAAGGGAAAGATGTAACTCTCTGAGATGAATTAACAGAACACAGAGCAGTTTCTCAGAAAGCTTCTTTCCAGTTTTGAACGGAAGATATTTCCTTTTTCACCATAGCCCTCTATGGGCTTCCAAATATCCCTTTGCCAATTCCACAAGAACAGCCTTAGCGAAAGGCTTCCTGAAGGGAAAGATGAAGCTCTGTGAGATGAATAGACAGAACACAGAGCAGTTTCTCAGAAAGCTTCTTTCCAGTTTTGAACGGAAGATATTTCCTTTTTCACCATAGGCCTCTATGGGCTTCCAAATATCCCTTTGCCAATTCCACAAGAACAGCCTTAGCGAAAGGCTTCTTGAAGGGCAAGATGTAACACTGTGAGACGAATTAACAGAACACAGAACAGTTTCTCAGAAAGCTTCTTTCCAGTTTTGAACGGAAGATATTTCCTTTTTCACCATAGCCCTTTATGGGCTTCCAAATATCCCTTTGCCAATTCCACAAGAACAGCCTTAGCGAATGGCTTCTTGAAGGGAAAGATGTAACTCTCTGAGATGAATTAACAGAACACAGAGCAGTTTCTCAGAAAGCTTCTTTCCAGTTTTGAACGGAAGATATTTCCTTTTTCACCATAGCCCTCTATGGGCTTCCAAATATCCCTTTGCCAATTCCACAAGAACAGCCTTAGCGAAAGGCTTCTTGAAGGGCAAGATGTAACTCTGTGAGATGAATTAACAGAACACAAAGCAGTTTCTCAGAAAGATTCCTTCCAGTTTTGAACGGAAGATATTTCCTTTTTCTCCTTAGCCGTCTATGGGCTTCCAAATATCCCTTTGCCAATTCCACAAGAACAGCCTTAGCGAAAGGCTTCTTGAAGGGAAAGATGTAACTCTGTGAGATGAATTAACAGAACACAGAGCAGTTTCTCAGAAAGCTTCTTTCCAGTTTTGAACGGAAGATATTTCCTTTTTCACCATAGCCCTCTATGGGCTTCCAAATATCCCTTTGCCAATTCCACAAGAACAGCCTTAGCGAAAGGCTTCTTGAAGGGAAAGATGTAGCTCTGTGAGATGAATTAACAGAACACAGAGCAGTTTCTCAGAAAGCTTCTTTCCAGTTTTGAACGGAAGATATTTCCTTTTTCACCATAGCCCTCTATGGGCTTCTAAATATCCCTTTGCCAATTCCACAAGAATATCCTTAGCGAAAGGCTTCTTGAAGGGAAAGATGTAACTCTGTGAGATGAATTCACAGAACACAGAGCAGTTTCTCAGAAAGCTTCTTTCCGGTTTTGAACGGAAGATATTTCCTTTTTCACCCTAGCCCTCTATGGGCTTCCAAATATCCGTTTGCCAATTCCACAAGAACAGCCTTAGCGAAAGGCTTCTTGAAGGGAAAGATGAAGCTCTGTGAGATGAATTCAGAGAACACAGAGCACTTTCTCAGAAAGCTTGTTTCCAGTTTTGAACGGAAGATATTTCCTTTTTCACCATAGCCCTCTATGGGCTTCCAAATATCCCTTTGCCAATTCCACAAGAACAGCCTTAGCGAAAGGCTTCTTGAAGGGAAAGATGGAACTCTGTGAGACGAATTCAGAGAACACAGAGCAGTTTCTCAGAAAGCTTCTTTCCAGTTTTGAACGGAAGAAATTTCCTTTCTCACCATAGCCCTCTATGGGCTTCCAAATATCCGTTTGCCAATTCCATAAGAACAGCCTTAGCGAAAGGCTTCTTGAAGGGAAAGATGTAACTCTGTGAGATGAATTAAGAGACACAGAGCAGTTTCTCAGAAACCTTCTTTCCAGTTTTGAACGGAAGATATTTCCTTTTTCACCATAGCCCTCTATGGGCTTCCAAATATCCCTTTGCCAATTCCACAAGAACAGCCTTAGCGAAAGGCTTCTTGAAGGGCAAGATGTAACTCTGTGAGATGAATTAACAGAACACAAAGCAGTTTCTCAGAAAGATTCCTTCCAGTTTTGAACGGAAGATATTTCATTTTTCACCTTAGCCGTCTATGGGCTTCCAAATATCCCTTTGCCAATTCCACAAGAACAGCCTTAGCGAAAGGCTTCTTGAAGGGAAAGATGTAGCTCTGTGAGATGAATTAACAGAACACAGAGCAGTTTCTCAGAAAGCTTCTTTCCAGTTTTGAACGGAAGATATTTCCTTTTTCACCATAGCCCTCTATGGGCTTCCAAATATCCCTTTGCCAATTCCACAAGAACAGCCTTAGCGAAAGGCTTCTTGAAGGGAAAGATGTAACTCTGTGAGATGAATTAACAGAACACAGAGCAGTTTCTCAGAAAGCTTCTTTCCAGTTTTGAACGGAAGATATTTCCTTTTTCACCATAGCCCTCTATGGGCTTCCAAATATCCCTTTGCCAATTCCACAAGAACAGCCTTAGAGAAAGGCTTCTTGAAGGGAAAGATGTAACTCTTTAATATGAATTAACAGAACAGAGAGCAGTTTCTCAGAAAGCTTCTTTCCAGTTTTGAACGGAAGATATTTCCTTTTTCACCATAGCCCTCTATGGGCTTCTAAATATCCCTTTGCCAATTCCACAAGAACATCCTTAGCGAAAGGCTTCTTGAAGGGAAAGATGTAACTCTGTGAGATGAATTCACAGAACACAGAGCAGTTTCTCAGAAAGCTTCTTTCCGGTTTTGAACGGAAGATATTTCCTTTTTCACCCTAGCCCTCTATGGGCTTCCAAATATCCGTTTGCCAATTCCACAAGAACAGCCTTAGCGAAAGGCTTCTTGAAAGGAAAGATGAAGCTCTGTGAGATGAATTCAGAGAACACAGAGCACTTTCTCAGAAAGCTTGTTTCCAGTTTTGAACGGAAGATATTTCCTTTTTCACCATAGCCCTCTATGGGCTTCCAAATATCCCTTTGCCAATTCCACAAGAACAGCCTTAGCGAAAGGCTTCTTGAAGGGAAAGATGGAACTCTGTGAGACGAATTCACAGAACACAGAGCAGTTTCTCAGAAAGCTTCTTTCCAGTTTTGAACGGAAGAAATTTCCTTTCTCACCATAGCCCTCTATGGGCTTCCAAATATCCGTTTGCCAATTCCATAAGAACAGCCTTAGCGAAAGGCTTCTTGAAGGGAAAGATGTAACTCTGTGAGATGAATTAAGAGACACAGAGCAGTTTCTCAGAAACCTTCTTTCCAGTTTTGAACGGAAGATATTTCCTTTTTCACCATAGCCCTCTATGGGCTTCCAAATATCCCTTTGCCAATTCCACAAGAACAGCCTTAGCGAAAGGCTTCTTGAAGGGAAAGATGTAACTCTGTGAGATGAATTAACAGAACACAGAGCAGTTTCTCAGAAAGCTTCTTTCCAGTTTTGAACGGAAGATATTTCCTTTTTCACCATAGCCCTCTATGGGCTTCCAAATATCCCTTTGCCAATTGCACAAGAACAGCCTTAGCGAAAGGCTTCTTGAAGGGAAAGATGTAACTCTGTGAGATGGATTAACAGAACACAGAGCAGTTTCTCAGAAAGCTTCTTTCTAGTTTTGAACGGAATATATTTCCTTTTTCACCATAGCCCTCTATGGGCTTACAAATATCCCTTTGCCAATTCCACAAGAACAGCCTTAGCGAAAGGCTTCTTGTAGGGAAAGATGTAACTCTGTGAGATGAATTAAGAGACACAGAACAGTTTCTCAGAAAGCTTCTTTCCAGTTTTGAACGGAAGATATTTCCTTTTTCACCATAGCCCTCTATGGGCTTCCAAATATCCTTTTGCCAATTCCACAAGAACAGCCTTAGCGAAAGGCTTCTTGAAGGGAAAGATGTAACTCTGTGAGATGAATTAACAGAACACAAAGCAGTTTCTCAGAAAGATTCCTTCCAGTTTTGAAAGGAAGATATTTCCTTTTTCACCATAGCCGTCTATGGGCTTCCAAATATCCCTTTGCCAATTCCACAAGAACAGCCTTAGCGAAAGGCTTCTTGAAGGGAAAGATGTAGCTCTGTGAGATGAATTAACAGAACACAGAGCAGTTTCTCAGAAAGCTTCTTTCCAGTTTTGAACGGAAGATATTTCCTATTTCACCATAGCCCTCTATGGGCTTCCAAATATCCCGTTTCCAATTCCACAAGAACAGCCTTAGCGAAAGGCTTCTTGAAGGGAAAGATGTAACACTGTGAGATGAATTAACAGAACACAGAGCAGTTTCTCAGAAAGCTTCTTTCGAGTTTTGAACGGAAGATATTTCCTTTTTCACCATAGCCCTCTATGGGCTTCCAAATATCCCTTTGCCAATTCCACAAGAACAGCCTTAGCGAAAGGCTTCTTGAAGGGAAAGATGTAACTCTGTGAGATGAATTAACAAAACACAGAGCAGTTTCTCAGAAAGCTTATTTCCAGTTTTGAACGGAAGAAATTTCCTTTCTCACCATAGCCCTCTATGGGCTTCCAAATATCCGTTTGCCAATTCCATAAGAACAGCCTTAGCGAAAGGCTTCTTGAAGGGAAAGATGTAACTCTGTGAGATGAATTAACAGAACACAGAGCAGTTTCTCAGAAAGCTTCTTTCCAGTTTCGAACAGAAGATATTTCCTTTTTCACCATAGCCCTCTATGGGCTTCCAAATATCCCTTTGCCAATTCCACAAGAACAGCCTTAGCGAAAGGCTTCTTGAAGGGAAAGATGTAATTCTGTGAGATGAATTAACAAAACACAGACCAGTTTCTCAGAAAGCTTCTTTCCACTTTTGAACGGAAGAAATTTCCTTTCTCACCACAGCCCTCGATGGGCTTCCAAATATCCGTTTGCCAATTCCATAAGAACAGCCTTAGCGAAAGGCTTCTTGAAGGGAAAGATGTAACTCTGTGAGATGAATTAACAGAACACAGAGCAGTTTCTCAGAAAGCTTCTTTCCAGTTTTGAACGGAAGATATTTCCTTTTTCACCATAGCCCTCTATGGGCTTCCAAATATCCCTTTGCCAATTCCACAAGAACAGCCTTAGCGAAAGGCTTCTTGAAGGGAAAGATGTAACTCTGTGAGGTGAATTAACAGAACACAGAGCAGTTTCTCAGAAAGCTTCTTTCCAGTTTTGAACGGAAGATATTTCCTTTTTCACCATAGCCTTCTATGGGCTTCCAAATATCCCTTTGCCAATTCCACAAGAACAGCCTTAGCGAAAGGCTTCTTGAAGGGAAAGATGAAGCTCTGTGAGATGAATAGACAGAACACAGAGCAGTTTCTCAGAAAGCTTCTTTCCAGTTTTGAACGGAAGATATTTCCTTTTTCACCATAGGCCTCTATGGCCTTCCAAATATCCCTTTGCCAATTACACAAGAACAGCCTTAGCGAAAGGCTTCTTGAAGGGAAAGATGTAACACTGTGAGATGAATTAACAGAACACAGAACAGTTTCTCAGAAAGCTTCTTTCCAGTTTTGAACGGAAGATATTTCCTTTTTCACCATAGCCCTTTATGGGCTTCCAAATATCCCTTTGCCAATTCCACAAGAACAGCCTTAGCGAATGGCTTCTTGAAGGGAAAGATGTAACTCTCTGAGATGAATTAACAGAACACAGAGCAGTTTCTCAGAAAGCTTCTTTCAAGTTTTGAACGGAAGATATTTCCTTTTTCACCATAGCCCTCTATGGGCTTCCAAATATCCCTTTGCCAATTCCACAAGAATAGCCTTAGCGAAAGACTTCTTGAAGGGAAAGATGTAACTCTGTGAGATGAATTAACAGAACACAGAGCAGTTTCTCAGAAAGCTTCTTTCCAGTTTTGAATGGAAGATATTTCCTTTTTCACCATAGCCCTCTATGGGCTTCAAATATCCTTTTGCCAATTCCACAAGAACAGCGTTAGCGAAAGGCTTCTTGAAGGGAAAGATGTAACTCTGTGAGATGAATTCAGAGAACACAGAGCACTTTCTCAGAAAGCTTGTTTCCAGTTTTGAACGGAAGATATTTCCTTTTTCACCATAGGCCTCTATGGGCTTCCAAATATCCCTTTGCCAATTCCACAAGAACAGCCTTAGCGAAAGGCTTCTTGAAGGGAAAGATGGAACTCTGTGAGACGAATTCAGAGAACACAGAGCAGTTTCTCAGAAAGCTTCTTTCCAGTTTTGAACGGAAGAAATTTCCTTTCTCACCATAGCCCTCTATGGGCTTCCAAATATCCGTTTGCCAATTCCATAAGAACAGCCTTAGCGAAAGGCTTCTTGAAGGGAAAGATGTAACTCTGTGAGATGAATTAAGAGACACAGAGCAGTTTCTCAGAAACCTTCTTTCCAGTTTTGAACGGAAGATATTTCCTTTTTCACCATAGCCCTCTATGGGCTTCCAAATATCCCTTTGCCAATTCCACAAGAACAGCCTTAGCGAAAGGCTTCTTGAAGGGCAAGATGTAACTCTGTGAGATGAATTAACAGAACACAAAGCAGTTTCTCAGAAAGATTCCTTCCAGTTTTGAACGGAAGATATTTCATTTTTCACCTTAGCCGTCTATGGGCTTCCAAATATCCCTTTGCCAATTCCACAAGAACAGCCTTAGCGAAAGGCTTCTTGAAGGGAAAGATGTAGCTCTGTGAGATGAATTAACAGAACACAGAGCAGTTTCTCAGAAAGCTTCTTTCCAGTTTTGAACGGAAGATATTTCCTTTTTCACCATAGCCCTCTATGGGCTTCCAAATATCCCTTTGCCAATTCCACAAGAACAGCCTTAGCGAAAGGCTTCTTGAAGGGAAAGATGTAACTCTGTGAGATGAATTAACAGAACACAGAGCAGTTTCTCAGAAAGCTTCTTTCCAGTTTTGAACGGAAGATATTTCCTTTTTCACCATAGCCCTCTATGGGCTTCCAAATATCCCTTTGCCAATTCCACAAGAACAGCCTTAGAGAAAGGCTTCTTGAAGGGAAAGATGTAACTCTTTAATATGAATTAACAGAACAGAGAGCAGTTTCTCAGAAAGCTTCTTTCCAGTTTTGAACGGAAGATATTTCCTTTTTCACCATAGCCCTCTATGGGCTTCCAACTATCCCTTTGCCAATTCCACAAGAACAGCCTTAAGGAAAGGCTTCTTGAAGGGCAAGATGTAACTCTGTGAGATGAATTAACAGAACACAAAGCAGTATCTCAGAAAGCTTCTTTCCAGTTTTGAACGGAAGATATTTCCTTTTTCACCATAGCCTTCTATGGGCTTCCAAATATCCCTTTGCCAATTCCACAAGAACAGCCTTAGCGAAAGGCTTCTTGAAGGGAAAGATGAAGCTCTGTGAGATGAATAAACAGAACACAGAGCAGTTTCTCAGAAACCTTCTTTCCAGTTTTGAACGGAAGATATTTCCTTTTTCACCATAGCCCTCTATGGGCTTCCAAATATCATTTTGCCAATTCCACAAGAACAGCCTTAGCGAAAGGCTTCTTGAGGGCAAGATGTAACTCTGTGAGATGAATTAACAGAACACAAAGCAGTTTCTCAGAAAGATTCCTTCCAGTTTTGAACGGAAGATATTTCCTTTTTCACCATAGCCGTCTATGGGCTTCCAAATATCCCTTTGCCAATTCCACAAGAACAGCCTTAGCGAAAGGCTTCTTGAAGGGAAAGATGTAACTCTGTGAGATGAATTAACAGAACACAGAGCAGTTTCTCAGAAAGCTTCTTTCCAGTTTTGAACGGAAGATATTTCCTTTTTCACCATAGCCCTCTATGGGCTTCCAAATATCCCTTTGCCAATTCCACAAGAACAGCCTTAGCGAAAGGCTTCTTGAAGGGAAAGATGTAGCTCTGTGAGATGAATTAACAGAACACAGAGCAGTTTCTCAGAAAGCTTCTTTCCAGTTTTGAACGGAAGATATTTCCTTTTTCACCATAGCCCTCTATGGGCTTCTAAATATCCCTTTGCCAATTCCACAAGAACATCCTTAGCGAAAGGCTTCTTGAAGGGAAAGATGTAACTCTGTGAGATGAATTCACAGAACACAGAGCAGTTTCTCAGAAAGCTTCTTTCCGGTTTTGAACGGAAGACATTTCCTTTTTCACCCTAGCCCTCTATGGGCTTCCAAATATCCGTTTGCCAATTCCACAAGAACAGCCTTAGCGAAAGGCTTCTTGAAGGGAAAGATGAAGCTCTGTGAGATGAATTCAGAGAACACAGAGCACTTTCTCAGAAAGCTTGTTTCCAGTTTTGAACGGAAGATATTTCCTTTTTCACCATAGCCCTCTATGGGCTTCCAAATATCCCTTTGCCAATTCCACAAGAACAGCCTTAGCGAAAGGCTTCTTGAAGGGAAAGATGGAACTCTGTGAGACGAATTCACAGAACACAGAGCAGTTTCTCAGAAAGCTTCTTTCCAGTTTTGAACGGAAGAAATTTCCTTTCTCACCATAGCCCTCTATGGGCTTCCAAATATCCGTTTGCCAATTCCATAAGAACAGCCTTAGCGAAAGGCTTCTTGAAGGGAAAGATGTAACTCTGTGAGATGAATTAAGAGACACAGAGCAGTTTCTCAGAAACCTTCTTTCCAGTTTTGAACGGAAGATATTTCCTTTTTCACCATAGCCCTCTAAGGGCTTCCAAATATCCCTTTGCCAATTCCACAAGAACAGCCTTAGCGAAAGGCTTCTTGAAGGGCAAGATGTAACTCTGTGAGATGAATTAACAGAACACAAAGCAGTTTCTCAGAAAGATTCCTTCCAGTTTTGAACGGAAGATATTTCATTTTTCACCTTAGCCGTCTATGGGCTTCCTAATATCCCTTTGCCAATTCCACAAGAACAGCCTTAGCGAAAGGCTTCTTGAAGGGAAAGATGTAGCTCTGTGAGATGAATTAACAGAACACAGAGCAGTTTCTCAGAAAGCTTCTTTCCAGTTTTGAACGGAAGATATTTCCTTTTTCACCATAGCCCTCTATGGGCTTCCAAATATCCCTTTGCCAATTCCACAAGAACAGCCTTAGCGAAAGGCTTCTTGAAGGGAAAGATGTAACTCTGTGAGATGAATTAACAGAACACAGAACAGTTTCTCAGAAAGCTTCTTTCCAGTTTTGAACGGAAGATACTTCCTTTTTCACCATAGCCCTCTATGGGCTTCCAAATATCCCTTTGCCAATTCCACAAGAACAGCCTTAGAGAAAGGCTTCTTGAAGGGAAAGATGTAACTCTTTAATATGAATTAACAGAACAGAGAGCAGTTTCTCAGAAAGCTTCTTTCCAGTTTTGAACGGAAGATATTTCCTTTTTCACCATAGCCCTCTATGGGCTTCCAACAATCCCTTTGCCAATTCCACAAGAACAGCCTTAAGGAAAGGCTTCTTGAAGGGCAAGATGTAACTCTGTGAGATGAATTAACAGAACACAAAGCAGTTTCTCAGAAAGCTTCTTTCCCGTTTTGAACGGAAGATATTTCCTTTTTCACCATAGCCTTCTATGGGCTTCCAAATATCCCTTTGCCAATTCCACAAGAACAGCCTTAGCGAAAGGCTTCTTGAAGGGAAAGATGAAGCTCTGTGAGATGAATAAACAGAACACAGAGCAGTTTCTCAGAAAGCTTCTTTCCAGTTTTGAACGGAAGAAATTTCCTTTCTCACCATAGCCCTCTATGGGCTTCCAAATATCCGTTTGCCAATTCCATAAGAACAGCCTTAGCGAAAGGCTTCTTGAAGGGAAAGATGTAACTCTGTGAGATGAATTAAGAGACACAGAGCAGTTTCTCAGAAACCTTCTTTCCAGTTTTGAACGGAAGATATTTCCTTTTTCACCATAGCCCTCTATGGGCTTCCAAATATCATTTTGCCAATTCCACAAGAACAGCCTTAGCGAAAGGCTTCTTGAGGGCAAGATGTAACTCTGTGAGATGAATTAACAGAACACAAAGCAGTTTCTCAGAAAGATTCCTTCCAGTTTTGAACGGAAGATATTTCCTTTTTCACCATAGCCGTCTATGGGCTTCCAAATATCCCTTTGCCAATTCCACAAGAACAGCCTTAGCGAAAGGCTTCTTGAAGGGAAAGATGTAACTCTGTGAGATGAATTAACAGAACACAGAGCAGTTTCTCAGAAAGCTTCTTTCCAGTTTTGAACGGAAGATATTTCCTTTTTCACCATAGCCCTCTATGGGCTTCCAAATATCCCTTTGCCAATTCCACAAGAACATCCTTAGCGAAAGGCTTCTTGAAGGGAAAGATGTAGCTCTGTGAGATGAATTAACAGAACACAGAGCAGTTTCTCAGAAAGCTTCTTTCCGGTTTTGAACGGAAGATATTTCCTTTTTCACCCTAGCCCTCTATGGGCTTCCAAATATCCGTTTGCCAATTCCACAAGAACAGCCTTAGCGAAAGGCTTCTTGAAGGGAAAGATGAAGCTCTGTGAGATGAATTCAGAGAACACAGAGCACTTTCTCAGAAAGCTTGTTTCCAGTTTTGAACGGAAGATATTTCCTTTTTCACCATAGCCCTCTATGGGCTTCCAAATATCATTTTGCCAATTCCACGAGAACAGCCTTAGCGAAAGGCTTCTTGAAGGGAAAGATGTAGCTCTGTGAGATGAATTAACAGAACACAGAGCAGTTTCTCAGAAAGCTTCTTTCCAGTTTTGAACGGAAGATATTTCCTTTTTCACCATAGCCCTCTATGGGCTTCCAAATATCCCGTTTCCAATTCCACAAGAACAGCCTTAGCGAAAGGCTTCTTGAAGGGAAAGATGTAACCCTGTGAGATGAATTAACAGAACACAGAGCAGTTTCTCAGAAAGCTTCTTTCCAGTTTTGAACGGAAGATATTTCCTTTTTCACCATAGCCCTCTATGGGCTTCCAAATATCCCTTTGCCAATTCCACAAGAACAGCCTTAGCGAAAGGCTTCTTGAAGGGAAAGATGTAACTCTGTGAGATGAATTAACAAAACACAGAGCAGTTTCTCAGAAAGCTTCTTTCCAGTTTTGAACGGAAGAAATTTCCTTTCTCACCATAGCCCTCTATGGGCTTCCAAATATCCGTTTGCCAATTCCATAAGAACAGCCTTAGCGAAAGGCTTCTTGAAGGGAAAGATGTAACTCTGTGAGATGAATTAACAGAACACAGAGCAGTTTCTCAGAAAGCTTCTTTCCAGTTTCGAACAGAAGATATTTCCTTTTTCACCATAGCCCTCTATGGGCTTCCAAATATCCCTTTGCCAATTCCACAAGAACAGCCTTAGCGAAAGGCTTCTTGAAGGGAAAGATGTAATTCTGTGAGATGAATTAACAAAACACAGACCAGTTTCTCAGAAAGCTTCTTTCCACTTTTGAACGGAAGAAATTTCCTTTCTCACCATAGCCCTCGATGGGCTTCCAAATATCCGTTTGCCAATTCCATAAGAACAGCCTTAGCGAAAGGCTTCTTGAAGGGAAAGATGTAACTCTGTGAGATGAATTAACAGAACACAGAGCAGTTTCTCAGAAAGCTTCTTTCCAGTTTTGAACGGAAGATATTTCCTTTTTCACCATAGCCCTCTATGGGCTTCCAAATATCCCTTTGCCAATTCCACAAGAACAGCCTTAGCGAAAGGCTTCTTGAAGGGAAAGATGTAACTCTGTGAGATGAATTAACAGAACACAGAGCAGTTTCTCAGAAAGCTTCTTTCCAGTTTTGAACGGAAGATATTTCCTTTTTCACCATAGCCTTCTATGGGCTTCCAAATATCCCTTTGCCAATTCCACAAGAACAGCCTTAGCGAAAGGCTTCTTGAAGGGAAAGATGAAGCTCTGTGAGATGAATAGACAGAACACAGAGCAGTTTCTCAGAAAGCTTCTTTCCACTTTTGAACGGAAGATATTTCCTTTTTCACCATAGGCCTCTATGGGCTTCCAAATATCCCTTTGCCAATTACACAAGAACAGCCTTAGCGAAAGGCTTCTTGAAGGGAAAGATGTAACACTGTGAGATGAATTAACAGAACACAGAACAGTTTCTCAGAAAGCTTCTTTCCAGTTTTGAACGGAAGATATTTCCTTTTTCACCATAGCCCTTTATGGGCTTCCAAATATCCCTTTGCCAATTCCACAAGAACAGCCTTAGCGAATGGTTTCCTGAAGGGAAAGATGTAACTCTCTGAGATGAATTGACAGAACACAGAGCAGTTTCTCAGAAAGCTTCTTTCCAGTTTTGAACGGAAGATATTTCCTTTTTCACCATAGCCCTCTATGGGCTTCCAAATATCCCTTTGCCAATTCCACAAGAACAGCCTTAGCGAAAGGCTTCTTGAAGGGAAAGATGTAACTCTGTGAGATGAATTAACAGAACACAGAGCAGTTTCTCAGAAAGCTTCTTTCCAGTTTTGAACGGAAGATATTTCCTTTTTCACCATAGCCCTCTAAGGGCTTCCAAATATCCCTTTGCCAATTCCACAAGAACAGCCTTAGAGAAAGGCTTCTTGAAGGGAAAGATGTAACTCTTTAATATGAATTAACAGAACAGAGAGCAGTTTCTCAGAAAGCTTCTTTCCAGTTTTGAACGGAAGATATTTCCTTTTTCACCATAGCCCTCTATGGGCTTCCAACTATCCCTTTGCCAATTCCACAAGAACAGCCTTAAGGAAAGGCTTCTTGAAGGGCAAGATGTAACTCTGTGAGATGAATTAACAGAACACAAAGCAGTTTCTCAGAAAGCTTCTTTCCAGTTTTGAACGGAAGATATTTCCTTTTTCACCATAGCCTTCTATGGGCTTCCAAATATCCCTTTGCCAATTCCACAAGAACAGCCTTAGCGAAAGGCTTCTTGAAGGGAAAGATGAAGCTCTGTGAGATGAATAAACAGAACACAGCAGTTTCTCAGAAAGCTTCTTTCCAGTTTTGAACGGAAGAAATTTCCTTTTTCACCCTAGCCCTCTATGGGCTTCCAAATATCCGTTTGCCAATTCCACAAGAACAGCCTTAGCGAAAGGCTTCTTGAAGGTAAAGATGAAGCTCTGTGAGATGAATTCAGAGAACACAGAGCACTTTCTCAGAAAGCTTGTTTCCAGTTTTGAACGGAAGATATTTCCTTTTTCACCATAGCCCTCTATGGGCTTCCAAATATCCCTTTGCCAATTCCACAAGAACAGCCTTAGCGAAAGGCTTCTTGAAGGGAAAGATGGAACTCTGTGAGACGAATTCAGAGAACACAGAGCAGTTTCTCAGAAAGCTTCTTTCCAGTTTTGAACGGAAGAAATTTCCTTTCTCACCATCGCCCTCTATGGGCTTCCAAATATCCGTTTGCCAATTCCATAAGAACAGCCTTAGCGAAAGGCTTCTTGAAGGGAAAGATGTAACTCTGTGAGATGAATTAAGAGACACAGAGCAGTTTCTCAGAAAGCTTCTTTCCAGTTTTGAACGGAAGATATTTCCTTTTTCACCATAGCCCTCTATGGGCTTCCAAATATCCCTTTGCCGATTCCACAAGAACAGCCTTAGCGAAAGGCTTCTTGAAGGGCAAGATGTAACTCTGTGAGATGAATTAACAGAACACAAAGCAGTTTCTCAGAAAGATTCCTTCCAGTTTTGAACGGAAGATATTTCATTTTTCACCTTAGCCGTCTATGGGCTTCCAAATATCCCTTTGCCAATTCCACAAGAACAGCCTTAGCGAAAGGCTTCTTGAAGGGAAAGATGTAGCTCTGTGAGATGAATTAACAGAACACAGAGCAGTTTCTCAGAAAGCTTCTTTCCAGTTTTGAACGGAAGATATTTCCTTTTTCACCATAGCCCTCTATGGGCTTCCAAATATCCCTTTGCCAATTCCACAAGAACAGCTTTAGCGAAAGGCTTCTTGAAGGGAAAGATGTAACTCTGTGAGATGAATTAACAGAACACAGAGCAGTTTCTCAGAAAGCTTCTTTCCAGTTTTGAACGGAAGATATTTCCTTTTTCACCATAGCCCTCTATGGGCTTCCAAATATCCCTTTGCCAATTCCACAAGAACAGCCTTAGAGAAAGGCTTCTTGAAGGGAAAGATGTAACTCTTTAATATGAATTAACAGAACAGAGAGCAGTTTCTCAGAAAGCTTCTTTCCAGTTTTGAACGGAAGATATTTCCTTTTTCACCATAGCCCTCTATGGGCTTCCAACTATCCCTTTGCCAATTCCACAAGAACAGCCTTAGCGAAAGGCTTCTTGAAGGGAAAGATGTAACTCTGTGAGATGAATTAACAGAACACAAAGCAGTTTCTCAGAAAGCTTCTTTCCAGTTTTGAACGGAAGATATTTCCTTTTTCACCATAGCCTTCTATGGGCTTCCAAATATCCCTTTGCCAATTCCACAAGAACAGCCTTAGCGAAAGGCTTCTTGAAGGGAAAGATGAAGCTCTGTGAGATGAATAAACAGAACACAGAGCAGTTTCTCAGAAAGCTTCTTTCCAGTTTTGAACGGAAGAAATTTCCGTTCTCACCATAGCCCTCTATGGGCTTCCAAATATCCGTTTGCCAATTCCATAAGAACAGCCTTAGCGAAAGGCTTCTTGAAGGGAAAGATGTAACTCTGTGAGATGAATTAAGAGACACAGAGCAGTTTCTCAGAAACCTTCTTTCCAGTTTTGAACGGAAGATATTTCCTTTTTCACCATAGCCCTCTATGGGCTTCCAAATATCATTTTGCCAATTCCACAAGAACAGCCTTAGCGAAAGGCTTCTTGAGGGCAAGATGTAACTCTGTGAGATGAATTAACAGAACACAAAGCAGTTTCTCAGAAAGATTCCTTCCAGTTTTGAACGGAAGATATTTCCTTTTTCACCATAGCCGTCTATGGGCTTCCAAATATCCCTTTGCCAATTCCACAAGAACAGCCTTAGCGAAAGGCTTCTTGAAGGGAAAGATGTAACTCTGTGAGATGAATTAACAGAACACAGAGCAGTTTCTCAGAAAGCTTCTTTCCAGTTTTGAACGGAAGATATTACCTTTTTCACCATAGCCCTCTATGGGCTTCCAAATATCCCTTTGCCAATTCCACAAGAACAGCCTTAGCGAAAGGCTTCTTGAAGGGAAAGATGTAGCTCTGTGAGATGAATTAACAGAACACAGAGCAGTTTCTCAGAAAGCTTCTTTCCAGTTTTGAACGGAAGATATTTCCTTTTTCACCATAGCCCTCTATGGGCTTCTAAATATCCCTTTGCCAATTCCACAAGAACATCCTTAGCGAAAGGCTTCTTGAAGGGAAAGATGAAGCTCTGTGAGATGAATTCAGAGAACACAGAGCACTTTCTCAGAAAGCTTGTTTCCAGTTTTGAACGGAAGATATTTCCTTTTTCACCATAGCCCTCTATGGGCTTCCAAATATCCCTTTGCCAATTCCACAAGAACAGCCTTAGCGAAAGGCTTCTTGAAGGGAAAGATGGAACTCTGTGAGACGAATTCACAGAACACAGAGCAGTTTCTCAGAAAGCTTCTTTCCAGTTTTGAACGGAAGAAATTTCCTTTCTCACAATAGCCCTCTATGGGCTTCCAAATATCCGTTTGCCAATTCCATAAGAACAGCCTTAGCGAAAGGCTTCTTGAAGGGAAAGATGTAACTCTGTGAGATGAATTAAGAGACACAGAGCAGTTTCTCAGAAACCTTCTTTCCAGTTTTGAACGGAAGATATTTCCTTTTTCACCATAGCCCTCTATGGGCTTCCAAATATCCCTTTGCCAATTCCACAATAACAGCCTTAGCGAAAGGCTTCTTGAAGGGCAAGATGTAACTCTGTGAGATGAATTAACAGAACACAAAGCAGTTTCTCAGAAAGATTCCTTCCAGTTTTGAACGGAAGATATTTCATTTTTCACCTTAGCCGTCTATGGGCTTCCAAATATCCCTTTGCCAATTCCACAAGAACAGCCTTAGCGAAAGGCTTCTTGAAGGGAAAGATGTAGCTCTGTGAGATGAATTAACAGAACACAGAGCAGTTTCTCAGAAAGCTTCTTTCCAGTTTTGAACGGAAGATATTTCCTTTTTCACCATAGCCCTCTATGGGCTTCCAAATATCCCTTTGCCAATTGCACAAGAACAGCCTTAGCGAAAGGCTTCTTGAAGGGAAAGATGGAACTCTGTGAGATGGATTAACAGAACACAGAGCAGTTTCTCAGAAAGCTTCTTTCTAGTTTTGAACGGAATATATTTCCTTTTTCACCATAGCCCTCTATGGGCTTACAAATATCCCTTTGCCAATTCCACAAGAACAGCCTTAGCGAAAGGCTTCTTGTAGGGAAAGATGTAACTCTGTGAGATGAATTAAGAGACACAGAGCAGTTTCTCAGAAAGCTTCTTTCCAGTTTTGAACGGAAGATATTTCCTTTTTCACCATAGCCCTCTATGGGATTCCAAATATCCCTTTGCCAATTCCACAAGAACAGCCTTAGCGAAAGGCTTCTTGAAGGGAAAGATGTAACCCTGTGAGATGAATTAACAGAACACAGAGCAGTTTCTCAGAAAGCTTCTTTCCAGTTTTGAACGGAAGATATTTCCTTTTTCACCATAGCCCTCTATGGGCTTCCAAATATCCCTTTGCCAATTCCACAAGAACAGCCTTAGCGAAAGGCTTCTTGAAGGTAAAGATGAAGCTCTGTGAGATGAATAGACAGAACACAGAGCAGTTTCTCAGAAAGCTTCTTTCCAGTTTTGAACGGAAGATATTTCCTTTTTCACCATAGGCCTCTATGGGCTTCCAAATATCCCTTTGCCAATTACACAAGAACAGCCTTAGCGAAAGGCTTCTTGAAGGGCAAGATGTAACACTGTGAGATGAATTAACAGAACACAGAACAGTTTCTCAGAAAGCTTCTTTCCAGTTTTGAACGGAAGATATTTCCTTTTTCACCATAGCCCTTTATGGGCTTCCAAATATCCCTTTGCCAATTCCACAAGAACAGCCTTAGCGAATGGCTTCTTGAAGGGAAAGATGTAACTCTCTGAGATGAATTAACAGAACACAGAGCAGTTTCTCAGAAAGCTTCTTTCCAGTTTTGAACGGAAGATATTTCCTTTTTCACCATAGCCCTCTATGGGCTTCCAAATATCCCTTTGCCAATTCCACAAGAACAGCCTTAGCGAAAGACTTCTTGAAGGGAAAGATGTAACTCTGTGAGATGAATTAACAGAACACAGAGCAGTTTCTCAGAAAGCTTCTTTCCAGTTTTGAATGGAAGATATTTCCTTTTTCACCATAGCCCTCTATGGGCTTCAAATATCCTTTTGCCAATTCCACAAGAACAGCCTTAGCGAAAGGCTTCTTGAAGGGAAAGATGTAACTCTGTGAGATGAATTCAGAGAACACAGAGCACTTTCTCAGAAAGCTTGTTTCCAGTTTTGAACGGAAGATATTTCCTTTTTCACCATAGCCCTCTATGGGCTTCCAAATATCCCTTTGCCAATTCCACAATAACAGCCTTAGCGAAAGGCTTCTTGAAGGGAAAGATGGAACTCTGTGAGACGAATTCACAGAACACAGAGCAGTTTCTCAGAAAGCTTCTTTCCAGTTTTGAACGGAAGAAATTTCCTTTCTCACCATAGCCCTCTATGGGCTTCCAAATATCCGTTTGCCAATTCCATAAGAACAGCCTTAGCGAAAGGCTTCTTGAAGGGAAAGATGTAACTCTGTGAGATGAATTAAGAGACACAGAGCAGTTTCTCAGAAACCTTCTTTCCAGTTTTGAACGGAAGATATTTCCTTTTTCACCATAGCCCTCTAGGGGTTCCAAATATCCCTTTGCCAATTCCACAAGAACAGCCTTAGCGAAAGGCTTCTTGAAGGGCAAGATGTAACTCTGTGAGATGAATTAACAGAACACAAAGCAGTTTCTCAGAAAGATTCCTTCCAGTTTTGAACGGAAGATATTTCCTTTTTCACCTTAGCCGTCTATGGGCTTCCAAATATCCCTTTGCCAATTCCACAAGAACAGCCTTAGCGAAAGGCTTCTTGAAGGGAAAGATGTAACTCTGTGAGATGAATTAACAGAACACAGAGCAGTTTCTCAGAAAGCTTCTTTCCAGTTTTGAACGGAAGATATTTCCTTTTTCACCATAGCCCTCTATGGGCTTCCAAATATCCCTTTGCCAATTCCACAAGAACAGCCTTAGCGAAAGGCTTCTTGAAGGGAAAGATGTAGCTCTGTGAGATGAATTAATAGAACACAGAGCAGTTTCTCAGAAAGCTTCTTTCCAGTTTTGAACGGAAGATATTTCCTTTTTCACCATAGCCCTCTATGGGCTTCCAAATATCCCTTTGCCAATTCCACAAGAACAGCCTTAGCGAAAGGCTTCTTGAAGGGAAAGATGTAACTCCGTGAGATGAATTAACAGAACACAGAGCAGTTTCTCAGAAAACTTCTTTCCAGTTTTGAACGGAAGATATTTCCTTTTTCACCATAGCCCTCTATGGGCTTCCAAATATCCCTTTGCCAATTCCACAAGAACAGCCTTAGCGAAAGGCTTCTTGAAGGGAAAGATGTAACTCTGTGAGATGAATTAACAAAACACAGAGCAGTTTCTCAGAAAGCTTCTTTCCAGTTTTGAACGGAAGAAATTTCCTTTCTCACCATAGCCCTCTATGGGCTTCCAAATATCCGTTTGCCAATTCCATAAGAACAGCCTTAGCGAAAGGCTTCTTGAAGGGAAAGATGTAACTCTGTGAGATGAATTAACAGAACACAGAGCAGTTTCTCAGAAAGCTTCTTTCCAGTTTTGAACGGAAGATATTTCCTTTTTCACCATAGCCCTCTATGGGCTTCCAAATATCCCTTTGCCAATTCCACAAGAACAGCCTTAGAGAAAGGCTTCTTGAAGGGAAAGATGTAACTCTTTAATATGAATTAACAGAACAGAGAGCAGTTTCTCAGAAAGCTTCTTTCCAGTTTTGAACGGAAGATATTTCCTTTTTCACCATAGCCCTCTATGGGCTTCCAACTATCCCTTTGCCAATTCCACAAGAACAGCCTTAAGGAAAGGCTTCTTGAAGGGCAAGATGTAACTCTGTGAGATGAATTAACAGAACACAAAGCAGTTTCTCAGAAAGCTTCTTTCCAGTTTTGAACGGAAGATATTTCCTTTTTCACCATAGCCTTCTATGGGCTTCCAAATATCCCTTTGTCAATTCCACAAGAACAGCCTTAGCGAAAGGCTTCTTGAAGGGAAAGATGAAGCTCTGTGAGATGAATAAACAGAACACAGAGCAGTTTCTCAGAAAGCTTCTTTCCAGTTTTGAACGGAAGAAATTTCCTTTCTCACCATAGCCCTCTATGGGCTTCCAAATATCCGTTTGCCAATTCCATAAGAACAGCCTTAGCGAAAGGCTTCTTGAAGGGAAAGATGTAACTCTGTGAGATGAATTAAGAGACACAGAGCAGTTTCTCAGAAACCTTCTTTCCAGTTTTGAACGGAAGATATTTCCTTTTTCACCATAGCCCTCTATGGGCTTCCAAATATCATTTTGCCAATTCCACAAGAACAGCCTTAGCGAAAGACTTCTTGAGGGCAAGATGTAACTCTGTGAGATGAATTAACAGAACACAAAGCAGTTTCTCAGAAAGATTCCTTCCAGTTTTGAACGGAAGATATTTCCTTTTTCACCATAGCCCTCTATGGGCTTCCAAATATCCCTTTGCCAATTCCACAAGAACAGCCTTAGCGAAAGGCTTCTTGAAGGGAAAGATGTAACTCTGTGAGATGAATTAACAGAACACAGAGCAGTTTCTCAGAAAGCTTCTTTCCAGTTTTGAACGGAAGATATTTCCTTTTTCACCATAGCCCTCTATGGGCTTCCAAATATCCCTTTGCCAATTCCACAAGAACAGCCTTAGCGAAAGGCTTCTTGAAGGGAAAGATGTAGCTCTGTGAGATGAATTAACAGAACACAGAGCAGTTTCTCAGAAAGCTTCTTTCCAGTTTTTAACGGAAGATATTTCCTTTTTCACCATAGCCCTCTATGGGCTTCTAAATATCCCTTTGCCAATTCCACAAGAACATCCGTAGCGAAAGGCTTCTTGAAGGGAAAGATGGAACTCTGTGAGATGAATTCACAGAACACAGAGCAGTTTCTCAGAAAGCTTCTTTCCGGTTTTGAACGGAAGATATTTCCTTTTTCACCCTAGCCCTCTATGGGCTTCCAAATATCCGTTTGCCAATTCCACAAGAACAGCCTTAGCGAAAGGCTTCTTGAAGGGAAAGATGAAGCTCTGTGAGATGAATTCAGAGAACACAGAGCACTTTCTCAGAAAGCTTGTTTCCAGTTTTGAACGGAAGATATTTCCTTTTTCACCATAGCCCTCTATGGGCTTCCAAATATCCCTTTGCCAATTCCACAAGAACAGCCTTAGCGAAAGGCTTCTTGAAGGGAAAGATGGAACTCTGTGAGACGAATTCACAGAACACAGAGCAGTTTCTCAGAAAGCTTCTTTCCAGTTTTGAACGGAAGAAATTTCCTTTCTCACCATAGCCCTCTATGGGCTTCCAAATATCCGTTTGCCAATTCCATAAGAACAGCCTTAGCGAAAGGCTTCTTGAAGGGAAAGATGTAACTCTGTGAGATGAATTAAGAGACACAGAGCAGTTTCTCAGAAACCTTCTTTCCAGTTTTGAACGGAAGATATTTCCTTTTTCACCATAGCCCTCTAAGGGCTTCCAAATATCCCTTTGCCAATTCCACAAGAACAGCCTTAGCGAAAGGCTTCTTGAAGGGCAAGATGTAACTCTGTGAGATGAATTAACAGAACACAA
The DNA here is from genome assembly GCF_047675955.1 of Chlorocebus sabaeus. Taxonomy (NCBI): domain Eukaryota; kingdom Metazoa; phylum Chordata; class Mammalia; order Primates; family Cercopithecidae; genus Chlorocebus; species Chlorocebus sabaeus. The sequence continues at coordinate 1,963,361 of NW_027327482.1, read as the reverse complement.
AGCAGTTTCTCAGAAAGATTCCTTCCAGTTTTGAACGGAAGATATTTCATTTTTCACCTTAGCCGTCTATGGGCTTCCTAATATCCCTTTGCCAATTCCACAAGAACAGCCTTAGCGAAAGGCTTCTTGAAGGGAAAGATGTAGCTCTGTGAGATGAATTAACAGAACACAGAGCAGTTTCTCAGAAAGCTTCTTTCCAGTTTTGAACGGAAGATATTTCCTTTTTCACCATAGCCCTCTATGGGCTTCCAAATATCCCTTTGCCAATTCCACAAGAACAGCCTTAGCGAAAGGCTTCTTGAAGGGAAAGATGTAACTCTGTGAGATGAATTAACAGAACACAGAACAGTTTCTCAGAAAGCTTCTTTCCAGTTTTGAACGGAAGATACTTCCTTTTTCACCATAGCCCTCTATGGGCTTCCAAATATCCCTTTGCCAATTCCACAAGAACAGCCTTAGAGAAAGGCTTCTTGAAGGGAAAGATGTAACTCTTTAATATGAATTAACAGAACAGAGAGCAGTTTCTCAGAAAGCTTCTTTCCAGTTTTGAACGGAAGATATTTCCTTTTTCACCATAGCCCTCTATGGGCTTCCAACAATCCCTTTGCCAATTCCACAAGAACAGCCTTAAGGAAAGGCTTCTTGAAGGGCAAGATGTAACTCTGTGAGATGAATTAACAGAACACAAAGCAGTTTCTCAGAAAGCTTCTTTCCCGTTTTGAACGGAAGATATTTCCTTTTTCACCATAGCCTTCTATGGGCTTCCAAATATCCCTTTGCCAATTCCACAAGAACAGCCTTAGCGAAAGGCTTCTTGAAGGGAAAGATGAAGCTCTGTGAGATGAATAAACAGAACACAGAGCAGTTTCTCAGAAAGCTTCTTTCCAGTTTTGAACGGAAGAAATTTCCTTTCTCACCATAGCCCTCTATGGGCTTCCAAATATCCGTTTGCCAATTCCATAAGAACAGCCTTAGCGAAAGGCTTCTTGAAGGGAAAGATGTAACTCTGTGAGATGAATTAAGAGACACAGAGCAGTTTCTCAGAAACCTTCTTTCCAGTTTTGAACGGAAGATATTTCCTTTTTCACCATAGCCCTCTATGGGCTTCCAAATATCATTTTGCCAATTCCACAAGAACAGCCTTAGCGAAAGGCTTCTTGAGGGCAAGATGTAACTCTGTGAGATGAATTAACAGAACACAAAGCAGTTTCTCAGAAAGATTCCTTCCAGTTTTGAACGGAAGATATTTCCTTTTTCACCATAGCCGTCTATGGGCTTCCAAATATCCCTTTGCCAATTCCACAAGAACAGCCTTAGCGAAAGGCTTCTTGAAGGGAAAGATGTAACTCTGTGAGATGAATTAACAGAACACAGAGCAGTTTCTCAGAAAGCTTCTTTCCAGTTTTGAACGGAAGATATTTCCTTTTTCACCATAGCCCTCTATGGGCTTCCAAATATCCCTTTGCCAATTCCACAAGAACATCCTTAGCGAAAGGCTTCTTGAAGGGAAAGATGTAGCTCTGTGAGATGAATTAACAGAACACAGAGCAGTTTCTCAGAAAGCTTCTTTCCGGTTTTGAACGGAAGATATTTCCTTTTTCACCCTAGCCCTCTATGGGCTTCCAAATATCCGTTTGCCAATTCCACAAGAACAGCCTTAGCGAAAGGCTTCTTGAAGGGAAAGATGAAGCTCTGTGAGATGAATTCAGAGAACACAGAGCACTTTCTCAGAAAGCTTGTTTCCAGTTTTGAACGGAAGATATTTCCTTTTTCACCATAGCCCTCTATGGGCTTCCAAATATCATTTTGCCAATTCCACGAGAACAGCCTTAGCGAGAGGCTTCTTGAGGGCAAGATGTAACTCTGTGAGATGAATTAACAGAACACAAAGCAGTTTCTCAGAAAGATTCCTTCCAGTTTTGAACGGAAGATATTTCCTTTTTCACCATAGCCTTCTATGGGCTTCCAAATATCCCTTTGCCAATTCCACAAGAACAGCCTTAGCGAAAGGCTTCTTGAAGGGAAAGATGTAACTCTGTGAGATGAATTAACAGAACACAGAGCAGTTTCTCAGAAAGCTTCTTTCCAGTTTTGAACGGAAGATATTACCTTTTCCACCATAGCCCTCTATGGGCTTCCAAATATCCCTTTGCCAATTCCACAAGAACATCCTTAGCGAAAGGCTTCTTGAAGGGAAAGATGTAGCTCTGTGAGATGAATTAACAGAACACAGAGCAGTTTCTCAGAAAGCTTCTTTCCAGTTTTGAACGGAAGATATTTCCTTTTTCACCATAGCCCTCTATGGGCTTCTAAATATCCCTTTGCCAATTCCACAAGAACATCCTTAGCGAAAGGCTTCTTGAAGGGAAAGATGTAACTCTGTGAGATGAATTCACAGAACACAGAGCAGTTTCTCACAAAGCTTCTTTCCGGTTTTGAACGGAAGATATATCCTTTTTCACCCTAGCCCTCTATGGGCTTCCAAATATCCGTTTGCCAAATCCACAAGAACAGCCTTAGAGAAAGGCTTCTTGAAGGGAAAGATGTAACTCTTTGATATGAATTAACAGAACACAGAGCAGTTTCTCAGAAAGCTTCTTTCCGGTTTTGAACGGAAGATATTTCCTTTTTCACCATAGCCCTCTTTGGGCTTCCAAATATCCCTTTGCCAATTCCACAAGAACAGCCTTAGCGAAAGGCTTCTTGAAGGGAAAGATGTAACTCTGTGAGATGAATTAACAGAACACAGAGCAGTTACTCAGAATGCTTCTTTCTAGTTTTGAATGTAAGATATTTCCTTATTCACCATAGCCCTCTATGGGCTTCCAAATATCCCTTTGCCAATTCCACAAGAACAGCCTTAGCGAAAGGCTTCTTGAAGGGAAAGGTGTAACACTGTGAGATGAATTAACAGAACACAGAGCAGTTTCTCAGAAAGCTTCTTTCCAGTTTTGAACGGAAGGTATTTCCTTTTTCACCATAGCCCTCAATGGGCTTCCAAATATCCCTTTGCCAATTCCAAAAGAACAGCCTTAAGGAATGGCTTCTTGAAGGGCAAGATGTAACTCTGTGAGATGAATTAACAGAACACAGAGCAGTTTCTCAGAAAGCTTCTTTCCAGTTTTGAACGGAAGATATTTCCTTTTTCACCATAGCCCTCTATGGGCTTCCAAATATCCCTTTGCCAATTGCACAAGAACAGCCTTAGCGAAAGGCTTCTTGAAGGGAAAGATGTAACTCTGTGAGATGGATTAACAGAACACAGAGCAGTTTCTCAGAAAGCTTCTTTCCAGTTTTGAACGGAATATATTTCCTTTTTCACCATAGCCCTCTATGGGCTTACAAATATCCCTTTGCCAATTCCACAAGAACAGCCTTAGCGAAAGGCTTCTTGAAGGGAAAGATGTAACTCTGTGAGATGAATTAACAGAACACAGAGCAGTTTCTCAGAAAGCTTCTTTCCAGTTTTGAACGGAAGAAATTTCCTTTCTCACCATAGCCCTCTATGGGCTTCCAAATATCCGTTTGCCCATTCCATAAGAACAGCCTTAGCGAAAGGCTTCTTGTAGGGAAAGATGTAACTCTGTGAGATGAATTAAGAGACACAGAGCAGTTTCTCAGAAACCTTCTTTCCAGTTTTGAACGGAAGATATTTCCTTTTTCACCATAGCCTTCTATGGGCTTCCAAATATCCCTTTGCCAATTCCACAAGAACAGCCTTAGCGAAAGGCTTCTTGAAGGGAAAGATGTAACTCTGTGAGATGAATTAACAGAACACAAAGCAGTTTCTCAGAAAGATTCCTTCCAGTTTTGAAAGGAAGATATTTCCTTTTTCACCATAGCCGTCTATGGGCTTCCAAATATCCCTTTGCCAATTCCACAAGAACAGCCTTAGCGAAAGGCTTCTTGAAGGGAAAGATGTAACTCTGTGAGATGAATTAACAGAACACAGAGCAGTTTCTCAGAAAGCTTCTTTCCAGTTTTGAACGGAAGATATTACCTTTTCCACCATAGCCCTCTATGGGCTTCCAAATATCCCTTTGCCAATTCCACAAGAACAGCCTTAGCGAAAGGCTTCTTGAAGGGAAAGATGTAGCTCTGTGAGATGAATTAACAGAACACAGAGCAGTTTCTCAGAAAGCTTCTTTCCAGTTTTGAACGGAAGATATTTCCTTTTTCACCATAGCCCTCTATGGGCTTCCAAATATCCCGTTTCCAATTCCACAAGAACAGCCTTAGCGAAAGGCTTCTTGAAGGGAAAGATGTAACCCTGTGAGATGAATTAACAGAACACAGAGCAGTTTCTCAGAAAGCTTCTTTCCAGTTTTGAACGGAAGATATTTCCTTTTTCACCATAGCCCTCTATGGGCTTCCAAATATCCCTTTGCCAATTCCAAAAGAACAGCCTTAGCGAAAGGCTTCTTGAAGGGAAAGATGTAACTCTGTGAGATGAATTAACAAAACACAGAGCAGTTTCTCAGAAAGCTTCTTTCCAGTTTTGAACGGAAGAAATTTCCTTTCTCACCATAGCCCTCTATGGGCTTCCAAATATCCGTTTGCCAATTCCATAAGAACAGCCTTAGCGAAAGGCTTCTTGAAGGGAAAGATGTAACTCTGTGAGATGAATTAACAGAACACAGAGCAGTTTCTCAGAAAGCTTCTTTCCAGTTTCGAACAGAAGATATTTCCTTTTTCACCATAGCCCTCTATGGGCTTCCAAATATCCCTTTGCCAATTCCACAAGAACAGCCTTAGCGAAAGGCTTCTTGAAGGGAAAGATGTAATTCTGTGAGATGAATTAACAAAACACAGACCAGTTTCTCAGAAAGCTTCTTTCCACTTTTGAACGGAAGAAATTTCCTTTCTCACCATAGCCCTCGATGGGCTTCCAAATATCCGTTTGCCAATTCCATAAGAACAGCCTTAGCGAAAGGCTTCTTGAAGGGAAAGATGTAACTCTGTGAGATGAATTAACAAAACACAGAGCCGTTTCTCAGAAAGCTTGTTTCCAGTTTTGAACGGAAGAAATTTCCTTTCTCACCATAGCCCTCTATGGGCTCCCAAATATCCGTTTGCCAATTACATAAGAACAGCCTTAGCGAAAGGCTTCTTGAAGGGAAAGATGTAACTCTGTGAGATGAATTAACAGAACACAGAGCAGTTTCTCAGAAAGCTTCTTTCCAGTTTTGAACGGAAGATATTTCCTTTTTCACCATAGCCCTCTATGGGCTTCCAAATATCCCTTTGCCAATTCCACAAGAACAGCCTTAGAGAAAGGCTTCTTGAAGGGAAAGATGTAACTCTTTAATATGAATTAACAGAACAGAGAGCAGTTTCTCAGAAAGCTTCTTTCCAGTTTTGAACGGAAGATATTTCCTTTTTCACCATAGCCCTCTATGGGCTTCCAACTATCCCTTTGCCAATTCCACAAGAACAGCCTTAAGGAAAGGCTTCTTGAAGGGCAAGATGTAACTCTGTGAGATGAATTAACAGAACACAAAGCAGTTTCTCAGAAAGCTTCTTTCCAGTTTTGAACGGAAGATATTTCCTTTTTCACCATAGCCTTCTATGGGCTTCCAAATATCCCTTTGTCAATTCCACAAGAACAGCCTTAGCGAAAGGCTTCTTGAAGGGAAAGATGAAGCTCTGTGAGATGAATAAACAGAACACAGAGCAGTTTCTCAGAAAGCTTCTTTCCAGTTTTGAACGGAAGAAATTTCCTTTCTCACCATAGCCCTCTATGGGCTTCCAAATATCCGTTTGCCAATTCCATAAGAACAGCCTTAGCGAAAGGCTTCTTGAAGGGAAAGATGTAACTCTGTGAGATGAATTAAGAGACACAGAGCAGTTTCTCAGAAACCTTCTTTCCAGTTTTGAACGGAAGATATTTCCTTTTTCACCATAGCCCTCTATGGGCTTCCAAATATCCCTTTGCCAATTCCACAAGAACAGCCTTAGCGAAAGGCTTCTTGAAGGGAAAGATGTAGCTCTGTGAGATGAATTAACAGAACACAGAGCAGTTTCTCAGAAAGCTTCTTTCCAGTTTTTAACGGAAGATATTTCCTTTTTCACCATAGCCCTCTATGGGCTTCTAAATATCCCTTTGCCAATTCCACAAGAACATCCGTAGCGAAAGGCTTCTTGAAGGGAAAGATGGAACTCTGTGAGATGAATTCACAGAACACAGAGCAGTTTCTCAGAAAGCTTCTTTCCGGTTTTGAACGGAAGATATTTCCTTTTTCACCCTAGCCCTCTATGGGCTTCCAAATATCCGTTTGCCAATTCCACAAGAACAGCCTTAGCGAAAGGCTTCTTGAAGGGAAAGATGAAGCTCTGTGAGATGAATTCAGAGAACACAGAGCACTTTCTCAGAAAGCTTGTTTCCAGTTTTGAACGGAAGATATTTCCTTTTTCACCATAGCCCTCTATGGGCTTCCAAATATCCCTTTGCCAATTCCACAAGAACAGCCTTAGCGAAAGGCTTCTTGAAGGGAAAGATGGAACTCTGTGAGACGAATTCACAGAACACAGAGCAGTTTCTCAGAAAGCTTCTTTCCAGTTTTGAACGGAAGAAATTTCCTTTCTCACCATAGCCCTCTATGGGCTTCCAAATATCCGTTTGCCAATTCCATAAGAACAGCCTTAGCGAAAGGCTTCTTGAAGGGAAAGATGTAACTCTGTGAGATGAATTAAGAGACACAGAGCAGTTTCTCAGAAACCTTCTTTCCAGTTTTGAACGGAAGATATTTCCTTTTTCACCATAGCCCTCTAAGGGCTTCCAAATATCCCTTTGCCAATTCCACAAGAACAGCCTTAGCGAAAGGCTTCTTGAAGGGCAAGATGTAACTCTGTGAGATGAATTAACAGAACACAAAGCAGTTTCTCAGAAAGATTCCTTCCAGTTTTGAACGGAAGATATTTCATTTTTCACCTTAGCCGTCTATGGGCTTCCTAATATCCCTTTGCCAATTCCACAAGAACAGCCTTAGCGAAAGGCTTCTTGAAGGGAAAGATGTAGCTCTGTGAGATGAATTAACAGAACACAGAGCAGTTTCTCAGAAAGCTTCTTTCCAGTTTTGAACGGAAGATATTTCCTTTTTCACCATAGCCCTCTATGGGCTTCCAAATATCCCTTTGCCAATTCCACAAGAACAGCCTTAGCGAAAGGCTTCTTGAAGGGAAAGATGTAACTCTGTGAGATGAATTAACAGAACACAGAACAGTTTCTCAGAAAGCTTCTTTCCAGTTTTGAACGGAAGATACTTCCTTTTTCACCATAGCCCTCTATGGGCTTCCAAATATCCCTTTGCCAATTCCACAAGAACAGCCTTAGAGAAAGGCTTCTTGAAGGGAAAGATGTAACTCTTTAATATGAATTAACAGAACAGAGAGCAGTTTCTCAGAAAGCTTCTTTCCAGTTTTGAACGGAAGATATTTCCTTTTTCACCATAGCCCTCTATGGGCTTCCAACAATCCCTTTGCCAATTCCACAAGAACAGCCTTAAGGAAAGGCTTCTTGAAGGGCAAGATGTAACTCTGTGAGATGAATTAACAGAACACAAAGCAGTTTCTCAGAAAGCTTCTTTCCCGTTTTGAACGGAAGATATTTCCTTTTTCACCATAGCCTTCTATGGGCTTCCAAATATCCCTTTGCCAATTCCACAAGAACAGCCTTAGCGAAAGGCTTCTTGAAGGGAAAGATGAAGCTCTGTGAGATGAATAAACAGAACACAGAGCAGTTTCTCAGAAAGCTTCTTTCCAGTTTTGAACGGAAGAAATTTCCTTTCTCACCATAGCCCTCTATGGGCTTCCAAATATCCGTTTGCCAATTCCATAAGAACAGCCTTAGCGAAAGGCTTCTTGAAGGGAAAGATGTAACTCTGTGAGATGAATTAAGAGACACAGAGCAGTTTCTCAGAAACCTTCTTTCCAGTTTTGAACGGAAGATATTTCCTTTTTCACCATAGCCCTCTATGGGCTTCCAAATATCATTTTGCCAATTCCACAAGAACAGCCTTAGCGAAAGGCTTCTTGAGGGCAAGATGTAACTCTGTGAGATGAATTAACAGAACACAAAGCAGTTTCTCAGAAAGATTCCTTCCAGTTTTGAACGGAAGATATTTCCTTTTTCACCATAGCCGTCTATGGGCTTCCAAATATCCCTTTGCCAATTCCACAAGAACAGCCTTAGCGAAAGGCTTCTTGAAGGGAAAGATGTAACTCTGTGAGATGAATTAACAGAACACAGAGCAGTTTCTCAGAAAGCTTCTTTCCAGTTTTGAACGGAAGATATTTCCTTTTTCACCATAGCCCTCTATGGGCTTCCAAATATCCCTTTGCCAATTCCACAAGAACATCCTTAGCGAAAGGCTTCTTGAAGGGAAAGATGTAGCTCTGTGAGATGAATTAACAGAACACAGAGCAGTTTCTCAGAAAGCTTCTTTCCGGTTTTGAACGGAAGATATTTCCTTTTTCACCCTAGCCCTCTATGGGCTTCCAAATATCCGTTTGCCAATTCCACAAGAACAGCCTTAGCGAAAGGCTTCTTGAAGGGAAAGATGAAGCTCTGTGAGATGAATTCAGAGAACACAGAGCACTTTCTCAGAAAGCTTGTTTCCAGTTTTGAACGGAAGATATTTCCTTTTTCACCATAGCCCTCTATGGGCTTCCAAATATCATTTTGCCAATTCCACGAGAACAGCCTTAGCGAGAGGCTTCTTGAGGGCAAGATGTAACTCTGTGAGATGAATTAACAGAACACAAAGCAGTTTCTCAGAAAGATTCCTTCCAGTTTTGAACGGAAGATATTTCCTTTTTCACCATAGCCTTCTATGGGCTTCCAAATATCCCTTTGCCAATTCCACAAGAACAGCCTTAGCGAAAGGCTTCTTGAAGGGAAAGATGTAACTCTGTGAGATGAATTAACAGAACACAGAGCAGTTTCTCAGAAAGCTTCTTTCCAGTTTTGAACGGAAGATATTACCTTTTCCACCATAGCCCTCTATGGGCTTCCAAATATCCCTTTGCCAATTCCACAAGAACATCCTTAGCGAAAGGCTTCTTGAAGGGAAAGATGTAGCTCTGTGAGATGAATTAACAGAACACAGAGCAGTTTCTCAGAAAGCTTCTTTCCAGTTTTGAACGGAAGATATTTCCTTTTTCACCATAGCCCTCTATGGGCTTCTAAATATCCCTTTGCCAATTCCACAAGAACATCCTTAGCGAAAGGCTTCTTGAAGGGAAAGATGTAACTCTGTGAGATGAATTCACAGAACACAGAGCAGTTTCTCACAAAGCTTCTTTCCGGTTTTGAACGGAAGATATATCCTTTTTCACCCTAGCCCTCTATGGGCTTCCAAATATCCGTTTGCCAAATCCACAAGAACAGCCTTAGAGAAAGGCTTCTTGAAGGGAAAGATGTAACTCTTTGATATGAATTAACAGAACACAGAGCAGTTTCTCAGAAAGCTTCTTTCCGGTTTTGAACGGAAGATATTTCCTTTTTCACCATAGCCCTCTTTGGGCTTCCAAATATCCCTTTGCCAATTCCACAAGAACAGCCTTAGCGAAAGGCTTCTTGAAGGGAAAGATGTAACTCTGTGAGATGAATTAACAGAACACAGAGCAGTTACTCAGAATGCTTCTTTCTAGTTTTGAATGTAAGATATTTCCTTATTCACCATAGCCCTCTATGGGCTTCCAAATATCCCTTTGCCAATTCCACAAGAACAGCCTTAGCGAAAGGCTTCTTGAAGGGAAAGGTGTAACACTGTGAGATGAATTAACAGAACACAGAGCAGTTTCTCAGAAAGCTTCTTTCCAGTTTTGAACGGAAGGTATTTCCTTTTTCACCATAGCCCTCAATGGGCTTCCAAATATCCCTTTGCCAATTCCAAAAGAACAGCCTTAAGGAATGGCTTCTTGAAGGGCAAGATGTAACTCTGTGAGATGAATTAACAGAACACAGAGCAGTTTCTCAGAAAGCTTCTTTCCAGTTTTGAACGGAAGATATTTCCTTTTTCACCATAGCCCTCTATGGGCTTCCAAATATCCCTTTGCCAATTGCACAAGAACAGCCTTAGCGAAAGGCTTCTTGAAGGGAAAGATGTAACTCTGTGAGATGGATTAACAGAACACAGAGCAGTTTCTCAGAAAGCTTCTTTCCAGTTTTGAACGGAATATATTTCCTTTTTCACCATAGCCCTCTATGGGCTTACAAATATCCCTTTGCCAATTCCACAAGAACAGCCTTAGCGAAAGGCTTCTTGAAGGGAAAGATGTAACTCTGTGAGATGAATTAACAGAACACAGAGCAGTTTCTCAGAAAGCTTCTTTCCAGTTTTGAACGGAAGAAATTTCCTTTCTCACCATAGCCCTCTATGGGCTTCCAAATATCCGTTTGCCCATTCCATAAGAACAGCCTTAGCGAAAGGCTTCTTGTAGGGAAAGATGTAACTCGGTGAGATGAATTAAGAGACACAGAGCAGTTTCTCAGAAACCTTCTTTCCAGTTTTGAACGGAAGATATTTCCTTTTTCACCATAGCCTTCTATGGGCTTCCAAATATCCCTTTGCCAATTCCACAAGAACAGCCTTAGCGAAAGGCTTCTTGAAGGGAAAGATGTAACTCTGTGAGATGAATTAACAGAACACAAAGCAGTTTCTCAGAAAGATTCCTTCCAGTTTTGAAAGGAAGATATTTCCTTTTTCACCATAGCCGTCTATGGGCTTCCAAATATCCCTTTGCCAATTCCACAAGAACAGCCTTAGCGAAAGGCTTCTTGAAGGGAAAGATGTAACTCTGTGAGATGAATTAACAGAACACAGAGCAGTTTCTCAGAAAGCTTCTTTCCAGTTTTGAACGGAAGATATTACCTTTTCCACCATAGCCCTCTATGGGCTTCCAAATATCCCTTTGCCAATTCCACAAGAACAGCCTTAGCGAAAGGCTTCTTGAAGGGAAAGATGTAGCTCTGTGAGATGAATTAACAGAACACAGAGCAGTTTCTCAGAAAGCTTCTTTCCAGTTTTGAACGGAAGATATTTCCTTTTTCACCATAGCCCTCTATGGGCTTCCAAATATCCCGTTTCCAATTCCACAAGAACAGCCTTAGCGAAAGGCTTCTTGAAGGGAAAGATGTAACCCTGTGAGATGAATTAACAGAACGCAGAGCAGTTTCTCAGAAAGCTTCTTTCCAGTTTTGAACGGAAGATATTTCCTTTTTCACCATAGCCCTCTATGGGCTTCCAAATATCCCTTTGCCAATTCCAAAAGAACGGCCTTAGCGAAAGGCTTCTTGAAGGGAAAGATGTAACTCTGTGAGATGAATTAACAAAACACAGAGCAGTTTCTCAGAAAGCTTCTTTCCAGTTTTGAACGGAAGAAATTTCCTTTCTCACCATAGCCCTCTATGGGCTTCCAAATATCCGTTTGCCAATTCCATAAGAACAGCCTTAGCGAAAGGCTTCTTGAAGGGAAAGATGTAACTCTGTGAGATGAATTAACAGAACACAGAGCAGTTTCTCAGAAAGCTTCTTTCCAGTTTCGAACAGAAGATATTTCCTTTTTCACCATAGCCCTCTATGGGCTTCCAAATATCCCTTTGCCAATTCCACAAGAACAGCCTTAGCGAAAGGCTTCTTGAAGGGAAAGATGTAATTCTGTGAGATGAATTAACAAAACACAGACCAGTTTCTCAGAAAGCTTCTTTCCACTTTTGAACGGAAGAAATTTCCTTTCTCACCATAGCCCTCGATGGGCTTCCAAATATCCGTTTGCCAATTCCATAAGAACAGCCTTAGCGAAAGGCTTCTTGAAGGGAAAGATGTAACTCTGTGAGATGAATTAACAAAACACAGAGCCGTTTCTCAGAAAGCTTGTTTCCAGTTTTGAACGGAAGAAATTTCCTTTCTCACCATAGCCCTCTATGGGCTCCCAAATATCCGTTTGCCAATTACATAAGAACAGCCTTAGCGAAAGGCTTCTTGAAGGGAAAGATGTAACTCTGTGAGATGAATTAACAGAACACAGAGCAGTTTCTCAGAAAGCTTCTTTCCAGTTTTGAACGGAAGATATTTCCTTTTTCACCATAGCCCTCTATGGGCTTCCAAATATCCCTTTGCCAATTCCACAAGAACAGCCTTAGAGAAAGGCTTCTTGAAGGGAAAGATGTAACTTTGTGATATGAATTAACAGAACACCGAGTAGTTTCTCAGAAAGCTTCTTTCCAGTTTTGAACGGAAGATATTTCCTTTTTCACCATAGCCCTCTATGGGCTTCCAAATATCCCTTTGCCAATTCCACAAGAACAGCCTTAGCGAAAGACTTCTTGAAGGGAAAGATGTAACTCTGTGAGATGAATTAACAGAACACAAAGCAGTTTCTCAGAAAGCTTCTTTCCAGTTTTGAACGGAAGATATTTCCTTTTTCACCATAGCCCTCTATGGGCTTCCAAATATCCCTTTGCCAATTCCACAAGAACAGACTTATCGAAAGGCTTCTCGAAGGGAAAGATGTAACTGTGTGAGATGAATTAACAGAACACAGAGCAGTTTCTCAGAAAGCTTCTTTCCAGTTTTGAACGGAAGATATTTCCTTTTTCACCATAGCCCTCTATGGGCTTCCAAATATCCCTTTGCCAATTCCACAAGTACAGCCTTAGCGAAAGGCTTCTTGAAGGGAAAGATGTAATTCTGTGAGATGAATTAACAAAACACAGAGCCGTTTCTCAGAAAGCTTCTTTCCAGTTTTGAACGGAAGAAATTTCCTTTCTCACCATAGCCCTCTATGGGCTCCCAAATATCCGTTTGCCCATTCCATAAGAACAGCCTTAGCGAAAGGCTTCTTGAAGGGAAAGATGTAACTCTGTGAGATGAATTAACAGAACACAGAGCAGTTTCTCAGAAAGCTTCTTTCCAGTTTTGAACGGAAGATATTTCCTTTTTCACCATAGCCCTCCATGGGCTTCCAAATATCCCTTTGCCAATTCCACAAGAACAGCCTTAGAGAAAGGCTTCTTGAAGGGAAAGATGTAACTTTGTGATATGAATTAACAGAACACCGAGTAGTTTCTCAGAAAGCTTCTTTCCAGTTTTGAACGGAAGATATTTCCTTTTTCACCATAGCCCTCTATGGGCTTCCAAATATCCCTTTGCCAATTCCACAAGAACAGCCTTAGCGAAAGACTTCTTGAAGGGAAAGATGTAACTCTGTGAGATGAATTAACAGAACACAGAGCAGTTTCTCAGAAAGCTTCTTTCCAGTTTTGAACGGAAGATATTTCCTTTTTCACCATAGCCCTCTATGGGCTTCCAAATATCCCTTTGCCAATTCCACAAGAACAGCCTTAGCGAAAGGCTTCTTGAAGGGAAAGATGTAACTCTGTGAGATGAATTAACAGAACACAGAGCAGTTTCTCAGAAAGCTTCTTTCCAGTTTTGAACGGAAGATATTTCCTTTTTCACCATAGCCCTCTAAGGGCTTCCAAATATCCGTTTGCCAATTCCACAAGAACAGCCTTAGAGAAAGGCTTCTTGAAGGGAAAGATGTAACTCTTTAATATGAATTAACAGAACAGAGAGCAGTTTCTCAGAAAGCTTCTTTCCAGTTTTGAACGGAAGATATTTCCTTTTTCACCATAGCCCTCTATCGGCTTCCAAATATCAATTTGCCAATTCCACAAGAACAGCCTTAGCGAAAGGCTTCTTGAAGGGAAAGATGTAATTCTGTGAGATGAATTAACAAAACACAGAGCAGTTTCTCAGAAAGCTTCTTTCCAGTTTTGAACGGAAGAAATTTCCTTTCTCACCATAGCCCTCTATGGGCTTCCAAATATCCGTTTGCCAATTCCATAAGAATAGCCTTAGCGAAAGGCTTCTTGAAGGGAAAGATGTAACTCTGTGAGATGCATTAACAGAACACAGAGCAGTTTCTCAGAAAGCTTCTTTCCAGTTTTGAACGGAAGATATTTCCTTTTTCACCATAGCCCTCTTTGGGCTTCCAAATATCCCTTTGCCAATTCCACAAGAATAGCCTTAGCGAAAGGCTTCTTGATGGGAAAGATGTAACTCTGTGAGATGAATTAACAGAACACAGAGCAGTTTCTCAGAAAGTTTCTTTCCAGTTTTGAATGGAAGATATTTCCTTTTTCACCATAGCCCTCTATGGGCTTCCAAATCCCTTTGCCAATTCCACAAGAACAGCCTTAGCGAAAGGCTTCTTGAAGGGAAAGATGTAACTGTGTGAGATGAATTAACAGAACAAAGAGCAGTTTCTCAGAAAGCTTCTTTCCAGATTTGAACGGAAGGTATTTCCTTTTTCACCATAGCCCTCTATGGGCTTCCAAATATCCCTTTGCCAATTCCTCAAGAACAGCCTTAGCGAAAGTCTTCTTGAAGGGAAAGATGTAACTCTGTGAGATGAATTAACAGAACACAGAGCAGTTTCTCAGAAAGCTTCTTTCCAGTTTTGAACGGAAGAAATTTCCTTTCTCACCATAGCCCTCTATGGGCTTCCAAATATCCCTTTGCCAATTACAAAAGAACAGCCTTAGCGAAAGGCTTCTTGAAGGGCAAGATGTAACACTGGGAGATGAATTAACAGAACACAGAACAGTTTCTCAGAAAGCTTCTTTCCAGTTTTGAGCGGAAGATATTTCCTTTTTCACCATAGCCCTTTATGGGCTTCCAAATATCCCTTTGCCAATTCCACAAGAACAGCCTTAGCGAATGGCTTCTTGAAGGGAAAGATGTAACTCTCTGAGATGAATTAACAGAACACACAGCAGTTTCTCAGAAAGCTTCTTTCCAGTTTTGAACGGAAGATATTTGCTTTTTCACCATAGCCCTCTATGGGCTTCCAAATATCCCTTTGCCAATTCCACAAGAACAGCCTTAGCGAAAGACTTCTTGAAGGGAAAGATGTAACTCTGTGAGATGAATTAACAGAACACAGAGCAGTTTCTCAGAAAGCTTCTTTCCAGTTTTGAACGGAAGATATTTCCTTTTTCACCATAGCCCTCTATGGGCTTCCAAATATCCCTTTGCCAATTCCACAAGAACAGCCTTAGCGAAAGGCTTCTTGATGGGCAAGATGTAACTCTGTGAGATCAATTAACCGAACACAGAGCAGTTTCTCAGAAAGTTTCTTCCCAGTTTTGAATGGAAGATATTTCCTTTTTCACCATAGCCCTCTATGGGCTTCCAAATCCCTTTGCCAATTCCACAAGAACAGCCTTAGCGAAAGGCTTCTTGAAGGGAAAGATGTAACTGTGTGAGATGAATTAACAGAACACAGAGCAGTTTCTCAGAAAGCTTCTTTCCAAATTTGAACGGAAGGTATTTCCTTTTTCACCATAGCCCTCTATGGGCTTCCAAATATCCCTTTGCCAATTCCACAAGAACAGCCTTAGTGAAAGGCTTCCTGAAGGGAAAGATGTAACTCTGTGAGATGAATTAACAGAACACAGAGCAGTTTCTCAGAAAGCTTCTTTCCAGTTTTGAACGGAAGATATTTCCTTTTTCACCATAGCCCTCTATGGGCTTCCAAATATCCCTTTGCCAATTCCACAAGAACAGCCTTAGCGAAAGGCTTCTTGAAGGGAAAGATGTAACTCTGTGAGATGAATTAACAGAACACAGAGCAGTTACTCAGAATGCTTCTTTCCAGTTTTGAATGGAAGATATTTCCTTTTTCACCATAGCCCTCTATGGGCTTCCAAATATCCCTTTGCCAATTCCACAAGAACAGCCTTAGCGAAAGGCTTCTTGAAGGGAAAGATGTAACTCTGTGAGATGAATTAACCGCACACAGAGCAGTTTCTCAGAAAGCTTCTTTCCAGTTTTGAACGGAAGAAATTTCCTTTCTCACCATAGCCCTCTATGGGCTTCCAAATATCCGTTTGCCCATTCCATAAGAACAGCCTTAGCGAAAGGCTTCTTGAAGGGAAAGATGTAACTCTGTGAGATGAATTAAGAGACACAGAGCAGTTTCTCAGAAACCTTCTTTCCAGTTTTGAACGGAAGATATTTCCTTTTTCACCATAGCCCTCTATGGGCTTCCAAATATCCCTTTGCCAATTCCACAAGAACAGCCTTAGCGAAAGGCTTCTTGAAGGGAAAGATGTAACTCTGTGAGATGAATTAACAGAACACAAAGCAGTTTCTCAGAAAGATTCCTTCCAGTTTTGAATGGAAGATATTTCCTTTTTCACCATAGCCTTCTATGGGCTTCCAAATATCCCTTTGCCAATTCCACAAGAACAGCCTTAGCGAAAGGCTTCTTGAAGGGAAAGATGTAACTCTGTGAGATGAATTAACAGTACACAGAGCAGTTTCTCAGAAAGCTTCTTTCCAGTTTTGAACGGAAGATAGTTCCTTTTTCACCATAGCCCTCTATGGGCTTCCAAATATCCCTTTGCCAATTCCACAAGAACAGCCTTAGCGAAAGGATACTTGAAGGGAAAGATGTAGCTCTGTGAGATGAATTAACAGAACACAGAGCAGTTTCTCAGAAAGCTTCTTTCCAGTTTTGAACGGAAGATATTTCCTTTTTCACCATAGCCCTCTATGGGCTTCCAAATATCCCGTTGCCAATTCCACAAGAACAGCCTTAGCGAAAGGCTTCTTGAAGGGAAAGATGTAACTCTGTGAGATGAATTAACGGAACACAGAGCAGTTTCTCAGAAAGCTTCTTTCCAGTTTTGAACGGAAGATATTTCCTTTTTCACCATAGCCCTCTATGGGCTTCCAAATATCCCTTTGCCAATTCCACAAGAACAGCCTTAGCGAAAGGCTTCTTGAAGGGAAAGATGTAACTCTGTGAGATGAATTAACAAAACACAGAGCAGTTTCTCAGAAAGCTTCTTTCCAAATTTGAACGGAAGGTATTTCCTTTTTCACCATAGCCCTCTATGGGCTTCCAAATATCCCTTTGCCAATTCCACAAGAACAGCCTTAAGGAAAGGCTTCTTGAAGGGCAAGATGTAGTTCTGTGAGATGAATTAACGGAACACAAAGCAGTTTCTCAGAAAGCTTCTTTCCAGTTTTGAACGGAAGATATTTCCTTTTTCACCATAGCCGTCTATGGGCTTCCAACTATCCCTTTTCCAATTCCACAAGAACAGCCTTAGCGAAAGGCTTCTTGAAGGGAAAGATGAAGCTCTGTGAGATGAATAAACAGAACACAGAGCAGTTTCTCAGAAAGCTTCTTTCCAGTTTTGAACGGAAGATATTTCCTTTTTCACCATAGCCCTCTATGGGCTTCCAAATATCCCTTTGCCAATTACAAAAGAACAGCCTTAGCGAAAGGCTTCTTGAAGGGCAAGATGTAACACTGGGAGATGAATTAACAGAACACAGAACAGTTTCTCAGAAAGCTTCTTTCCAGTTTTGAGCGGAAGATATTTCCTTTTTCACCATAGCCCTTTATGGGCTTCCAAATATCCCTTTGCCAATTCCACAAGAACAGCCTTAGCGAATGGCTTCTTGAAGGGAAAGATGTAACTCTCTGAGATGAATTAACAGAACACACAGCAGTTTCTCAGAAAGCTTCTTTACAGTTTTGAACGGAAGATATTTGCTTTTTCACCATAGCCCTCTATGGGCTTCCAAATATCCCTTTGCCAATTCCACAAGAACAGCCTTAGCGAAAGACTTCTTGAAGGGAAAGATGTAACTCTGTGAGATGAATTAACAGAACACAGAGCAGTTTCTCAGAAAGCTTCTTTCCAGTTTTGAACGGAAGATATTTCCTTTTTCACCATAGCCCTCTATGGGCTTCCAAATATCCCTTTGCCAATTCCACAAGAACAGACTTATCGAAAGGCTTCTCGAAGGGAAAGATGTAACTGTGTGAGATGAATTAACAGAACACAGAGCAGTTTCTCAGAAAGCTTCTTTCCAGTTTTGAACGGAAGATATTTCCTTTTTCACCATAGCCCTCTATGGGCTTCCAAATATCCCTTTGCCAATTCCACAAGTACAGCCTTAGCGAAAGGCTTCTTGAAGGGAAAGATGTAATTCTGTGAGATGAATTAACAAAACACAGAGCCGTTTCTCAGAAAGCTTCTTTCCAGTTTTGAACGGAAGAAATTTCCTTTCTCACCATAGCCCTCTATGGGCTCCCAAATATCCGTTTGCCCATTCCATAAGAACAGCCTTAGCGAAAGGCTTCTTGAAGGGAAAGATGTAACTCTGTGAGATGAATTAACAGAACACAGAGCAGTTTCTCAGAAAGCTTCTTTCCAGTTTTGAACGGAAGATATTTCCTTTTTCACCATAGCCCTCCATGGGCTTCCAAATATCCCTTTGCCAATTCCACAAGAACAGCCTTAGAGAAAGGCTTCTTGAAGGGAAAGATGTAACTTTGTGATATGAATTAACAGAACACCGAGTAGTTTCTCAGAAAGCTTCTTTCCAGTTTTGAACGGAAGATATTTCCTTTTTCACCATAGCCCTCTATGGGCTTCCAAATATCCCTTTGCCAATTCCACAAGAACAGCCTTAGAGAAAGACTTCTTGAAGGGAAAGATGTAACTCTGTGAGATGAATTAACAGAACACAGAGCAGTTTCTCAGAAAGCTTCTTTCCAGTTTTGAACGGAAGATATTTCCTTTTTCACCATAGCCCTCTATGGGCTTCCAAATATCCCTTTGCCAATTCCACAAGAACAGCCTTAGCGAAAGGCTTCTTGAAGGGAAAGATGTAACTCTGTGAGATGAATTAACAGAACACAGAGCAGTTTCTCAGAAAGCTTCTTTCCAGTTTTGAACGGAAGATATTTCCTTTTTCACCATAGCCCTCTAAGGGCTTCCAAATATCCGTTTGCCAATTCCACAAGAACAGCCTTAGCGAAAGGCTTCTTGAAGGGAAAGATGTAATTCTGTGAGATGAATTAAAAAACACAGAGCAGTTTCTCAGAAAGCTTCTTTCCAGTTTTGAACGGAAGAAATTTCCTTTCTCACCATAGCCCTCTATGGGCTTCCAAATATCCGTTTGCCAATTCCATAAGAATAGCCTTAGCGAAAGGCTTCTTGAAGGGAAAGGTGTAACTCTGTGAGATGAATTAACAGAACACAGAGCAGTTTCTCAGAAAGCTTCTTTCCAGTTTTGAACGGAAGATATTTCCTTTTTCACCATAGCCCTCTTTGGGCTTCCAAATATCCCTTTGCCAATTCCACAAGAACAGCCTTAGCGAAAGGCTTCTTGATGGGAAAGATGTAACTCTGTGAGATGAATTAACAGAACACAGAGCAGTTTCTCAGAAAGTTTCTTTCCAGTTTTGAATGGAAGATATTTCCTTTTTCACCATAGCCCTCTATGGGCTTCCAAATCCCTTTGCCAATTCCACAAGAACAGCCTTAGCGAAAGGCTTCTTGAAGGGAAAGATGTAACTGTGTGAGATGAATTAACAGAACAAAGAGCAGTTTCTCAGAAAGCTTCTTTCCAGATTTGAACGGAAGGTATTTCCTTTTTCACCATAGCCCTCTATGGGCTTCCAAATATCCCTTTGCCAATTCCTCAAGAACAGCCTTAGCGAAAGTCTTCTTGAAGGGAAAGATGTAACTCTGTGAGATGAATTAACAGAACACAGAGCAGTTTCTCAGAAAGCTTCTTTCCAGTTTTGAACGGAAGAAATTTCCTTTCTCACCATAGCCCTCTATGGGCTTCCAAATATCCGTTTGCCAATTCCATAAGAACAGCCTTAGCGAAAGGCTTCTTGAAGGGAAAGATGTAACTCTGTGAGATGAATTAACAGAACACAGAGCAGTTTCTCAGAAAGCTTCTTTCCAGTTTTGAACGGAAGATATTTCCTTTTTCACCATAGCCCTCTATGGGCTTCCAAATATCCCTTTGCCAATTCCGCAAGAACAGCCTTACCGAAAGGCTTCTTGAAGGGAAAGTTGTAACTCTGTGTGATGAATTAACAGAACACAGAGCAGTTTCTCAGAAAGCTTCTTTCCGGTTTTGAACGGAAGATATTTCCTTTTTCACCATAGCCCTCTTTGGGCTTCCAAATATCCCTTTGCCAATTCCACAAGAACAGCCTTAGCGAAAGGCTTCTTGATGGGAAAGATGTAACTCTGTGAGATCAATTAACCGAACACAGAGCAGTTTCTCAGAAAGTTTCTTCCCAGTTTTGAATGGAAGATATTTCCTTTTTCACCATAGCCCTCTATGGGCTTCCAAATCCCTTTGCCAATTCCACAAGAACAGCCTTAGCGAAAGGCTTCTTGAAGGGAAAGATGTAACTGTGTGAGATGAATTAACAGAACACAGAGCAGTTTCTCAGAAAGCTTCTTTCCAAATTTGAACGGAAGGTATTTCCTTTTTCACCATAGCCCTCTATGGGCTTCCAAATATCCCTTTGCCAATTCCACAAGAACAGCCTTAGTGAAAGGCTTCCTGAAGGGAAAGATGTAACTCTGTGAGATGAATTAACAGAACACAGAGCAGTTTCTCAGAAAGCTTCTTTCCAGTTTTGAACGGAAGATATTTCCTTTTTCACCATAGCCCTCTATGGGCTTCCAAATATCCCTTTGCCAATTCCACAAGAACAGCCTTAGCGAAAGGCTTCTTGAAGGGAAAGATGTAACTCTGTGAGATGAATTAACAGAACACAGAGCAGTTACTCAGAATGCTTCTTTCCAGTTTTGAATGGAAGATATTTCCTTTTTCACCATAGCCCTCTATGGGCTTCCAAATATCCCTTTGCTAATTCCACAAGAACAGCCTTAGCGAAAGGCTTCTTGAAGGGAAAGATGTAACTCTGTGAGATGAATTAACCGCACACAGAGCAGTTTCTCAGAAAGCTTCTTTCCAGTTTTGAACGGAAGAAATTTCCTTTCTCACCATAGCCCTCTATGGGCTTCCAAATATCCGTTTGCCCATTCCATAAGAACAGCCTTAGCGAAAGGCTTCTTGAAAGGAAAGATGTAACTCTGTGAGATGAATTAAGAGACACAGAGCAGTTTCTCAGAAACCTTCTTTCCAGTTTTGAACGGAAGATATTTCCTTTTTCACCATAGCCCTCTATGGGCTTCCAAATATCCCTTTGCCAATTCCACAAGAACAGCCTTAGCGAAAGGCTTCTTGAAGGGAAAGATGTAACTCTGTGAGATGAATTAACAGAACACAAAGCAGTTTCTCAGAAAGATTCCTTCCAGTTTTGAACGGAAGATATTTCCTTTTTCACCATAGCCTTCTATGGGCTTCCAAATATCCCTTTGCCAATTCCACAAGAACAGCCTTAGCGAAAGGCTTCTTGAAGGGAAAGATGTAACTCTGTGAGATGAATTAACAGTACACAGAGCAGTTTCTCAGAAAGCTTCTTTCCAGTTTTGAACGGAAGATAGTTCCTTTTTCACCATAGCCCTCTATGGGCTTCCAAATATCCCTTTGCCAATTCCACAAGAACAGCCTTAGCGAAAGGATACTTGAAGGGAAAGATGTAGCTCTGTGAGATGAATTAACAGAACACAGAGCAGTTTCTCAGAAAGCTTCTTTCCAGTTTTGAACGGAAGATATTTCCTTTTTCACCATAGCCCTCTATGGGCTTCCAAATATCCCGTTGCCAATTCCACAAGAACAGCCTTAGCGAAAGGCTTCTTGAAGGGAAAGATGTAACTCTGTGAGATGAATTAACGGAACACAGAGCAGTTTCTCAGAAAGCTTCTTTCCAGTTTTGAACGGAAGATATTTCCTTTTTCACCATAGCCCTCTATGGGCTTCCAAATATCCCTTTGCCAATTCCACAAGAACAGCCTTAGCGAAAGGCTTCTTGAAGGGAAAGATGTAACTCTGTGAGATGAATTAACAAAACACAGAGCAGTTTCTCAGAAAGCTTCTTTCCAAATTTGAACGGAAGGTATTTCCTTTTTCACCATAGCCCTCTATGGGCTTCCAAATATCCCTTTGCCAATTCCACAAGAACAGCCTTAGCGAAAGGCTTCCTGAAGGGAAAGATGTAACTCTGTGAGATGAATTAACAGAACACAGAGCAGTTTCTCAGAAAGCTTCTTTCCAGTTTTGAACGGAAGATATTTCCTTTTTCACCATAGCCCTCTATGGGCTTCCAAATATCCCTTTGCCAATTCCACAAGAACAGCCTTAGCGAAAGGGTTCTTGAAGGGAAAGATGTAACTCTGTGAGATGAATTAACAGAACACAGAGCAGTTACTCAGAATGCTTCTTTCCAGTTTTGAATGGAAGATATTTCCTTTTTCACCATAGCCCTCTATGGGCTTCCAAATATCCCTTTGCCAATTCCAAAAGAACAGCCTTAGCGAAAGGCTTCTTGAAGGGAAAGATGTAACTCTGTGAGATGAATTAACAGAACACAGAGCAGTTTCTCAGAAAGCTTCTTTCCAGTTTTGAACGGAAGGTATTTCCTTTTTCACCATAGCCCTCTATGGGCTTCCAAATATCCCTTTGCCAATTCCACAAGAACAGCCTTAAGGAAAGGCTTCTTGAAGGGCAAGATGTAGCTCTGTGAGATGAATTAACGGAACACAAAGCAGTTTCTCAGAAAGCTTCTTTCCAGTTTTGAACGGAAGATATTTCCTTTTTCACCATAGCCGTCTATGGGCTTCCAACTATCCCTTTTCCAATTCCACAAGAACAGCCTTAGCGAAAGGCTTCTTGAAGGGAAAGATGAAGCTCTGTGAGATGAATAAACAGAACACAGAGCAGTTTCTCAGAAAGCTTCTTTCCAGTTTTGAACGGAAGATATTTCCTTTTTCACCATAGCCCTCTATGGGCTTCCAAATATCCCTTTGCCAATTACAAAAGAACAGCCTTAGCGAAAGGCTTCTTGAAGGGCAAGATGTAACACTGGGAGATGAATTAACAGAACACAGAACAGTTTCTCAGAAAGCTTCTTTCCAGTTTTGAGCGGAAGATATTTCCTTTTTCACCATAGCCCTTTATGGGCTTCCAAATATCCCTTTGCCAATTCCACAAGAACAGCCTTAGCGAATGGCTTCTTGAAGGGAAAGATGTAACTCTCTGAGATGAATTAACAGAACACACAGCAGTTTCTCAGAAAGCTTCTTTCCAGTTTTGAACGGAAGATATTTGCTTTTTCACCATAGCCCTCTATGGGCTTCCAAATATCCCTTTGCCAATTCCACAAGAACAGCCTTAGCGAAAGACTTCTTGAAGGGAAAGATGTAACTCTGTGAGATGAATTAACAGAACACAGAGCAGTTTCTCAGAAAGCTTCTTTCCAGTTTTGAATGGAAGATATTTCCTTTTTCACCATAGCCCTCTATGGGCTTCTAAATATCCTTTTGCCAATTCCACAAGAACAGCCTTAGCGAAAGGCTTCTTGAAGGGAAAGATGTAACTCTGTGAGATGAATTCACAGAACACAGAGCACTTTCTCAGAAAGCTTGTTTCCAGTTTTGAACGGAAGATATTTCCTTTTTCACCATAGCCCTCTATGGGCTTCCAAATATCCCTTTGCCAATTCCACAAGAACAGCCTTAGCGAAAGGCTTCTTGAAGAGAAAGATGCAACTCTGTGAGATGAATTAACAGAACACAGAGCAGTTTCTCAGAAAGCTTCTTTCCAGTTTTGAACGGAAGAAATTTCCTTTCTCACCATAGCCCTCTATGGGCTTCCAAATATCCGTTTGCCCATTCCATAAGAACAGCCTTAGCGAAAGGCTTCTTGAAGGAAAGATGTAACTCTGTGAGATGAATTCACAGAACACAAAGCAGTTTCTCAGAAAGCTTCTTTCCAGTTTTGAACGGAAGATATTTCCTTTTTCACCATAGCCCTCTATGGGCTTCCAAATATCCCGTTGCCAATTCCACAAGAACAGCCTTAGCGAAAGGCTTCTTGAAGGGAAAGATGTAATTCTGTGAGATGAATTAACAAAACACAGACCAGTTTCTCAGAAAGCTTCTTTCCACTTTTGAACGGAAGATATTTCCTTTCTCACCATAGCCCTCGATGGGCTTCCAAATATCCGTTTGCCAATTCCATAAGAACAGCCTTAGCGAAAGGCTCCTTGAAGGGAAAGATGGAACTCTGTGAGATGAATTAACAAAACACAGAGCCGTTTCTCAGAAAGCTTGTTTCCAGTTTTGAACGGAAGAAATTTCCTTTCTCACCATAGCCCTCTATGGGCTCCCAAATATCCGTTTGCCAATTACATAAGAACAGCCTTAGCGAAAGGCTTCTTGAAGGGAAAGATGTAACTCTGTGAGATGAATTAACAGAACACAGAGCAGTTTCTCAGAAAGCTTCTTTCCAGTTTTGAACGGAAGATATTTCCTTTTTCACCATAGCCCTCTATGGGCTTCCAAATATCCCTTTGCCAATTCCACAAGAACAGCCTTAGAGAAAGGCTTCTTGAAGGGAAAGATGTAACTTTGTGATATGAATTAACAGAACACCGAGTAGTTTCTCAGAAAGCTTCTTTCCAGTTTTGAACGGAAGATATTTCCTTTTTCACCATAGCCCTCTATGGGCTTCCAAATATCCCTTTGCCAATTCCACAAGAACAGCCTTAGCGAAAGACTTCTTGAAGGGAAAGATGTAACTCTGTGAGATGAATTAACAGAACACAGAGCAGTTTCTCAGAAAGCTTCTTTCCAGTTTTGAACGGAAGGTATTTCCTTTTTCACCATAGCCCTCTATGGGCTTCCAAATATCCCTTTGCCAATTCCACAAGAACAGACTTATCGAAAGGCTTCTCGAAGGGAAAGATGTAACTGTGTGAGATGAATTAACAGAACACAGAGCAGTTTCTCAGAAAGCTTCTTTCCAGTTTTGAACGGAAGATATTTCCTTTTTCACCATAGCCCTCTATGGGCTTCCAAATATCCCTTTGCCAATTCCACAAGAACAGCCTTAGAGAAAGGCTTCTTGAAGGGAAAGATGTAACTCTGTGAGATGAATTAACAGAACACAGAGCAGTTTCTCAGAAAGCTTCTTTCCAGTTTTGAACGGAAGATATTTCCTTTTTCACCATAGCCCTCTAAGGGCTTCCAAATATCCGTTTGCCAATTCCACAAGAACAGCCTTAGCGAAAGGCTTCTTGAAGGGAAAGATGTAATTCTGTGAGATGAATTAAAAAACACAGAGCAGTTTCTCAGAAAGCTTCTTTCCAGTTTTGAACGGAAGAAATTTCCTTTCTCACCATAGCCCTCTATGGGCTTCCAAATATCCTTTTGCCAATTCCATAAGAATAGCCTTAGCGAAAGGCTTCTTGAAGGGAAAGATGTAACTCTGTGAGATGAATTAACAGAACACAGAGCAGTTTCTCAGAAAGCTTCTTTCCAGTTTTGAACGGAAGATATTTCCTTTTTCACCATAGCCCTCTTTGGGCTTCCAAATATCCCTTTGCCAATTCCACAAGAACAGCCTTAGCGAAAGGCTTCTTGATGGGAAAGATGTAACTCTGTGAGATGAATTAACAGAACACAGAGCAGTTTCTCAGAAAGTTTCTTTCCAGTTTTGAATGGAAGATATTTCCTTTTTCACCATAGCCCTCTATGGGCTTCCAAATCCCTTTGCCAATTCCACAAGAACAGCCTTAGCGAAAGGCTTCTTGAAGGGAAAGATGTAACTGTGTGAGATGAATTAACAGAACAAAGAGCAGTTTCTCAGAAAGCTTCTTTCCAGATTTGAACGGAAGGTATTTCCTTTTTCACCATAGCCCTCTATGGGCTTCCAAATATCCCTTTGCCAATTCCTCAAGAACAGCCTTAGCGAAAGTCTTCTTGAAGGGAAAGATGTAACTCTGTGAGATGAATTAACAGAACACAGAGCAGTTTCTCAGAAAGCTTCTTTCCAGTTTTGAACGGAAGAAATTTCCTTTCTCACCATAGCCCTCTATGGGCTTCCAAATATCCGTTTGCCAATTCCATAAGAACAGCCTGAGCGAAAGGCTTCTTGAAGGGAAAGATGTAACTCTGTGAGATGAATTAACAGAACACAGAGCAGTTTCTCAGAAAGCTTCTTTCCAGTTTTGAACGGAAGATATTTCCTTTTTCACCATAGCCCTCTATGGGCTTCCAAATATCCCTTTGCCAATTCCGCAAGAACAGCCTTACCGAAAGGCTTCTTGAAGGGAAAGTTGTAACTCTGTGTGATGAATTAACAGAACACAGAGCAGTTTCTCAGAAAGCTTCTTTCCGGTTTTGAACGGAAGATATTTCCTTTTTCACCATAGCCCTCTTTGGGCTTCCAAATATCCCTTTGCCAATTCCACAAGAACAGCCTTAGCGAAAGGCTTCTTGATGGGAAAGATGTAACTCTGTGAGATCAATTAACCGAACACAGAGCAGTTTCTCAGAAAGTTTCTTCCCAGTTTTGAATGGAAGATATTTCCTTTTTCACCATAGCCCTCTATGGGCTTCCAAATCCCTTTGCCAATTCCACAAGAACAGCCTTAGCGAAAGGCTTCTTGAAGGGAAAAATGTAACTGTGTGAGATGAATTAACAGAACACAGAGCAGTTTCTCAGAAAGCTTCTTTCCAAATTTGAACGGAAGGTATTTCCTTTTTCACCATAGCCCTCTATGGGCTTCCAAATATCCCTTTGCCAATTCCACAAGAACAGCCTTAGTGAAAGGCTTCCTGAAGGGAAAGATGTAACTCTGTGAGATGAATTCACAGAACACAGAGCAGTTTCTCAGAAAGCTTCTTTCCAGTTTTGAACGGAAGATATTTCCTTTTTCACCATAGCCCTCTATGGGCTTCCAAATATCCCTTTGCCAATTCCACAAGAACAGCCTTAGCGAAAGGCTTCTGGAAGGGAAAGATGTAACTCTGTGAGATGAATTAACAGAACACAGAGCAGTTACTCAGAATGCTTCTTTCCAGTTTTGAATGGAAGATATTTCCTTTTTCACCATAGCCCTCTATGGGCTTCCAAATATCCCTTTGCCAATTCCACAAGAACAGCCTTAGCGAAAGGCTGCTTGAAGGGAAAGATGTAACTCTGTGAGATGAATTAACCGCACACAGAGCAGTTTCTCAGAAAGCTTCTTTCCAGTTTTGAACGGAAGAAATTTCCTTTCTCACCATAGCCCTCTATGGGCTTCCAAATATCCGTTTGCCCATTCCGTAAGAACAGCCTTAGCGAAAGGCTTCTTGAAGGGAAAGATGTAACTCTGTGAGATGAATTAAGAGACACAGAGCAGTTTCTCAGAAACCTTCTTTCCAGTTTTGAACGGAAGATATTTCCTTTTTCACCATAGCCCTCTATGGGCTTCCAAATATCCCTTTGCCAATTCCACAAGAACAGCCTTAGCGAAAGGCTTCTTGAAGGGAAAGATGTAACTCTGTGAGATGAATTAACAGAACACAAAGCAGTTTCTCAGAAAGATTCCTTCCAGTTTTGAACGGAAGATATTTCCTTTTTCACCATAGCCTTCTATGGGCTTCCAAATATCCCTTTGCCAATTCCACAAGAACAGCCTTAGCGAAAGGCTTCTTGAAGGGAAAGATGTAACTCTGTGAGATGAATTAACAGTACACAGAGCAGTTTCTCAGAAAGCTTCTTTCCAGTTTTGAACGGAAGATAGTTCCTTTTTCACCATAGCCCTCTATGGGCTTCCAAATATCCCTTTGCCAATTCCACAAGAACAGCCTTAGCGAAAGGATACTTGAAGGGAAAGATGTAGCTCTGTGAGATGAATTAACAGAACACAGAGCAGTTTCTCAGAAAGCTTCTTTCCAGTTTTGAACGGAAGATATTTCCTTTTTCACCATAGCCCTCTATGGGCTTCCAAATATCCCGTTGCCAATTCCACAAGAACAGCCTTAGCGAAAGGCTTCTTGAAGGGAAAGATGTAACTCTGTGAGATGAATTAACGGAACACAGAGCAGTTTCTCAGAAAGCTTCTTTCCAGTTTTGAACGGAAGATATTTCCTTTTTCACCATAGCCCTCTATGGGCTTCCAAATATCCCTTTGCCAATTCCACAAGAACAGCCTTAGCGAAAGGCTTCTTGAAGGGAAAGATGTAACTCTGTGAGATGAATTAACAAAACACAGAGCAGTTTCTCAGAAAGCTTCTTTCCAAATTTGAACTGAAGGTATTTCCTTTTTCACCATAGCCCTCTATGGGCTTCCAAATATCCCTTTGCCAATTCCACAAGAACAGCCTTAGCGAAAGGCTTCCTGAAGGGAAAGATGTAACTCTGTGAGATGAATTAACAGAACACAGAGCAGTTTCTCAGAAAGCTTCTTTCCAGTTTTGAACGGAAGATATTTCCTTTTTCACCATAGCCCTCTATGGGCTTCCAAATATCCCTTTGCCAATTCCACAAGAACAGCCTTAGCGAAAGGGTTCTTGAAGGGAAAGATGTAACTCTGTGAGATGAATTAACAGAACACAGAGCAGTTACTGAGAATGCTTCTTTCCAGTTTTGAATGGAAGATATTTCCTTTTTCACCATAGCCCTCTATGGGCTTCCAAATATCCCTTTGCCAATTCCAAAAGAACAGCCTTAGCGAAAGGCTTCTTGAAGGGAAAGATGTAACTCTGTGAGATGAATTAACAGAACACAGAGCAGTTTCTCAGAAAGCTTCTTTCCAGTTTTGAACGGAAGGTATTTCCTTTTTCACCATAGCCCTCTATGGGCTTCCAAATATCCCTTTGCCAATTCCACAAGAACAGCCTTAAGGAAAGGCTTCTTGAAGGGCAAGATGTAGCTCTGTGAGATGAATTAACGGAACACAAAGCAGTTTCTCAGAAAGCTTCTTTCCAGTTTTGAACAGAAGATATTTCCTTTTTCACCATAGCCGTCTATGGGCTTCCAACTATCCCTTTTCCAATTCCACAAGAACAGCCTTAGCGAAAGGCTTCTTGAAGGGAAAGATGAAGCTCTGTGAGATGAATAAACAGAACACAGAGCAGTTTCTCAGAAAGCTTCTTTCCAGTTTTGAACGGAAGATATTTCCTTTTTCACCATAGCCCTCTATGGGCTTCCAAATATCCCTTTGCCAATTACAAAAGAACAGCCTTAGCGAAAGGCTTCTTGAAGGGCAAGATGTAACACTGGGAGATGAATTAACAGAACACAGAACAGTTTCTCAGAATGCTTCTTTCCAGTTTTGAGCGGAAGATATTTCCTTTTTCACCATAGCCCTTTATGGGCTTCCAAATATCCCTTTGCCAATTCCACAAGAACAGCCTTAGCGAATGGCTTCTTGAAGGGAAAGATGTAACTCTCTGAGATGAATTAACAGAACACACAGCAGTTTCTCAGAAAGCTTCTTTCCAGTTTTGAACGGAAGATATTTGCTTTTTCACCATAGCCCTCTATGGGCTTCCAAATATCCCTTTGCCAATTCCACAAGAACAGCCTTAGCGAAAGACTTCTTGAAGGGAAAGATGTAACTCTGTGAGATGAATTAACAGAACACAGAGCAGTTTCTCAGAAAGCTTCTTTCCAGTTTTGAATGGAAGATATTTCCTTTTTCACCATAGCCCTCTATGGGCTTCTAAATATCCTTTTGCCAATTCCACAAGAACAGCCTTAGCGAAAGGCTTCTTGAAGGGAAAGATGTAACTCTGTGAGATGAATTCACAGAACACAGAGCACTTTCTCAGAAAGCTTGTTTCCAGTTTTGAACGGAAGATATTTCCTTTTTCACCATAGCCCTCTATGGGCTTCCAAATATCCCTTTGCCAATTCCACAAGAACAGCCTTAGCGAAAGGCTTCTTGAAGAGAAAGATGCAACTCTGTGAGATGAATTAACAGAACACAGAGCAGTTTCTCAGAAAGCTTCTTTCCAGTTTTGAACGGAAGAAATTTCCTTTCTCACCATAGCCCTCTATGGGCTTCCAAATATCCGTTTGCCCATTCCATAAGAACAGCCTTAGCGAAAGGCTTCTTGAAGGAAAGATGTAACTCTGTGAGATGAATTCACAGAACACAAAGCAGTTTCTCAGAAACCTTCTTTCCAGTTTTGAACGGAAGATATTTCCTTTTTCACCATAGCCCTCTATGGGCTTCCAAATATCCCTTTGCCAATTCCACAAGAACAGCCTTAGCGAAAGGCTTCTTGAAGGGAAAGATGTAACTCTGTGAGATGAATTAACAGAACACAGAGCAGTTTCTCAGAAAGCTTCTTTTCAGTTTTGAACGGAAGTTATTTCCTTTTTCACCATAGCCCTCTATGGGCTTACAAATATCCCTTTGCCAATTCCACAAGAACAGCCTTAGCAAGAGGCTTCTTGAAGGGAAAGATGTAGCTCTGTGAGATGAATTAACAGAACACAGAGCAGTTTCTCAGAAAGCTTCTTTCCAGTTTTGAACGGAAGATATTTCCTTTTTCACCATAGCCCTCTATGGGCTTCCAAATATCCCGTTGCCAATTCCACAAGAACAGCCTTAGCGAAAGGCTTCTTGAAGGGAAAGATGTAACTCTGTGAGATGAATTAACAGAACACAGAGCAGTTTCTCAGAAAGCTTGTTTCCAGTTTTGAACGGAAGATATTTCCTTTTTCACCATAGCCCTCTATGGGCTTCCAAATATCCCTTTGCCAATTCCACAAGAACAGCCTTAGCGAAAGGCTTCCTGAAGGGAAAGATGTAACTCTGTGAGATGAATTAACAAAACACAGAGCAGTTTCTCAGAAAGCTTCTTTCCAGTTTTGAACGGAAGAAATATCCTTTCTCACCGTAGCCCTCTATGGGCTTCCAAATATCCGTTTGCCAATTCCATAAAAACAGCCTTAGGGAAAGGCTTCTTGAAGGGAAAGATGTAACTCTGTGAGATGAATTAACAGAACACAGAGCAGTTTCTCAGAAAGCTTCTTTCCAGTTTTGAACAGAAGATATTTCCTTTTTCACCATAGCCCTCTATGGGCTTCCAAATATCCCTTTGCCAATTCCACAAGAACAGCCTTAGAGAAAGGCTTCTTGAAGGGAAAGATGTAGCTCTTTAATATGAATTAACAGAACAGAGAGCAGTTTCTCAGAAAGCTTCTTTCCAGTTTTGAACGGAAGATATTTCCTTTTTCACCATAGCCCTCTATGGGCTTCCAAATATCCCTTTGCCAATTCCACAAGAACAGACTTAGCGAAAGACTTCTTGAAGGGAAAGATGTAACTCTGTGAGATGAATTAACAGAACACAGAGCAGTTTCTCAGAAAGCTTCTTTCCAAATTTGAACGGAAGGTATTTCCTTTTTCACCATAGCCCTCTATGGGCTTCCAAATATCCCTTTGCCAATTCCACAAGAACAGCCTTAAGGAAAGGCTTCTTGAAGGGCAAGATGTAGCTCTGTGAGATGAATTAACGGAACACAAAGCAGTTTCTCAGAAAGCTTCTTTCCAGTTTTGAACGGAAGATATTTCCTTTTTCACCATAGCCGTCTATGGGCTTCCAACTATCCCTTTTCCAATTCCACAAGAACAGCCTTAGCGAAAGGCTTCTTGAAGGGAAAGATGAAGCTCTGTGAGATGAATAAACAGAACACAGAGCAGTTTCTCAGAAAGCTTCTTTCCAGTTTTGAACGGAAGATATTTCCTTTTTCACCATAGCCCTCTATGGGCTTCCAAATATCCCTTTGCCAATTACAAAAGAACAGCCTTAGCGAAAGGCTTCTTGAAGGGCAAGATGTAACACTGGGAGATGAATTAACAGAACACAGAACAGTTTCTCAGAAAGCTTCTTTCCAGTTTTGAGCGGAAGATATTTCCTTTTTCACCATAGCCCTTTATGGGCTTCCAAATATCCCTTTGCCAATTCCACAAGAACAGCCTTAGCGAATGGCTTCTTGAAGGGAAAGATGTAACTCTCTGAGATGAATTAACAGAACACACAGCAGTTTCTCAGAAAGCTTCTTTACAGTTTTGAACGGAAGATATTTGCTTTTTCACCATAGCCCTCTATGGGCTTCCAAATATCCCTTTGCCAATTCCACAAGAACAGCCTTAGCGAAAGACTTCTTGAAGGGAAAGATGTAACTCTGTGAGATGAATTAACAGAACACAGAGCAGTTTCTCAGAAAGCTTCTTTCCAGTTTTGAACGGAAGATATTTCCTTTTTCACCATAGCCCTCTATGGGCTTCCAAATATCCCTTTGCCAATTCCACAAGAACAGACTTATCGAAAGGCTTCTCGAAGGGAAAGATGTAACTGTGTGAGATGAATTAACAGAACACAGAGCAGTTTCTCAGAAAGCTTCTTTCCAGTTTTGAACGGAAGATATTTCCTTTTTCACCATAGCCCTCTATGGGCTTCCAAATATCCCTTTGCCAATTCCACAAGTACAGCCTTAGCGAAAGGCTTCTTGAAGGGAAAGATGTAATTCTGTGAGATGAATTAACAAAACACAGAGCCGTTTCTCAGAAAGCTTCTTTCCAGTTTTGAACGGAAGAAATTTCCTTTCTCACCATAGCCCTCTATGGGCTCCCAAATATCCGTTTGCCCATTCCATAAGAACAGCCTTAGCGAAAGGCTTCTTGAAGGGAAAGATGTAACTCTGTGAGATGAATTAACAGAACACAGAGCAGTTTCTCAGAAAGCTTCTTTCCAGTTTTGAACGGAAGATATTTCCTTTTTCACCATAGCCCTCCATGGGCTTCCAAATATCCCTTTGCCAATTCCACAAGAACAGCCTTAGAGAAAGGCTTCTTGAAGGGAAAGATGTAACTTTGTGATATGAATTAACAGAACACCGAGTAGTTTCTCAGAAAGCTTCTTTCCAGTTTTGAACGGAAGATATTTCCTTTTTCACCATAGCCCTCTATGGGCTTCCAAATATCCCTTTGCCAATTCCACAAGAACAGCCTTAGAGAAAGACTTCTTGAAGGGAAAGATGTAACTCTGTGAGATGAATTAACAGAACACAGAGCAGTTTCTCAGAAAGCTTCTTTCCAGTTTTGAACGGAAGATATTTCCTTTTTCACCATAGCCCTCTATGGGCTTCCAAATATCCCTTTGCCAATTCCACAAGAACAGCCTTAGCGAAAGGCTTCTTGAAGGGAAAGATGTAACTCTGTGAGATGAATTAACAGAACACAGAGCAGTTTCTCAGAAAGCTTCTTTCCAGTTTTGAACGGAAGATATTTCCTTTTTCACCATAGCCCTCTAAGGGCTTCCAAATATCCGTTTGCCAATTCCACAAGAACAGCCTTAGCGAAAGGCTTCTTGAAGGGAAAGATGTAATTCTGTGAGATGAATTAAAAAACACAGAGCAGTTTCTCAGAAAGCTTCTTTCCAGTTTTGAACGGAAGAAATTTCCTTTCTCACCATAGCCCTCTATGGGCTTCCAAATATCCGTTTGCCAATTCCATAAGAATAGCCTTAGCGAAAGGCTTCTTGAAGGGAAAGGTGTAACTCTGTGAGATGAATTAACAGAACACAGAGCAGTTTCTCAGAAAGCTTCTTTCCAGTTTTGAACGGAAGATATTTCCTTTTTCACCATAGCCCTCTTTGGGCTTCCAAATATCCCTTTGCCAATTCCACAAGAACAGCCTTAGCGAAAGGCTTCTTGATGGGAAAGATGTAACTCTGTGAGATGAATTAACAGAACACAGAGCAGTTTCTCAGAAAGTTTCTTTCCAGTTTTGAATGGAAGATATTTCCTTTTTCACCATAGCCCTCTATGGGCTTCCAAATCCCTTTGCCAATTCCACAAGAACAGCCTTAGCGAAAGGCTTCTTGAAGGGAAAGATGTAACTGTGTGAGATGAATTAACAGAACAAAGAGCAGTTTCTCAGAAAGCTTCTTTCCAGATTTGAACGGAAGGTATTTCCTTTTTCACCATAGCCCTCTATGGGCTTCCAAATATCCCTTTGCCAATTCCTCAAGAACAGCCTTAGCGAAAGTCTTCTTGAAGGGAAAGATGTAACTCTGTGAGATGAATTAACAGAACACAGAGCAGTTTCTCAGAAAGCTTCTTTCCAGTTTTGAACGGAAGAAATTTCCTTTCTCACCATAGCCCTCTATGGGCTTCCAAATATCCGTTTGCCAATTCCATAAGAACAGCCTTAGCGAAAGGCTTCTTGAAGGGAAAGATGTAACTCTGTGAGATGAATTAACAGAACACAGAGCAGTTTCTCAGAAAGCTTCTTTCCAGTTTTGAACGGAAGATATTTCCTTTTTCACCATAGCCCTCTATGGGCTTCCAAATATCCCTTTGCCAATTCCGCAAGAACAGCCTTACCGAAAGGCTTCTTGAAGGGAAAGTTGTAACTCTGTGTGATGAATTAACAGAACACAGAGCAGTTTCTCAGAAAGCTTCTTTCCGGTTTTGAACGGAAGATATTTCCTTTTTCACCATAGCCCTCTTTGGGCTTCCAAATATCCCTTTGCCAATTCCACAAGAACAGCCTTAGCGAAAGGCTTCTTGATGGGAAAGATGTAACTCTGTGAGATCAATTAACCGAACACAGAGCAGTTTCTCAGAAAGTTTCTTCCCAGTTTTGAATGGAAGATATTTCCTTTTTCACCATAGCCCTCTATGGGCTTCCAAATCCCTTTGCCAATTCCACAAGAACAGCCTTAGCGAAAGGCTTCTTGAAGGGAAAGATGTAACTGTGTGAGATGAATTAACAGAACACAGAGCAGTTTCTCAGAAAGCTTCTTTCCAAATTTGAACGGAAGGTATTTCCTTTTTCACCATAGCCCTCTATGGGCTTCCAAATATCCCTTTGCCAATTCCACAAGAACAGCCTTAGTGAAAGGCTTCCTGAAGGGAAAGATGTAACTCTGTGAGATGAATTAACAGAACACAGAGCAGTTTCTCAGAAAGCTTCTTTCCAGTTTTGAACGGAAGATATTTCCTTTTTCACCATAGCCCTCTATGGGCTTCCAAATATCCCTTTGCCAATTCCACAAGAACAGCCTTAGCGAAAGGCTTCTTGAAGGGAAAGATGTAACTCTGTGAGATGAATTAACAGAACACAGAGCAGTTACTCAGAATGCTTCTTTCCAGTTTTGAATGGAAGATATTTCCTTTTTCACCATAGCCCTCTATGGGCTTCCAAATATCCCTTTGCTAATTCCACAAGAACAGCCTTAGCGAAAGGCTTCTTGAAGGGAAAGATGTAACTCTGTGAGATGAATTAACCGCACACAGAGCAGTTTCTCAGAAAGCTTCTTTCCAGTTTTGAACGGAAGAAATTTCCTTTCTCACCATAGCCCTCTATGGGCTTCCAAATATCCGTTTGCCCATTCCATAAGAACAGCCTTAGCGAAAGGCTTCTTGAAAGGAAAGATGTAACTCTGTGAGATGAATTAAGAGACACAGAGCAGTTTCTCAGAAACCTTCTTTCCAGTTTTGAACGGAAGATATTTCCTTTTTCACCATAGCCCTCTATGGGCTTCCAAATATCCCTTTGCCAATTCCACAAGAACAGCCTTAGCGAAAGGCTTCTTGAAGGGAAAGATGTAACTCTGTGAGATGAATTAACAGAACACAAAGCAGTTTCTCAGAAAGATTCCTTCCAGTTTTGAACGGAAGATATTTCCTTTTTCACCATAGCCTTCTATGGGCTTCCAAATATCCCTTTGCCAATTCCACAAGAACAGCCTTAGCGAAAGGCTTCTTGAAGGGAAAGATGTAACTCTGTGAGATGAATTAACAGTACACAGAGCAGTTTCTCAGAAAGCTTCTTTCCAGTTTTGAACGGAAGATAGTTCCTTTTTCACCATAGCCCTCTATGGGCTTCCAAATATCCCTTTGCCAATTCCACAAGAACAGCCTTAGCGAAAGGATACTTGAAGGGAAAGATGTAGCTCTGTGAGATGAATTAACAGAACACAGAGCAGTTTCTCAGAAAGCTTCTTTCCAGTTTTGAACGGAAGATATTTCCTTTTTCACCATAGCCCTCTATGGGCTTCCAAATATCCCGTTGCCAATTCCACAAGAACAGCCTTAGCGAAAGGCTTCTTGAAGGGAAAGATGTAACTCTGTGAGATGAATTAACGGAACACAGAGCAGTTTCTCAGAAAGCTTCTTTCCAGTTTTGAACGGAAGATATTTCCTTTTTCACCATAGCCCTCTATGGGCTTCCAAATATCCCTTTGCCAATTCCACAAGAACAGCCTTAGCGAAAGGCTTCTTGAAGGGAAAGATGTAACTCTGTGAGATGAATTAACAAAACACAGAGCAGTTTCTCAGAAAGCTTCTTTCCAAATTTGAACGGAAGGTATTTCCTTTTTCACCATAGCCCTCTATGGGCTTCCAAATATCCCTTTGCCAATTCCACAAGAACAGCCTTAGCGAAAGGCTTCCTGAAGGGAAAGATGTAACTCTGTGAGATGAATTAACAGAACACAGAGCAGTTTCTCAGAAAGCTTCTTTCCAGTTTTGAACGGAAGATATTTCCTTTTTCACCATAGCCCTCTATGGGCTTCCAAATATCCCTTTGCCAATTCCACAAGAACAGCCTTAGCGAAAGGGTTCTTGAAGGGAAAGATGTAACTCTGTGAGATGAATTAACAGAACACAGAGCAGTTACTCAGAATGCTTCTTTCCAGTTTTGAATGGAAGATATTTCCTTTTTCACCATAGCCCTCTATGGGCTTCCAAATATCCCTTTGCCAATTCCAAAAGAACAGCCTTAGCGAAAGGCTTCTTGAAGGGAAAGATGTAACTCTGTGAGATGAATTAACAGAACACAGAGCAGTTTCTCAGAAAGCTTCTTTCCAGTTTTGAACGGAAGGTATTTCCTTTTTCACCATAGCCCTCTATGGGCTTCCAAATATCCCTTTGCCAATTCCACAAGAACAGCCTTAAGGAAAGGCTTCTTGAAGGGCAAGATGTAGCTCTGTGAGATGAATTAACGGAACACAAAGCAGTTTCTCAGAAAGCTTCTT
Organism: Chlorocebus sabaeus; assembly: GCF_047675955.1. NCBI lineage: Eukaryota > Metazoa > Chordata > Mammalia > Primates > Cercopithecidae > Chlorocebus > Chlorocebus sabaeus. The sequence goes on along the minus strand of NW_027327482.1, from coordinate 1,926,565 downwards.
TCCAGTTTTGAACGGAAGATATTTCCTTTTTCACCATAGCCGTCTATGGGCTTCCAACTATCCCTTTTCCAATTCCACAAGAACAGCCTTAGCGAAAGGCTTCTTGAAGGGAAAGATGAAGCTCTGTGAGATGAATAAACAGAACACAGAGCAGTTTCTCAGAAAGCTTCTTTCCAGTTTTGAACGGAAGATATTTCCTTTTTCACCATAGCCCTCTATGGGCTTCCAAATATCCCTTTGCCAATTACAAAAGAACAGCCTTAGCGAAAGGCTTCTTGAAGGGCAAGATGTAACACTGGGAGATGAATTAACAGAACACAGAACAGTTTCTCAGAAAGCTTCTTTCCAGTTTTGAGCGGAAGATATTTCCTTTTTCACCATAGCCCTTTATGGGCTTCCAAATATCCCTTTGCCAATTCCACAAGAACAGCCTTAGCGAATGGCTTCTTGAAGGGAAAGATGTAACTCTCTGAGATGAATTAACAGAACACACAGCAGTTTCTCAGAAAGCTTCTTTCCAGTTTTGAACGGAAGATATTTGCTTTTTCACCATAGCCCTCTATGGGCTTCCAAATATCCCTTTGCCAATTCCACAAGAACAGCCTTAGCGAAAGACTTCTTGAAGGGAAAGATGTAACTCTGTGAGATGAATTAACAGAACACAGAGCAGTTTCTCAGAAAGCTTCTTTCCAGTTTTGAATGGAAGATATTTCCTTTTTCACCATAGCCCTCTATGGGCTTCTAAATATCCTTTTGCCAATTCCACAAGAACAGCCTTAGCGAAAGGCTTCTTGAAGGGAAAGATGTAACTCTGTGAGATGAATTCACAGAACACAGAGCACTTTCTCAGAAAGCTTGTTTCCAGTTTTGAACGGAAGATATTTCCTTTTTCACCATAGCCCTCTATGGGCTTCCAAATATCCCTTTGCCAATTCCACAAGAACAGCCTTAGCGAAAGGCTTCTTGAAGAGAAAGATGCAACTCTGTGAGATGAATTAACAGAACACAGAGCAGTTTCTCAGAAAGCTTCTTTCCAGTTTTGAACGGAAGAAATTTCCTTTCTCACCATAGCCCTCTATGGGCTTCCAAATATCCGTTTGCCCATTCCATAAGAACAGCCTTAGCGAAAGGCTTCTTGAAGGAAAGATGTAACTCTGTGAGATGAATTCACAGAACACAAAGCAGTTTCTCAGAAAGCTTCTTTCCAGTTTTGAACGGAAGATATTTCCTTTTTCACCATAGCCCTCTATGGGCTTCCAAATATCCCGTTGCCAATTCCACAAGAACAGCCTTAGCGAAAGGCTTCTTGAAGGGAAAGATGTAATTCTGTGAGATGAATTAACAAAACACAGACCAGTTTCTCAGAAAGCTTCTTTCCACTTTTGAACGGAAGATATTTCCTTTCTCACCATAGCCCTCGATGGGCTTCCAAATATCCGTTTGCCAATTCCATAAGAACAGCCTTAGCGAAAGGCTCCTTGAAGGGAAAGATGGAACTCTGTGAGATGAATTAACAAAACACAGAGCCGTTTCTCAGAAAGCTTGTTTCCAGTTTTGAACGGAAGAAATTTCCTTTCTCACCATAGCCCTCTATGGGCTCCCAAATATCCGTTTGCCAATTACATAAGAACAGCCTTAGCGAAAGGCTTCTTGAAGGGAAAGATGTAACTCTGTGAGATGAATTAACAGAACACAGAGCAGTTTCTCAGAAAGCTTCTTTCCAGTTTTGAACGGAAGATATTTCCTTTTTCACCATAGCCCTCTATGGGCTTCCAAATATCCCTTTGCCAATTCCACAAGAACAGCCTTAGAGAAAGGCTTCTTGAAGGGAAAGATGTAACTTTGTGATATGAATTAACAGAACACCGAGTAGTTTCTCAGAAAGCTTCTTTCCAGTTTTGAACGGAAGATATTTCCTTTTTCACCATAGCCCTCTATGGGCTTCCAAATATCCCTTTGCCAATTCCACAAGAACAGCCTTAGCGAAAGACTTCTTGAAGGGAAAGATGTAACTCTGTGAGATGAATTAACAGAACACAGAGCAGTTTCTCAGAAAGCTTCTTTCCAGTTTTGAACGGAAGATATTTCCTTTTTCACCATAGCCCTCTATGGGCTTCCAAATATCCCTTTGCCAATTCCACAAGAACAGACTTATCGAAAGGCTTCTCGAAGGGAAAGATGTAACTGTGTGAGATGAATTAACAGAACACAGAGCAGTTTCTCAGAAAGCTTCTTTCCAGTTTTGAACGGAAGATATTTCCTTTTTCACCATAGCCCTCTATGGGCTTCCAAATATCCCTTTGCCAATTCCACAAGAACAGCCTTAGAGAAAGGCTTCTTGAAGGGAAAGATGTAACTCTGTGAGATGAATTAACAGAACACAGAGCAGTTTCTCAGAAAGCTTCTTTCCAGTTTTGAACGGAAGATATTTCCTTTTTCACCATAGCCCTCTAAGGGCTTCCAAATATCCGTTTGCCAATTCCACAAGAACAGCCTTAGCGAAAGGCTTCTTGAAGGGAAAGATGTAATTCTGTGAGATGAATTAAAAAACACAGAGCAGTTTCTCAGAAAGCTTCTTTCCAGTTTTGAACGGAAGAAATTTCCTTTCTCACCATAGCCCTCTATGGGCTTCCAAATATCCTTTTGCCAATTCCATAAGAATAGCCTTAGCGAAAGGCTTCTTGAAGGGAAAGATGTAACTCTGTGAGATGAATTAACAGAACACAGAGCAGTTTCTCAGAAAGCTTCTTTCCAGTTTTGAACGGAAGATATTTCCTTTTTCACCATAGCCCTCTTTGGGCTTCCAAATATCCCTTTGCCAATTCCACAAGAACAGCCTTAGCGAAAGGCTTCTTGATGGGAAAGATGTAACTCTGTGAGATGAATTAACAGAACACAGAGCAGTTTCTCAGAAAGTTTCTTTCCAGTTTTGAATGGAAGATATTTCCTTTTTCACCATAGCCCTCTATGGGCTTCCAAATCCCTTTGCCAATTCCACAAGAACAGCCTTAGCGAAAGGCTTCTTGAAGGGAAAGATGTAACTGTGTGAGATGAATTAACAGAACAAAGAGCAGTTTCTCAGAAAGCTTCTTTCCAGATTTGAACGGAAGGTATTTCCTTTTTCACCATAGCCCTCTATGGGCTTCCAAATATCCCTTTGCCAATTCCTCAAGAACAGCCTTAGCGAAAGTCTTCTTGAAGGGAAAGATGTAACTCTGTGAGATGAATTAACAGAACACAGAGCAGTTTCTCAGAAAGCTTCTTTCCAGTTTTGAACGGAAGAAATTTCCTTTCTCACCATAGCCCTCTATGGGCTTCCAAATATCCGTTTGCCAATTCCATAAGAACAGCCTGAGCGAAAGGCTTCTTGAAGGGAAAGATGTAACTCTGTGAGATGAATTAACAGAACACAGAGCAGTTTCTCAGAAAGCTTCTTTCCAGTTTTGAACGGAAGATATTTCCTTTTTCACCATAGCCCTCTATGGGCTTCCAAATATCCCTTTGCCAATTCCGCAAGAACAGCCTTACCGAAAGGCTTCTTGAAGGGAAAGTTGTAACTCTGTGTGATGAATTAACAGAACACAGAGCAGTTTCTCAGAAAGCTTCTTTCCGGTTTTGAACGGAAGATATTTCCTTTTTCACCATAGCCCTCTTTGGGCTTCCAAATATCCCTTTGCCAATTCCACAAGAACAGCCTTAGCGAAAGGCTTCTTGATGGGAAAGATGTAACTCTGTGAGATCAATTAACCGAACACAGAGCAGTTTCTCAGAAAGTTTCTTCCCAGTTTTGAATGGAAGATATTTCCTTTTTCACCATAGCCCTCTATGGGCTTCCAAATCCCTTTGCCAATTCCACAAGAACAGCCTTAGCGAAAGGCTTCTTGAAGGGAAAAATGTAACTGTGTGAGATGAATTAACAGAACACAGAGCAGTTTCTCAGAAAGCTTCTTTCCAAATTTGAACGGAAGGTATTTCCTTTTTCACCATAGCCCTCTATGGGCTTCCAAATATCCCTTTGCCAATTCCACAAGAACAGCCTTAGTGAAAGGCTTCCTGAAGGGAAAGATGTAACTCTGTGAGATGAATTCACAGAACACAGAGCAGTTTCTCAGAAAGCTTCTTTCCAGTTTTGAACGGAAGATATTTCCTTTTTCACCATAGCCCTCTATGGGCTTCCAAATATCCCTTTGCCAATTCCACAAGAACAGCCTTAGCGAAAGGCTTCTGGAAGGGAAAGATGTAACTCTGTGAGATGAATTAACAGAACACAGAGCAGTTACTCAGAATGCTTCTTTCCAGTTTTGAATGGAAGATATTTCCTTTTTCACCATAGCCCTCTATGGGCTTCCAAATATCCCTTTGCCAATTCCACAAGAACAGCCTTAGCGAAAGGCTGCTTGAAGGGAAAGATGTAACTCTGTGAGATGAATTAACCGCACACAGAGCAGTTTCTCAGAAAGCTTCTTTCCAGTTTTGAACGGAAGAAATTTCCTTTCTCACCATAGCCCTCTATGGGCTTCCAAATATCCGTTTGCCCATTCCGTAAGAACAGCCTTAGCGAAAGGCTTCTTGAAGGGAAAGATGTAACTCTGTGAGATGAATTAAGAGACACAGAGCAGTTTCTCAGAAACCTTCTTTCCAGTTTTGAACGGAAGATATTTCCTTTTTCACCATAGCCCTCTATGGGCTTCCAAATATCCCTTTGCCAATTCCACAAGAACAGCCTTAGCGAAAGGCTTCTTGAAGGGAAAGATGTAACTCTGTGAGATGAATTAACAGAACACAAAGCAGTTTCTCAGAAAGATTCCTTCCAGTTTTGAACGGAAGATATTTCCTTTTTCACCATAGCCTTCTATGGGCTTCCAAATATCCCTTTGCCAATTCCACAAGAACAGCCTTAGCGAAAGGCTTCTTGAAGGGAAAGATGTAACTCTGTGAGATGAATTAACAGTACACAGAGCAGTTTCTCAGAAAGCTTCTTTCCAGTTTTGAACGGAAGATAGTTCCTTTTTCACCATAGCCCTCTATGGGCTTCCAAATATCCCTTTGCCAATTCCACAAGAACAGCCTTAGCGAAAGGATACTTGAAGGGAAAGATGTAGCTCTGTGAGATGAATTAACAGAACACAGAGCAGTTTCTCAGAAAGCTTCTTTCCAGTTTTGAACGGAAGATATTTCCTTTTTCACCATAGCCCTCTATGGGCTTCCAAATATCCCGTTGCCAATTCCACAAGAACAGCCTTAGCGAAAGGCTTCTTGAAGGGAAAGATGTAACTCTGTGAGATGAATTAACGGAACACAGAGCAGTTTCTCAGAAAGCTTCTTTCCAGTTTTGAACGGAAGATATTTCCTTTTTCACCATAGCCCTCTATGGGCTTCCAAATATCCCTTTGCCAATTCCACAAGAACAGCCTTAGCGAAAGGCTTCTTGAAGGGAAAGATGTAACTCTGTGAGATGAATTAACAAAACACAGAGCAGTTTCTCAGAAAGCTTCTTTCCAAATTTGAACTGAAGGTATTTCCTTTTTCACCATAGCCCTCTATGGGCTTCCAAATATCCCTTTGCCAATTCCACAAGAACAGCCTTAGCGAAAGGCTTCCTGAAGGGAAAGATGTAACTCTGTGAGATGAATTAACAGAACACAGAGCAGTTTCTCAGAAAGCTTCTTTCCAGTTTTGAACGGAAGATATTTCCTTTTTCACCATAGCCCTCTATGGGCTTCCAAATATCCCTTTGCCAATTCCACAAGAACAGCCTTAGCGAAAGGGTTCTTGAAGGGAAAGATGTAACTCTGTGAGATGAATTAACAGAACACAGAGCAGTTACTGAGAATGCTTCTTTCCAGTTTTGAATGGAAGATATTTCCTTTTTCACCATAGCCCTCTATGGGCTTCCAAATATCCCTTTGCCAATTCCAAAAGAACAGCCTTAGCGAAAGGCTTCTTGAAGGGAAAGATGTAACTCTGTGAGATGAATTAACAGAACACAGAGCAGTTTCTCAGAAAGCTTCTTTCCAGTTTTGAACGGAAGGTATTTCCTTTTTCACCATAGCCCTCTATGGGCTTCCAAATATCCCTTTGCCAATTCCACAAGAACAGCCTTAAGGAAAGGCTTCTTGAAGGGCAAGATGTAGCTCTGTGAGATGAATTAACGGAACACAAAGCAGTTTCTCAGAAAGCTTCTTTCCAGTTTTGAACAGAAGATATTTCCTTTTTCACCATAGCCGTCTATGGGCTTCCAACTATCCCTTTTCCAATTCCACAAGAACAGCCTTAGCGAAAGGCTTCTTGAAGGGAAAGATGAAGCTCTGTGAGATGAATAAACAGAACACAGAGCAGTTTCTCAGAAAGCTTCTTTCCAGTTTTGAACGGAAGATATTTCCTTTTTCACCATAGCCCTCTATGGGCTTCCAAATATCCCTTTGCCAATTACAAAAGAACAGCCTTAGCGAAAGGCTTCTTGAAGGGCAAGATGTAACACTGGGAGATGAATTAACAGAACACAGAACAGTTTCTCAGAATGCTTCTTTCCAGTTTTGAGCGGAAGATATTTCCTTTTTCACCATAGCCCTTTATGGGCTTCCAAATATCCCTTTGCCAATTCCACAAGAACAGCCTTAGCGAATGGCTTCTTGAAGGGAAAGATGTAACTCTCTGAGATGAATTAACAGAACACACAGCAGTTTCTCAGAAAGCTTCTTTCCAGTTTTGAACGGAAGATATTTGCTTTTTCACCATAGCCCTCTATGGGCTTCCAAATATCCCTTTGCCAATTCCACAAGAACAGCCTTAGCGAAAGACTTCTTGAAGGGAAAGATGTAACTCTGTGAGATGAATTAACAGAACACAGAGCAGTTTCTCAGAAAGCTTCTTTCCAGTTTTGAATGGAAGATATTTCCTTTTTCACCATAGCCCTCTATGGGCTTCTAAATATCCTTTTGCCAATTCCACAAGAACAGCCTTAGCGAAAGGCTTCTTGAAGGGAAAGATGTAACTCTGTGAGATGAATTCACAGAACACAGAGCACTTTCTCAGAAAGCTTGTTTCCAGTTTTGAACGGAAGATATTTCCTTTTTCACCATAGCCCTCTATGGGCTTCCAAATATCCCTTTGCCAATTCCACAAGAACAGCCTTAGCGAAAGGCTTCTTGAAGAGAAAGATGCAACTCTGTGAGATGAATTAACAGAACACAGAGCAGTTTCTCAGAAAGCTTCTTTCCAGTTTTGAACGGAAGAAATTTCCTTTCTCACCATAGCCCTCTATGGGCTTCCAAATATCCGTTTGCCCATTCCATAAGAACAGCCTTAGCGAAAGGCTTCTTGAAGGAAAGATGTAACTCTGTGAGATGAATTCACAGAACACAAAGCAGTTTCTCAGAAACCTTCTTTCCAGTTTTGAACGGAAGATATTTCCTTTTTCACCATAGCCCTCTATGGGCTTCCAAATATCCCTTTGCCAATTCCACAAGAACAGCCTTAGCGAAAGGCTTCTTGAAGGGAAAGATGTAACTCTGTGAGATGAATTAACAGAACACAGAGCAGTTTCTCAGAAAGCTTCTTTTCAGTTTTGAACGGAAGTTATTTCCTTTTTCACCATAGCCCTCTATGGGCTTACAAATATCCCTTTGCCAATTCCACAAGAACAGCCTTAGCAAGAGGCTTCTTGAAGGGAAAGATGTAGCTCTGTGAGATGAATTAACAGAACACAGAGCAGTTTCTCAGAAAGCTTCTTTCCAGTTTTGAACGGAAGATATTTCCTTTTTCACCATAGCCCTCTATGGGCTTCCAAATATCCCGTTGCCAATTCCACAAGAACAGCCTTAGCGAAAGGCTTCTGGAAGGGAAAGATGTAACTCTGTGAGATGAATTAACAGAACACAGAGCAGTTTCTCAGAAAGCTTGTTTCCAGTTTTGAACGGAAGATATTTCCTTTTTCACCATAGCCCTCTATGGGCTTCCAAATATCCCTTTGCCAATTCCACAAGAACAGCCTTAGCGAAAGGCTTCCTGAAGGGAAAGATGTAACTCTGTGAGATGAATTAACAAAACACAGAGCAGTTTCTCAGAAAGCTTCTTTCCAGTTTTGAACGGAAGAAATATCCTTTCTCACCGTAGCCCTCTATGGGCTTCCAAATATCCGTTTGCCAATTCCATAAAAACAGCCTTAGGGAAAGGCTTCTTGAAGGGAAAGATGTAACTCTGTGAGATGAATTAACAGAACACAGAGCAGTTTCTCAGAAAGCTTCTTTCCAGTTTTGAACAGAAGATATTTCCTTTTTCACCATAGCCCTCTATGGGCTTCCAAATATCCCTTTGCCAATTCCACAAGAACAGCCTTAGAGAAAGGCTTCTTGAAGGGAAAGATGTAGCTCTTTAATATGAATTAACAGAACAGAGAGCAGTTTCTCAGAAAGCTTCTTTCCAGTTTTGAACGGAAGATATTTCCTTTTTCACCATAGCCCTCTATGGGCTTCCAAATATCCCTTTGCCAATTCCACAAGAACAGACTTAGCGAAAGACTTCTTGAAGGGAAAGATGTAACTCTGTGAGATGAATTAACAGAACACAGAGCAGTTTCTCAGAAAGCTTCTTTCCAGTATTGAATGGAAGATATTTCCTTTTTCACTATAGCCCTCTATGGGCTTCTAAATATCCCTTTGCCAATTCCACAAGAACAGCCTTAGCGAAAGGCTTCTTGAAGGGAAAGATGTAACTCTGTGAGATGAATTCACAGAACACAGAGCAGTTTCTCAGAAAGCTTCTTTCCAGTTTTGAACGGAAGATATTTCCTCTTTCACCATAGCCCTCTATGGGCTTCCAAATATCCCTTTGCCAATTCCACAAGAACAGCGTTAGCGAAAGGCTTCTTGAAGGGAAAGATGTAATTCTGTGAGATGAATTAACAAAACACAGAGCAGTTTCTCAGAAAGCTTCTTTCCAGTTTTGAACGGAAGAAATTTCCTTTCTCACCATAGCTCTCTATGGGCTTCCAAATATCCGTTTGCCAATTGCGTAAGAACAGCCTTAGCGAAAGGCTTCTTGAAGGGAAAGATGTAACTCTGTGAGATGAATTAACAGAACACAGAGCAGTTTCTCAGAAAGCTTCTTTCCAGTTTTGAACGGAAGATATTTCCTTTTTCACCATAGCCCTCTATGGGCTTCCAAATATCCCTTTGCCAATTCCACAAGAACAGCCTTAGAGAAAGGCTTCTTGAAGGGAAAGATGTAACTTTGTGATATGAATTAACAGAACACCAAGCAGTTTCTCAGAAAGCTTCTTTCCAGTTTTGAACGGAAGATATTTCCTTTTTCACCATAGCCCTCTATGGGCTTCCAAATATCCCTTTGCCAATTCCACAAGAACAGCCTTAGAGTAAGGCTTCTTGAAGGGAAAGATGTAACTTTGTGATATGAATTAACAGAACACCAAGCAGTTTCTCAGAAAGCTTCTTTCCAGTTTTGAACGGAAGATATTTCCTTTTTCACCATAGCCCTCTATGGGCTTCCAAATATCCCTTTGCCAATTCCACAAGAACAGCCTTAGCGAAAGTCTTCTTGAAGGGAAAGATGTAACTCTGTGAGATGAATTAACAGAACACAGAGCAGTTTCTCAGAAAGCTTCTTTCCAGATTTGAACGGAAGATATTTCCTTTTTCACCATAGCCCTCTATCGGCTTCCAAATATCCGTTTGCCAATTCCATAAGAACAGCCTTAGCGAAAGGCTTCTTGAAGGGAAAGATGTAACTCTGTGAGATGAATTAACAGAACACAGAGCAGTTTCTCAGAAAGCTTCTTTCCAGTTTTGAACGGAAGATATTTCCTTTTTCACCATAGCCCTCTAAGGGCTTCCAAATATCCGTTTGCCAATTCCACAAGAACAGCCTTAGAGAAAGGCTTCTTGAAGGGAAAGATGTAACTCTTTAATATGAATTAACAGAACAGAGAGCAGTTTCTCAGAAAGCTTCTTTCCAGTTTTGAACGGAAGATATTTCCTTTTTCACCATAGCCCTCTATGGGCTTCCAAATATCCCTTTGCCAATTCCACAAGAACAGCCTTAGCGAAAAACTTCTTGAAGGGAAAGATGTAACACTGTGAGATGAATTAACAGAACACAGAGTAGTTTCTCAGAAAGCTTCTTTCCAGTTTTGAATGGAAGATATTTCCTTTTTCACTATAGCCCTCTATGGGCTTCTAAATATCCCTTTGCCAATTCCACAAGAACCGCCTTAGCGAAAGGGTTCTTGAAGGGAAAGATGTAACTCTGTGAGATGAATTCACAGAACACAGAGCAGTTTCTCAGAAAGCTTCTTTCCAGTTTTGAACGGAAGATATTTCCTTTTTCACCATAGCCCTCTATGGGCTTCCAAATATCCCTTTGCCAATTCCACAAGAACAGCCTTAGCGAAAGGCTTCTTGAAGGGAAAGATGTAATTCTGTGAGATGAATTAACAAAACACAGAGCAGTTTCTCAGAAAGCTTCTTTCCAGTTTTGAACGGAAGAAATTTCCTTTCTCACCATAGCCCTCTATGGGCTTCCAAATATCCGTTTGCCAATTCCAAAAGAACAGCCTTAGCGAAAGGCTTCTTGAAGGCAAAGATGTAACACTGTGAGATGAATTAACAGAACACAGAGCAGTTTCTCAGAAAGCTTCTTTCCAGTTTTGAACGGAAGATATTTCCTTTTTCACCATAGCCCTCTATGGGCTTCCAAATATCCCTTTGCCAATTCCACAAGAACAGCATTAGAGAAAGGCTTCTTGAAGGGAAAGATGTAACTTTGTGATATGAATTAACAGAACACCGAGCAGTTTCTCAGAAAGCTTCTTTCCAGTTTTGAACGGAAGATATTTCCTTTTTCACCATAACCCTCTATGGGCTTCCAAATATCCCTTTGCCAATTCCACAAGAACAGCCTTAGCGAAAGACTTCTTGAAGGGAAAGATGTAACTCTGTGAGATGAATTAACAGAACACAGAGCAGTTTCTCAGAAATCTTCTTTCCAGTTTTGAACGGAAGATATTTCCTTTTTCACCATAGCCCTCTATGGGCTTCCAAATATCCCTTTGCCAATTCCACAAGAACAGCCTTAGCGAAAGGTTTCTTGAAGGGAAAGATGTAACTCTGTGTGATGAATTAACAGAACACAGAGCAGTTTCTCAGATAGCTTCTTTCCGGTTTTGAACGGAAGATATTTCCTTTTTCACCATAGCCCTCTTTGGGCTTCCAAATATCCCTTTGCCAATTCCACAAGAACAGCCTTAGCGAAAGGCTTCTTGATGGGAAAGATGTAACTCTGTGAGATGAATTAACAGAACACAGAGCAGTTTCTCAGAAAGCTTCTTTCCAGTTTTGAACGGAAGATATTTCCTTTTTCACCATAGCCCTCTATGGGCTTCCAAATATCCCTTTGCCAATTCCACAAGAACAGCCTTAGAGAAAGGCTTCTTGAAGGGAAAGATGTAACTTTGTGATATGAATTAACAGAACACCAAGCAGTTTCTCAGAAAGCTTCTTTCCAGTTTTGAACGGAAGATATTTCCTTTTTCACCATAGCCCTCTATGGGCTTCCAAATATCCCTTTGCCAATTCCACAAGAACAGCCTTAGAGAAAGGCTTCTTGAAGGGAAAGATGTAACTTTGTGATATGAATTAACAGAACACCAAGCAGTTTCTCAGAAAGCTTCTTTCCAGTTTTGAACGGAAGATATTTCCTTTTTCACCATAGCCCTCTATGGGCTTCCAAATATCCCTTTGCCAATTCCACAAGAACAGCCTTAGCGAAAGTCTTCTTGAAGGGAAAGATGTAACTCTGTGAGATGAATTAACAGAACACAGAGCAGTTTCTCAGAAAGCTTCTTTCCAGATTTGAACGGAAGATATTTCCTTTTTCACCATAGCCCTCTATCGGCTTCCAAATATCCGTTTGCCAATTCCATAAGAACAGCCTTAGCGAAAGGCTTCTTGAAGGGAAAGATGTAACTCTGTGAGATGAATTAACAGAACACAGAGCAGTTTCTCAGAAAGCTTCTTTCCAGTTTTGAACGGAAGATATTTCCTTTTTCACCATAGCCCTCTAAGGGCTTCCAAATATCCGTTTGCCAATTCCACAAGAACAGCCTTAGAGAAAGGCTTCTTGAAGGGAAAGATGTAACTCTTTAATATGAATTAACAGAACAGAGAGCAGTTTCTCAGAAAGCTTCTTTCCAGTTTTGAACGGAAGATATTTCCTTTTTCACCATAGCCCTCTATGGGCTTCCAAATATCCCTTTGCCAATTCCACAAGAACAGCCTTAGCGAAAAACTTCTTGAAGGGAAAGATGTAACACTGTGAGATGAATTAACAGAACACAGAGTAGTTTCTCAGAAAGCTTCTTTCCAGTTTTGAATGGAAGATATTTCCTTTTTCACTATAGCCCTCTATGGGCTTCTAAATATCCCTTTGCCAATTCCACAAGAACCGCCTTAGCGAAAGGGTTCTTGAAGGGAAAGATGTAACTCTGTGAGATGAATTCACAGAACACAGAGCAGTTTCTCAGAAAGCTTCTTTCCAGTTTTGAACGGAAGATATTTCCTTTTTCACCATAGCCCTCTATGGGCTTCCAAATATCCCTTTGCCAATTCCACAAGAACAGCCTTAGCGAAAGGCTTCTTGAAGGGAAAGATGTAATTCTGTGAGATGAATTAACAAAACACAGAGCAGTTTCTCAGAAAGCTTCTTTCCAGTTTTGAACGGAAGAAATTTCCTTTCTCACCATAGCCCTCTATGGGCTTCCAAATATCCGTTTGCCAATTCCAAAAGAACAGCCTTAGCGAAAGGCTTCTTGAAGGCAAAGATGTAACACTGTGAGATGAATTAACAGAACACAGAGCAGTTTCTCAGAAAGCTTCTTTCCAGTTTTGAACGGAAGATATTTCCTTTTTTACCATAGCCCTCTATGGGCTTCCAAATATCCCTTTGCCAATTCCACAAGAACAGCATTAGAGAAAGGCTTCTTGAAGGGAAAGATGTAACTTTGTGATATGAATTAACAGAACACCGAGCAGTTTCTCAGAAAGCTTCTTTCCAGTTTTGAACGGAAGATATTTCCTTTTTCACCATAACCCTCTATGGGCTTCCAAATATCCCTTTGCCAATTCCACAAGAACAGCCTTAGCGAAAGACTTCTTGAAGGGAAAGATGTAACTCTGTGAGATGAATTAACAGAACACAGAGCAGTTTCTCAGAAATCTTCTTTCCAGTTTTGAACGGAAGATATTTCCTTTTTCACCATAGCCCTCTATGGGCTTCCAAATATCCCTTTGCCAATTCCACAAGAACAGCCTTAGCGAAAGGTTTCTTGAAGGGAAAGATGTAACTCTGTGTGATGAATTAACAGAACACAGAGCAGTTTCTCAGATAGCTTCTTTCCGGTTTTGAACGGAAGATATTTCCTTTTTCACCATAGCCCTCTTTGGGCTTCCAAATATCCCTTTGCCAATTCCACAAGAACAGCCTTAGCGAAAGGCTTCTTGATGGGAAAGATGTAACTCTGTGAGATGAATTAACAGAACACAGAGCAGTTTCTCAGAAAGTTTCTTTCCAGTTTTGAATGGGAGATATTTCCTTTTTCACCATAGCCCTCTATGGGCTTCCAAATCCCTTTGCCAATTCCACAAGAACAGCCTTAGCGAAAGGCTTCTTGAAGGGAAAGATGAAACTCTGTGAGATGAATTAACAGAACACAGAGCAGTTTCTCAGAAAGCTTCTTTCCAGATTTGAACGGAAGATATTTCCTTTTTCACCATAGCCCTCTATGGGCTTCCAAATATCCCTTTGCCAATTCCAAAAGAACAGCCTTAAGGAAAGGCTTCTTGAAGGGCAAGATGTAACTCTGTGAGATGAATTAACAGAACACAGAGCAGTTTCTCAGAAAGCTTCTTTCCAGTTTTGAACGGAAGATATTTCCTTTTTCACCATAGCCTTCTATGGGCTTCCAAATATCCCTTTGCCAATTCCACAAGAACAGCCTTAGCGAAAGGCTTCTTGAAGGGAAAGATGAAGCTCTGTGAGATGAATAGACAGAACACAGAGCAGTTTCTCAGAAAGTTTCTTTCCAGTTTTGAACGGAAGATAATTTCTTTTTCACCATAGCCCTCTATGGGCTTCCAAATATCCCTTTGCCAATTACACAAGAACAGCCTTAGCGAAAGACTACTTGAAGGGAAAGATGTAACACTGTGAGATGAATTAACAGAACACAGAACAGTTTCTCAGAAAGCTTCTTTCCAGTTTTGAACGGAAGATATTTCCTTTTTCACCATAGCCCTTTATGGGCTTCCAAATATCCCTTTGCCAATTCCACAAGAACAGCCTTAGCGAATGACTTCTTGAAGGGAAAGATGTAACTCTCTGAGATGAATTAACAGAACACAGAGTAGTTTCTCAGAAAGCTTCTTTCCAGTTTTGAATGGAAGATATTTCCTTTTTCACCATAGCCCTCTATGGGCTTCCAAATATCCCTTTGCCAATTCCACAAGAACAGCCTTAGCGAAAGACTTCTTGAAGGGAAAGATGTAACTCTGTGAGATGAATTAACAGAACACAGAGCAGTTTCTCAGAAAGCTTCTTTCCAGTTTTGAACGGAAGATATTTCCTTTTTCACCATAGCCCTCTATGGGCTTCCAAATATCCCTTTGCCAATTCCACAAGAACAGCCTTAGCGAAAGACTTCTTGAAGGGAAAGATGTAACTCTGTGAGATGAATTAACAGAACACAGAGCAGCTTCTCAGAAAGCTTCTTTCCAGTTTTGAATGGAAGATATTTCCTTTTTCACCATAGCCCTCTATGGGCTTCTAAATATCCTTTTGCCAATTCCACAAGAACAGCCTTAGCGAAAGGGTTCTTGAAGGGAAAGATGTAACTATCTGAGATGAATTCACAGAACACAGAGCACTTTCTCAGAAAGCTTGTTTCCAGTTTTGAACGGAAGATATTTCCTTTTTCACCATAGCCCTCTATGGGCTTCCAAATATCCCTTTGCCAATTCCACAAGAACAGCCTTAGCGAAAGGCTTCTTGAACGGAAAGATGTAACTCTGTGAGATGAATTAACAGAACACAGAGCAGTTTCTCAGAAAGCTTCTTTCCAGTTTTGAACGGAAGAAATTTCCTTTCTCACCATAGCCCTCTTTGGGCTTCCAAATATCCGTTTGCCAATTCCATAAGAACAGCCTTAGCGAAAGGCTTCTTGAAGGGAAAGATGTAACTCTTTGAGATGAATTAAGAGACACAGAGCAGTTTCTCAGAAACCTTCTTTCCAGTTTTGAACGGAAGATATTTCCTTTTTCACCATAGCCCTCTATGGGCTTCCAAATATCCCTTTGCCAATTCCACAAGAACAGCCTTAGCGAAAGGCTTCTTGAAGGGAAAGATGTAACTCTGTGAGATGAATTAACAGAACACAGAGCAGTTTCACAGAAAGCTTCTTTCCAGTTTTGAACGGAAGATATTTCCTTTTTCACCATAGCCCTCTATGGGCTTCCAAATATCCCTTTGCCAATTCCACAAGAACAGCCTTAGCGAAAGGCTTCTTGAAGGGAAAGATGTAACTCTGTGAGATGAATTAACAAAACACAGAGCAGTTTCTCAGAAAGCTTCTTTCCAGTTTTGAACGGAAGAAATTTCCTTTCTCACCATAGCCCTCTATGGGCTTCCAAATATCCGTTTGCCAATTCCATAAGAACAGCCTTAGCGAAAGGCTTCTTGAAGGGAAAGATGTAACTCTGTGAGATGTATTAACAGAACACAGAGCAGTTTCTCAGAAAGTTTCTTTCCAGTTTTGAACGGAAGATATTTCCTTTTTCACCATAGCCCTCTATTTGCTTCCAAATATCCCTTTGGCAATTCCACAAAAACAGCCTTAGAGAAAGGCTTCTTGAAGGGAAAGATGTAACTCTTTAATATGAATTAACAGAACAGAGAGCAGTTTCTCAGAAAGCTTCTTTCCAGTTTTGAACGGAAGATATTTCCTTTTTCACCATAGCCCTCTATGGGCTTCCAAATATCCCTTTGCCAATTCCACAAGAACAGCCTTAGCGAAAGGCTTCTTGAAGGGAAAGATGTAGCTCTGTGAGATGAATTAACAGAACACAGAGCAGTTTCTCAGAAAGCTTCTTTCCAGTTTTGAACGGAAGATATTTCCTTTTTCACCATAGCCCTCTATGGGCTTCCAAATATCCCTTTGCCAATTCCACAAGAACAGCCTTAGCGAAAGGCTTCTTGAAGGGAAATATGTAACTCTGTGAGATGAATTAAGAGAACACAGAGCAGTTTCTCAGAAAGCTTCTTTGCAGTTTTGATCGGAAGATATTTCCTTTTTCACCATAGCCCTCTATGTGCTTCCAAATATCCCTGTGCCAATTCCACAAGAACAGCCTTAGCGAAAGGCTTATTGAAGAGAAAGATGTAACTCTGTGAGATGAATTAACAGAACACAGAGCACTTTCTCAGAAAGCTTCTTTCCAGTTTTGAACGGAAGATATTTCCTTTTTCACCATAGCCCTCTATGGGCTTCCAAATATCCCTTTGCCAATTCCACAAGAACAGCCTTAGCGAAAGGCTTCTTGAAGGGAAATATGTAACTCTGTGAGATGAATTAAGAGAACACAGAACAGTTTCTCAGAAAGCTTCTTTCCAGTTTTGAACGGAAGATATTTCCTTTTTCACCATAGCCCTCTATGGGTTTCCAAATATCCCTTTGCCAATTCCACAAGAACAGCCTTAGAGACAGGATTCTTGAAGGGAAAGATGTAACTCTTTAATATGAATTAACAGAACAGAGAGCAGTTTCTCAGAAAGCTTCTTTCCAGTTTTGAACGGAAGATATTTCCTTTTTCACCATAGTCCTCTATGGGCTGCCAATTATCCCTTTGCCAATTCCACAAGAACAGCCTTAGCGAAAGACTTCTTGAAGGGAAAAATGTAACTCTGTGAGATGAATTAACAGAACACAGAGCAGTTTCTCAGAAAGCTTCTTTCCAGTTTTGAATGGAAGATATTTCCTTTTTCACTATAGCCCTCTATGGGCTTCTAAATATCCGTTTGCCAATTCCAGAAGAACAGCCTTAGCGAAACGCTTCTTGAAGGGAAAGATGTAACTCTGTGAGATGAATTCACAGAACACAGAGCAGTTTCTCAGAAAGCTTCTTTCCAGTTTTGAACGGAAGATATTTCCTTTTTCACCATAGCCCTCTATGGGCTTCCAAATATCCCTTTGCCAATTCCACAAGAACAGCATTAGAGAAAGGCTTCTTGAAGGGAAAGATGTAACTTTGTGATATGAATTAACAGAACACCGAGCAGTTTCTCAGAAAGCTTCTTTCCAGTTTTGAACGGAAGATATTTCTTTTTTCACCATAACCCTCTATGGGCTTCCAAATATCCCTTTGCCAATTCCACAAGAACAGCCTTAGCGAAAGACTTCTTGAAGGGAAAGATGTAACTCTGTGAGATGAATTAACAGAACACAGAGCAGTTTCTCAGAAATCTTCTTTCCAGTTTTGAACGGAAGATATTTCCTTTTTCACCATAGCCCTCTATGGGCTTCCAAATATCCCTTTGCCAATTCCACAAGAACAGCCTTAGCGAAAGGTTTCTTGAAGGGAAAGATGTAACTCTGTGTGATGAATTAACAGAACACAGAGCAGTTTCTCAGATAGCTTCTTTCCGGTTTTGAACGGAAGATATTTCCTTTTTCACCATAGCCCTCTTTGGGCTTCCAAATATCCCTTTGCCAATTCCACAAGAACAGCCTTAGCGAAAGGCTTCTTGATGGGAAAGATGTAACTCTGTGAGATGAATTAACAGAACACAGAGCAGTTTCTCAGAAAGTTTCTTTCCAGTTTTGAATGGGAGATATTTCCTTTTTCACCATAGCCCTCTATGGGGTTCCAAATCCCTTTGCCAATTCCACAAGAACAGCCTTAGCGAAAGGCTTCTTGAAGGGAAAGATGTAACTGTGTGAGATGAATTAACAGAACACAGAGCAGTTTCTCAGAAAGCTTCTTTCCAGATTTGAACGGAAGATATTTCCTTTTTCACCATAGCCCTCTATGGGCTTCCAAATATCCCTTTGCCAATTCCAAAAGAACAGCCTTAAGGAAAGGCTTCTTGAAGGGCAAGATGTAACTCTGTGAGATGAATTAACAGAACACAGAGCAGTTTCTCAGAAAGCTTCTTTCCAGTTTTGAACGGAAGATATTTCCTTTTTCACCATAGCCTTCTATGGGCTTCCAAATATCCCTTTGCCAATTCCACAAGAACAGCCTTAGCGAAAGGCTTCTTGAAGGGAAAGATGAAGCTCTGTGAGATGAATAGACAGAACACAGAGCAGTTTCTCAGAAAGTTTCTTTCCAGTTTTGAACGGAAGATAATTTCTTTTTCACCATAGCCCTCTATGGGCTTCCAAATATCCCTTTGCCAATTACACAAGAACAGCCTTAGCGAAAGACTACTTGAAGGGAAAGATGTAACACTGTGAGATGAATTAACAGAACACAGAACAGTTTCTCAGAAAGCTTCTTTCCAGTTTTGAACGGAAGATATTTCCTTTTTCACCATAGCCCTTTATGGGCTTCCAAATATCCCTTTGCCAATTCCACAAGAACAGCCTTAGCGAATGACTTCTTGAAGGGAAAGATGTAACTCTCTGAGATGAATTAACAGAACACAGAGTAGTTTCTCAGAAAGCTTCTTTCCAGTTTTGAATGGAAGATATTTCCTTTTTCACCATAGCCCTCTATGGGCTTCCAAATATCCCTTTGCCAATTCCACAAGAACAGCCTTAGCGAAAGACTTCTTGAAGGGAAAGATGTAACTCTGTGAGATGAATTAACAGAACACAGAGCAGTTTCTCAGAAAGCTTCTTTCCAGTTTTGAACGGAAGATATTTCCTTTTTCACCATAGCCCTCTATGGGCTTCCAAATATCCCTTTGCCAATTCCACAAGAACAGCCTTAGCGAAAGACTTCTTGAAGGGAAAGATGTAACTCTGTGAGATGAATTAACAGAACACAGAGCAGCTTCTCAGAAAGCTTCTTTCCAGTTTTGAATGGAAGATATTTCCTTTTTCACCATAGCCCTCTATGGGCTTCTAAATATCCTTTTGCCAATTCCACAAGAACAGCCTTAGCGAAAGGGTTCTTGAAGGGAAAGATGTAACTCTCTGAGATGAATTCACAGAACACAGAGCACTTTCTCAGAAAGCTTGTTTCCAGTTTTGAACGGAAGATATTTCCTTTTTCACCATAGCCCTCTATGGGCTTCCAAATATCCCTTTGCCAATTCCACAAGAACAGCCTTAGCGAAAGGCTTCTTGAACGGAAAGATGTAACTCTGTGAGATGAATTAACAGAACACAGAGCAGTTTCTCAGAAAGCTTCTTTCCAGTTTTGAACGGAAGAAATTTCCTTTCTCACCATAGCCCTCTATGGGCTTCCAAATATCCGTTTGCCAATTCCATAAGAACAGCCTTAGCGAAAGGCTTCTTGAAGGGAAAGATGTAACTCTTTGAGATGAATTAAGAGACACAGAGCAGTTTCTCAGAAACCTTCTTTCCAGTTTTGAACGGAAGATATTTCCTTTTTCACCATAGCCCTCTATGGGCTTCCAAATATCCCTTTGCCAATTCCACAAGAACAGCCTTAGCGAAAGGCTTCTTGAAGGGAAATATGTAACTCTGTGAGATGAATTAAGAGAACACAGAGCAGTTTCTCAGAAAGCTTCTTTGCAGTTTTGATCGGAAGATATTTCCTTTTTCACCATAGCCCTCTATGTGCTTCCAAATATCCCTGTGCCAATTCCACAAGAACAGCCTTAGCGAAAGGCTTATTGAAGAGAAAGATGTAACTCTGTGAGATGAATTAACAGAACACAGAGCACTTTCTCAGAAAGCTTCTTTCCAGTTTTGAACGGAAGATATTTCCTTTTTCACCATAGCCCTCTATGGGCTTCCAAATATCCCTTTGCCAATTCCACAAGACAGCCTTAGCGAAAGGCTTCTTGAAGGGAAATATGTAACTCTGTGAGATGAATTAAGAGAACACAGAACAGTTTCTCAGAAAGCTTCTTTCCAGTTTTGAACGGAAGATATTTCCTTTTTCACCATAGCCCTCTATGGGTTTCCAAATATCCCTTTGCCAATTCCACAAGAACAGCCTTAGAGAAAGGATTCTTGAAGGGAAAGATGTAACTCTCTGAGATGAATTAACAGAACAGAGAGCAGTTTCTCAGAAAGCTTCTTTCCAGTTTTGAACGGAAGATATTTCCTTTTTCACCATAGTCCTCTATGGGCTGCCAATTATCCCTTTGCCAATTCCACAAGAACAGCCTTAGCGAAAGACTTCTTGAAGGGAAAAATGTAACTCTGTGAGATGAATTAACAGAACACAGAGCAGTTTCTCAGAAAGCTTCTTTCCAGTTTTGAATGGAAGATATTTCCTTTTTCACTATAGCCCTCTATGGGCTTCTAAATATCCGTTTGCCAATTCCAGAAGAACAGCCTTAGCGAAACGCTTCTTGAAGGGAAAGATGTAACTCTGTGAGATGAATTCACAGAACACAGAGCAGTTTCTCAGAAAGCTTCTTTCCAGTTTTGAACGGAAGATATTTCCTTTTTCACCATAGCCCTCTATGGGCTTCCAAATATCCCTTTGCCAATTCCACAAGAACAGCCTTAGCGAAAGGCTTCTTGAACGGAAAGATGTAACTCTGTGAGATGCATTAACAGAACACAGAGCAGTTTCTCAGAAAGCTTCTTTCCAGTTTTGAACGGAAGATATTTCCTTTTTCACCATAGCCCTCTATGGGCTTCCAAATATCCCTTTGCCAATTCCACAAGAACAGCCTTAGCGAAAGGCTTCTTGAAGGGAAAGATGTAACTCTGTGTGATGAATTAACAGAACACAGAGCAATTTCTCAGAAAGCTTCTTTCCAGTTTTGAACGGAAGATATTTCCTTTTTCACCATAGCCCTCTTTGGGCTTCCAAATATCCCTTTGCCAATTCCACAAGAACAGCCTTAGCGAAAGGCTTCTTGAAGGGAAAGATGTTACTCTGTGTGATGAATTAACAGAACACAGAGCAGTTTCTCAGAAAGCTTCTTTCCGGTTTTGAACGGAAGATATTTCCTTTTTCACCATAGCCCTCTTTGGGCTTCCAAATATCCCTATGCCAATTCCACAAGAACAGCCTTAGCGAAAGGCTTCTTGATGGGAAAGATGTAACTCTGTGAGATGAATTAACCGAACACAGAGCAGTTTCTCAGAAAGTTTCTTTCCAGTTTTGAATGGAAGATATTTCCTTTTTCACCATAGCCCTCTATGGGCTTCCAAATCCCTTTGCCAATTCCACAAGATAAGCCTTAGCGAAAGGCTTCTTGAAGGGCAAGATGTAACACTGTGAGATGAATCAACAGAACACAGAACAGTTTCTCAGAAAGCTTCTTTCCAGTTTTCAACGGAAGATATTTCCTTTTTCACCATAGCCCTTTAGGGGCTTCCAAATATCCCTTTGCCAATTCCACAAGAACAGCCTTAGCGAATGGCTTCTTGAAGGGAAAGATGTAACTCTCTGAGATGAATTAACAGAACACAGAGCAGTTTCTCAGAAAGCTTCTTTCCAGTTTTGAACGGAAGATATTTCCTTTTTCACCATAGCCCTCTATGGGCTTCCAAATATCCCTTTGCCAATTCCACAAGAACAGCCTTAGAGAAAGGCTTCTTGAAGGGAAAGATGTAACTCTTTAATATGAATTAACAGAACAGAGAGCAGTTTCTCAGAAAGTTTCTTTCCAGTTTTGAACGGAAGATATTTCCTTTTTCACCATAGCCCTCTATGGGCTTCCAAATATCCCTTTGCCAATTCCACAAGAACAGCCTTATGGAAAGGCTTCTTGAAGGGCAAGATGTAACTCTGTGAGATGAATTAACAGAACACAAAGCAGTTTCTCAGAAAGCTTCTTTCCAGTTTTGAACGGAAGATATTTCCTTTTTCACCATAGCCTTCTATGGGCTTCCAAATATCCCTTTGCCAATTCCACAAGAACAGCCTTAGCGAAAGGCTTCTTGAAGGGAAAGATGAAGCTCTGTGAGATGAATAAACAGAACACAGAGCAGTTTCTCAGAAAGCTTCTTTGCAGTTTTGAACGGAAGAAATTTCCTTTCTCACCATAGCCCTCTATGGGCTTCCAAATATCCGTTTGCCAATTCCATAAGAACAGCCTTAGCGAAAGGCTTCTTGAAGGGAAAGATGTAACTCTGTGAGATGAATTAAGAGACACAGAGCAGTTTCTCAGAAACCTTCTTTCCAGTTTTGAACGGAAGATATTTCCTTTTTCACCATAGCCCTCTATGGGCTTCCAAATATCCCTTTGCCAATTCCACAAGAACAGCCTTAGCGAAAGGCTTCTTAAAGGGCAAGATGTAACTCTGTGAGATGAATTAACAGAACACAAAGCAGTTTCTCAGAAAGATTCCTTCCAGTTTTGAACGGAAGATATTTCCTTTTTCACCATAGCCGTCTATGGGCTTCCAAATATCCCTTTGCCAATTCCACAAGAACAGCCTTAGCGAAAGGCTTCTTGAAGGGAAAGATGTAACTCTGTGAGATGAATTAACAGAACACAGAGCAGTTTCTCAGAAAGCTTCTTTCCAGTTTTGAACGGAAGATATTTCCTTTTTCACCATAGCCCTCTATGGGCTTCCAAATATCCCTTTGCCAATTCCACAAGAACAGCCTTAGCGAAAGACTTCTTGAAGGGAAAGATGTAACTCTGTGAGATGAATTAACAGAACACAGAGCAGCTTCTCAGAAAGCTTCTTTCCAGTTTTGAATGGAAGATATTTCCTTTTTCACCATAGCCCTCTATGGGCTTCTAAATATCCTTTTGCCAATTCCACAAGAACAGCCTTAGCGAAAGGGTTCTTGAAGGGAAAGATGTAACTCTCTGAGATGAATTCACAGAACACAGAGCACTTTCTCAGAAAGCTCGTTTCCAGTTTTGAACGGAAGATATTTCCTTTTTCACCATAGCCCTCTATGGGCTTCCAAATATCCCTTTGCCAATTCCACAAGAACAGCCTTAGCGAAAGGCTTCTTGAACGGAAAGATGTAACTCTGTGAGATGAATTAACAGAACACAGAGCAGTTTCTCAGAAAGCTTCTTTCCAGTTTTGAACGGAAGAAATTTCCTTTCTCACCATAGCCCTCTATGGGCTTCCAAATATCCGTTTGCCAATTCCATAAGAACAGCCTTAGCGAAAGGCTTCTTGAAGGGAAAGATGTAACTCTTTGAGATGAATTAAGAGACACAGAGCAGTTTCTCAGAAACCTTCTTTCCAGTTTTGAACGGAAGATATTTCCTTTTTCACCATAGCCCTCTATGGGCTTCCAAATATCCCTTTTCCAATTCCACAAGAACAGCCTTAGCGAAAGGCTTCTTGAAGGGAAAGATGTAACTCTGTGAGATGAATTAACAGAACACAGAGCAGTTTCACAGAAAGCTTCTTTCCAGTTTTGAACGGAAGATATTTCCTTTTTCACCATAGCCCTCTATGGGCTTCCAAATATCCCTTTGCCAATTCCACAAGAACAGCCTTAGCGAAAGGCTTCTTGAAGGGAAAGATGTAACTCTGTGTGATGAATTAACAGAACACAGAGCAATTTCTCAGAAAGCTTCTTTCCAGTTTTGAACGGAAGATATTTCCTTTTTCACCATAGCCCTCTTTGGGCTTCCAAATATCCCTATGCCAATTCCACAAGAACAGCCTTAGCGAAAGGCTTCTTGATGGGAAAGATGTAACTCTGTGAGATGAATTAACCGAACACAGAGCAGTTTCTCAGAAAGTTTCTTTCCAGTTTTGAATGGAAGATATTTCCTTTTTCACCATAGCCCTCTATGGGCTTCCAAATCCCTTTGCCAATTCCACAAGATAAGCCTTAGCGAAAGGCTTCTTGAAGGGCAAGATGTAACACTGTGAGATGAATCAACAGAACACAGAACAGTTTCTCAGAAAGCTTCTTTCCAGTTTTCAACGGAAGATATTTCCTTTTTCACCATAGCCCTTTAGGGGCTTCCAAATATCCCTTTGCCAATTCCACAAGAACAGCCTTAGCGAATGGCTTCTTGAAGGGAAAGATGTAACTCTCTGAGATGAATTAACAGAACACAGAGCAGTTTCTCAGAAAGCTTCTTTCCAGTTTTGAACGGAAGATATTTCCTTTTTCACCATAGCCCTCTATGGGCTTCCAAATATCCCTTTGCCAATTCCACAAGAACAGCCTTAGAGAAAGGCTTCTTGAAGGGAAAGATGTAACTCTTTAATATGAATTAACAGAACAGAGAGCAGTTTCTCAGAAAGCTTCTTTCCAGTTTTGAACGGAAGATATTTCCTTTTTCACCATAGCCCTCTATGGGCTTCCAAATATCCCTTTGCCAATTCCACAAGAACAGCCTTAAGGAAAGGCTTCTTGAAGGGCAAGATGTAACTCTGTGAGATGAATTAACAGAACACAAAGCAGTTTCTCAGAAAGCTTCTTTCCAGTTTTGAACGGAAGATATTTCCTTTTTCACCATAGCCTTCTATGGGCTTCCAAATATCCCTTTGCCAATTCCACAAGAACAGCCTTAGCGAAAGGCTTCTTGAAGGGAAAGATGAAGCTCTGTGAGATGAATAAACAGAACACAGAGCAGTTTCTCAGAAAGCTTCTTTGCAGTTTTGAACGGAAGAAATTTCCTTTCTCACCATAGCCCTCTATGGGCTTCCAAATATCCGTTTGCCAATTCCATAAGAACAGCCTTAGCGAAAGGCTTCTTGAAGGGAAAGATGTAACTCTGTGAGATGAATTAAGAGACACAGAGCAGTTTCTCAGAAACCTTCTTTCCAGTTTTGAACGGAAGATATTTCCTTTTTCACCATAGCCCTCTATGGGCTTCCAAATATCCCTTTGCCAATTCCACAAGAACAGCCTTAGCGAAAGGCTTCTTAAAGGGCAAGATGTAACTCTGTGAGATGAATTAACAGAACACAAAGCAGTTTCTCAGAAAGATTCCTTCCAGTTTTGAACGGAAGATATTTCCTTTTTCACCATAGCCGTCTATGGGCTTCCAAATATCCCTTTGCCAATTCCACAAGAACAGCCTTAGCGAAAGGCTTCTTGAAGGGAAAGATGTAACTCTGTGAGATGAATTAACAAAACACAGAGCAGTTTCTCAGAAAGCTTCTTTCCAGTTTTGAACGGAAGATATTTCCTTTTTCACCATAGCCCTCTATGGGCTTCCAAATATCCCTTTGCCAA
This sequence comes from Chlorocebus sabaeus, assembly GCF_047675955.1. Classification (NCBI taxonomy): domain Eukaryota; kingdom Metazoa; phylum Chordata; class Mammalia; order Primates; family Cercopithecidae; genus Chlorocebus; species Chlorocebus sabaeus. The sequence continues at coordinate 1,901,231 of NW_027327482.1, read as the reverse complement.
TTCCACAAGAACAGCCTTAGAGAAAGGCTTCTTGAAGGGAAAGATGTAACTCTTTAATATGAATTAACAGAACAGAGAGCAGTTTCTCAGAAAGCTTCTTTCCAGTTTTGAACATAAGATATTTCCTTTTTCACCATAGCCCTCTATGGGCTTCCAAATATCCCTTTGCCAATTCCACAAGAACAGCCTTAAGGAAAGGCTTCTTGAAGGGCAAGATGTAACTCTGTGAGATTAATTAACAGAACACAAAGCAGTTTCTCAGAAAGCTTCTTTCCAGTTTTGAACGGAAGATATTTCCTTTTTCACCATAGCCTTCTATGGGCTTCCAAATATCCCTTTGCCAATTCCACAAGAACAGCCTTAGCGAAAGGCTTCTTGAAGGGAAAGATGAAGCTCTGTGAGATGAATAAACAGAACACAGAGCAGTTTCTCAGAATGCTTCTTTGCAGTTTTGAACGGAAGAAATTTCCTTTCTCACCATAGCCCTCTATGGGCTTCCAAATATCCGTTTGCCAATTCCATAAGAACAGCCTTAGCGAAAGGCTTCTTGAAGGGAAAGATGTAACTCTGTGAGATGAATTAAGAGACACAGAGCAGTTTCTCAGAAACCTTCTTTCCAGTTTTGAACGGAAGATATTTCCTTTTTCACCATAGCCCTCTATGGGCTTCCAAATATCCCTTTGCCAATTCCACAAGAACAGCCTTAGCGAAAGGCTTCTTAAAGGGCAAGATGTAACTCTGTGAGATGAATTAACAGAACACAAAGCAGTTTCTCAGAAAGATTCCTTCCAGTTTTGAACGGAAGATATTTCCTTTTTCACCATAGCCGTCTATGGGCTTCCAAATATCCCTTTGCCAATTCCACAAGAACAGCCTTAGCGAAAGGCTTCTTGAAGGGAAAGATGTAACTCTGTGAGATGAATTAACAGAACACAGAGCAGTTTCTCAGAAAGCTTCTTTCCAGTTTTGAACGGAAGATATTTCCTTTTTCACCATAGCCCTCTATGGGCTTCCAAATATCCCTTTGCCAATTCCACAAGAACAGCCTTAGCGAAAGACTTCTTGAAGGGAAAGATGTAACTCTGTGAGATGAATTAACAGAACACAGAGCAGCTTCTCAGAAAGCTTCTTTCCAGTTTTGAATGGAAGATATTTCCTTTTTCACCATAGCCCTCTATGGGCTTCTAAATATCCTTTTGCCAATTCCACAAGAACAGCCTTAGCGAAAGGGTTCTTGAAGGGAAAGATGTAACTCTCTGAGATGAATTCACAGAACACAGAGCACTTTCTCAGAAAGCTTGTTTCCAGTTTTGAACGGAAGATATTTCCTTTTTCACCATAGCCCTCTATGGGCTTCCAAATATCCCTTTGCCAATTCCACAAGAACAGCCTTAGCGAAAGGCTTCTTGAACGGAAAGATGTAACTCTGTGAGATGAATTAACAGAACACAGAGCAGTTTCTCAGAAAGCTTCTTTCCAGTTTTGAACGGAAGAAATTTCCTTTCTCACCATAGCCCTCTATGGGCTTCCAAATATCCGTTTGCCAATTCCATAAGAACAGCCTTAGCGAAAGGCTTCTTGAAGGGAAAGATGTAACTCTTTGAGATGAATTAAGAGACACAGAGCAGTTTCTCAGAAACCTTCTTTCCAGTTTTGAACGGAAGATATTTCCTTTTTCACCATAGCCCTCTATGGGCTTCCAAATATCCCTTTGCCAATTCCACAAGAACAGCCTTAGCGAAAGGCTTCTTGAAGGGAAAGATGTAACTCTGTGAGATGAATTAACAGAACACAGAGCAGTTTCTCAGAAAGCTTCTTTCCAGTTTTGATCGGAAGATATTTCCTTTTTCACCATAGCCCTCTATGTGCTTCCAAATATCCCTGTGCCAATTCCACAAGAACAGCCTTAGCGAAAGGCTTATTGAAGAGAAAGATGTAACTCTGTGAGATGAATTAACAGAACACAGAGCACTTTCTCAGAAAGCTTCTTTCCAGTTTTGAACGGAAGATATTTCCTTTTTCACCATAGCCCTCTATGGGCTTCCAAATATCCCTTTGCCAATTCCACAAGAACAGCCTTAGCGAAAGGCTTCTTGAAGGGAAATATGTAACTCTGTGAGATGAATTAAGAGAACACAGAACAGTTTCTCAGAAAGCTTCTTTCCAGTTTTGAACGGAAGATATTTCCTTTTTCACCATAGCCCTCTATGGGTTTCCAAATATCCCTTTGCCAATTCCACAAGAACAGCCTTAGAGAAAGGATTCTTGAAGGGAAAGATGTAACTCTTTAATATGAATTAACAGAACAGAGAGCAGTTTCTCAGAAAGCTTCTTTCCAGTTTTGAACGGAAGATATTTCCTTTTTCACCATAGTCCTCTATGGGCTGCCAAATATCCCTTTGCCAATTCCACAAGAACAGCCTTAGCGAAAGACTTCTTGAAGGGAAAAATGTAACTCTGTGAGATGAATTAACAGAACACAGAGCAGTTTCTCAGAAAGCTTCTTTCCAGTTTTGAATGGAAGATATTTCCTTTTTCACTATAGCCCTCTATGGGCTTCTAAATATCCGTTTGCCAATTCCAGAAGAACAGCCTTAGCGAAACGCTTCATGAAGGGAAAGATGTAACTCTGTGAGATGAATTCACAGAACACAGAGCAGTTTCTCAGAAAGCTTCTTTCCAGTTTTGAACGGAAGATATTTCCTTTTTCACCATAGCCCTCTATGGGCTTCCAAATATCCCTTTGCCAATTCCACAAGAACAGCCTTAGCGAAAGGCTTCTTGAACGGAAAGATGTAACTCTGTGAGATGCATTAACAGAACACAGAGCAGTTTCTCAGAAAGCTTCTTTCCAGTTTTGAACGGAAGATATTTCCTTTTTCACCATAGCCCTCTATGGGCTTCCAAATATCCCTTTGCCAATTCCACAAGAACAGCCTTAGCGAAAGGCTTCTTGAAGGGAAAGATGTAACTCTGTGTGATGAATTAACAGAACACAGAGCAATTTCTCAGAAAGCTTCTTTCCAGTTTTGAACGGAAGATATTTCCTTTTTCACCATAGCCCTCTTTGGGCTTCCAAATATCCCTTTGCCAATTCCACAAGAACAGCCTTAGCGAAAGGCTTCTTGAAGGGAAAGATGTAACTCTGTGTGATGAATTAACAGAACACAGAGCAGTTTCTCAGAAAGCTTCTTTCCGGTTTTGAACGGAAGATATTTCCTTTTTCACCATAGCCCTCTTTGGGCTTCCAAATATCCCTTTGCCAATTCCACAAGAACAGCCTTAGCGAAAGGCTTCTTGATGGGAAAGATGTAACTCTGTGAGATGAATTAACCGAACACAGAGCAGTTTCTCAGAAAGTTTCTTTCCAGTTTTGAATGGAAGATATTTCCTTTTTCACCATAGCCCTCTATGGGCTTCCAAATCCCTTTGCCAATTCCACAAGATAAGCCTTAGCGAAAGGCTTCTTGAAGGGCAAGATGTAACACTGTGAGATGAATCAACAGAACACAGAACAGTTTCTCAGAAAGCTTCTTTCCAGTTTTCAACGGAAGATATTTCCTTTTTCACCATAGCCCTTTAGGGGCTTCCAAATATCCCTTTGCCAATTCCACAAGAACAGCCTTAGCGAATGGCTTCTTGAAGGGAAAGATGTAACTCTCTGAGATGAATTAACAGAACACAGAGCAGTTTCTCAGAAAGCTTCTTTCCAGTTTTGAACGGAAGATATTTCCTTTTTCACCATAGCCCTCTATGGGCTTCCAAATATCCCTTTGCCAATTCCACAAGAACAGCCTTAGAGAAAGGCTTCTTGAAGGGAAAGATGTAACTCTTTAATATGAATTAAAAGAACAGAGAGCAGTTTCTCAGAAAGCTTCTTTCCAGTTTTGAACGGAAGATATTTCCTTTTTCACCATAGCCCTCTATGGGCTTCCAAATATCCCTTTGCCAATTCCACAAGAACAGCCTTAAGGAAAGGCTTCTTGAAGGGCAAGATGTAACTCTGTGAGATGAATTAACAGAACACAAAGCAGTTTCTCAGAAAGCTTCTTTCCAGTTTTGAACGGAAGATATTTCCTTTTTCACCATAGCCTTCTATGGGCTTCCAAATATCCCTTTGCCAATTCCACAAGAACAGCCTTAGCGAAAGGCTTCTTGAAGGGAAAGATGAAGCTCTGTGAGATGAATAAACAGAACACAGAGCAGTTTCTCAGAAAGCTTCTTTGCAGTTTTGAACGGAAGAATTTTCCTTTCTCACCATAGCCCTCTATGGGCTTCCAAATATCCGTTTGCCAATTCCATAAGAACAGCCTTAGCGAAAGGCTTCTTGAAGGGAAAGATGTAACTCTGTGAGATGAATTAAGAGACACAGAGCAGTTTCTCAGAAACCTTCTTTCCAGTTTTGAACGGAAGATATTTCCTTTTTCACCATAGCCCTCTATGGGCTTCCAAATATCCCTTTGCCAATTCCACAAGAACAGCCTTAGCGAAAGGCTTCTTAAAGGGCAAGATGTAACTCTGTGAGATGAATTAACAGAACACAAAGCAGTTTCTCAGAAAGATTCCTTCCAGTTTTGAACGGAAGATATTTCCTTTTTCACCATAGCCGTCTATGGGCTTCCAAATATCCCTTTGCCAATTCCACAAGAACAGCCTTAGCGAAAGGCTTCTTGAAGGGAAAGATGTAACTCTGTGAGATGAATTAACAAAACACAGAGCAGTTTCTCAGAAAGCTTCTTTCCAGTTTTGAACGGAAGATATTTCCTTTTTCACCATAGCCCTCTATGGGCTTCCAAATATCCCTTTGCCAATTCCACAAGAACAGCCTTAGAGAAAGGCTTCTTGAAGGGAAAGATGTAACTCTTTAATATGAATTAACAGAACAGAGAGCAGTTTCTCAGAAAGCTTCTTTCCAGTTTTGAACATAAGATATTTCCTTTTTCACCATAGCCCTCTATGGGCTTCCAAATATCCCTTTGCCAATTCCACAAGAACAGCTTTAAGGAAAGGCTTCTTGAAGGGCAAGATGTAACTCTGTGAGATTAATTAACAGAACACAAAGCAGTTTCTCAGAAAGCTTCTTTCCAGTTTTGAACGGAAGATATTTCCTTTTTCACCATAGCCTTTTATGGGCTTCCAAATATCCCTTTGCCAATTCCATAAGAACAGCCTTAGCGAAAGGCTTCTTGAAGGGAAAGATGTAACTCTGTGAGATGAATTAAGAGACACAGAGCAGTTTCTCAGAAACCTTCTTTCCAGTTTTGAACGGAAGATATTTCCTTTTTCACCATAGCCCTCTATGGGCTTCCAAATATCCCTTTGCCAATTCCACAAGAACAGCCTTAGCGAAAGGCTTCTTGAAGGGAAAGATGTAACTCTGTGAGATGAATTAACAGAACACAGAGCAGTTTCTCAGAAAGCTTCTTTCCAGTTTTGAACGGAAGATATTTCCTTTTTCACCATAGCCCTCTATGGGCTTCCAAATATCCCTTTGCCAATTCCACAAGAACAGCCTTAGAGAAAGGCTTCTTGAAGGGAAAGATGTAACTCTTTAATATGAATTAACAGAACAGAGAGCAGTTTCTCAGAAAGCTTCTTTCCAGTTTTGAACGGAAGATATTTCCTTTTTCACCATAGCCCTCTATGGGCTTCCAAATATCCCTTTGCCAATTCCACAAGAACAGCCTTAAGGAAAGGCTTCTTGAAGGGCAAGATGTAACTCTGTGAGATTAATTAACAGAACACAAAGCAGTTTCTCAGAAAGCTTCTTTCCAGTTTTGAACGGAAGATATTTCCTTTTTCACCATAGCCCTTTATGGGCTTCCAAATATCCCTTTGCCAATTCCACAAGAACAGCCTTAGCGAAAGGCTTCTTGAAGGGAAAGATGTAACTCTGTGAGATGAATTAACAGAACACAGAGCAGTTACTCAGAATGCTTCTTTCCAGTTTTGAATGGAAGATATTTCCTTTTTCACCATAGCCCTCTATGGGGTTCCAAATATCCCTTTGCCAATTCCACAAGAACAGCCTTAGCGAAAGGCTTCTTGAAGGGAAAGATGTAACTCTGTGAGATGAATTAACCGCACACAGAGTAGTTTCTCAGAAAGCTTCTTTCCAGTTTTGAACGGAAGAAATTTCCTTTCTCACCATAGCCCTCTATGGGCTTCCAAATATCCGTTTGCCCATTCCATAAGAACAGCCTTAGCGAAAGGCTTCTTGAAGGGAAAGATGTAACTCTGTGAGATGAATTAAGAGACACAGAGCAGTTTCTCAGAAACCTTCTTTCCAGTTTTGAACGGAAGATATTTCCTTTTTCACCATAGCCCTCTATGGGCTTCCAAATATCCCTTTGCCAATTCCACAAGAACAGCCTTAGCGAAAGGCTTCTTGAAGGGAAAGATGTTACTCTGTGAGATGAATTAACAGAACACAAAGCAGTTTCTCAGAAAGATTCCTTCCAGTTTTGAACGGAAGATATTTCCTTTTTCACCATAGCCGTCTATGGGCTTCCAAATATCCCTTTGCCAATTCCACAAGAACAGCCTTAGCGAAAGGCTTCTTGAAGGGAAAGATGTAACTCTGTGAGATGAATTAACAGTACACAGAGCAGTTTCTCAGAAAGCTTCTTTCCAGTTTTGAACGGAAGATATTTCCTTTTTCACCATAGCCCTCTATGGGCTTCCAAATATCCCTTTGCCAATTCCACAAGAACAGCCTTAGCGAAAGGATACTTGAAGGGAAAGATGTAGCTCTGTGAGATGAATTAACAGAACACAGAGCAGTTTCTCAGAAAGCTTCTTTCCAGTTTTCAACGGAAGATATTTCCTTTTTCACCATAGCCCTCTATGGGCTTCCAAATATCCCGTTGCCAATTCCACAAGAACAGCCTTAGCGAAAGGCTTCTTGAAGGGAAAGATGTAACTCTGTGAGATGAATTAACGGAACACAGAGCAGTTTCTCAGAAAGCTTCTTTCCAGTTTTGAACGGAAGATATTTCCTTTTTCACCATAGCCCTCTATGGGCTTCCAAATATCCCTTTGCCAATTCCACAAGAACAGCCTTAGCGAAAGGCTTCTTGAAGGGAAAGATGTAACTCTGTGAGATGAATTAACAAAACACAGAGCAGTTTCTCAGAAAGCTTCTTTCCAAATTTGAACGGAAGGTATTTCCTTTTTCACCATAGCCCTCTATGGGCTTCCAAATATCCCTTTGCCAATTCCACAAGAACAGCCTTAGCGAAAGGCTTCCTGAAGGGAAAGATGTAACTCTGTGAGATGAATTAACAGAACACAGAGCAGTTTCTCAGAAAGCTTCTTTCCAGTTTTGAACGGAAGATATTTCCTTTTTCACCATAGCCCTCTATGGGCTTCCAAATATCCCTTTGCCAATTCCACAAGAACAGCCTTAGCGAAAGGGTTCTTGAAGGGAAAGATGTAACTCTGTGAGATGAATTAACAGAACACAGAGCAGTTACTCAGAATGCTTCTTTCCAGTTTTGAATGGAAGATATTTCCTTTTTCACCATAGCCCTCTATGGGCTTCCAAATATCCCTTTGCCAATTCCAAAAGAACAGCCTTAGCGAAAGGCTTCTTGAAGGGAAAGATGTAACTCTGTGAGATGAATTAACAGAACACAGAGCAGTTTCTCAGAAAGCTTCTTTCCAGTTTTGAACGGAAGGTATTTCCTTTTTCACCATAGCCCTCTATGGGCTTCCAAATATCCCTTTGCCAATTCCACAAGAACAGCCTTAAGGAAAGGCTTCTTGAAGGGCAAGATGTAGCTCTGTGAGATGAATTAACGGAACAAAAAGCAGTTTCTCAGAAAGCTTCTTTCCAGTTTTGAACGGAAGATATTTCCTTTTTCACCATAGCCGTCTATGGGCTTCCAACTATCCCTTTTCCAATTCCACAAGAACAGCCTTAGCGAAAGGCTTCTTGAAGGGAAAGATGAAGCTCTGTGAGATGAATAAACAGAACACAGAGCAGTTTCTCAGAAAGCTTCTTTCCAGTTTTGAACGGAAGATATTTCCTTTTTCACCATAGCCCTCTATGGGCTTCCAAATATCCCTTTGCCAATTACAAAAGAACAGCCTTAGCGAAAGGCTTCTTGAAGGGCAAGATGTAACACTGGGAGATGAATTAACAGAACACAGAACAGTTTCTCAGAAAGCTTCTTTCCAGTTTTGAGCGGAAGATATTTCCTTTTTCACCATAGCCCTTTATGGGCTTCCAAATATCCCTTTGCCAATTCCACAAGAACAGCCTTAGCGAATGGCTTCTTGAAGGGAAAGATGTAACTCTCTGAGATGAATTAACAGAACACACAGCAGTTTCTCAGAAAGCTTCTTTCCAGTTTTGAACGGAAGATATTTGCTTTTTCACCATAGCCCTCTAAGGGCTTCCAAATATCCCTTTGCCAATTCCACAAGAACAGCCTTAGCGAAAGACTTCTTGAAGGGAAAGATGTAACTCTGTGAGATGAATTAACAGAACACAGAGCAGTTTCTCAGAAAGCTTCTTTCCAGTTTTGAATGGAAGATATTTCCTTTTTCACCATAGCCCTCTATGGGCTTCTAAATATCCTTTTGCCAATTCCACAAGAACAGCCTTAGCGAAAGGCTTCTTGAAGGGAAAGATGTAACTCTGTGAGATGAATTCACAGAACACAGAGCACTTTCTCAGAAAGCTTGTTTCCAGTTTTGAACGGAAGATATTTCCTTTTTCACCATAGCCCTCTATGGGCTTCCAAATATCCCTTTGCCAATTCCACAAGAACAGCCTTAGCGAAAGGCTTCTTGAAGAGAAAGATGCAACTCTGTGAGATGAATTAACAGAACACAGAGCAGTTTCTCAGAAAGCTTCTTTCCAGTTTTGAACGGAAGAAATTTCCTTTCTCACCATAGCCCTCTATGGGCTTCCAAATATCCGTTTGCCCATTCCATAAGAACAGCCTTAGCGAAAGGCTACTTGAAGGAAAGATGTAACTCTGTGAGATGAATTCACAGAACACAAAGCAGTTTCTCAGAAACCTTCTTTCCAGTTTTGAACGGAAGATATTTCCTTTTTCACCATAGCCCTCTATGGGCTTCCAAATATCCCTTTGCCAATTCCACAAGAACAGCCTTAGCGAAAGGCTTCTTGAAGGGAAAGATGTAACTCTGTGAGATGAATTAACAGAACACAGAGCAGTTTCTCAGAAAGCTTCTTTTCAGTTTTGAACGGAAGTTATTTCCTTTTTCACCATAGCCCTCTATGGGCTTACAAATATCCCTTTGCCAATTCCACAAGAACAGCCTTAGCAAGAGGCTTCTTGAAGGGAAAGATGTAGCTCTGTGAGATGAATTAACAGAACACAGAGCAGTTTCTCAGAAAGCTTCTTTCCAATTTTGAACGGAAGATATTTCCTTTTTCACCATAGCCCTCTATGGGCTTCCAAATATCCCGTTGCCAATTCCACAAGAACAGCCTTAGCGAAAGGCTTCTTGAAGGGAAAGATGTAACTCTGTGAGATGAATTAACAGAACACAGAGCAGTTTCTCAGAAAGCTTGTTTCCAGTTTTGAACGGAAGATATTTCCTTTTTCACCATAGCCCTCTATGGGCTTCCAAATATCCCTTTGCCAATTCCACAAGAACAGCCTTAGCGAAAGGTTTCCTGAAGGGAAAGATGTAACTCTGTGAGATGAATTAACAAAACACAGAGCAGTTTCTCAGAAAGCTTCTTTCCAGTTTTGAACGGAAGAAATATCCTTTCTCACCGTAGCCCTCTATGGGCTTCCAAATATCCGTTTGCCAATTCCATAAAAACAGCCTTAGGGAAAGGCTTCTTGAAGGGAAAGATGTAACTCTGTGAGATGAATTAACAGAACACAGAGCAGTTTCTCAGAAAGCTTCTTTCCAGTTTTGAACAGAAGATATTTCCTTTTTCACCATAGCCCTCTATGGGCTTCCAAATATCCCTTTGCCAATTCCACAAGAACAGCCTTAGAGAAAGGCTTCTTGAAGGGAAAGATGTAGCTCTTTAATATGAATTAACAGAACAGAGAGCAGTTTCTCAGAAAGCTTCCTTCCAGTTTTGAACGGAAGATATTTCCTTTTTCACCATAGCCCTCTATGGGCTTCCAAATATCCCTTTGCCAATTCCACAAGAACAGACTTAGCGAAAGACTTCTTGAAGGGAAAGATGTAACTCTGTGAGATGAATTAACAGAACACAGAGTAGTTTCTCAGAAAGCTTCTTTCCAGTATTGAATGGAAGATATTTCCTTTTTCACTATAGCCCTCTATGGGCTTCTAAATATCCCTTTGCCAATTCCACAAGAACAGCCTTAGCGAAAGGCTTCTTGAAGGGAAAGATGTAACTCTGTGAGATGAATTCACAGAACACAGAGCAGTTTCTCAGAAAGCTTCTTTCCAGTTTTGAACGGAAGATATTTCCTCTTTCACCATAGCCCTCTATGGGCTTCCAAATATCCCTTTGCCAATTCCACAAGAACAGCGTTAGCGAAAGGCTTCTTGAAGGGAAAGATGTAATTCTGTGAGATGAATTAACAAAACACAGAGCAGTTTCTCAGAAAGCTTCTTTCCAGTTTTGAACGGAAGAAATTTCCTTTCTCACCATAGCTCTCTATGGGCTTCCAAATATCCGTTTGCCAATTGCGTAAGAACAGCCTTAGCGAAAGGCTTCTTGAAGGGAAAGATGTAACTCTGTGAGATGAATTAACAGAACACAGAGCAGTTTCTCAGAAAGCTTCTTTCCAGTTTTGAACGGAAGATATTTCCTTTTTCACCATAGCCCTCTATGGGCTTCCAAATATCCCTTTGCCAATTCCACAAGAACAGCCTTAGAGAAAGGCTTCTTGAAGGGAAAGATGTAACTTTGTGATATGAATTAACAGAACACCAAGCAGTTTCTCAGAAAGCTTCTTTCCAGTTTTGAACGGAAGATATTTCCTTTTTCACCATAATCCTCTATGGGCTTCCAAATATCCCTTTGCCAATTCCACAAGAACAGCCTTAGAGAAAGGCTTCTTGAAGGGAAAGATGTAACTTTGTGATATGAATTAACAGAACACCAAGCAGTTTCTCAGAAAGCTTCTTTCCAGTTTTGAACGGAAGATATTTCCTTTTTCACCATAGCCCTCTATGGGCTTCCAAATATCCCTTTGCCAATTCCACAAGAACAGCCTTAGCGAAAGTCTTCTTGAAGGGAAAGATGTAACTCTGTGAGATGAATTAACAGAACACAGAGCAGTTTCTCAGAAAGCTTCTTTCCAGTTTTGAACGGAAGATATTTCCTTTTTCACCATAGCCCTCTATGGGCTTCCAAATATCCGTTTGCCAATTCCATAAGAACAGCCTTAGCGAAAGGCTTCTTGAAGGGAAAGATGTAACTCTGTGAGATGAATTAACAGAACACAGAGCAGTTTCTCAGAAAGCTTCTTTCCAGTTTTGAACGGAAGATATTTCCTTTTTCACCATAGCCCTCTAAGGGCTTCCAAATATCCGTTTGCCAATTCCACAAGAACAGCCTTAGAGAAAGGCTTCTTGAAGGGAAAGATGTAACTCTTTAATATGAATTAACAGAACAGAGAGCAGTTTCTCAGAAAGCTTCTTTCCAGTTTTGAACGGAAGATATTTCCTTTTTCACCATAGCCCTCTATGGGCTTCCAAATATCCCTTTGCCAATTCCACAAGAACAGCCTTAGCGAAAAACTTCTTGAAGGGAAAGATGTAACACTGTGAGATGAATTAACAGAACACAGAGCAGTTTCTCAGAAAGCTTCTTTCCAGTTTTGAATGGAAGATATTTCCTTTTTCACTATAGCCCTCTATGGGCTTCTAAATATCCCTTTGCCAATTCCACAAGAACAGCCTTAGCGAAAGGGTTCTTGAAGGGAAAGATGTAACTCTGTGAGATGAATTCACAGAACACAGAGCAGTTTCTCAGAAAGCTTCTTTCCAGTTTTGAACGGAAGATAGTTCCTTTTTCACCATAGCCCTCTATGGGCTTCCAAATATCCCTTTGCCAATTCCACAAGAACACCCTTAGCGAAAGGCTTCTTGAAGGGAAAGATGTAATTCTGTGAGATGAATTAACAAAACACAGAGCAGTTTCTCAGAAAGCTTCTTTCCAGTTTTGAACGGAAGAAATTTCCTTTCTCACCATAGCCCTCTATGGGCTTCCAAATATCCGTTTGCCAATTCCAAAAGAACAGCCTTAGCGAAAGGCTTCTTGAAGGCAAAGATGTAACACTGTGAGATGAATTAACAGAACACAGAGCAGTTTCTCAGAAAGCTTCTTTCCAGTTTTGAACGGAAGATATTTCCTTTTTCACCATAGCCCTCTATGGGCTTCCAAATATCCCTTTGCCAATTCCACAAGAACAGCCTTAGAGAAAGGCTTCTTGAAGGGAAAGATGTAACTTTGTGATATGAATTAACAGAACACCGAGCAGTTTCTCAGAAAGCTTCTTTCCAGTTTTGAACGGAAGATATTTCCTTTTTCACCATAACCCTCTATGGGCTTCCAAATATCCCTTTGCCAATTCCACAAGAACAGCCTTAGCGAAAGACTTCTTGAAGGGAAAGATGTAACTCTGTGAGATGAATTAACAGAACACAGAGCAGTTTCTCAGAAAGCTTCTTTCCAGTTTTGAACGGAAGATATTTCCTTTTTCACCATAGCCCTCTATGGGCTTCCAAATATCCCTTTGCCAATTCCACAAGAACAGCCTTAGCGAAAGGTTTCTTGAAGGGAAAGATGTAACTCTGTGTGATGAATTAACAGAACACAGAGCAGTTTCTCAGATAGCTTCTTTCCGGTTTTGAACGGAAGATATTTCCTTTTTCAGCATAGCCCTCTTTGGGCTTCCAAATATCCCTTTGCCAATTCCACAAGAACAGCCTTAGCGAAAGGCTTCTTGATGGGAAAGATGTAACTCTGTGAGATGAATTAACAGAACACAGAGCAGTTTCTCAGAAAGTTTCTTTCCAGTTTTGAATGGGAGATATTTCCTTTTTCACCATAGCCCTCTATGGGCTTCCAAATCCCTTTGCCAATTCCACAAGAACAGCCTTAGCGAAAGGCTTCTTGAAGGGAAAGATGTAACTGTGTGAGATGAATTAACAGAACACAGAGCAGTTTCTCAGAAAGCTTCTTTCCAGATTTGAACGGAAGATATTTCCTTTTTCACCATAGCCCTCTATGGGCTTCCAAATATCCCTTTGCCAATTCCAAAAGAACAGCCTTAAGGAAAGGCTTCTTGAAGGGTAAGATGTAACTCTGTGAGATGAATTAACAGAACACAGAGCAGTTTCTCAGAAAGCTTCTTTCCAGTTTTGAACGGAAGATATTTCCTTTTTCACCATAGCCTTCTATGGGCTTCCAAATATCCCTTTGCCAATTCCACAAGAACAGCCTTAGCGAAAGGCTTCTTGAAGGGAAAGATGAAGCTCTGTGAGATGAATAGACAGAACACAGAGCAGTTTCTCAGAAAGTTTCTTTCCAGTTTTGAACGGAAGATAATTTCTTTTTCACCATAGCCCTCTATGGGCTTCCAAATATCCCTTTGCCAATTACACAAGAACAGCCTTAGCGAAAGGCTTCTTGAAGGGCAAGATGTAACACTGTGAGATGAATTAACAGAACACAGAACAGTTTCTCAGAAAGCTTCTTTCCAGTTTTGAACGGAAGATATTTCCTTTTTCACCATAGCCCTTTATGGGCTTCCAAATATCCCTTTGCCAATTCCACAAGAACAGCCTTAGCGAATGACTTCTTGAAGGGAAAGATGTAACTCTCTGAGATGAATTAACAGAACACAGAGTAGTTTCTCAGAAAGCTTCTTTCCAGTTTTGAACGGAAGATATTTCCTTTTTCACCATAGCCCTCTATGGGCTTCCAAATATCCCTTTGCCAATTCCACAAGAACAGCCTTAGCGAAAGACTTCTTGAAGGGAAAGATGTAACTCTGTGAGATGAATTCACAGAACACAGAGCAGTTTCTCAGAAAGCTTCTTACCAGTTTTGAACGGAAGATATTTCCTTTTTCACCATAGCCCTCTATGGGCTTCCAAATATCCCTTTGCCAATTCCACAAGAACAGCCTTAGCGAAAGGCTTCTTGAAGGGAAAGATGTAACTCTGTGAGATGAATTAAGAGACACAGAGCAGTTTCTCAGAAACCTTCTTTCCAGTTTTGAACGGAAGATATTTCCTTTTTCACCATAGCCCTCTATGGGCTTCCAAATATCCCTTTGCCAATTCCACAAGAACAGCCTTAGCGAAAGGCTTCTTGAAGGGAAAGATGTAACTCTGTGAGATGAATTAACAGAACACAGAGCAGTTTCTCAGAAAGCTTCTTTCCAGTTTTGAACGGAAGATATTTCCTTTTTCACCATAGCCCTCTATGGGCTTCCAAATATCCCTTTGCCAATTCCACAAGAACAGCCTTAGCGAAAGGCTTCTTGAAGGGAAAGATGTAACTCTGTGAGATGAATTAACAAAACACAGAGCAGTTTCTCAGAAAGCTTCTTTCCAGTTTTGAACGGAAGAAATTTCCTTTCTCACCAGAGCCCTCTATGGGCTTCCAAATATCCGTTTGCCAATTCCATAAGAACAGCCTTAGCGAAAGGCTTCTTGAAGGGAAAGATGTAACTCTGTGAGATGTATTAACAGAACACAGAGCAGTTTCTCAGAAAGCTTCTTTCCAGTTTTGAACGGAAGATATTTCCTTTTTCACCATAGCCCTCTATTTGCTTCCAAATATCCCTTTGGCAATTCCACAAAAACAGCCTTAGAGAAAGGCTTCTTGAAGGGAAAGATGTAACTCTTTAATATGAATTAACAGAACAGAGAGCAGTTTCTCAGAAAGCTTCTTTCCAGTTTTGAACGGAAGATATTTCCTTTTTCACCATAGCCCTCTATGGGCTTCCAAATATCCCTTTGCCAATTCCACAAGAACAGCCTTAGCGAAAGGTTTCTTGAAGGGAAAGATGTAACTCTGTGTGATGAATTAACAGAACACAGAGCAGTTTCTCAGATAGCTTCTTTCCGGTTTTGAACGGAAGATATTTCCTTTTTCACCATAGCCCTCTTTGGGCTTCCAAATATCCCTTTGCCAATTCCACAAGAACAGCCTTAGCGAAAGGCTTCTTGATGGGAAAGATGTAACTCTGTGAGATGAATTAACAGAACACAGAGCAGTTTCTCAGAAAGTTTCTTTCCAGTTTTGAATGGGAGATATTTCCTTTTTCACCATAGCCCTCTATGGGCTTCCAAATCCCTTTGCCAATTCCACAAGAACAGCCTTAGCGAAAGGCTTCTTGAAGGGAAAGATGTAACTGTGTGAGATGAATTAACAGAACACAGAGCAGTTTCTCAGAAAGCTTCTTTCCAGATTTGAACGGAAGATATTTCCTTTTTCACCATAGCCCTCTATGGGCTTCCAAATATCCCTTTGCCAACTCCAAAAGAACAGCCTTAAGGAAAGGCTTCTTGAAGGGCAAGATGTAACTCTGTGAGATGAATTAACAGAACACAGAGCAGTTTCTCAGAAAGCTTCTTTCCAGTTTTGAACGGAAGATATTTCCTTTTTCACCATAGCCTTCTATGGGCTTCCAAATATCCCTTTGCCAATTCCACAAGAACAGCCTTAGCGAAAGGCTTCTTGAAGGGAAAGATGAAGCTCTGTGAGATGAATAGACAGAACACAGAGCAGTTTCTCAGAAAGTTTCTTTCCAGTTTTGAACGGAAGATAATTTCTTTTTCACCATAGCCCTCTATGGGCTTCCAAATATCCCTTTGCCAATTACACAAGAACAGCCTTAGCGAAAGGCTTCTTGAAGGGCAAGATGTAACACTGTGAGATGAATTAACAGAACACAGAACAGTTTCTCAGAAAGCTTCTTTCCAGTTTTGAACGGAAGATATTTCCTTTTTCACCATAGCCCTCTATGGGCTTCCAAATATCCCTTTGCCAATTCCACAAGAACAGCCTTAGCGAATGACTTCTTGAAGGGAAAGATGTAACTCTCTGAGATGAATTAACAGAACACAGAGTAGTTTCTCAGAAAGCTTCTTTCCAGTTTTGAACGGAAGATATTTCCTTTTTCACCATAGCCCTCTATGGGCTTCCAAATATCCCTTTGCCAATTCCACAAGAACAGCCTTAGCGAAAGACTTCTTGAAGGGAAAGATGTAACTCTGTGAGATGAATTAACAGAACACAGAGCAGTTTCTCAGAAAGCTTCTTTCCAGTTTTGAACGGAAGATATTTCCTTTTTCACCATAGCCCTCTATGGGCTTCCAAATATCCCTTTGCCAATTCCACAAGAACAGCCTTAGCGAAAGACTTCTTGAAGGGAAAGATGTAACTCTGTGAGATGAATTAACAGAACACAGAGCAGCTTCTCAGAAAGCTTCTTTCCAGTTTTGAATGGAAGTTATTTCCTTTTTCACCATAGCGCTCTATGGGCTTCTAAATATCCTTTTGCCAATTCCACAAGAACAGCCTTAGCGAAAGGCTTCTTGAAGGGAAAGATGTAACTCTCTGAGATGAATTCACAGAACACAGAGCACTTTCTCAGAAAGCTTGTTTCCAGTTTTGAACGGAAGATATTTCCTTTTTCACCATAGCCCTCTAGGGGCTTCCAAATATCCCTTTGCCAATTCCACAAGAACAGCCTTAGCGAAAGGCTTCTTGAACGGAAAGATGTAACTCTGTGAGATGAATTAACAGAACACAGAGCAGTTTCTCAGAAAGCTTCTTTCCAGTTTTGAACGGAAGAAATTTCCTTTCTCACCATAGCCCTCTATGGGCTTCCAAATATCCGTTTGCCAATTCCATAAGAACAGCCTTAGCGAAAGGCTTCTTGAAGGGAAAGATGTAACTCTTTGAGATGAATTAAGAGACACAGAGCAGTTTCTCAGAAACCTTCTTTCCAGTTTTGAACGGAAGATATTTCCTTTTTCACCATAGCCCTCTATGGGCTTCCAAATATCCCTTTGCCAATTCCACAAGAACAGCCTTAGCGAAAGGCTTCTTGAAGGGAAAGATGTAACTCTGTGAGATGAATTAACAGAACACAGAGCAGTTTCTCAGAAAGCTTCTTTCCAGTTTTGAACGGAAGATATTTCCTTTTTCACCATAGCCCTCTATGGGCTTCCAAATATCCCTTTGCCAATTCCACAAGAACAGCCTTAGCGAAAGGCTTCTTGAAGGGAAAGATGTAACTCTGTGAGATGAATTAACAAAACACAGAGCAGTTTCTCAGAAAGCTTCTTTCCAGTTTTGAACGGAAGAAATTTCCTTTCTCACCAGAGCCCTGTATGGGCTTCCAAATATCCGTTTGCCAATTCCATAAGAACAGCCTTAGCGAAAGGCTTCTTGAAGGGAAAGATGTAACTCTGTGAGATGTATTAACAGAACACAGAGCAGTTTCTCAGAAAGCTTCTTTCCAGTTTTGAACGGAAGATATTTCCTTTTTCACCATAGCCCTCTATTTGCTTCCAAATATCCCTTTGGCAATTCCACAAAAACAGCCTTAGAGAAAGGCTTCTTGAAGGGAAAGATGTAACTCTTTAATATGAATTAACAGAACAGAGAGCAGTTTCTCAGAAAGCTTCTTTCCAGTTTTGAACGGAAGATATTTCCTTTTTCACCATAGCCCTCTATGGGCTTCCAAATATCCCTTTGCCAATTCCACAAGAACAGCCTTAGCGAAAGGTTTCTTGAAGGGAAAGATGTAACTCTGTGTGATGAATTAACAGAACACAGAGCAGTTTCTCAGATAGCTTCTTTCCGGTTTTGAACGGAAGATATTTCCTTTTTCAGCATAGCCCTCTTTGGGCTTCCAAATATCCCTTTGCCAATTCCACAAGAACAGCCTTAGCGAAAGGCTTCTTGATGGGAAAGATGTAACTCTGTGAGATGAATTAACAGAACACAGAGCAGTTTCTCAGAAAGTTTCTTTCCAGTTTTGAATGGGAGATATTTCCTTTTTCACCATAGCCCTCTATGGGCTTCCAAATCCCTTTGCCAATTCCACAAGAACAGCCTTAGCGAAAGGCTTCTTGAAGGGAAAGATGTAACTGTGTGAGATGAATTAACAGAACACAGAGCAGTTTCTCAGAAAGCTTCTTTCCAGATTTGAACGGAAGATATTTCCTTTTTCACCATAGCCCTCTATGGGCTTCCAAATATCCCTTTGCCAACTCCAAAAGAGCAGCCTTAAGGAAAGGCTTCTTGAAGGGCAAGATGTAACTCTGTGAGATGAATTAACAGAACACAGAGCAGTTTCTCAGAAAGCTTCTTTCCAGTTTTGAACGGAAGATATTTCCTTTTTCACCATAGCCTTCTATGGGCTTCCAAATATCCCTTTGCCAATTCCACAAGAACAGCCTTAGCGAAAGGCTTCTTGAAGGGAAAGATGAAGCTCTGTGAGATGAATAGACAGAACACAGAGCAGTTTCTCAGAAAGTTTCTTTCCAGTTTTGAACGGAAGATAATTTCTTTTTCACCATAGCCCTCTATGGGCTTCCAAATATCCCTTTGCCAATTACACAAGAACAGCCTTAGCGAAAGGCTTCTTGAAGGGCAAGATGTAACACTGTGAGATGAATTAACAGAACACAGAACAGTTTCTCAGAAAGCTTCTTTCCAGTTTTGAACGGAAGATATTTCCTTTTTCACCATAGCCCTCTATGGGCTTCCAAATATCCCTTTGCCAATTCCACAAGAACAGCCTTAGCGAATGACTTCTTGAAGGGAAAGATGTAACTCTCTGAGATGAATTAACAGAACACAGAGTAGTTTCTCAGAAAGCTTCTTTCCAGTTTTGAACGGAAGATATTTCCTTTTTCACCATAGCCCTCTATGGGCTTCCAAATATCCCTTTGCCAATTCCACAAGAACAGCCTTAGCGAAAGACTTCTTGAAGGGAAAGATGTAACTCTGTGAGATGAATTAACAGAACACAGAGCAGTTTCTCAGAAAGCTTCTTTCCAGTTTTGAACGGAAGATATTTCCTTTTTCACCATAGCCCTCTATGGGCTTCCAAATATCCCTTTGCCAATTCCACAAGAACAGCCTTAGCGAAAGACTTCTTGAAGGGAAAGATGTAACTCTGTGAGATGAATTAACAGAACACAGAGCAGCTTCTCAGAAAGCATCTTTCCAGTTTTGAATGGAAGATATTTCCTTTTTCACCATAGCGCTCTATGGGCTTCTAAATATCCTTTTGCCAATTCCACAAGAACAGCCTTAGCGAAAGGCTTCTTGAAGGGAAAGATGTAACTCTCTGAGATGAATTCACAGAACACAGAGCACTTTCTCAGAAAGCTTGTTTCCAGTTTTGAACGGAAGATATATCCTTTTTCACCATAGCCCTCTAGGGGCTTCCAAATATCCCTTTGCCAATTCCACAAGAACAGCCTTAGCGAAAGGCTTCTTGAACGGAAAGATGTAACTCTGTGAGATGAATTAACAGAACACAGAGCAGTTTCTCAGAAAGCTTCTTTCCAGTTTTGAACGGAAGAAATTTCCTTTCTCACCATAGCCCTCTATGGGCTTCCAAATATCCGTTTGCCAATTCCATAAGAACAGCCTTAGCGAAAGGCTTCTTGAAGGGAAAGATGTAACTCTTTGAGATGAATTAAGAGACACAGAGCAGTTTCTCAGAAACCTTCTTTCCAGTTTTGAACGGAAGATATTTCCTTTTTCACCATAGCCCTCTATGGGCTTCCAAATATCCCTTTGCCAATTCCACAAGAACAGCCTTAGCGAAAGGCTTCTTGAAGGGAAAGATGTAACTCTGTGAGATGAATTAACAGAACACAGAGCAGTTTCACAGAAAGCTTCTTTCCAGTTTTGAACGGAAGATATTTCCTTTTTCACCATAGCCCTCTATGGGCTTCCAAATATCCCTTTGCCAATTCCACAAGAACAGCCTTAGCGAAAGGCTTCTTGAAGGGAAAGATGTAACTCTGTGAGATGAATTAACAAAACACAGAGCAGTTTCTCAGAAAGCTTCTTTCCAGTTTTGAACGGAAGATATTTCCTTTCTCACCATAGCCCTCTATGGGCTTCCAAATATCCGTTTGCCAATTCTATAAGAACAGCCTTAGCGAAAGGCTTCTTGAAGGGAAAGATGTAACTCTGTGAGATGTATTAACAGAACACAGAGCAGTTTCTCAGAAAGCTTCTTTCCAGTTTTGAACGGAAGATATTTCCTTTTTCACCATAGCCCTCTATTTGCTTCCAAATATCCCTTTGGCAATTCCACAAAAACAGCCTTAGAGAAAGGCTTCTTGAAGGGAAAGATGTAACTCTTTAATATGAATTTACAGAACAGAGAGCAGTTTCTCAGAAAGCTTCTTTCCAGTTTTGAACGGAAGATATTTCCTATTTCACCATAGTCCTCTATGGGCTGCCAAATATCCCTTTGCCAATTCCACAAGAACAGCCTTAGCGAAAGACTTCTTGAAGGGAAAAATGTAACTCTGTGTGATGAATTAACAGAACACAGAGCAGTTTCTCAGAAAGCTTCTTTCCAGTTTTGAATGGAAGATATTTCCTTTTTCACTATAGCCCTCTATGGGCTTCTAAATATCCGTTTGCCAATTCCAGAAGAACAGCCTTAGCGAAACGCTTCTTGAAGGGAAAGATGTAACTCTGTGAGATGAATTCACAGAACACAGAGCAGTTTCTCAGAAAGCTTCTTTCCAGTTTTGAACGGAAGATATTTCCTTTTTCACCATAGCCCTCTATGGGCTTCCAAATATCCCTTTGCCAATTCCACAAGAACAGCCTTAGCGAAAGGCTTCTTGAACGGAAAGATGTAACTCTGTGAGATGCATTAACAGAACACAGAGCAGTTTCTCAGAAAGCTTCTTTCCAGTTTTGAACGGAAGATATTTCCTTTTTCACCATAGCCCTCTACGGGCTTCCAAATATCCCTTTGCCAATTCCACAAGAACAGCCTTAGCGAAAGGCTTCTTGAAGGGAAAGATGTAACTCTGTGTGATGAATTAACAGAACACAGAGCAATTTCTCTGAAAGCTTCTTTCCGGTTTTGAACGGAAGATATTTCCTTTTTCACCATAGCCCTCTTTGGGCTTCCAAATATCCCTTTGCCAATTCCACAAGAACAGCCTTAGCGAAAGGCTTCTTGAAGGGAAAGATGTAACTCTGTGTGATGAATTAACAGAACACAGAGCAGTTTCTCAGAAAGCTTCTTTCCGGTTTTGAACGGAAGATATTTCCTTTTTCACCATAGCCCTCTTTGGACTTCCAAATATCCCTTTGCCAATTCCACAAGAACAGCCTTAGCGAAAGGCTTCTTGATGGGAAAGATGTAACTCTGTGAGATGAATTAACCGAACACAGAGCAGTTTCTCAGAAAGTTTCTTTCCAGTTTTGAATGGAAGATATTTCCTTTTTCACCATAGCCCTCTATGGGCTTCCAAATCCCTTTGCCAATTCCACAAGAAAAGCCTTAGCGAAAGGCTTCTTGAAGGGCAAGATGTAACACTGTGAGATGAATCAACAGAACACAGAACAGTTTCTCAGAAAGCTTCTTTCCAGTTTTGAACGGAAGATATTTCCTTTTTCCCCATAGCCCTTTAGGGGCTTCCAAATATCCCTTTGCCAATTCCACAAGAACAGCCTTAGCGAATGGGTTCTTGAAGGGAAAGATGTAACTCTCTGAGATGAATTAACAGAACACAGAGCAGTTTCTCAGAAAGCTTCTTTCCAGTTTTGAACGGAAGATATTTCCTTTTTCACCATAGCCCTCTATGGGCTTCCAAATATCCCTTTGCCAATTCCACAAGAACAGCCTTAGAGAAAGGCTTCTTGAAGGGAAAGATGTAACTCTTTAATATGAATTAACAGAACAGAGAGCAGTTTCTCAGAAAGCTTCTTTCCAGTTTTGAACGGAAGATATTTCCTTTTTCACCATAGCCCTCTATGGGCTTCCAAATATCCCTTTGCCAATTCCACAAGAACAGCCTTAAGGAAAGGCTTCTTGAAGGGCAAGATGTAACTCTGTGAGATGAATTAACAGAACACAAAGCAGTTTCTCAGAAAGCTTCTTTCCAGTTTTGAACGGAAGATATTTCCTTTTTCACCATAGCCTTCTATGGGCTTCCAAATATCCCTTTGCCAATTCCACAAGAACAGCCTTAGCGAAAGGCTTCTTGAAGGGAAAGATGAAGCTCTGTGAGATGAATAAACAGAACACAGAGCAGTTTCTCAGAAAGCTTCTTTGCAGTTTTGAACGGAAGAAATTTCCTTTCTCACCATAGCCCTCTATGGGCTTCCAAATATCCGTTTGCCAATTCCATAAGAACAGCCTTAGCGAAAGGCTTCTTGAAGGGAAAGATGTAACTCTGTGAGATGAATTAAGAGACACAGAGCAGTTTCTCAGAAACCTTCTTTCCAGTTTTGAACGGAAGATATTTCCTTTTTCACCATAGCGCTCTATGGGCTTCCAAATATCCCTTTGCCAATTCCACAAGAACAGCCTTAGCGAAAGGCTTCTTAAAGGGCAAGATGTAACTCTGTGAGATGAATTAACAGAACACAAAGCAGTTTCTCAGAAAGATTCCTTCCAGTTTTGAACGGAAGATATTTCCTTTTTCACCATAGCCGTCTATGGGCTTCCAAATATCCCTTTGCCAATTCCACAAGAACAGCCTTAGCGAAAGGCTTCTTGAAGGGAAAGATGTAACTCTGTGAGATGAATTAACAGAACACAGAGCAGTTTCTCAGAAAGCTTCTTTCCAGTTTTGAACGGAAGATATTTCCTTTTTCACCATAGCCCTCTATGGGCTTCCAAATATCCCTTTGCCAATTCCACAAGAACAGCCTTAGAGAAAGGCTTCTTGAAGGGAAAGATGTAACTCTTTAATATGAATTAACAGAACAGAGAGCAGTTTCTCAGAAAGCTTCTTTCCAGTTTTGAACGGAAGATATTTCCTTTTTCACCATAGCCCTCTATGGGCTTCGAAATATCCCTTTGCCAATTCCACAAGAACAGCCTTAAGGAAAGGCTTCTTGAAGGGCAAGATGTAACTCTGTGAGATTAATTAACAGAACACAAAGCAGTTTCTCAGAAAGCTTCTTTCCAGTTTTGAACGGAAGATATTTCCTTTTTCACCATAGCCTTCTATGGGCTTCCAAATATCCCTTTGCCAATTCCACAAGAACAGCCTTAGCGAAAGTCTTCTTCAAGGGAAAGATGAAGCTCTGTGAGATGAATAAACAGAACACAGAGCAGTTTCTCAGAAAGCTTCTTTGCAGTTTTGAACGGAAGAAATTTCCTTTTTCACCATAGCCCTCTATGGGCTTCCAAATATCCCTTTGCCAATTCCACAAGAACAGCCTTAGAGAAAGGCTTCTTGAAGGGAAAGATGTAACTCTTTAATATGAATTAACAGAACAGAGAGCAGTTTCTCAGAAAGCTTCTTTCCAGTTTTGAACGGAAGATATTTCCTTTTTCACCATAGCCCTCTATGGGCTTCCAAATATCCCTTTGCCAATTCCACAAGAACAGCCTTAAGGAAAGGCTTCTTGAAGGGCAAGATGTAACTCTGTGAGATTAATTAACAGAACACAAAGCAGTTTCTCAGAAAGCTTCTTTCCAGTTTTGAACGGAAGATATTTCCTTTTTCACCATAGCCCTTTATGGGCTTCCAAATATCCCTTTGCCAATTCCACAAGAACAGCTTTAGCGAATGGCTTCTTGAAGGGAAAGTTGTAACCCTCTGAGATGAATTAACAGAACACAGAGCAGTTTCTCAGAAAGCTTCTTTCCAGTTTTGAACGGAAGATATTTCCTTTTTCACCATAGCCCTTTAGGGGCTTCCAAATATCCCTTTGCCAATTCCACAAGAACAGCCTTAGCGAATGGCTTCTTGAAGGGAAAGATGTAACTCTCTGAGATGAATTAACAGAACACAGAGCAGTTTCTCAGAAAGCTTCTTTCCAGTTTTGAACGGAAGATATTTCCTTTTTCACCATAGCCCTCTATGGGCTTCCAAATATCCCTTTGCCAATTCCACAAGAACAGCCTTAGAGAAAGGCTTCTTGAAGGGAAAGATGTAACTCTTTAATATGAATTAACAGAACAGAGAGCAGTTTCTCAGAAAGCTTCTTTCCAGTTTTGAACGGAAGATATTTCCTTTTTCACCATAGCCCTCTATGGGCTTCCAAATATCCCTTTGCCAATTCCACAAGAACAGCCTTAAGGAAAGGCTTCTTGAAGGGCAAGATGTAACTCTGTGAGATTAATTAACAGAACACAAAGCAGTTTCTCAGAAAGCTTCTTTCCAGTTTTGAACGGAAGATATTTCCTTTTTCACCATAGCCCTTTATGGGCTTCCAAATATCCCTTTGCCAATTCCACAAGAACAGCCTTAGCGAATGGCTTCTTGAAGGGAAAGTTGTAACTCTCTGAGATGAATTAACAGAACACAGAGCAGTTTCTCAGAAAGCTTCTTTCCAGTTTTGAACGGAAGATATTTCCTTTTTCACCATAGCCCTGTATGGTCTTCCAAATATCCCTTTGCGAATTCCACAAGAACAGCCTTAGCGAAAGACTTCTTGAAGGGAAAGATGTAACTCTGTGAGATGAATTAACATAACACAGAGCAGTTTCTCAGAAAGCTTCTTTCCAGTTTTGAATGGAAGATATTTCCTTTTTCACCATAGCCCTCTATGGGCTTCTAAATATCCTTTTGCCAATTCCACAAGAACAGCCTTAGCGAAAGGCTTCTTGAAGGGAAAGATGTAACTCTCTGAGATGAATTCAGAGAACACAGAGCACTTTCTCAGAAAGCTTGTTTCCAGTTTTGAACGGAAGATATTTCCTTTTTCACCATAGCCCTCTATGGGCTTCCAAATATCCCTTTGCCAATTCCACAAGAACAGCCTTAGCGAAAGGCTTCTTGAACGGAAAGATGTAACTCTGTGAGATGAATTAATAGAACACAGAGCAGTTTCTCAGAAAGCTTCTTTCCAGTTTTGAACGGAAGAAATTTCCTTTCTCACCATAGCCCTCTATGGGCTTCCAAATATCCGTTTGCCAATTCCATAAGAACAGCCTTAGCGAAAGGCTTCCTCAAGGGAAAGATGTAACTCTTTGAGATGAATTAAGAGACACAGAGCAGTTTCTCAGAAACCTTCTTTCCAGTTTTGAACGGAAGATATTTCCTTTTTCACCATAGCCCTCTACGGGCTTCCAAATATCCCTTTGCCAATTCCACAAGAACAGCCTTAGCGAAAGGCTTCTTGAAGGGAAAGATGTAACTCTGTGAGATGAATTAACAGAACACAGAGCAGTTTCTCAGAAAGCTTCTTTCCAGTTTTGAACGGAAGATATTTCCTTTTTCACCATAGCCCTCTATGGGCTTCCAAATATCCCTTTGCCAATTCCACAAGAACAGCCTTAGCGAAAGGCTTCTTGAAGGGAAAGATGTAACTCTGTGAGATGAATTAACAAAACACAGAGCAGTTTCTCAGAAAGCTTCTTTCCAGTTTTGAACGGAAGAAATTTCCTTTCTCACCATAGCCCTCTATGGGCTTCCAAATATCCGTTTGCCAATTCCATAAGAACAGCCTTAGCGAAAGGTTTCTTGAAGGGAAAGATGTAACTCTGTGAGATGTATTAACAGAACACAGAGCAGTTTCTCAGAAAGCTTCTTTCCAGTTTTGAACGGAAGATATTTCCTTTTTCACCATAGCCCTCTATTTGCTTCCAAATATCCCTTTGGCAATTCCACAAGAACAGCCTTAGCGAAAGGGTTCTTGAAGGGAAAGATGTAACTCTGTGAGATGAATTAACAGAACACAGAGCAGTTACTCAGAATGCTTCTTTCCAGTTTTGAATGGAAGATATTTCCTTTTTCACCATAGCCCTCTATGGGCTTCCAAATATCCCTTTGCCAATTCCGCAAGAACAGCCTTAGCGAAAGGCTTCTTGAAGGGAAAGATGTAACTCTGTGAGATGAATTAACAGAACACAGAGCAGTTTCTCAGAAAGCTTCTTTCCAGTTTTGAACGGAAGGTATTTCCTTTTTCACCATAGCCCTCTATGGGCTTCCAAATATCCCTTTGCCAATTCCACAAGAACAGCCTTAAGTAAAGGCTTCTTGAAGGGCAAGATGTAGCTCTGTGAGATGAATTAACGGAACACAAAGCAGTTTCTCAGAAAGCTTCTTTCCAGTTTTGAACGGAAGATATTTCCTTTTTCACCATAGCCGTCTATGGGCTTCCAACTATCCCTTTTCCAATTCCACAAGAACAGCCTTAGCGAAAGGCTTCTTGAAGGGAAAGATGAAGCTCTGTGAGATGAATAAACAGAACACAGAGCAGTTTCTCAGAAAGCTTCTTTCCAGTTTTGAACGGAAGATATTTCCTTTTTCACCATAGCCCTCTATGGGCTTCCAAATATCCCTTTGCCAATTACAAAAGAACAGCCTTAGCGAAAGGCTTCTTGAAGGGCAAGATGTAACACTGGGAGATGAATTAACAGAACACAGAACAGTTTCTCAGAAAGCTTCTTTCCAGTTTTGAACGGAAGATATTTCCTTTTTCACCATAGCCCTTTATGGGCTTCCAAATATCCCTTTGCCAATTCCACAAGAACAGCCTTAGCGAATGGCTTCTTGAAGGGAAAGATGTAACTCTCTGAGATGAATTAACAGAACACACAGCAGTTTCTCAGAAAGCTTCTTTCCAGTTTTGAACGGAAGATATTTGCTTTTTCACCATAGCCCTCTATGGACTTCCAAATATCCCTTTGCCAATTCCACAAGAACAGCCTTAGCGAAAGACTTCTTGAAGGGAAAGATGTAACTCTGTGAGATGAATTAACAGAACACAGAGCAGTTTCTCAGAAAGCTTCTTTCCAGTTTTGAATGGAAGATATTTCCTTTTTCACCATAGCCCTCTATGGGCTTCTAAATATCCTTTTGCCAATTCCACAAGAACAGCCTTAGCGAAAGGCTTCTTGAAGGGAAAGATGTAACTCTGTGAGATGAATTCACAGAACACAGAGCACTTTCTCAGAAAGCTTGTTTCCAGTTTTGAACGGAAGATATTTCCTTTTTCACCATAGCCCTCTATGGGCTTCCAAATATCCCTTTGCCAATTCCACAGGAACAGCCTTAGCGAAAGGCTTCTTGAAGAGAAAGATGCAACTCTGTGAGATGAATTAACAGAACACAGAGCAGTTTCTCAGAAAGCTTCTTTCCAGTTTTGAACGGAAGAAATTTCCTTTCTCACCATAGCCCTCTATGGGCTTCCAAATATCCGTTTGCCCATTCCATAAGAACAGCCTTAGCGAAAGGCTTCTTGAAGGAAAGATGTAACTCTGTGAGATGAATTCACAGAACACAAAGCAGTTTCTCACAAACCTTCTTTCCAGTTTTGAACGGAAGATATTTCCTTTTTCACCATAGCCTTCTATGGGCTTCCAAATATCCCTTTGCCAATTCCACAAGAACAGCCTTAGCGAAAGGCTTCTTGAAGGGAAAGATGAAGCTCTGTGAGATGAATAAACAGAACACAGAGCAGTTTCTCAGAAAGCTTCTTTCCAGTTTTGAACGGAAGAAATTTCCTTTCTCACCATAGCCCTCTATGGGCTTCCAAATATCCCTTTGCCAATTACAAAAGAACAGCCTTAGCGAAAGGCTTCTTGAAGGGCAAGATGTAACACTGGGAGATGAATTAACAGAACACAGAACAGTTTCTCAGAAAGCTTCTTTCCAGTTTTGAACGGAAGATATTTCCTTTTTCACCATAGCCCTTTATGGGCTTCCAAATATCCCTTTGCCAATTCCACAAGAACAGCCTTAGCGAATGGCTTCTTGAAGGGAAAGATATAACTCTCTGAGATGAATTAACAGAACACACAGCAGTTTCTCAGAAAGCTTCTTTCCAGTTTTGAACGGAAGATATTTGCTTTTTCACCATAGCCCTCTATGGGCTTCCAAATATCCCTTTGCCAATTCCACAAGAACAGCCTTAGCGAAAGACTTCTTGAAGGGAAAGATGTAACTCTGTGAGATGAATTAACAGAACACAGAGCAGTTTCTCAGAAAGCTTCTTTCCAGTTTTGAATGGAAGATATTTCCTTTTTCACCATAGCCCTCTATGGGCTTCTAAATATCCTTTTGCCAATTCCACAAGAACAGCCTTAGCGAAAGGCTTCTTGAAGGGAAAAATGTAACTCTGTGAGATGAATTCACAGAACACAGAGCACTTTCTCAGAAAGCTTGTTTCCAGTTTTGAACGGAAGATATTTCCTTTTTCACCATAGCCCTCTATGGGCTTCCAAATATCCCTTTGCCAATTCCACAAGAACAGCCTTAGCGAAAGGCTTCTTGAAGAGAAAGATGCAACTCTGTGAGATGAATTAACAGAACACAGAGCAGTTTCTCAGAAAGCTTCTTTCCAGTTTTGAACGGAAGAAATTTCCTTTCTCACCATAGCCCTCTATGGGCTTCCAAATATCCGTTTGCCCATTCCATAAGAACAGCCTTAGCGAAAGGCTTCTTGAAGGAAAGATGTAACTCTGTGAGATGAATTCACAGAACACAAAGCAGTTTCTCAGAAACCTTCTTTCCAGTTTTGAACGGAAGATATTTCCTTTTTCACCATAGCCCTCTATGGGCTTCCAAATATCCGTTTGCCAATTCCACAACAACAGCCTTAGCGAAAGGCTTCTTGAAGGGAAAGATGTAACTCTGTGAGATGAATTAACAGAACACAGAGCAGTTTCTCAGAAAGCTTCTTTTCAGTTTTGAACGGAAGTTATTTCCTTTTTCACCATAGCCCACTATGGGCTTACAAATATCCCTTTACCAATTCCACAAGAACAGCCTTAGCAAAAGGCTTCTTGAAGGGAAAGATGTAGCTCTGTGAGATGAATTAACAGAACACGGAGCAGTTTCTCAGAAAGCTTCTTTCCAGTTTTGAACGGAAGATATTTCCTTTTTCACCATAGCCCTCTATGGGCTTCCAAATATCCTGTTGCCAATTCCACAAGAACAGCCTTAGCGAAAGGCTTCTTGAAGGGAAAGATGTAACTCTGTGAGATGAATTAACAGAACACAGAGCAGTTTCTCAGAAAGCTTGTTTCCAGTTTTGAACGGAAGATATTTCCTTTTTCACCATAGCCCTCTATGGGCTTCCAAATATCCCTTTGCCAATTCCACAAGAACAGCCTTAGCGAAAGGCTTCCTGAAGGGAAAGATGTAACTCTGTGAGATGAATTAACAAAACACAGAGCAGTTTCTCAGAAAGCTTCTTTCCAGTTTTGAACGGAAGAAATATCCTTTCTCACCATAGCCCTCTATGGGCTTCCAAATATCCGTTTGCCAATTCCATAAAAACAGCCTTAGGGAAAGGCTTCTTGAAGGGAAAGATGTAACTCTGTGAGATGAATTAACAGAACACAGAGCAGTTTCTCAGAAAGCTTCTTTCCAGTTTTGAACAGAAGATATTTCCTTTTTCACCATAGCCCTCTATGGGCTTCCAAATATCCCTTTGCCAATTCCACAAGAACAGCCTTAGAGAAAGGCTTCTTGAAGGGAAAGATGTAACTCTTTAATATGAATTAACAGAACAGAGAGCAGTTTCTCAGAAAGCTTCTTTCTAGTTTTGAACGGAAGATATTTCCTTTTTCACCATAGCCCTCTATGGGCTTCCAAATATCCCTTTGCCAATTCCACAAGAACAGACTTAGCGAAAGACTTCTTGAAGGGAAAGATGTAACTCTGTGAGATGAATTAAGAGAACACAGAGCAGTTTCTCAGAAAGCTTCTTTCCAGTATTGAATGGAAGATATTTCTTTTTTCACTATAGCCCTCTATGGGCTTCTAAATATCCCTTTGCCAATTCCACAAGAACAGCCTTAGCGAAAGGCTTCTTGAAGGGAAAGATGTAACTCTGTGAGATGAATTCACAGAACACAGAGCAGTTTCTCAGAAAGCTTCTTTCCAATTTTGAACGGAAGATATTTCCTCTTTCACCATAGCCCTCTATGGGCTTCCAAATATCCCTTTGCCAATTCCACAAGAACAGCGTTAGCGAAAGGCTTCTTGAAGGGAAAGATGTAATTCTGTGAGATGAATTAACAAAACACAGAGCAGTTTCTCAGAAAGCTTCTTTCCAGTTTTGAACGGAAGAAATTTCCTTTCTCACCATAGCCCTCTATGGGCTTCCAATTATCCGTTTGCCAATTCCATAAGAACAGCCTTAGCGAAAGGCTTCTTGAAGGGAAAGATGTAACTCTGTGAGATGAATTAAGAGACACAGAGCAGTTTCTCAGAAACCTTCTTTCCAGTTTTGAACGGAAGATATTTCCTTTTTCACCATAGCGCTCTATGGGCTTCCAAATATCCCTTTGCCAATTCCACAAGAACAGCCTTAGCGAAAGGCTTCTTAAAGGGCAAGATGTAACTCTGTGAGATGAATTAACAGAACACAAAGCAGTTTCTCAGAAAGATTCCTTCCAGTTTTGAACGGAAGATATTTCCTTTTTCACCATAGCCGTCTATGGGCTTCCAAATATCCCTTTGCCAATTCCACAAGAACAGCCTTAGCGAAAGGCTTCTTGAAGGGAAAGATGTAACTCTGTGAGATGAATTAACAGAACACAGAGCAGTTTCTCAGAAAGCTTCTTTCCAGTTTTGAACGGAAGATATTTCCTTTTTCACCATAGCCCTCTATGGGCTTCCAAATATCCCTTTGCCAATTCCACAAGAACAGCCTTAGAGAAAGGCTTCTTGAAGGGAAAGATGTAACTCTTTAATATGAATTAACAGAACAGAGAGCAGTTTCTCAGAAAGCTTCTTTCCAGTTTTGAACGGAAGATATTTCCTTTTTCACCATAGCCCTCTATGGGCTTCGAAATATCCCTTTGCCAATTCCACAAGAACAGCCTTAAGGAAAGGCTTCTTGAAGGGCAAGATGTAACTCTGTGAGATTAATTAACAGAACACAAAGCAGTTTCTCAGAAAGCTTCTTTCCAGTTTTGAACGGAAGATATTTCCTTTTTCACCATAGCCTTCTATGGGCTTCCAAATATCCCTTTGCCAATTCCACAAGAACAGCCTTAGCGAAAGTCTTCTTGAAGGGAAAGATGAAGCTCTGTGAGATGAATAAACAGAACACAGAGCAGTTTCTCAGAAAGCTTCTTTGCAGTTTTGAACGGAAGAAATTTCCTTTTTCACCATAGCCCTCTATGGGCTTCCAAATATCCCTTTGCCAATTCCACAAGAACAGCCTTAGAGAAAGGCTTCTTGAAGGGAAAGATGTAACTCTTTAATATGAATTAACAGAACAGAGAGCAGTTTCTCAGAAAGCTTCTTTCCAGTTTTGAACGGAAGATATTTCCTTTTTCACCATAGCCCTCTATGGGCTTCCAAATATCCCTTTGCCAATTCCACAAGAACAGCCTTAAGGAAAGGCTTCTTGAAGGGCAAGATGTAACTCTGTGAGATTAATTAACAGAACACAAAGCAGTTTCTCAGAAAGCTTCTTTCCAGTTTTGAACGGAAGATATTTCCTTTTTCACCATAGCCCTTTATGGGCTTCCAAATATCCCTTTGCCAATTCCACAAGAACAGCTTTAGCGAATGGCTTCTTGAAGGGAAAGTTGTAACCCTCTGAGATGAATTAACAGAACACAGAGCAGTTTCTCAGAAAGCTTCTTTCCAGTTTTGAACGGAAGATATTTCCTTTTTCACCATAGCCCTTTAGGGGCTTCCAAATATCCCTTTGCCAATTCCACAAGAACAGCCTTAGCGAATGGCTTC
Source organism: Chlorocebus sabaeus (assembly GCF_047675955.1). Classification (NCBI taxonomy): domain Eukaryota; kingdom Metazoa; phylum Chordata; class Mammalia; order Primates; family Cercopithecidae; genus Chlorocebus; species Chlorocebus sabaeus. The sequence goes on along the minus strand of NW_027327482.1, from coordinate 1,869,404 downwards.
TTGAAGGGAAAGATGTAACTCTCTGAGATGAATTAACAGAACACAGAGCAGTTTCTCAGAAAGCTTCTTTCCAGTTTTGAACGGAAGATATTTCCTTTTTCACCATAGCCCTCTATGGGCTTCCAAATATCCCTTTGCCAATTCCACAAGAACAGCCTTAGAGAAAGGCTTCTTGAAGGGAAAGATGTAACTCTTTAATATGAATTAACAGAACAGAGAGCAGTTTCTCAGAAAGCTTCTTTCCAGTTTTGAACGGAAGATATTTCCTTTTTCACCATAGCCCTCTATGGGCTTCCAAATATCCCTTTGCCAATTCCACAAGAACAGCCTTAAGGAAAGGCTTCTTGAAGGGCAAGATGTAACTCTGTGAGATTAATTAACAGAACACAAAGCAGTTTCTCAGAAAGCTTCTTTCCAGTTTTGAACGGAAGATATTTCCTTTTTCACCATAGCCCTTTATGGGCTTCCAAATATCCCTTTGCCAATTCCACAAGAACAGCCTTAGCGAATGGCTTCTTGAAGGGAAAGTTGTAACTCTCTGAGATGAATTAACAGAACACAGAGCAGTTTCTCAGAAAGCTTCTTTCCAGTTTTGAACGGAAGATATTTCCTTTTTCACCATAGCCCTGTATGGTCTTCCAAATATCCCTTTGCGAATTCCACAAGAACAGCCTTAGCGAAAGACTTCTTGAAGGGAAAGATGTAACTCTGTGAGATGAATTAACATAACACAGAGCAGTTTCTCAGAAAGCTTCTTTCCAGTTTTGAATGGAAGATATTTCCTTTTTCACCATAGCCCTCTATGGGCTTCTAAATATCCTTTTGCCAATTCCACAAGAACAGCCTTAGCGAAAGGCTTCTTGAAGGGAAAGATGTAACTCTCTGAGATGAATTCAGAGAACACAGAGCACTTTCTCAGAAAGCTTGTTTCCAGTTTTGAACGGAAGATATTTCCTTTTTCACCATAGCCCTCTATGGGCTTCCAAATATCCCTTTGCCAATTCCACAAGAACAGCCTTAGCGAAAGGCTTCTTGAACGGAAAGATGTAACTCTGTGAGATGAATTAATAGAACACAGAGCAGTTTCTCAGAAAGCTTCTTTCCAGTTTTGAACGGAAGAAATTTCCTTTCTCACCATAGCCCTCTATGGGCTTCCAAATATCCGTTTGCCAATTCCATAAGAACAGCCTTAGCGAAAGGCTTCCTCAAGGGAAAGATGTAACTCTTTGAGATGAATTAAGAGACACAGAGCAGTTTCTCAGAAACCTTCTTTCCAGTTTTGAACGGAAGATATTTCCTTTTTCACCATAGCCCTCTACGGGCTTCCAAATATCCCTTTGCCAATTCCACAAGAACAGCCTTAGCGAAAGGCTTCTTGAAGGGAAAGATGTAACTCTGTGAGATGAATTAACAGAACACAGAGCAGTTTCTCAGAAAGCTTCTTTCCAGTTTTGAACGGAAGATATTTCCTTTTTCACCATAGCCCTCTATGGGCTTCCAAATATCCCTTTGCCAATTCCACAAGAACAGCCTTAGCGAAAGGCTTCTTGAAGGGAAAGATGTAACTCTGTGAGATGAATTAACAAAACACAGAGCAGTTTCTCAGAAAGCTTCTTTCCAGTTTTGAACGGAAGAAATTTCCTTTCTCACCATAGCCCTCTATGGGCTTCCAAATATCCGTTTGCCAATTCCATAAGAACAGCCTTAGCGAAAGGCTTCTTGAAGGGAAAGATGTAACTCTGTGAGATGTATTAACAGAACACAGAGCAGTTTCTCAGAAAGCTTCTTTCCAGTTTTGAACGGAAGATATTTCCTTTTTCACCATAGCCCTCTATTTGCTTCCAAATATCCCTTTGGCAATTCCACAAGAACAGCCTTAGCGAAAGGGTTCTTGAAGGGAAAGATGTAACTCTGTGAGATGAATTAACAGAACACAGAGCAGTTACTCAGAATGCTTCTTTCCAGTTTTGAATGGAAGATATTTCCTTTTTCACCATAGCCCTCTATGGGCTTCCAAATATCCCTTTGCCAATTCCGCAAGAACAGCCTTAGCGAAAGGCTTCTTGAAGGGAAAGATGTAACTCTGTGAGATGAATTAACAGAACACAGAGCAGTTTCTCAGAAAGCTTCTTTCCAGTTTTGAACGGAAGGTATTTCCTTTTTCACCATAGCCCTCTATGGGCTTCCAAATATCCCTTTGCCAATTCCACAAGAACAGCCTTAAGTAAAGGCTTCTTGAAGGGCAAGATGTAGCTCTGTGAGATGAATTAACGGAACACAAAGCAGTTTCTCAGAAAGCTTCTTTCCAGTTTTGAACGGAAGATATTTCCTTTTTCACCATAGCCGTCTATGGGCTTCCAACTATCCCTTTTCCAATTCCACAAGAACAGCCTTAGCGAAAGGCTTCTTGAAGGGAAAGATGAAGCTCTGTGAGATGAATAAACAGAACACAGAGCAGTTTCTCAGAAAGCTTCTTTCCAGTTTTGAACGGAAGATATTTCCTTTTTCACCATAGCCCTCTATGGGCTTCCAAATATCCCTTTGCCAATTACAAAAGAACAGCCTTAGCGAAAGGCTTCTTGAAGGGCAAGATGTAACACTGGGAGATGAATTAACAGAACACAGAACAGTTTCTCAGAAAGCTTCTTTCCAGTTTTGAACGGAAGATATTTCCTTTTTCACCATAGCCCTTTATGGGCTTCCAAATATCCCTTTGCCAATTCCACAAGAACAGCCTTAGCGAATGGCTTCTTGAAGGGAAAGATGTAACTCTCTGAGATGAATTAACAGAACACACAGCAGTTTCTCAGAAAGCTTCTTTCCAGTTTTGAACGGAAGATATTTGCTTTTTCACCATAGCCCTCTATGGACTTCCAAATATCCCTTTGCCAATTCCACAAGAACAGCCTTAGCGAAAGACTTCTTGAAGGGAAAGATGTAACTCTGTGAGATGAATTAACAGAACACAGAGCAGTTTCTCAGAAAGCTTCTTTCCAGTTTTGAATGGAAGATATTTCCTTTTTCACCATAGCCCTCTATGGGCTTCTAAATATCCTTTTGCCAATTCCACAAGAACAGCCTTAGCGAAAGGCTTCTTGAAGGGAAAGATGTAACTCTGTGAGATGAATTCACAGAACACAGAGCACTTTCTCAGAAAGCTTGTTTCCAGTTTTGAACGGAAGATATTTCCTTTTTCACCATAGCCCTCTATGGGCTTCCAAATATCCCTTTGCCAATTCCACAGGAACAGCCTTAGCGAAAGGCTTCTTGAAGAGAAAGATGCAACTCTGTGAGATGAATTAACAGAACACAGAGCAGTTTCTCAGAAAGCTTCTTTCCAGTTTTGAACGGAAGAAATTTCCTTTCTCACCATAGCCCTCTATGGGCTTCCAAATATCCGTTTGCCCATTCCATAAGAACAGCCTTAGCGAAAGGCTTCTTGAAGGAAAGATGTAACTCTGTGAGATGAATTCACAGAACACAAAGCAGTTTCTCACAAACCTTCTTTCCAGTTTTGAACGGAAGATATTTCCTTTTTCACCATAGCCTTCTATGGGCTTCCAAATATCCCTTTGCCAATTCCACAAGAACAGCCTTAGCGAAAGGCTTCTTGAAGGGAAAGATATAACTCTCTGAGATGAATTAACAGAACACACAGCAGTTTCTCAGAAAGCTTCTTTCCAGTTTTGAACGGAAGATATTTGCTTTTTCACCATAGCCCTCTATGGGCTTCCAAATATCCCTTTGCCAATTCCACAAGAACAGCCTTAGCGAAAGACTTCTTGAAGGGAAAGATGTAACTCTGTGAGATGAATTAACAGAACACAGAGCAGTTTCTCAGAAAGCTTCTTTCCAGTTTTGAATGGAAGATATTTCCTTTTTCACCATAGCCCTCTATGGGCTTCTAAATATCCTTTTGCCAATTCCACAAGAACAGCCTTAGCGAAAGGCTTCTTGAAGGGAAAAATGTAACTCTGTGAGATGAATTCACAGAACACAGAGCACTTTCTCAGAAAGCTTGTTTCCAGTTTTGAACGGAAGATATTTCCTTTTTCACCATAGCCCTCTATGGGCTTCCAAATATCCCTTTGCCAATTCCACAAGAACAGCCTTAGCGAAAGGCTTCTTGAAGAGAAAGATGCAACTCTGTGAGATGAATTAACAGAACACAGAGCAGTTTCTCAGAAAGCTTCTTTCCAGTTTTGAACGGAAGAAATTTCCTTTCTCACCATAGCCCTCTATGGGCTTCCAAATATCCGTTTGCCCATTCCATAAGAACAGCCTTAGCGAAAGGCTTCTTGAAGGAAAGATGTAACTCTGTGAGATGAATTCACAGAACACAAAGCAGTTTCTCAGAAACCTTCTTTCCAGTTTTGAACGGAAGATATTTCCTTTTTCACCATAGCCCTCTATGGGCTTCCAAATATCCGTTTGCCAATTCCACAACAACAGCCTTAGCGAAAGGCTTCTTGAAGGGAAAGATGTAACTCTGTGAGATGAATTAACAGAACACAGAGCAGTTTCTCAGAAAGCTTCTTTTCAGTTTTGAACGGAAGTTATTTCCTTTTTCACCATAGCCCACTATGGGCTTACAAATATCCCTTTACCAATTCCACAAGAACAGCCTTAGCAAAAGGCTTCTTGAAGGGAAAGATGTAGCTCTGTGAGATGAATTAACAGAACACGGAGCAGTTTCTCAGAAAGCTTCTTTCCAGTTTTGAACGGAAGATATTTCCTTTTTCACCATAGCCCTCTATGGGCTTCCAAATATCCTGTTGCCAATTCCACAAGAACAGCCTTAGCGAAAGGCTTCTTGAAGGGAAAGATGTAACGCTGTGAGATGAATTAACAGAACACAGAGCAGTTTCTCAGAAAGCTTGTTTCCAGTTTTGAACGGAAGATATTTCCTTTTTCACCATAGCCCTCTATGGGCTTCCAAATATCCCTTTGCCAATTCCACAAGAACAGCCTTAGCGAAAGGCTTCCTGAAGGGAAAGATGTAACTCTGTGAGATGAATTAACAAAACACAGAGCAGTTTCTCAGAAAGCTTCTTTCCAGTTTTGAACGGAAGAAATATCCTTTCTCACCATAGCCCTCTATGGGCTTCCAAATATCCGTTTGCCAATTCCATAAAAACAGCCTTAGGGAAAGGCTTCTTGAAGGGAAAGATGTAACTCTGTGAGATGAATTAACAGAACACAGAGCAGTTTCTCAGAAAGCTTCTTTCCAGTTTTGAACAGAAGATATTTCCTTTTTCACCATAGCCCTCTATGGGCTTCCAAATATCCCTTTGCCAATTCCACAAGAACAGCCTTAGAGAAAGGCTTCTTGAAGGGAAAGATGTAACTCTTTAATATGAATTAACAGAACAGAGAGCAGTTTCTCAGAAAGCTTCTTTCTAGTTTTGAACGGAAGATATTTCCTTTTTCACCATAGCCCTCTATGGGCTTCCAAATATCCCTTTGCCAATTCCACAAGAACAGACTTAGCGAAAGACTTCTTGAAGGGAAAGATGTAACTCTGTGAGATGAATTAAGAGAACACAGAGCAGTTTCTCAGAAAGCTTCTTTCCAGTATTGAATGGAAGATATTTCTTTTTTCACTATAGCCCTCTATGGGCTTCTAAATATCCCTTTGCCAATTCCACAAGAACAGCCTTAGCGAAAGGCTTCTTGAAGGGAAAGATGTAACTCTGTGAGATGAATTCACAGAACACAGAGCAGTTTCTCAGAAAGCTTCTTTCCAATTTTGAACGGAAGATATTTCCTCTTTCACCATAGCCCTCTATGGGCTTCCAAATATCCCTTTGCCAATTCCACAAGAACAGCGTTAGCGAAAGGCTTCTTGAAGGGAAAGATGTAATTCTGTGAGATGAATTAACAAAACACAGAGCAGTTTCTCAGAAAGCTTCTTTCCAGTTTTGAACGGAAGAAATTTCCTTTCTCACCATAGCCCTCTATGGGCTTCCAATTATCCGTTTGCCAATTGCATAAGAACAGCCTTAGCGAAAGGCTTCTTGAAGGGAAAGATGTAACTCTGTGAGATGAATTAACAGAACACAGAGCAGTTTCTCAGAAAGCTTCTTTCCAGTTTTGAACGGAAGATATTTCCTTTTTCACCATAGCCCTCTATGGGCTTCCAAATATCCCTTTGCCAATTCCACAAGAACAGCCTTAGAGAAAGGCTTCTTGAAGGGAAAGATGTAACTTTGTGATATGAATTAACAGAACACCAAGCAGTTTCTCAGAAAGCTTCTTTCCAGTTTTGAACGGAAGATATTTCCTTTTTCACCATAGCCCTCTATGGGCTTCCAAATATCCCTTTGCCAATTCCACAAGAACAGCCTTAGCGAAAGTCTTCTTGAAGGGAAAGATGTAACTCTGTGAGATGAATTAACAGAACACAGAGCAGTTTCTCAGAAAGCTTCTTTCCAGTTTTGAATGGAAGATATTTCCTTTTTCACTATAGCCCTCTATGGGCTTCTAAATATCCCTTTGCCAATTCCACAAGAACAGCCTTAGCGAAAGGCTTCTTGAAGGGAAAGATGTAACTCTGTGAGATGAATTAACAGAACACAGAGCAGTTTCTCAGAAAGCTTCTTTCCAGTTTTGAACGGAAGATATTTCCTTTTTCACCGTAGCCCTCTATGGGCTTCCAAATATCCCTTTGCCAATTCCACAAGAACAGCCTTAGCGAAAGGCTTCTTGAAGGGAAAGATGTAATTCTGTGAGATGAATTAACAAAACACAGAGCAGTTTCTCAGAAAGCTTCTTTCCAGTTTTGAACGGAAGAAATTTCCTTTCTCACCATAGCCCTCTATGGGCTTCCAAATATCCGTTTGCCAATTCCAAAAGAACAGCCTTAGCGAAAGGCTTCTTGAAGGGAAAGATGTAACTTTGTGATATGAATTAACAGAACACCGAGCAGTTTCTCAGAAAGCTTCTTTCCAGTTTTGAACGGAAGATATTTCCTTTTTCACCATAACCCTCTATGGGCTTCCAAATATCCCTTTGCCAATTCCACAAGAACAGACTTAGCGAAAGACTTCTTGAAGGGAAAGATGTAACTCTGTGAGATGAATTAACAGAACACAGAGCAGTTTCTCAGAAATCTTCTTTCCAGTTTTGAACGGAAGATATTTCCTTTTTCACCATAGCCCTCTATGGGCTTCCAAGTATCCCTTTGCCAATTCCACAAGAACAGCCTTAGCGAAAGTTTTCTTGAAGGGAAAGATGTAACTCTGTGTGATGAATTAACAGAACACAGAGCAGTTTCTCAGATAGCTTCTTTCCGGTTTTGAACGGAAGATATTTCCTTTTTCACCATAGCCCTCTTTGGGCTTCCAAATATCCCTTTGCCAGTTCCACAAGAACAGCCTTAGCGAAAGGCTTCTTGATGGGAAAGATGTAACTCTGTGAGATGAATTAACAGAACACAGAGCAGTTTCTCAGAAAGTTTCTTTCCAGTTTTGAATGGGAGATATTTCCTTTTTCACCATAGCCCTCTATGGGCTTCCAAATCCCTTTGCCAATTCCACAAGAACAGCCTTAGCGAAAGGCTTCTTGAAGGGAAAGATGTAACTGTGTGAGATGAATTAACAGAACACAGAGCAGTTTCTCAGAAAGCTTCTTTCCAGATTTGAACGGAAGTTATTTCCTTTTTCACCATAGCCCTCTATGGGCTTCCAAATATCCCTTTGCCAATTCCAAAAGAACAGCCTTAAGGAAAGGCTTCTTGAAGGGCAAGATGTAACTCTGTGAGATGAATTAACAGAACACAGAGCAGTTTCTCAGAAAGCTTCTTTCCAGTTTTGAACGGAAGATATTTCCTTTTTCACCATAGCCTTCTATGGGCTTCCAAATATCCCTTTGCCAATTCCACAAGAACAGCCTTAGCGAAAGGCTTCTTGAAGGGACAGATGAAGCTCTGTGAGATGAATAGACAGAACACAGAGCAGTTTCTCAGAAAGTTTCTTTCCAGTTTTGAACGGAAGATAATTTCTTTTTCACCATAGCCCTCTATGGGCTTCCAAATATCCCTTTGCCAATTACACAAGAACAGCCTTAGCGAAAGGCTTCTTGAAGGGCAAGATGTAACACTGTGAGATGAATTAACAGAACACAGAACAGTTTCTCAGAAAGCTTCTTTCCAGTTTTGAACGGAAGATATTTCCTTTTTCACCATAGCCCTTTATGGGCTTCCAAATATCCCTTTGCCAATTCCACAAGAACAGCCTTAGCGAATGACTTCTTGAAGGGAAAGATGTAACTCTCTGAGATGAATTAACAGAACACAGAGTAGTTTCTCAGAAAGCTTCTTTCCAGTTTTGAACGGAAGATATTTCCTTTTTCACCATAGCCCTCTATGGGCTTCCAAATATCCCTTTGCCAATTCCACAAGAACAGCCTTAGCGAAAGACTTCTTGAAGGGAAAGATGTAACTCTGTGAGATGAATTAACAGAACACAGAGCAGTTTCTCAGAAAGCTTCTTTCCAGTTTTGAACGGAAGATATTTCCTTTTTCACCATAGCCCTCTATGGGCTTCCAAATATCCCTTTGCCAATTCCACAAGAACAGCCTTAGCGAAAGACTTCTTGAAGGGAAAGATGTAACTCTGTGAGATGAATTAACAGAACACAGAGCAGCTTCTCAGAAAGCTTCTTTCCAGTTTTGAATGGAAGATATTTCCTTTTTCACCATAGCCCTCTATGGGCTTCTAAATATCCTTTTGCCAATTCCACAAGAACAGCCTTAGCGAAAGGCTTCTTGAAGGGAAAGATGTAACTCTCTGAGATGAATTCACAGAACACAGAGCACTTTCTCAGAAAGCTTGTTTCCAGTTTTGAACGGAAGATATTTCCTTTTTCACCATAGCCCTCTATGGGCTTCCAAATATCCCTTTGCCAATTCCACAAGAACAGCCTTAGCGAAAGGCTTCTTAAACGGAAAGATGTAACTCTGTGAGATGAATTAACAGAACACAGAGCAGTTTCTCAGAAAGCTTCTTTCCAGTTTTGAACGGAAGAAATTTCCTTTCTCACCATAGCCCTCTATGGGCTTCCAAATATCCGTTTGCCAATTCCATAAGAACAGCCTTAGCGAAAGGCTTCTTGAAGGGAAAGATGTAACTCTTTGAGATGAATTAAGAGACACAGAGCAGTTTCTCAGAAACCTTCTTTCCAGTTTTGAACGGAAGATATTTCCTTTTTCACCATAGCCCTCTATGGGCTTCCAAATATCCCTTTGCCAATTCCACAAGAACAGCCTTAGCGAAAGGCTTCTTGAAGGGAAAGATGTAACTCTGTGAGATGAATTAACAGAACACAGAGCAGTTTCTCAGAAAGCTTCTTTCCAGTTTTGAACGGAAGATATTTCCTTTTTCACCATAGCCCTCTATGGGCTTCCAAATATCCCTTTGCCAATTCCACAAGAACAGCCTTAGCGAAAGGCTTCTTGAAGGGAAAGATGTAACTCTGTGAGATGAATTAACAAAACACAGAGCAGTTTCTCAGAAAGCTTCTTTCCTGTTTTGAACGGAAGAAATTTCCTTTCTCACCATAGCCCTCTATGGGCTTCCAAATATCCGTTTGCCAATTCCATAAGAACAGCCTTAGCGAAAGGCTTCTTGAAGGGAAAGATGTAACTCTGTGAGATGTATTAACAGAACACAGAGCAGTTTCTCAGAAAGCTTCTTTCCAGTTTTGAACGGAAGATATTTCCTTTTTCACCATAGCCCTCTATTTGCTTCCAAATATCCCTTTGGCAATTCCACAAAAACAGCCTTAGAGAAAGGCTTCTTGAAGGGAAAGATGTAACTCTTTAATATGAATTAACAGAACAGAGAGCAGTTTCTCAGAAAGCTTCTTTCCAGTTTTGAACGGAAGATATTTCCTTTTTCATCATAGCCCTCTATGGGCTTCCAAATATCCCTTTGCCAATTCCACAAGAACAGCCTTAGCGAAAGGCTTCTTGAAGGGAAAGATGTAGCTCTGTGAGATGAATTCACAGAACACAGAGCAGTTTCTCAGAAAGCTTCTTTCCAGTTTTGAACGGAAGATATTTCCTTTTTCACCATAGCCCTCTATGGGCTTCCAAATATCCCTTTGCCAATTCCACAAGAACAGCCTTAGCGAAAGGCTTCTTGAAGGGAAATATGTAACTCTGTGAGATGAATTAAGAGAACACAGAGCAGTTTCTAAGAAAGCTTCTTTGCAGTTTTGATCGGAAGATATTTCCTTATTCACCATAGCCCTCTATGTGCTTCCAAATATCCCTGTGCCAATTCCACAAGAACAGCCTTAGCGAAAGGCTTATTGAAGAGAAAGATGTAACTCTGTGAGATGAATTAACAGAACACAGAGCACTTTCTCAGAAAGCTTCTTTCCAGTTTTGAACGGAAGATATTTCCTTTTTCACCATAGCCCTCTATGGGCTTCCAAATATCCCTTTGCCAATTCCACAAGAACAGCCTTAGCGAAAGGCTTCTTGAAGGGAAAGATGTAACTCTGTGAGATGAATTAACAAAACACAGAGCAGTTTCTCAGAAAGCTTCTTTCCAGTTTTGAACGGAAGAAATTTTCTTTCTCACCATAGCCCTCTATGGGCTTCCAAATATCCGTTTGCCAATTCCATAAGAACAGCCTTAGCGAAAGGCTTCTTGAAGGGAAAGATGTAACTCTGTGAGATGAATTAACAGAACACAGAACAGTTTCTCAGAAAGCTTCTTTCCAGTTTTGAACGGAAGATATTTCCTTTTTCACCATAGCCCTCTATGGGTTTCCAAATATCCCTTTGCCAATTCCACAAGAACAGCCTTAGAGAAAGGATTCTTGAAGGGAAAGATGTAACTCTTTAATATGAATTAACAGAACAGAGAGCAGTTTCTCAGAAAGCTTCTTTCCAGTTTTGAACGGAAGATATTTCCTTTTTCACCATAGTCCTCTATGGGCTGCCAAATATCCCTTTGCCAATTCCACAAGAACAGCCTTAGCGAAAGACTTCTTGAAGGGAAAAATGTAACTCTGTGAGATGAATTAACAGAACACAGAGCAGTTTCTCAGAAAGCTTCTTTCCAGTTTTGAATGGAAGATATTTCCTTTTTCACTATAGCCCTCTATGGGCTTCTAAATATCCGTTTGCCAATTCCAGAAGAACAGCCTTAGCGAAACGCTTCTTGAAGGGAAAGATGTAACTCTGTGAGATGAATTAACCGAACACAGAGCAGTTTCTCAGAAAGTTTCTTTCCAGTTTTGAATGGAAGATATTTCCTTTTTCACCATAGCCCTCTATGGGCTTCCAAATCCCTTTGCCAATTCCACAAGAAAAGCCTTAGCGAAAGGCTTCTTGAAGGGCAAGATGTAACACTGTGAGATGAATTAACAGAACACAGAACAGTTTCTCAGAAAGCTTCTTTCCAGTTTTGAACGGAAGATATTTCCTTTTTCACCATAGCCCTTTAGGGGCTTCCAAATATCCCTTTGCCAATTCCACAAGAACAACCTTAGCGAATGGCTTCTTGAAGGGAAAGATGTAACTCTCTGAGATGAATTAACAGAACACAGAGCAGTTTCTCAGAAAGCTTCTTTCCAGGTTTGAACGGAAGATATTTCCTTTTTCACCATAGCCCTCTATGGGCTTCCAAATATCCCTTTGCCAATTCCACAAGAACAGCCTTAGAGAAAGGCTTCTTGAAGGGAAAGATGTAACTCTTTAATATGAATTAACAGAACAGAGAGCAGTTTCTCAGAAAGCTTCTTTCCAGTTTTGAACGGAAGATATTTCCTTTTTCACCATAGCCCTCTATGGGCTTCCAAATATCCCTTTGCCAATTCCACAAGAACAGCCTTAAGGAAAGGCTTCTTGAAGGGCAAGATGTAACTCTGTGAGATGAATTAACAGAACACAAAGCAGTTTCTCAGAAAGCTTCTTTCCAGTTTTGAACGGAAGATATTTCCTTTTTCACCATAGCCTTCTATGGGCTTCCAAATATCCCTTTGCCAATTCCACAAGAACAGCCTTAGCGAAAGGCTTCTTGAAGGGAAAGATGAAGCTCTGTGAGATGAATAAACAGAACACAGAGCAGTTTCTCAGAAAGCTTCTTTCCAGTTTTGAACGGAAGAAATTTCCTTTCTCACCATAGCCCTCTATGGGCTTCCAAATATCCGTTTGCCAATTCCATAAGAACAGCCTTAGCGAAAGGCTTCTTGAAGGGAAAGATGTAACTCTGTGAGATGAATTAAGAGACACAGAGCAGTTTCTCAGAAACCTTCTTTCCAGTTTTGAACGGAAGATATTTCCTTTTTCACCATAGCCCTCTATGGGCTTCCAAATATCCCTTTGCCAATTCCACAAGAACAGCCTTAGCGAAAGGCTTCTTAAAGGGCAAGATGTAACTCTGTGAGATGAATTAACAGAACACAAAGCAGTTTCTCAGAAAGATTCCTTCCAGTTTTGAACGGAAGATATTTCCTTTTTCACCATAGCCGTCTATGGGCTTCCAAATATCCCTTTGCCAATTCCACAAGAACAGCCTTAGCGAAAGGCTTCTTGAAGGGAAAGATGTAACTCTGTGAGATGAATTAACAGAACACAGAGCAGTTTCTCAGAAAGCTTCTTTCCAGTTTTGAACGGAAGATATTTCCTTTTTCACCATAGCCCTCTATGGGCTTCCAAATATCCCTTTGCCAATTCCACAAGAACAGCCTTAGAGAAAGGCTTCTTGAAGGGAAAGATGTAACTCTTTAATATGAATTAACAGAACAGAGAGCAGTTTCTCAGAAAGCTTCTTTCCAGTTTTGAACGGAAGATATTTCCTTTTTCACCATAGCCCTCTATGGGCTTCCAAATATCCCTTTGCCAATTCCACAAGAACACCCTTAGAGAAAGGCTTCTTGAAGGGAAAGATGTAACTCTCTGGGATGAATTAACAGAACACAGAGCAGTTTCTCAGAAAGCTTCTTTCCAGTTTTGAACGGAAGATATTTCCTTTTTCACCATAGCCCTCTATGGGCTTCCAAATATCCCTTTGCCAATTCCACAAGAACAGCCTTAGAGAAAGGCTTCTTGAAGGGAAAGATGTAACTCTTTAATATGAATTAACAGAACAGAGAGCAGTTTCTCAGAAAGCTTCTTTCCAGTTTTGAACGGAAGATATTTCCTTTTTCACCATAGCCCTCTATGGGCTTCCAAATATCCCTTTGCCAATTCCACAAGAACAGCCTTAAGGAAAGGCTTCTTGAAGGGCAAGATGTAACTCTGTGAGATTAATTAACAGAACACAAAGCAGTTTCTCAGAAAGCTTCTTTCCAGTTTTGAACGGAAGATATTTCCTTTTTCACCATAGCCCTTTATGGGCTTCCAAATATCCCTTTGCCAATTCCACAAGAACAGCCTTAGCGAATGGCTTCTTCAAGGGAAAGTTGTAACTCTCTGAGATGAATTAACAGAACACAGAGCAGTTTCTCAGAAAGCTTCTTTCCAGTTTTGAACGGAAGATATTTCCTTTTTCACCATAGCCCTGTATGGGCTTCCAAATATCCCTTTGCCAATTCCACAAGAACAGCCTTAGCGAAAGACTTCTTGAAGGGAAAGATGTAACTCTGTGAGATGAATTAACAGAACACAGAGCAGTTTCTCAGAAAGCTTCTTTCCAGTTTTGAATGGAAGATATTTCCTTTTTCACCATAGCCCTCTATGGGCTTCTAAATATCCTTTTGCCAATTCCACAAGAACAGCCTTAGCGAAAGGCTTCTTGAAGGGAAAGATGTAACTCTCTGAGATGAATTCACAGAACACAGAGCACTTTCTCAGAAAGCTTGTTTCCAGTTTTGAACGGAAGATATTTCCTTTTTCACCATAGCCCTCTATGGGCTTCCAAATATCCCTTTGCCAATTCCACAAGAACAGCCTTAGCGAAAGGCTTCTTGAACGGAAAGATGTAACTCTGTGAGATGAATTAACAGAACACAGAGCAGTTTCTCAGAAAGCTTCTTTCCAGTTTTGAACGGAAGAAATTTCCTTTCTCACCATAGCCCTCTATGGGCTTCCAAATATCCGTTTGCCAATTCCATAAGAACAGCCTTAGCGAAAGGCTTCCTGAAGGGAAAGATGGAACTCTGTGAGATGAATTAAGAGACACAGAGCAGTTTCTCAGAAACCTTCTTTCCAGTTTTGAACGGAAGATATTTCCTTTTTCACCATAGCCCTCTATGGGCTTCCAAATATCCCTTTGCCAATTCCACAAGAACAGCCTTAGCGAAAGGCTTCTTGAAGGGAAAGATGTAACTCTGTGAGATGAATTAACAGAACACAGAGCAGTTTCTCAGAAAGCTTCTTTCCAGTTTTGAACGGAAGATATTTCCTTTTTCACCATAGCCCTCTATGGGCTTCCAAATATCCCTTTGCCAATTCCACAAGAACAGCCTTAGCGAAAGGCTTCTTGAAGGGAAAGATGTAACTCTGTGAGATGAATTAACAAAACACAGAGCAGTTTCTCAGAAAGCTTCTTTCCAGTTTTGAACCGAAGAAATTTCCTTTCTCACCATAGCCCTCTATGGGCTTCCAAATATCCGTTTGCCAATTCCATAAGAACAGCCTTAGCGAAAGGCTTCTTGAAGGGAAAGATGTAACTCTGTGAGATGTATTAACAGAACACAGAGCAGTTTCTCAGAAAGCTTCTTTCCAGTTTTGAACGGAAGATATTTCCTTTTTCACCATAGCCCTCTATTTGCTTCCAAATATCCCTTTGGCAATTCCACAAGAACAGCCTTAGAGAAAGGCTTCTTGAAGGGAAAGATGTAACTCTTTAATATGAATTAAGAGAACAGAGAGCAGTTTCTCAGAAAGCTTCTTTCCAGTTTTGAACGGAAGATATTTCCTTTTTCACCATAGCCCTCTATGGGCTTCCAAATATCCGTTTGCCAATTCCATAAGAACAGCCTTAGCGAAAGGCTTCTTGAAGGGAAAGATGTAACTCTGTGAGATGAATTAAGAGACACAGAGCAGTTTCTCAGAAACCTTCTTTCCAGTTTTGAACGGAAGATATTTCCTTTTTCTCCATAGCCCTCTATGGGCTTACAAATATCCCTTTGCCAATTCCACAAGAACAGCCTTAGCGAAAGGCTTCTTGAAGGGCAAGATGTAACTCTGTGAGATGAATTAACAGAACACAAAGCAGTTTCTCAGAAAGATTCCTTCCAGTTTTGAACGGAAGATATTTCCTTTTTCACCATAGCCCTCTATGGGCTTCCAAATATCCCTTTGCCAATTCAACAAGAACAGCCTTAGCGAAAGGCTTCTTGAAGGGAAATATGTAACTCTGTGAGATGAATTAACAGAACACAGAGCAGTTTCTCAGAAAGCTTCTTTCCAGTTTTGAACGGAAGATATTTCCTTTTTCACCGTAGCCCTCTATGGGCTTCCAAATATCCCTTTGCCAATTCCACAAGAACAGCCTTAGCGAAAGGCTTCTTGAAGGGAAAGATGTAGCTCTGTGAGATGAATTAACAGAACACAGAGCAGCTTCTCAGAAAGCTTCTTTCCAGTTTTGAACGGAAGATATTTCCTTTTTCACCATAGTCCTCTATGGGCTTCCAAATATCCCTTTGCCAATTCCACAAGAACAGCCTTAGAGAAAGGATTCTTGAAGGGAAAGATGTAACTCTTTAATATGAATTAAAAGAACAGAGAGCAGTTTCTCAGAAAGCTTCTTTCCAGTTTTGAACGGAAGATATTTCCTTTTTCACCATAGCCTTCTATGGGCTTCCAAATATCCCTTTGCCAATTCCACAAGAACAGCCTTAGCGAAAGGCTTCTTGAAGGGAAAGATGAAGCTCTGTGAGATGAATAGACAGAACACAGAGCAGTTTCTCAGAAAGCTTCTTTCCAGTTTTGAACGGAAGATATTTCCTTTTTCACCATAGCCCTTTATGGGCTTCCAAATATCCCTTTGCGAATTACACAAGAACAGACTTAGCGAAAGGCTTCTTGAAGGGCAAGATGTAACACTGTGAGATGAATTAACAGAACACAGAACAGTTTCTCAGAAAGCTTCTTTCCAGTTTTGAACGGAAGATATTTCCTTTTTCACCATAGCCCTTTATGGGCTTCCAAATATCCCTTGGCCAATTCCACAAGAACAGCCTTAGCGAATGGCTTCTTGAAGGGAAAGATGTAATTCTCTGAGATGAATTAACAGAACACAGAGCAGTTTCTCAGAAAGCTTCTTTCCAGTTTTGAACGGAAGATATTTCCTTTTTCACCATAGCCCTCTATGGGCTTCCAAATATCCCTTTGCCAATTCCACAAGAACAGCCTTAGCGAAAGACTTCTTGAAGGGAAAGATGTAACTCTGTGAGATGAATTAACAGAACACAGAGCAGTTTCTCAGAAAGCTTCTTTCCAGTTTTGAATGGAAGATATTTCCTTTTTCACCATAGCCCTCTATGGGCTTCAAATATCCTTTTGCCAATTCCACAAGAACAGCCTTAGCGAAAGGCTTCTTGAAGGGAAAGATTTAACTCTGTGAGATTAATTCAGAGAACACAGAGCACTTTCTCAGAAAGCTTGTTTCCAGTTTTGAACGGAAGATATTTCCTTTTTCACCATAGCCCTCTATGGGCTTCCAAATATCCCTTTGCCAATTCCACAAGAACAGCCTTAGCGAAAGGCTTCTTGAAGGGAAAGATGGAACTCTGTGAGACGAATTCACAGAACACAGAGCAGTTTCTCAGAAAGCTTCTTTCCAGTTTTGAACGGAAGAAATTTCCTTTCTCACCATAGCCCTCTATGGGCTTCCAAATATCCGTTTGCCAATTCGATAAGAACAGCCTTAGCGAAAGGCTTCTTGAAGGGAAAGATGTAACTCTGTGAGATGAATTAAGAGACACAGAGCAGTTTCTCAGAAACCTTCTTTCCAGTTTTGAACGGAAGATATTTCCTTTTTCACCATAGCCCTCTATGGGCTTCCAAATAACCCTTTGCCAATTCCACAAGAACAGCCTTAGCGAAAGGCTTCTTGAAGGGCAAGATGTAACTCTGTGAGATGAATTAACAGAACACAAAGCAGTTTCTCAGAAAGATTCCTTCCAGTTTTGAACGGAAGATATTTCCTTTTTCACCATAGCCGTCTATGGGCTTCCAAATATCCCTTTGCCAATTCCACAAGAACAGCCTTAGCGAAAGGCTTCTTGAAGGGAAAGATGTAGCTCTGTGAGATGAATTAACAGAACACAGAGCAGTTTCTCAGAAAGCTTCTTTCCAGTTTTGAACGGAAGATATTTCCTTTTTCACCATAGTCCTCTATGGGCTTCCAAATATCCCTTTGCCAATTCCACAAGAACAGCCTTAGCGAAAGGCTTCTTGAAGGGAAAGATGTAACTCTGTGAGATGAATTAACAGAACACAGAGCAGTTTCTCAGAAAGCTTCTTTCCAGTTTTGAACGGAAGATATTTCCTTTTTCACCATAGCCCTCTATGGGCTTCCAAATATCCCTTTGCCAATTCCACAAGAACAGCCTTAGCGAAAGGCTTCTTGAAGGGAAAGATGTAACTCTGTGAGATGAATTAACAAAACACAGAGCAGTTTCTTAGAAAGCTTCTTTCCAGTTTTGAACGGAAGAAATTTCCTTTCTCACCATAGCCGTCTATGGGCTTCCAAATATCCGTTTGCCAATTCCATAAGAACAGCCTTAGCGAAAGGCTTCTTGAAGGGAAAGATGTAACTCTGTGAGATGAATTAACAGAACACAGAGCAGTTTCTCAGAAAGCTTCTTTCCAGTTTTGAACGGAAGATATTTCCTTTTTCACCATAGCCCTCTATGGGCTTCCAAATATCCCTTTGCCAATTCCACAAGAACAGCCTTAGAGAAAGGCTTCTTGAAGGGAAAGATGTAACTCTTTAATATGAATTAACAGAACAGAGAGCAGTTTCTCAGAAAGCTTCTTTCCAGTTTTGAACGGAAGATATTTCCTTTTTCACCATAGCCCTCTATGGGCTTCCAAATATCCCTTTGCCAATTCCACAAGAACAGCCTTAAGGAAAGGCTTCTTGAAGGGCAAGATGTAACTCTGTGAGATGAATTAACAGAACACAAAGCAGTTTCTCAGAAAGTTTCTTTCCAGTTTTGAACGGAAGATATTTCCTTTTTCACCATAGCCTTCTATGGGCTTCCAAATATCCCTTTGCCAATTCCACAAGAACAGCCTTAGCGAAAGGCTTCTTGAAGGGAAAGATGAAGCTCTGTGAGATGAATAAACAGAACACAGAGCAGTTTCTCAGAAAGCTTCTTTCCAGTTTTGAACGGAAGATATTTCATTTTTCACCATAGCCCTCTATGGGCTTCCAAATATCCCTTTGCCAATTCCACAAGAACAGCCTTAGCGAAAGGCTTCTTGTAGGGCAAGATGTAACTCTGTGAGATGAATTAACAGAACACAAAGCAGTTTCTCAGAAAGATTCCTTCCAGTTTTGAACGGAAGATATTTCCTTTTTCACCATAGCCGTCTATGGGCTTCCAAATATCCCTTTGCCAATTCCACAAGAACAGCCTTAGCGAAAGGCTTCTTGAAGGGAAAGATGTAACTCTGTGAGATGAATTAACAGAACACAGAGCAGTTTCTCAGAAAGCTTCTTTCCAGTTTTGAACGGAAGATATTTCCTTTTTCACCATAGCCCTCTATGGGCTTCCAAATATCCCTTTGCCAATTCCACAAGAACAGCCTTAGCGAAAGGCTTCTTGAAGGGAAAGATGTAACTCTTTAATATGAATTAACAGAACAGAGAGCAGTTTCTCAGAAAGCTTCTTTCCAGTTTTGAACGAAGATATTTCCTTTTTCACCATAGCCCTCTATGGGCTTCCAAATATCCCTTTGCCAATTCCACAAGAACAGCCTTAAGGAAAGGCTTCTTGAAGGGCAAGAGGTAACTCTGTGAGATGAATTAACAGAACACAAAGCAGTTTCTCAGAAAGCTTCTTTCCAGTTTTGAACGGAAGATATTTCCTTTTTCACCATAGCCCTCTATGGGCTTCCAAATATCCCTTTGCCAATTCCACAAGAACAGCCTTAGCGAAAGGCTTCTTGAAGGGAAAGATGAAGCTCTGTGAGATGAATAAACAGAACACAGAGCAGTTTCTCAGAAAGCTTCTTCCCAGTTTTGAACGGAAGAAATTTCCTTTCTCACCATAGCCCTCTAAGGGCTTCCAAATATCCGTTTGCCAATTCCATAAGAACAGCCTTAGCGAAAGGCTTCTT
This sequence comes from Chlorocebus sabaeus, assembly GCF_047675955.1. Lineage (NCBI taxonomy): Eukaryota > Metazoa > Chordata > Mammalia > Primates > Cercopithecidae > Chlorocebus > Chlorocebus sabaeus. The sequence goes on along the minus strand of NW_027327482.1, from coordinate 1,850,152 downwards.
GAAGGGAAAGATGTAACTCTGTGAGATGAATTAAGAGACACAGAGCAGTTTCTCAGAAACCTTCTTTCCAGTTTTGAACGGAAGATATTTCCTTTTTCACCATAGCCCTCTATTTGCTTCCAAATATCCCTTTGCCAATTCCACAAGAACAGCCTTAGCGAAAGGCTTCTTGAAGGGCAAGATGTAACTCTGTGAGATGAATTAACAAAACACAAAGCAGTTTCTCAGAAAGATTCCTTCCAGTTTTGAACGGAAGATATTTCCTTTTTCACCATAGCCGTCTATGGGCTTCCAAATATCCCTTTGCCAATTCCACAAGAACAGCCTTAGCGAAAGGCTTCTTGAAGGGAAAGATGTAACTCTGTGAGATGAATTAACAGAACACAGAGCAGTTTCTCAGAAAGCTTCTTTCCAGTTTTGAACGGAAGATATTTCCTTTTTCACCATAGCCCTCTATGGGCTTCCAAATATCCCTTTGCCAATTCCACAAGAACAGCCTTAGCGAGAGGCTTCTTGAAGGGAAAGATGTAGCTCTGTGAGATGAATTAACAGAACACAGAGCAGTTTCTCAGCAAGCTTCTTTCCAGTTTTGAACGGAAGATATTTCCTTTTTCACCATAGCCCTCTATGGGCTTCTAAATATCCCTTTGCCAATTCCACAAGAACATCCTTATCGAAAGGCTTCTTGAAGGGAAAGATGTAACTCTGTGAGATGAATTCACAGAACACAGAGCAGTTTCTCAGAAAGCTTCTTTCCGGTTTTGAACGGAAGATATTTCCTTTTTCACCCTAGCCCTCTATGGGCTTCCAAATATCCGTTTGCCAATTCCACAAGAACAGCCTTAGAGAAAGTCTTCTTGAAGGGAAAGATGTAACTCTTTGATATGAATTAACAGAACACAGAGCAGTTTCTCGGAAAGCTTCTTTCCGGTTTTGAACGGAAGATATTTCCTTTTTCACCATAGCCCTCTTTGGGCTTCCAAATATCCCTTTGCCAATTCCACAAGAACAGCCTTAGCGAAAGGCTTCTTGAAGGGAAAGATGTAACTCTGTGAGATGAATTAACAGAACACAGAGCAGTTTCTCAGAAAGCTTCTTTCCAGTTTTGAACGGAAGGTATTTCCTTTTTCACCATAGCCCTCTATGGGCTTCCAATTATCCCTTTGCCAATTCCAAAAGAACAGCCTTAAGGAAAGGCTTCTTGAAGGGCAAGATGTAACTCTGTGAGATGAATTAACAGAACACAGAGCAGTTTCTCAGAAAGCTTCTTTCCTGTTTTGAACGGAAGATATTTCCTTTTTCACCATAGCCCTCTATGGGCTTCCAAATATCCCTTTGCCAATTCCACAAGAACAGCCTTAGCGAAAGGCTTCTTGAAGGGCAAGATGTAACTCTGTGAGATGAATTAACAGAACACAGAGCAGTTTCTCAGAAAGCTTCTTTCCAGTTTTGAATGGAAGATATTTCCTTTTTCACCATAGCCCTCTATGGGCTTCCAAATATCCTTTTGCCAATTCCACAAGAACAGCCTTAGCGAAAGGCTTCTTGAAGGGAAAGATGTAACTCTGTGAGATGAATTAACAGAACACAGAGCAGTTTCTCAGAAAGCTTGTTTCCAGTTTTGAACGGAAGATATTTCCTTTTTCACCATAGCCCTCTATGGGCTTCCAAATATCCCTTTGCCAATTGCACAAGAACAGCCTTAGCGAAAGGCTTCTTGAAGGGAAAGATGTAACTCTGTGAGATGGATTAACAGAACACAGAGCAGTTTCTCAGAAAGCTTCTTTCCAGTTTTGAACGGAAGAAATTTTCTTTCTCACCATAGCCCTCTATGGGCTTCCAAATATCCGTTTGCCAATTCCATAAGAACAGCCTTAGCGAAAGGCTTCTTGAAGGGAAAGATGTAACTCTGTGAGATGAATTAAGAGAACACAGAACAGTTTCTCAGAAAACTTCTTTCCAGTTTTGAACGGAAGATATTTCCTTTTTCACCATAGCCCTCTATGGGTTTCCAAATATCCCTTTGCCAATTCCACAAGAACAGCCTTAGCGAAAGGCTTCTTGAAGGGAAAGATGTAACTCTTTAATATGAATTAACAGAACAGAGAGCAGTTTCTCAGAAAGCTTCTTTCCAGTTTTGAACGGAAGATATTTCCTTTTTCACCATAGTCCTCTATGGGCTGCCAAATATCCCTTTGCCAATTCCACAAGAACAGCCTTAGCGAAAGACTTCTTGAAGGGAAAAATGTAACTCTGAGAGATGAATTAACAGAACACAGAGCAGTTTCTCAGAAAGCATCTTTCCAGTTTTGAATGGAAGATATTTCCTTTTTCACTATAGCCCTCTATGGGCTTCTAAATATCCGTTTGCCAATTCCAGAAGAACAGCCTTAGCGAAAGGCTTCTTGAAGGGAAAGATGTAACTCTGTGAGATGAATTCACAGAACACAGAGCACTTTCTCAGAAAGCTTCTTTCCAGTTTTGAACGGAAGATATTTCCTTTTTCACCATAGCCCTCTATGGGCTTCCAAATATCCCTTTGCCAATTCCACAAGAACAGCCTTAGCGAAAGGCTTCTTGAAGGGAAAGATGTAATTCTGTGAGATGAATTAACAAAACACAGGGCAGTTTCTCAGAAAGCTTCTTTCCAGTTTTGAACGGAAGAAATTTCCTTTCTCACCATAGCCCTCTATGGGCTTCCAAATATCCAATTGCCAATTCCATAAGAACAGCCTTAGCGAAAGGCTTCTTGAAGGGAAAGATGTAACTCTGTGAGATGAATTCACAGAACACAGAGCAGTTTCTCAGAAAGCTTCTTTTCAGTTTTGAACGGAAGATATTTCCTTTTTCACCATAGCCCTCTATGGGCTTCCAAATCCCTTTGCCAATTCCACAAGAACAGCCTTAGCGAAAGGTTTCTTGAAGGGAAAGATGTAACTGTGTGAGATGAATTAACGGAACACAGAGCAGTTTCTCAGAAAGCTTCTTTCCAGATTTGAACGGAAGGTATTTCCTTTTTCACCATAGCCCTCTATGGGCTTCCAAATATCCCTTTGCCGATTCCACAAGAACAGCCTTAGCGAAAGGCTTCTTGAAGGGAAAGATGTAACTCTGTGAGATGAATTAACAGAACACAGAGCAGTTTCTCAGAAAGCTTCTTTTCAGTTTTGAACGGAAGATATTTCCTTTTTCACCATAGCCCTCTATGGGCTTCCAAATATCCCTTTGCCAATTCCACAAGAACAGCCTTAGCGAAAGGCTTCTTGAAGGGAAAGATGTAACTCTGTGAGATGAATTCACAGAACACAGAGCAGTTACTCAGAATGCTTCTTTCCAGTTTTGAATGGAAGATATTTCCTTTTTCACCATAGCCCTCTATGGGCTTCCAAATATCCCTTTGCCAATTCCACAAGAACAGCCTTAGCGAAAGGCTTCTTGAAGGGAAAGATGTAACTCTGTGAGATGAATTAACAGAACACAGAGCAGTTTCTCAGAAAGCTTCTTTCCAGTTTTGAACGGAAGATATTTCCTTTTTCACCATAGCCTTCTATGGGCTTCCAAATATCCCTTTGCCAATTCCACAAGAACAGCCTTAGCGAAAGGCTTCTTGAAGGGAAAGATGAAGCTCTGTGAGATGAATAGACAGAACACAGTGCAGTTTCTCAGAAAGCTTCTTTCCAGTTTTGAACGGAAGATATTTCCTTTTTCACCATAGCCCTCTATGGGCTTCCAAATATCCCTTTGCGAATTACACAAGAACAGCCTTAGCGAAAGGATTCTTGAAGGGCAAGATGTAACACTGTGAGATGAATTAACAGAACACAGAACAGTTTCTCAGAAAGCTTCTTTCCAGTTTTGAACGGAAGATATTTCCTTTTTCACCATAGCCCTTTATGGGCTTCCAAATATCCCTTTGCCAATTCCACAAGAACAGCCTTAGCGAATGGCTTCTTGAAGGGAAAGATGTAATTCTCTGAGATGAATTAACAGAACACAGAGCAGTTTCTCAGAAAGCTTCTTTCCAGTTTTGAACGGAAGATATTTCCTTTTTAACCATAGCCCTCTATGGGCTTCCAAATATCCCTTTGCCAATTCCACAAGAACAGCCTTAGCGAAAGACTTCATAAAGGGAAAGATGTAACTATGTGAGATGAATTAACAGAACACAGAGCAGTTTCTCAGAAAGCTTCTTTCCAGTTTTGAATGGAAGATATTTCCTTTTTCACCATAGCCCTCTATGGGCTTCAAATATCCTTTTGCCAATTCCACAAGAACAGCCTTAGCGAAAGGCTTCTTGAAGGGAAAGATGTAACTCTGTGAGATTAATTCAGAGAACACAGAGCACTTTCTCAGAAAGCTTGTTTCCAGTTTTGAACGGAAGATATTTCCTTTTTCACCATAGCCCTCTATGGACTTCCAAATATCCCTTTGCCAATTCCACAAGAACAGCCTCAGCGAAAGGCTTCTTGAAGGGAAAGATGGAACTCTGTGAGACGAATTCACAGAACACAGAGCAGTTTCTCAGAAAGCTTCTTTCCAGTTTTGAACGGAAGAAATTTCCTTTCTCACCATAGCCCTCTATGGGCTTCCAAATATCCGTTTGCCAATTCGATAAGAACAGCCTTAGCGAAAGGCTTCTTGAAGGGAAAGATGTAACTCTCTGAGATGAATTAAGAGACACAGAGCAGTTTATCAGAAACCTTCTTTCCAGTTTTGAACGGAAGATATTTCCTTTTTCACCATAGCCCTCTATGGGCTTCCAAATATCCCTTTGCCAATTCCACAAGAACAGCCTTAGCGAAAGGCTTCTTGAAGGGCAAGATGTAACTCTGTGAGATGAATTAACAGAACACAAAGCAGTTTCTCAGAAAGATTCCTTCCAGTTTTGAACGGAAGATATTTCCTTTTTCACCATAGCCGTCTATGGGCTTCCAAATATCCCTTTGCCAATTCCACAAGAACAGCCTTAGCGAAACGCTTCTTGAAGGGAAAGATGTAACTCTGTGAGATGAATTAACAGAACACAGAGCAGTTTCTCAGAAAGCTTCTTTCCAGTTTTGAACGGAAGATATTTCCTTTTTCACCATAGCCCTCTATGGGCTTCCAAATATCCCTTTGACAATTTCACAAGAACAGCCTTAGCGAAAGGCTTCTTGAATGGAAAGATGTAGCTCTGTGAGATGAATTAACAGAACACAGAGCAGTTTCTCAGAAAGCTTCTTTCCAGTTTTGAACGGAAGATATTTCCTTTTTCACCATAGTCCTCTATGGGCTTCCAAATATCCCTTTTCCAATTCCACAAGAACAGCCTTAGCGAAAGGCTTCTTGAAGGGAAAGATGGAACTCTGTGAGATGAATTAACAGAACACAGAGCAGTTTCTCAGAAAGCTTCTTTCCAGTTTTGAACGGAAGATATTTCCTTTTTCAACATAGCCCTCTATGGGCTTCCAAATATCCCTTTGCCAATTCCACAAGAACAGCCTTAGCGAAAGGCTTCTTGAAGGGAAAGATGTAACTCTGTGAGATGAATTAACAAAACACAGAGCAGTTTCTCAGAAAGCTTCTTTCCAGTTTTGAACGGAAGAAATTTCCTTTCTCACCATAGCCGTCTATGGGCTTCCAAATATCCGTTTGCCAATTCCATAAGAACAGCCTTAGCGAAAGGCTTCTTGAAGGGAAAGATGTAACTCTGTGAGATGAATTAACAGAACACAGAGCAGTTTCTCAGAAAGCTTCTTTCCAGTTTTGAACGGAAGATATTTCCTTTTTCACCATAGCCCTCTATGGGCTTCCAAATATCCCTTTGCCAATTCCACAAGAACAGCCTTAGAGAAAGGCTTCTTGAAGGGAAAGATGTAACTCTTTAATATGAATTAACAGAACAGAGAGCAGTTTCTCAGAAAGCTTCTTTCCAGTTTTGAACGGAAGATATTTCCTTTTTCACCATAGCCCTCTATGGGCTTCCAAATATCCCTTTGCCAATTCCAAAAGAACAGCCTTAAGGAAAGGCTTCTTGAAGGGCAAGATGTAACTCTGTGAGATGAATTAACAGAACACAAAGCAGTTTCTCAGAAAGCTTCTTTCCAGTTTTGAACGGAAGATATTTCCTTTTTCACCATAGCCTTCTATGGGCTTCCAAATATCCCTTTGTCAATTCCACAAGAACAGCCTTAGCGAAAGGCTTCTTGAAGGGAAAGATGAAGCTCTGTGAGTTGAATAAACAGAACACAGAGCAGTTTCTCAGAAAGCTTCTTTCCAGTTTTGAACGGAAGAAATTTCCTTTTTCACCATAGCCCTCTATGGGCTTCCAAATATCCGTTTGCCAATTCCATAAGAACAGCCTTAGCGAAAGGCTTCTTGAAGGGAAAGATGTAACTCTGTGAGATGAATTAAGAGACACAGAGCAGTTTCTCAGAAACCTTCTTTCCAGTTTTGAACGGAAGATATTTCATTTTTCACCATAGCCCTCTATGGGCTTCCAAATATCCCTTTGCCAATTCCACAAGAACAGCCTTAGCGAAAGGCTTCTTGTAGGGCAAGATGTAACTCTGTGAGATGAATTAACAGAACACAAAGCAGTTTCTCAAAAAGATTCCTTCCAGTTTTGAACGGAAGATATTTCCTTTTTCACCATAGCCGTCTATGGGCTTCCAAATATCCCTTTGCCAATTCCACAAGAACAGCCTTAGCGAAAGACTTCATGAAGGGAAAGATGTAACTCTGTGAGATGAATTAACAGAACACAGAGCAGTTTCTCAGAAAGCTTCTTTCCAGTTTTGAATGGAAGATATTTCCTTTTTCACCATAGCCCTCTATGGGCTTCAAATATCCTTTTGCCAATTCCACAAGAACAGCCTTAGCGAAAGGCTTCTTGAAGGGAAAGATGTAACTCTGTGAGATTAATTCAGAGAACACAGAGCACTTTCTCAGAAAGCTTGTTTCCAGTTTTGAACGGAAGATATTTCCTTTTTCACCATAGCCCTCTATGGACTTCCAAATATCCCTTTGCCAATTCCACAAGAACAGCCTTAGCGAAAGGCTTCTTGAAGGGAAAGATGGAACTCTGTGAGACGAATTCACAGAACACAGAGCAGTTTCTCAGAAAGCTTCTTTCCAGTTTTGAACGGAAGAAATTTCCTTTCTCACCATAGCCCTCTATGGGCTTCCAAATATCCGTTTGCCAATTCGATAAGAACAGCCTTAGCGAAAGGCTTCTTGAAGGGAAAGATGTAACTCTGTGAGATGAATTAAGAGACACAGAGCAGTTTCTCAGAAACCTTCTTTCCAGTTTTGAACGGAAGATATTTCCTTTTTCACCATAGCCCTCTATGGGCTTCCAAATATCCCTTTGCCAATTCCACAAGAACAGCCTTAGCGAAAGGCTTCTTGAAGGGCAAGATGTAACTCTGTGAGATGAATTAACAGAACACAAAGCAGTTTCTCAGAAAGATTCCTTCCAGTTTTGAACGGAAGATATTTCCTTTTTCACCATAGCCGTCTATGGGCTTCCAAATATCCCTTTGCCAATTCCACAAGAACAGCCTTAGCGAAAGGCTTCTTGAAGGGAAAGATGTAACTCTGTGAGATGAATTAACAGAACACAGAGCAGTTTCTCAGAAAGCTTCTTTCCAGTTTTGAACGGAAGATATTTCCTTTTTCACCATAGTCCTCTATGGGCTTCCAAATATCCCTTTTCCAATTCCACAAGAACAGCCTTAGCGAAAGGCTTCTTGAAGGGAAAGATGTAACTCTGTGAGATGAATTAACAGAACACAGAGCAGTTTCTCAGAAAGCTTCTTTCCAGTTTTGAACGGAAGATATTTCCTTTTTCACCATAGCCCTCTATGGGCTTCCAAATATCCCTTTGCCAATTCCACAAGAACAGCCTTAGCGAAAGGCTTCTTGAAGGGAAAGATGTAACTCTGTGAGATGAATTAACAAAACACAGAGCAGTTTCTCAGAAAGCTTCTTTCCAGTTTTGAACGGAAGAAATTTCCTTTCTCACCATAGCCGTCTATGGGCTTCCAAATATCCGTTTGCCAATTCCATAAGAACAGCCTTAGCGAAAGGCTTCTTGAAGGGAAAGATGTAACTCTGTGAGATGAATTAACAGAACACAGAGCAGTTTCTCAGAAAGCTTCTTTCCAGTTTTGAACGGAAGATATTTCCTTTTTCACCATAGCCCTCTATGGGCTTCCAAATATCCCTTTGCCAATTCCACAAGAACAGCCTTAGAGAAAGGCTTCTTGAAGGGAAAGATGTAACTCTTTAATATGAATTAACAGAACAGAGAGCAGTTTCTCAGAAAGCTTCTTTCCAGTTTTGAACGGAAGATATTTCCTTTTTCACTATAGCCCTCTATGGGCTTCCAAATATCCCTTTGCCAATTCCAAAAGAACAGCCTTAAGGAAAGGCTTCTTGAAGGGCAAGATGTAACTCTGTGAGATGAATTAACAGAACACAAAGCAGTTTCTCTGAAAGCTTCTTTCCAGTTTTGAACGGAAGATATTTCCTTTTTCACCATAGCCTTCTATGGGCTTCCAAATATCCCTTTGCCAATTCCACAAGAACAGCCTTAGCGAAAGGCTTCTTGAAGGGAAAGATGAAGCTCTGTGAGATGAATAAACAGAACACAGAGCAGTTTCTCAGAAAGCTTCTTTCCTGTTTTGAACGGAAGAAATTTCCTTTTTCACCATAGCCCTCTATGGGCTTCCAAATATCCGTTTGCCAATTCCATAAGAACAGCCTTAGCGAAAGGCTTCTTGAAGGGAAAGATGTAACTCTGTGAGATGAATTAACAGAACACAGAGCAGTTTCTCAGAAAGCTTCTTTCCAGTTTTGAACGGAAGATATTTCCTTTTTCACCATAGCCCTCTATGGGCTTCCAAATATCCCTTTGCCAATTCCAAAAGAACAGCCTTAGCGAAAGGCTTCTTGAAGGGCAAGATGTAACTCTGTGAGATGAATTAACAGAACACAGAGCAGTTTCTCAGAAAGCTTCTTTCCAGTTTTGAATGGAAGATATTTCCTTTTCACCATAGCCCTCTATGGGCTTCCAAATATCCTTTTGCCAATTCCACAAGAACAGCCTTAGCGAAAGGCTTCTTGAAGGGAAAGATTTAACTCTGTGAGATGAATTAACAGAACACAGAGCAGTTTCTCAGAAAGCTTCTTTCCAGTTTTGAACGGAAGATATTTCCTTTTTCACCATAGCCCTCTATGGGCTTCCAAATATCCCTTTGCCAATTCCACAAGAACAGCCTTAGCGAAAGGCTTCTTGAAGGGAAAGATGTAGCTCTGTGAGATGAATTAACAGAACACAGAGCAGTTTCTCAGAAAGCTTCTTTCCAGTTTTGAACGGAAGATATTTCCTTTTTCACCATAGCTCTCTATGGGCTTCCAAATATCCTTTGCCAATTCCACAAGAACAGCCTTAGCGAAAGGCTTCTTGAAGGGAAATATGTAACTCTGTGAGATGAATTAAGAGAACACAGAGCAGTTTCCCAGAAAGCTTCTTTGCAGTTTTGATCAGAAGATATTTCCTTTTTCACCATAGCCCTCTATGTGCTTCCAAATATCCCTGTGCCAATTCCACAAGAACAGCCTTAGCGAAAGGCTTATTGAAGAGAAAGATGTAACTCTGTGAGATGAATTAACAGAACACAGAGCAGTTTCTCAGAAAGCTTCTTTCCAGTTTTGAACGGAAGATATTTCCTTTTTCACCATAGCCCTCTATGGGCTTCTTAATATCCCATTGCCAATTCCACAAGAACATCCTTAGCGAAAGGCTTCTTGAAGGGAAAGATGTAACTCTGTGAGATGAATTCACAGAACACAGAGCAGTTTCTCAGAAAGCTTCTATCCAGTTTTGAACGGAAGATATTTCCTTTTTCACCATAGCCCTCTAAGTGCTTCCAAATATCCCTTTGCCAATTCCACAAGAACAGCCTTAGCGAAAGGCTTCTTGAAGGGAAAGATGTAACTCTGTGAGATGAATTAACAAAACACAGAGCAGTTTCTCAGAAAGCTTCTTTCCAGTTTTGAACGGAAGAAATTTCCTTTCTCACCATAGCCCTCTATGGGCTTCCAAATATCCGTTTGCCAATTCCATAAGAACAGCCTTAGCGAAAGGCTTCTTGAAGGGAAAGATGTAACTTTTGAGATGAATTAACAGAACACAGAGCAGTTTCTCAGAAAGCTTCTTTCCAGTTTTGAACGGAAGATATTTCCTTTTTCACCATAGCCCTCTATGGGCTTCCAAATATCCGTTTGCCAATTCCACAAGAACAGCCTTAGAGAAAGGCTTCTTGAAGGGAAAGATGTAAATCTTGGTATGAATTAACAGAACAGAGGGCATTTTCTCAGAAAGCTTCTTTCCAGTTTTGAACGAAGATATTTCCTTTTTCACCATAGCCCTCTATGGGCTTCCAAATATCCCTTTGCCAATTCCACAAGAACAGCCTTAAGGAAAGGCTTCTTGAAGGGCAAGATGTAACTCTGTGAGATGAATTAACAGAACACAAAGCAGTTTTTCAGAAAGCTTCTTTCCAGTTTTGAACGGAAGATATTTCCTTTTTCACCATAGCCTTCTATGGGCTTCCAAATATCCCTTTGCCAATTCCACAAGAACAGCCTTAGCGAAAGGCTTCTTGAAGGGAAAGATGAAGCTCTGTGAGATGAATAAACAGAACACAGAGCAGTTTCTCAGAAAGCTTCTTTCCAGTTTTGAACGGAAGAAATTTCCTTTCTCACCATAGCCCTCTAAGGGCTTCCAAATATCCGTTTGCCAATTCCATAAGAACAGCCTTAGCGAAAGGCTTCTTGAAGGGAAAGATGTAACTCTGTGAGATGAATTAAGAGACACAGAGCAGTTTCTCAGAAACCTTCTTTCCAGTTTTGAACGGAAGATATTTCCTTTTTCACCATAGCCCTCTATTTGCTTCCAAATATCCCTTTGCCAATTCCACAAGAACAGCCTTAGCGAAAGGCTTCTTGAAGGGCAAGATGTAACTCTGTGAGATGAATTAACAAAACACAAAGCAGTTTCTCAGAAAGATTCCTTCCAGTTTTGAACGGAAGATATTTCCTTTTTCACCATAGCCGTCTATGGGCTTCCAAATATCCCTTTGCCAATTCCACAAGAACAGCCTTAGCGAAAGGCTTCTTGAAGGGAAAGATGTAACTCTGTGAGATGAATTAACAGAAAACAGAGCAGTTTCTCAGAAAGCTTCTTTCCAGTTTTGAACGGAAGATATTTCCTTTTTCACCATAGCCCTCTATGGGCTTCCAAATATCCCTTTGCCAATTCCACAAGAACAGCCTTAGCGAAAGGCTTCTTGAAGGGAAAGATGTAGCTCTGTGAGATGAATTAACAGAACACAGAGCAGTTTCTCAGAAAGCTTCTTTCCAGTTTTGAACGGAAGATATTTCCTTTTTCACCATAGCCCTCTATGGGCTTCTAAATATCCCTTTGCCAATTCCACAAGAACATCCTTAGCGAAAGGCTTCTTGAAGGGAAAGATGTAACTCTGTGAGATGAATTCACAGAACACAGAGCAGTTTCTCAGAAAGCTTCTTTCCGGTTTTGAACGGAAGATATTTCCTTTTTCACCCTAGCCCTCTATGGGCTTCCAAATATCCGTTTGCCAATTCCACAAGAACAGCCTTAGAGAAAGTCTTCTTGAAGGGAAAGATGTAACTCTTTGATATGAATTAACAGAACACAGAGCAGTTTCTCAGAAAGCTTCTTTCCGGTTTTGAACGGAAGATATTTCCTTTTTCACCATAGCCCTCTATGGGTTTCCAAATATCCCTCTGCCAATTCCACAAGAACAGCCTTAGAGAAAGGATTCTTGAAGGGAAAGATGTAACTCTTTAATATGAATTAACAGAACAGAGAGCAATTTCTCAGAAAGCTTCTTTCCAGTTTTGAACGGAAGATATTTCCTTTTTCACCATAGTCCTCTATGGGCTGCCAAATATCCCTTTGCCAATTCCACAAGAACAGCCTTAGCGAAAGACTTCTTGAAGGATAAAATGTAACTCTGAGAGATGAATTAACAGAACACAGAGCAGTTTCTCAGAAAGCTTCTTTCCAGTTTTGAATGGAAGATATTTCCTTTTTCACTATAGCCCTCTATGGGCTTCTAAATATCCGTTTGCCAATTCCAGAAGAACAGCCTTAGAGAAAGGCTTCTTGAAGGGAAAGGTGTAACTCTGTGAGATGAATTCACAGAACACAGAGCACTTTCTCAGAAAGCTTCTTTCCAGTTTTGAACGGAAGATATTTCCTTTTTCACCATAGCCCTCTATGGGCTTCCAAATATCCCTTTGCCAATTCCACAAGAACAGCCTTAGCGAAAGGCTTCTTGAAGGGAAAGATGTAATTCTGTGAGATGAATTAACAAAACACAGGGCAGTTTCTCAGAAAGCTTCTTTCCAGTTTTGAACGGAAGAAATTTCCTTTCTCACCATAGCCCTCTATGGGCTTCCAAATATCCAATTGCCAATTCCATAAGAACAGCCTTAGCGAAAGGCTTCTTGAAGGGAAAGATGTAACTCTGTGAGATGAATTCACAGAACACAGAGCAGTTTCTCAGAAAGCTTCTTTTCAGTTTTGAACGGAAGATATTTCCTTTTTCACCATAGCCCTCTATGGGTTTCCAAATATCCCTTTGCCAATTCCACAAGAACAGCCTTAGAGAAAGGCTTCTTGAAGGGAAAGATGTAACTCTGTGAGATGAATTAACAGAACACAGAGCAGTTTGTCAGAAAGCTTCTTTCCAGTTTTGAACGGAAGATATTTCCTTTTTCACCATAGCCCTCTATGGGCTTCCAAATATCCCTTTGCCAATTCCACAAGAACAGCCTTAGCGAAAGGCTTCTTGAAGGGAAAGATGTAACTCTGTGTGATGAATTAACAGAACACAGAGCAATTTCTCAGAAAGATTCTTTCCGGTTTTGAACGGAAGATATTTCCTTTTTCACCATAGCCCTCTTTGGTCTTCCAAATATCCCTTTGCCAATTCCACAAGAACAGCCTTAGCGAAAGGCTTCTTGAAGGGAAAGATGTAACTCTGTGTGATGAATTAACAGAACACAGAGCAGTTTCTCAGAAAGCTTCTTTCCAGTTTTGAACGGAAGATATTTCCTTTTTCACCATAGCCCTCTTTGGGCTTCCAAATATCCCTTTGCCAATTCCACAAGAACAGCCTTAGCGAAAGGCTGCTTGATGGGAAAGATGTAACTCTGTGAGATGAATTAACCAAACACAGAGCAGTTTCTCAGAAAGTTTCTTTCCAGTTTTGAATGGAAGATATTTCCTTTTTCACCATAGCCCTCTATGGGATTCCAAATCCCTTTGCCAATTCCACAAGAACAGCCTTAGCGAAAGGTTTCTTGAAGGGAAAGATGTAACTGTGTGAGATGAATTAACAGAACACAGAGCAGTTTCTCAGAAAGCTTCTTTCCAGATTTGAACGGAAGGTATTTCCTTTTTCACCATAGCCCTCTATGGGCTTCCAAATATCCCTTTGCCAATTCCACAAGAACAGCCTTAGCGAAAGGCTTCTTGAAGGGAAAGATGTAACTCTGTGAGATGAATTAACAGAACACAGAGCAGTTTCTCAGAAAGCTTCTTTTCAGTTTTGAACGGAAGATATTTCCTTTTTCACCATAGCCCTCTATGGGCTTCCAAATATCCCTTTGCCAATTCCACAAGAACAGCCTTAGCGAAAGGCTTCTTGAAGGGAAAGATGTAACTCTGTGAGATGAATTAACAGAACACAGAGCAGTTTCTCAGAAAGCTTCTTTCCAGTTTTGAACGGAAGATATTTCCTTTTTCACCATAGCCTTCTATGGGCTTCCAAATATCCCTTTGCCAATTCCACAAGAACAGCCTTAGCGAAAGGCTTCTTGAAGGGAAAGATGAAGCTCTGTGAGATGAATAGACAGAACACAGTGCAGTTTCTCAGAAAGCTTCTTTCCAGTTTTGAACGGAAGATATTTCCTTTTTCACCATAGCCCTCTATGGGCTTCCAAATATTCCTTTGCGAATTACACAAGAACAGCCTTAGCGAAAGGCTTCTTGAAGGGCAAGATGTAACACTGTGAGATGAATTAACAGAACACAGAACAGTTTCTCAGAAAGCTTCTTTCCAGTTTTGAACGGAAGATATTTCCTTTTTCACCATAGCCCTTTATGGGCTTCCAAATATCCCTTTGCCAATTCCACAAGAACAGCCTTAGCGAATGGCTTCTTGAAGGGAAAGATGTAATTCTCTGAGATGAATTAACAGAACACAGAGCAGTTTCTCAGAAAGCTTCTTTCCAGTTTTGAACGGAAGATATTTCCTTTTTCACCATAGCCCTCTATGGGCTTCCAAATATCCCTTTGCCAATTCCACAAGAACAGCCTTAGCGAAAGACTTCTTGAAGGGAAAGATGTAACTCTGTGAGATGAATTAACAGAACACAGAGCAGTTTCTCAGAAAGCTTCTTTCCAGTTTTGAATGGAAGATATTTCCTTTTTCACCATAGCCCTCTATGGGCTTCAAATATCCTTTTGCCAATTCCACAAGAACAGCCTTAGCGAAAGGCTTCTTGAAGGGAAAGATGTAACTCTGTGAGATTAATTCAGAGAACACAGAGCACTTTCTCAGAAAGCTTGTTTCCAGTTTTGAACGGAAGATATTTCCTTTTTCACCATAGCCCTCTATGGGCTTCCAAATATCCCTTTGCCAATTCCACAAGAACAGCCTTAGCGAAAGGCTTCTTGAAGGGAAAGATGGAACTCTGGGAGACGAATTCACAGAACACAGAGCAGTTTCTCAGAAAGCTTCTTTCCAGTTTTGAACGGAAGAAATTTCCTTTCTCACCATAGCCCTCTATGGGCTTCCAAATATCCGTTTGCCAATTCGATAAGAACAGCCTTAGCGAAAGGCTTCTTGAAGGGAAAGATGTAACTCTGTGAGATGAATTAAGAGACACAGAGCAGTTTCTCAGAAACCTTCTTTCCAGTTTTGAACGGAAGATATTTCCTTTTTCACCATAGCCCTCTATGGGCTTCCAAATATCCCTTTGCCAATTCCACAAGAACAGCCTTAGCGAAAGGCTTCTTGAAGGGCAAGATGTAACTCTGTGAGATGAATAAACAGAACACAGAGCAGTTTCTCAGAAAGCTTCTTTCCAGTTTTGAACGGAAGAAATTTCCTTTTTCACCATAGCCCTCTATGGGCTTCCAAATATCCGTTTGCCAATTCCATAAGAACAGCCTTAGCGAAAGGCTTCTTGAAGGGAAAGATGTAACTCTGTGAGATGAATTAAGAGACACAGAGCAGTTTCTCAGAAACCTTCTTTCCAGTTTTGAACGGAAGATATTTCATTTTTCACCATAGCCCTCTATGGGCTTCCAAATATCCCTTTGCCAATTCCACAAGAACAGCCTTAGCGAAAGGCTTCTTGTAGGGCAAGATGTAACTCTGTGAGATGAATTAACAGAACACAAAGCAGTTTCTCAGAAAGATTCCTTCCAGTTTTGAACGGAAGATATTTCCTTTTTCACCATAGCCGTCTATGGGCTTCCAAATATCCCTTTGCCAATTCCACAAGAACAGCCTTAGCGAAAGGCTTCTTGAAGGGAAAGATGTAACTCTGTGAGATGAATTAACAGAACACAGAGCAGTTTCTCAGAAAGCTTCTTTCCAGTTTTGAACGGAAGATATTTCCTTTTTCACCATAGCCCTCTATCGGCTTCCAAATATCCCTTTGCCAATTCCACAAGAACAGCCTTAGCGAAAGGCTTCTTGAAGGGAAAGATGTAACTCTGTAATATGAATTAACAGAACAGAGAGCAGTTTCTCAGAAAGCTTCTTTCCAGTTTTGAACGGAAGATATTTCCTTTTTCACCATAGCCCTCTATGGGCTTCCAAATATCCCTTTGCCAATTCCACAAGAACAGCCTTAAGGAAAGGCTTCTTGAAGGGCAAGATGTAACTCTGTGAGATGAATTAACAGAACACAAAGCAGTTTCTCAGAAAGCTTCTTTCCAGTTTTGAACGGAAGATATTTCCTTTTTCACCATAGCCTTCTATGGGCTTCCAAATATCCCTTTGCCAATTCCACAAGAACAGCCTTAGCGAAAGGCTTCTTGAAGGGAAAGATGAAGCTCTGTGAGATGAATAAACAGAACACAGAGCAGTTTCTCAGAAAGCTTCTTTCCAGTTTTGAACGGAAGAAATTTCCTTTTTCACCATAGCCCTCTATGGGCTTCCAAATATCCGTTTGCCAATTCCATAAGAACAGCCTTAGCGAAAGGCTTCTTGAAGGGAAAGATGTAACTCTGTGAGATGAATTAAGAGACACAGAGCAGTTTCTCAGAAACCTTCTTTCCAGTTTTGAACGGAAGATATTTCCTTTTTCACCATAGCCCTCTATGGGCTTCCAAATATCCCTTTGCCAATTCCACAAGAACAGCCTTAAGGAAAGGCTTCTTGAAGGGCAAGATGTAACTCTGTGAGATGAATTAACAGAACACAAAGCAGTTTCTCAGAAAGCTTCTTTCCAGTTTTGAACGGAAGATATTTCCTTTTTCACCATAGCCCTCTATGGGCTTCCAAATATCCTTTTGCCAATTCCACAATAACAGCCTTAGCGAAAGGCTTCTTGAAGGGCAATATGTAACTCTGTGAGATGAATTAACAGAACACAAAGCAGTTTCTCAGAAAAATTCCTTCTAGTTTTGAACGGAAGATATTTCCTTTTTCACCATAGCCGTCTATGGGCTTCCAAATATCCCTTTGCCAATTCCACAAGAACAGCCTTAGCGAAAGGCTTCTTGAAGGGAAAGATGTAACTCTGTGAGATGAATTAACAGAACACAGAGCAGTTTCTCAGAAAGCTTCTTTCCAGTTTTGAACGGAAGATATTTCCTTTTTCACCATAGCCCTCTATGGGCTTCCAAATATCCCTTTGCCAATTTCACAAGAACAGCCTTAGCGAAAGGCTTCTTGAAGGGAAAGATGTAGCTCTGTGAGATGAATTAACAGAACACAGAGCAGTTTCTCAGAAAGCTTCGTTCCAGTTTTGAACGGAAGATATTTCCTTTTTCACCATAGTCCTCTATGGGCTTCCAAATATCCCTTTGCCAATTCCACAAGAACAGCCTTAGCGAAAGGCTTCTTGAAGGGAAAGATGTAACTCTGTGAGATGAATTAACAGAACACAGAGCAGTTTCCCAGAAAGCTTCTTTCCAGTTTTGAACGGAAGATATTTCCTTTTTCACCATAGCCCTCTATGGGCTTCCAAATATCCCTTTGCCAATTCCACAAGAACAGACTTAGCGAAAGGCTTCTTGAAGGGAAAGATGTAACTCTGTGAGATGAATTAACAAAACACAGAGCAGTTTCTCAGAAAGCTTCTTTCCAGTTTTGAACGGAAGAAATTTCCTTTCTCACCATAGCCGTCTATGGGCTTCCAAATATCCGTTTGCCAATTCCATAAGAACAGCCTTAGCGAAAGGCTTCTTGAAGGGAAAGATGTAACTCTGTGAGATGAATTAACAGAACAGAGAGCAGTTTCTCAGAAAGCTTCTTTCCAGTTTTGAACGGAAGATATTTCCTTTTTCACCATAGCCCTCTATGGGCTTCCAAATATCCCTTTGCCAATTCCACAAGAACAGCCTTAGAGAAAGGCTTCTTGAAGGGAAAGATGTAACTCTTTAATATGAATTAACAGAACAGAGAGCAGTTTCTCAGAAAGCTTCTTTCCAGTTTTGAACGGAAGATATTTCCTTTTTCACCATAGCCCTCTATGGGCTTCCGAATATCCCTTTGCCAATTCCACAAGAACAGCCTTAAGGAAAGGCTTCTTGAAGGGCAAGATGTAACTCTGTGAGATGAATTAACAGAACACAAAGCAGTTTCTCAGAAAGCTTCTTTCCAGTTTTGAACGGAAGATATTTCCTTTTTCACCATAGCCTTCTATGGGCTTCCAAATATCCCTTTGCCAATTCCACAAGAACAGCCTTAGCGAAAGGGTTCTTGAAGGGAAAGATGAAGCTCTGTGAGATGAATAAACAGAACACAGAGCAGTTTCTCAGAAAGCTTCTTTCCAGTTTTGAACGGAAGAAATTTCCTTTTTCACCATAGCCCTCTATGGGCTTCCAAATATCCGTTTGCCAATTCCATAAGAACAGCCTTAGCGAAAGGCTTCTTGAAGGGAAAGATGTAACTCTGTGAGATGAATTAAGAGACACAGAGCAGTTTCTCAGAAACCTTCTTTCCAGTTTTGAACGGAAGATATTTCATTTTTCACCATAGCCCTCTATGGGCTTCCAAATATCCCTTTGCCAATTCCACAAGAACAGCCTTAGCGAAAGTCTTCTTGTAGGGCAAGATGTAACTCTGTGAGATGAATTAACAGAACACAAAGCAGTTTCTCAGAAAGATTCCTTCCAGTTTTGAACGGAAGATATTTCCTTTTTCACCATAGCCGTCTATGGGCTTCCAAATATCCCTTTGCCAATTCCACAAGAACAGCCTTAGCGAAAGGCTTCTTGAAGGGAAAGATGTAACTCTGTGAGATGAATTAACAGAACACAGAGCAGTTTCTCAGAAAGCTTCTTTCCCGTTTTGAACGGAAGATATTTCCTTTTTCACCATAGCCCTCTATCGGCTTCCAAATATCCCTTTGCCAATTCCACAAGAACAGCCTTAGCGAAAGGCTTCTTGAAGGGAAAGATGTAACTCTTTAATATGAATTAACAGAACAGAGAGCAGTTTCTCAGAAAGCTTCTTTCCAGTTTTGAACGGAAGATATTTCCTTTTTCACCATAGCCCTCTATGGGCTTCCAAATATCCCTTTGCCAATTCCACAAGAACAGCCTTAAGGAAAGGCTTCTTGAAGGGCAAGATGTAACTCTGTGAGATGAATTAACAGAACACAAAGCAGTTTCTCAGAAAGCTTCTTTCCAGTTTTGAACGGAAGATATTTCCTTTTTCACCATAGCCTTCTATGGGCTTCCAAATATCCCTTTGCCAATTCCACAAGAACAGCCTTAGCGAAAGGCTTCTTGAAGGGAAAGATGTAACTCTGTGTGATGAATTAACAGAACACAGAGCAATTTCTCAGAAAGCTTCTTTCCGGTTTTGAACGGAAGGTATTTCCTTTTTCACCATAGCCCTCTTTGGTCTTCCAAATATCCCTTTGCCAATTCCACAAGAACAGCCTTAGCGAAAGGCTTCTTGAAGGGAAAGATGTAACTCTGTGTGATGAATTAACAGAACACAGAGCAGTTTCTCAGAAAGCTTCTTTCCAGTTTTGAACGGAAGATATTTCCTTTTTCACCATAGCCCTCTTTGGGCTTCCAAATATCCCTTTGCCAATTCCACAAGAACAGCCTTAGCGAAAGGCTGCTTGATGGGAAAGATGTAACTCTGTGAGATGAATTAACCAAACACAGAGCAGTTTCTCAGAAAGTTTCTTTCCAGTTTTGAATGGAAGATATTTCCTTTTTCACCATAGCCCTCTATGGGCTTCCAAATCCCTTTGCCAATTCCACAAGAACAGCCTTAGCGAAAGGTTTCTTGAAGGGAAAGATGTAACTGTGTGAGATTAATTAACAGAACACAGAGCAGTTTCTCAGAAAGCTTCTTTCCAGATTTGAACGGAAGGTATTTCCTTTTTCACCATAGCCCTCTATGGGCTTCCAAATATCCCTTTGCCAATTCCACAAGAACAGCCTTAGCGAAAGGCTTCTTGAAGGGAAAGATGTAACTCTGTGAGATGAATTAACAGAACACAGAGCAGTTTCTCAGAAAGCTTCTTTTCAGTTTTGAACGGAAGATATTTCCTTTTTCACCATAGCCCTCTATGGGCTTCCAAATATCCCTTTGCCAATTCCACAAGAACAGCCTTAGCGAAAGGCTTCTTGAAGGGAAAGATGTAACTCTGTGAGATGAATTAACAGAACACAGAGCAGTTACTCAGAATGCTTCTTTCCAGTTTTGAATGGAAGATATTTCCTTTTTCACCATAGCCCTCTATGGGCTTCCAAATATCCCTTTGCCAATTCCACAAGAACAGCCTTAGCGAAAGGCTTCTTGAAGGGAAAGATGTAACTCTGTGAGATGAATTAACAGAACACAGAGCAGTTTCTCAGAAAGCTTCTTTCCAGTTTTGAACGGAAGATATTTCCTTTTTCACCATAGCCTTCTATGGGCTTCCAAATATCCCTTTGCCAATTCCACAAGAACAGCCTTAGCGAAAGACTTCTTTAAGGGAAAGATGTAACTCTGTGAGATGAATTAACAGAACACAGAGCAGTTTCTCAGAAAGCTTCTTTCCAGTTTTGAATGGAAGATATTTCCTTTTTCACCATAGCCCTCTATGGGCTTCAAATATCCTTTTGCCAATTCCACAAGAACAGCCTTAGCGAAAGGCTTCTTGAAGGGAAAGATGTAACTCTGTGAGATTAATTCAGAGAACACAGAGCACTTTCTCAGAAAGCTTGTTTCCAGTTTTGAACGGAAGATATTTCCTTTTTCACCATAGCCCTCTATGGGCTTCCAAATATCCCTTTGCCAATTCCACAAGAACAGCCTTAGCCAAAGGCTTCTTGAAGGGAAAGATGGAACTCTGGGAGACGAATTCACAGAACACAGAGCAGTTTCTCAGAAAGCTTCTTTCCAGTTTTGAACGGAAGAAATTTCCTTTCTCACCATAGCCCTCTATGGGCTTCCAAATATCCGTTTGCCAATTCGATAAGAACAGCCTTAGCGAAAGGCTTCTTGAAGGGAAAGATGTAACTCTGTGAGATGAATTAAGAGACACAGAGCAGTTTCTCAGAAACCTTCTTTCCAGTTTTGAACGGAAGATATTTCCTTTTTCACCATAGCCCTCTATGGGCTTCCAAATATCCCTTTGCCAATTCCACAAGAACAGCCTTAGCGAAAGGCTTCTTGAAGGGCGAGATGTAACTCTGTGAGATGAATTAACAGAACACAAAGCAGTTTCTCAGAAAGATTCCTTCCAGTTTTGAACGGAAGATATTTCCTTTTTCACCATAGCCGTCTATGGGCTTCCAAATATCCCTTTGCCAATTCCACAAGAACAGCCTTAGCGAAAGGCTTCTTGAAGGGAAAGATGTAACTCTGTGAGATGAATTAACAGAACACAGAGCAGTTTCTCAGAAAGCTTCTTTCCAGTTTTGAACGGAAGATATTTCCTTTTTCACCATAGCCCTCTATGGGCTTCCAAATATCCCTTTGCCAATTTCACAAGAACAGCCTTAGCGAAAGGCTTCTTGAAGGGAAAGATGTAGCTCTGTGAGATGAATTAACAGAACACAGAGCAGTTTCTCAGAAAGCTTCGTTCCAGTTTTGAACGGAAGATATTTCCTTTTTCACCATAGTCCTCTATGGGCTTCCAAATATCCCTTTGCCAATTCCACAAGAACAGCCTTAGCGAAAGGCTTCTTGAAGGGAAAGATGTAACTCTGTGAGATGAATTAACAGAACACAGAGCAGTTTCTCAGAAAGCTTCTTTCCAGTTTTGAACGGAAGATATTTCCTTTTTCACCATAGCCCTCTATGGGCTTCCAAATATCCCTTTGCCAATTCCACAAGAACAGACTTAGCGAAAGGCTTCTTGAAGGGAAAGATGTAACTCTGTGAGATGAATTAACAAAACACAGAGCAGTTTCTCAGAAAGCTTCTTTCCAGTTGTGAACGGAAGAAATTTCCTTTCTCACCATAGCCGTCTATGGGCTTCCAAATATCCGTTTGCCAATTCCATAAGAACAGCCTTAGCGAAAGGCTTCTTGAAGGGAAAGATGTAACTCTGTGAGATGAATTAACAGAACACAGAGCAGTTTCTCAGAAAGCTTCTTTCCAGTTTTGAACGGAAGATATTTCCTTTTTCACCATAGCCCTCTATGGGCTTCCAAATATCCCTTTGCCAATTCCACAAGAACAGCCTTAGAGAAAGGCTTCTTGAAGGGAAAGATGTAACTCTTTAATATGAATTAACAGAACAGAGAGCAGTTTCTCAGAAAGCTTCTTTCCAGTTTTGAACGGAAGATATTTCCTTTTTCACCATAGCCCTCTATGGGCTTCCGAATATCCCTTTGCCAATTCCACAAGAACAGCCTTAAGGAAAGGCTTCTTGAAGGGCAAGATGTAACTCTGTGATATGAATTAACAGAACACAAAGCAGTTTCTCAGAAAGCTTCTTTCCAGTTTTGAACGGAAGATATTTCCTTTTTCACCATAGCCTTCTATGGGCTTCCAAATATCCCTTTGCCAATTCCACAAGAACAGCCTTAGCGAAAGGCTTCTTGAAGGGAAAGATGAAGCTCTGTGAGATGAATAAACAGAACACAGAGCAGTTTCTCAGAAAGCTTCTTTCCAGTTTTGAACGGAAGAAATTTCCTTTTTCACCATAGCCCTCTATGGGCTTCCAAATATCCGTTTGCCAATTCCATAAGAACAGCCTTAGCGAAAGGCTTCTTGAAGGGAAAGATGTAACTCTGTGAGATGAATTAAGAGACACAGAGCAGTTTCTCAGAAACCTTCTTTCCAGTTTTGAACGGAAGATATTTCATTTTTCACCATAGCCCTCTATGGGCTTCCAAATATCCCTTTGCCAATTCCACAAGAACAGCCTTAGCGAAAGGCTTCTTGTAGGGCAAGATGTAACTCTGTGAGATGAATTAACAGAACACAAAGCAGTTTCTCAGAAAGATTCCTTCCAGTTTTGAACGGAAGATATTTCCTTTTTCACCATAGCCGTCTATGGGCTTCCAAATATCCCT
Source organism: Chlorocebus sabaeus (assembly GCF_047675955.1). Lineage (NCBI taxonomy): Eukaryota > Metazoa > Chordata > Mammalia > Primates > Cercopithecidae > Chlorocebus > Chlorocebus sabaeus. The sequence goes on along the minus strand of NW_027327482.1, from coordinate 1,827,342 downwards.
TTGCCAATTCCACAAGAACAGCCTTAGCGAAAGGCTTCTTGAAGGGAAAGATGTAACTCTGTGAGATGAATTAACAGAACACAGAGCAGTTTCTCAGAAAGCTTCTTTCCAGTTTTGAACCGAAGATATTTCCTTTTTCACCATAGCCCTCTATGGGCTTCCAAATATCCATTTGCCAATTCCACAAGAACAGCCTTAGCGAAAGGCTTCTTGAAGGGAAAGATGTAACTCTTTAATATGAATTAACAGAACAGAGAGCAGTTTCTCAGAAAGCTTCTTTCCAGTTTTGAACGGAAGATATTTCCTTTTTCACCATAGCCCTCTATGGGCTTCCAAATATCCCTTTGCCAATTCCACAAGAACAGCCTTAAGGAAAGGCTTCTTGAAGGGCAAGATGTAACTCTGTGAGATGAATTAACAGAACACAAAGCAGTTTCTCAGAAAGCTTCTTTCCAGTTTTGAACGGAAGATATTTCCTTTTTCACCATAGCCTTCTATGGGCTTCCAAATATCCCTTTGCCAATTCCACAAGAACAGCCTTAGCGAAAGGCTTCTTGAAGGGAAAGATGTAACTCTGTGTGATGAATTAACAGAACACAGAGCAATTTCTCAGAAAGCTTCTTTCCGGTTTTGAACGGAAGATATTTCCTTTTTCACCATAGCCCTCTTTGGTCTTCCAAATATCCCTTTGCCAATTCCACAAGAACAGCCTTAGCGAAAGGCTTCTTGAAGGGAAAGATGTAACTCTGTGTGATGAATTAACAGAACACAGAGCAGTTTCTCAGAAAGCTTCTTTCCAGTTTTGAACGGAAGATATTTCCTTTTTCACCATAGACCTCTTTGGGCTTCCAAATATCCCTTTGCCAATTCCACAAGAACAGCCTTAGCGAAAGGCTGCTTGATGGGAAAGATGTAACTCTGTGAGATGAATTAACCAAACACAGAGCAGTTTCTCAGAAAGTTTCTTTCCAGTTTTGAATGGAAGATATTTCCTTTTTCACCATAGCCCTCTATGGGCTTCCAAATCCCTTTGCCAATTCCACAAGAACAGCCTTAGCGAAAGGTTTCTTGAAGGGAAAGATGTAACTGTGTGAGATGAATTAACAGAACACAGAGCAGTTTCTCAGAAAGCTTCTTTCCAGATTTGAACGGAAGGTATTTCCTTTTTCACCATAGCCCTCTATGGGCTTCCAAATATCCCTTTGCCAATTCCACAAGAACAGCCTTAGCGAAAGGCTTCTTGAAGGGAAAGATGTAACTCTGTGAGATGAATTAACAGAACACAGAGCAGTTTCTCAGAAAGCTTCTTTTCAGTTTTGAACGGAAGATATTTCCTTTTTCACCATAGCCCTCTATGGGCTTCCAAATATCCCTTTGCCAATTCCACAAGAACAGCCTTAGCGAAAGGCTTCTTGAAGGGAAAGATGTAACTCTGTGAGATGAATTAACAGAACACAGAGTAGTTACTCAGAATGCTTCTTTCCAGTTTTGAATGGAAGATATTTCCTTTTTCACCATAGCCCTCTATGGGCTTCCAAATATCCCTTTGCCAATTCCACAAGAACAGCCTTAGCGAAAGGCTTCTTGAAGGGAAAGATGTAACTCTGTGAGATGAATTAACAGAACACAGAGCAGTTTCTCAGAAAGCTTCTTTCCAGTTTTGAACGGAAGATATTTCCTTTTTCACCATAGCCTTCTATGGGCTTCCAAATATCCCTTTGCCAATTCCACAAGAACAGCCTTAGCGAAAGGCTTCTTGAAGGGAAAGATGAAGCTCTGTGAGATGAATAGACAGAACACAGTGCAGTTTCTCAGAAAGCTTCTTTCCAGTTTTGAACGGAAGATATTTCCTTTTTCACCATAGCCCTCTATGGGCTTCCAAATATCCCTTTGCGAATTACACAAGAACAGCCTTAGCGAAAGGCTTCTTGAAGGGCAAGATGTAACACTGTGAGATGAATTAACAGAACACAGAACAGTTTCTCAGAAAGCTTCTTTCCAGTTTTGAACGGAAGATATTTCCTTTTTCACCATAGCCCTTTATGGGCTTCCAAATATCCCTTTGCCAATTCCACAAGAACAGCCTTAGCGAATGGCTTCTTGAAGGGAAAGATGTAATTCTCTGAGATGAATTAACAGAACACAGAGCAGTTTCTCAGAAAGCTTCTTTCCAGTTTTGAACGAAGATATTTCCTTTTTCACCATAGCCCTCTATGGGCTTCCAAATATCCCTTTGCCAATTCCACAAGAACAGCCTTAGCGAAAGACTTCTTGAAGGGAAAGATGTAACTCTGTGAGATGAATTAACAGAACACAGAGCAGTTTCTCAGAAAGCTTCTTTCCAGTTTTGAATGGAAGATATTTCCTTTTTCACCATAGCCCTCTATGGGCTTCAAATATCCTTTTGCCAATTCCACAAGAACAGCCTTAGCGAAAGGCTTCTTGAAGGGAAAGATGTAACTCTGTGAGATTAATTCAGAGAACACAGAGCACTTTCTCAGAAAGCTTGTTTCCAGTTTTGAACGGAAGATATTTCCTTTTTCACCATAGCCCTCTATGGGCTTCCAAATATCCCTTTGCCAATTCCACAAGAACAGCCTTAGCGAAAGGCTTCTTGAAGGGAAAGATGGAACTCTGGGAGACGAATTCACAGAACACAGAGCAGTTTCTCAGAAAGCTTCTTTCCAGTTTTGAACGGAAGAAATTTCCTTTCTCACCATAGCCCTCTATGGGCTTCCAAATATCCGTTTGCCAATTCGATAAGAACAGCCTTAGCGAAAGGCTTCTTGAAGGGAAAAATGTAACTCTGTGAGATGAATTAAGAGACACAGAGCAGTTTCTCAGAAACCTTCTTTCCAGTTTTGAACGGAAGATATTTCCTTTTTCACCATAGCCCTCTATGGGCTTCCAAATATCCCTTTGCCAATTCCACAAGAACAGCCATAGCGAAAGGCTTCTTGAAGGGCAAGATGTAACTCTGTGAGATGAATTAACAGAACACAAAGCAGTTTCTCAGAAAGATTCCTTCCAGTTTTGAACGGAAGATATTTCCTTTTTCACCATAGCCGTCTATGGGCTTCCAAATATCCCTTTGCCAATTCCACAAGAACAGCCTTAGCGAAAGGCTTCTTGAAGGGAAAGATGTAACTCTGTGAGATGAATTAACAGAACACAGAGCAGTTTCTCAGAAAGCTTCTTTCCAGTTTTGAACGGAAGATATTTCCTTTTTCACCATAGCCCTCTATGGGCTTCCAAATATCCCTTTGCCAATTTCACAAGAACAGCCTTAGCGAAAGGCTTCTTGAAGGGAAAGATGTAGCTCTGTGAGATGAATTAACAGAACACAGAGCAGTTTCTCAGAAAGCTTCGTTCCAGTTTTGAACGGAAGATATTTCCTTTTTCACCATAGTCCTCTATGGGCTTCCAAATATCCCTTTGCCAATTCCACAAGAACAGCCTTAGCGAAAGGCTTCTTGAAGGGAAAGATGTAACTCTGTGAGATGAATTAACAGAACACAGAGCAGTTTCTCAGAAAGCTTCTTTCCAGTTTTGAACGGAAGATATTTCCTTTTTCACCATAGCCCTCTATGGGCTTCCAAATATCCCTTTGCCAATTCCACAAGAACAGACTTAGCGAAAGGCTTCTTGAAGGGAAAGATGTAACTCTGTGAGATGAATTAACAGAACACAAAGCAGTTTCTCAGAAAGATTCCTTCCAGTTTTGAACGGAAGATATTTCCTTTTTCACCATAGCCGTCTATGGGCTTCCAAATATCCCTTTGCCAATTCCACAAGAACAGCCTTAGCGAAAGGCTGCTTGATGGGAAAGATGTAACTCTGTGAGATGAATTAACCAAACACAGAGCAGTTTCTCAGAAAGTTTCTTTCCAGTTTTGAATGGAAGATATTTCCTTTTTCACCATAGCCCTCTATGGGCTTCCAAATCCCTTTGCCAATTCCACAAGAACAGCCTTAGCGAAAGGTTTCTTGAAGGGAAAGATGTAACTGTGTGAGATGAATTAACAGAACACAGAGCAGTTTCTCAGAAAGCTTCTTTCCAGATTTGAACGGAAGGTATTTCCTTTTTCACCATAGCCCTCTATGGGCTTCCAAATATCCCTTTGCCAATTCCACAAGAACAGCCTTAGCGAAAGGCTTCTTGAAGGGAAAGATGTAACTCTGTGAGATGAATTAGCAGAACACAGAGCAGTTTCTCAGAAAGCTTCTTTTCAGTTTTGAACGGAAGATATTTCCTTTTTCACCATAGCCCTCTATGGGCTTCCAAATATCCCTTTGCCAATTCCACAAGAACAGCCTTAGCGAAAGGCTTCTTGAAGGGAAAGATGTAACTCTGTGAGATGAATTAACAGAACACAGAGTAGTTACTCAGAATGCTTCTTTCCAGTTTTGAATGGAAGATATTTCCTTTTTCACCATAGCCCTCTATGGGCTTCCAAATATCCCTTTGCCAATTCCACAAGAACAGCCTTAGCGAAAGGCTTCTTGAAGGGAAAGATGTAACTCTGTGAGATGAATTAACAGAACACAGAGCAGTTTCTCAGAAAGCTTCTTTCCAGTTTTGAACGGAAGATATTTCCTTTTTCACCATAGCCTTCTATGGGCTTCCAAATATCCCTTTGCCAATTCCACAAGAACAGCCTTAGCGAAAGGCTTCTTGAAGGGAAAGATGAAGCTCTGTGAGATGAATAGACAGAACACAGTGCAGTTTCTCAGTAAGCTTCTTTCCAGTTTTGAACGGAAGATATTTCCTTTTTCACCATAGCCCTCTATGGGCTTCCAAATATCCCTTTGCGAATTACACAAGAACAGCCTTAGCGAAAGGCTTCTTGAAGGGCAAGATGTAACACTGTGAGATGAATTAACAGAACACAGAACAGTTTCTCAGAAAGCTTCTTTCCAGTTTTGAACGGAAGATATTTCCTTTTTAACCATAGCCCTTTATGGGCTTCCAAATATCCCTTTGCCAATTCCACAAGAACAGCCTTAGCGAATGGCTTCTTGAAGGGAAAGATGTAATTCTCTGAGATGAATTAACAGAACACAGAGCAGTTTCTCAGAAAGCTTCTTTCCAGTTTTGAACGGAAGATATTTCCTTTTTCACCATAGCCCTCTATGGGCTTCCAAATATCCCTTTGCCAATTCCACAAGAACAGCCTTAGCGAAAGACTTCTTGAAGGGAAAGATGTAACTCTGTGAGATGAATTAACAGAACACAGAGCAGTTTCTCAGAAAGCTTCTTTCCAGTTTTGAATGGAAGATATTTCCTTTTTTACCATAGCCCTCTATGGGCTTCAAATATCCTTTTGCCAATTCCACAAGAACAGCCTTAGCGAAAGGCTTCTTGAAGGGAAAGATGTAACTCTGTGAGATTAATTCAGAGAACACAGAGCACTTTCTCAGAAAGCTTGTTTCCAGTTTTGAACGGAAGATATTTCCTTTTTCACCATAGCCCTCTATGGGCTTCCAAATATCCCTTTGCCAATTCCACAAGAACAGCCTTAGCGAAAGGCTTCTTGAAGGAAAAGATGGAACTCTGGGAGACGAATTCACAGAACACAGAGCAGTTTCTCAGAAAGCTTCTTTCCAGTTTTGAACGGAAGAAATTTCCTTTCTCACCATAGCCCTCTATGGGCTTCCAAATATCCGTTTGCCAATTCGATAAGAACAGCCTTAGCGAAAGGCTTCTTGAAGGGAAAAATGTAACTCTGTGAGATGAATTAAGAGACACAGAGCAGTTTCTCAGAAACCTTCTTTCCAGTTTTGAACGGAAGATATTTCCTTTTTCACCATAGCCCTCTATGGGCTTCCATATATCCCTTTGCCAATTCCACAAGAACAGCCATAGCGAAAGGCTTCTTGAAGGGCAAGATGTAACTCTGTGAGATGAATTAACAGAACACAAAGCAGTTTCTCAGAAAGATTCCTTCCAGTTTTGAACGGAAGATATTTCCTTTTTCACCATAGCCGTCTATGGGCTTCCAAATATCCCTTTGCCAATTCCACAAGAACAGCCTTAGCGAAAGGCTTCTTGAAGGGAAAGATGTAACTCTGTGAGATGAATTAACAGAACACAGAGCAGTTTCTCAGAAAGCTTCTTTCCAGTTTTGAACGGAAGATATTTCCTTTTTCACCATAGCCCTCTATGGGCTTCCAAATATCCCTTTGCCAATTTCACAAGAACAGCCTTAGCGAAAGGCTTCTTGAAGGGAAAGATGTAGCTCTGTGAGATGAATTAACAGAACACAGAGCAGTTTCTCAGAAAGCTTCGTTCCAGTTTTGAACGGAAGATATTTCCTTTTTCACCATAGTCCTCTATGGGCTTCCAAATATCCCTTTGCCAATTCCACAAGAACAGCCTTAGCGAAAGGCTTCTTGAAGGGAAAGATGTAACTCTGTGAGATGAATTAACAGAACACAGAGCAGTTTCTCAGAAAGCTTCTTTCCAGTTTTGAACGGAAGATATTTCCTTTTTCACCATAGCCCTCTATGGGCTTCCAAATATCCCTTTGCCAATTCCACAAGAACAGACTTAGCGAAAGGCTTCTTGAAGGGAAAGATGTAACTCTGTGAGATGAATTAACAAAACACAGAGCAGTTTCTCAGAAAGCTTCTTTCCAGTTTTGAACGGAAGAAATTTCCTTTCTCACCATAGCCGTCTATGGGCTTCCAAATATCCGTTTGCCAATTCCATAAGAACAGCCTTAGCGAAAGGCTTCTTGAAGGGAAAGATGTAACTCTGTGAGATGAATTAACAGAACACAGAGCAGTTTCTCAGAAAGCTTCTTTCCAGTTTTGAACGGAAGATATTTCCTTTTTTACCATAGCCCTCTATGGGCTTCCGAATATCCCTTTGCCAATTCCACAAGAACAGCCTTAAGGAAAGGCTTCTTGAAGGGCAAGATGTAACTCTGTGAGATGAATTAACAGAACACAAAGCAGTTTCTCAGAAAGCTTCTTTCCAGTTTTGAACGGAAGATATTTCCTTTTTCACCATAGCCTTCTATGGGCTTCCAAATATCCCTTTGCCAATTCCACAAGAACAGCCTTAGCGAAAGGCTTCTTGAAGGGAAAGATGAAGCTCTGTGAGATGAATAAACAGAACACAGAGCAGTTTCTCAGAAAGCTTCTTTCCAGTTTTGAACGGAAGAAATTTCCTTTTTCACCATAGCCCTCTATGGGCTTCCAAATATCCGTTTGCCAATTCCATAAGAACAGCCTTAGCGAAAGGCTTCTTGAAGGGAAAGATGTAACTCTGTGAGATGAATTAAGAGACACAGAGCAGTTTCTCAGAAACCTTCTTTCCAGTTTTGAACGGAAGATATTTCATTTTTCACCATAGCCCTCTATGGGCTTCCAAATATCCCTTTGCCAATTCCACAAGAACAGCCTTAGCGAAAGGCTTCTTGTAGGGCAAGATGTAACTCTGTGAGATGAATTAACAGAACACAAAGCAGTTTCTCAGAAAGATTCCTTCCAGTTTTGAACGGAAGATATTTCCTTTTTCACCATAGCCGTCTATGGGCTTCCAAATATCCCTTTGCCAATTCCACAAGAACAGCCTTAGCGAAAGGCTTCTTGAAGGGAAAGATGTAACTCTGTGAGATGAATTAACAGAACACAGAGCAGTTTCTCAGAAAGCTTCTTTCCAGTTTTGAACGGAAGATATTTCCTTTTTCACCATAGCCCTCTATGGGCTTCCAAATATCCCTTTGCCAATTCCACAAGAACAGCCTTAGCGAAAGGCTTCTTGAAGGGAAAGATGTAACTCTTTAATATGAATTAACAGAACAGAGAGCAGTTTCTCAGAAAGCTTCTTTCCAGTTTTGAAGGGAAGATAGTTCCTTTTTCACCATAGCCCTCTATGGGCTTCCAAATATCCCTTTGCCAATTCCACAAGAACAGCCTTAGCGAAAGGCTTCTTGAAGGGAAAGATGTAACTCTGTGAGATGAATTAACAGAACACAGAGCAGTTTCTCAGAAAGCTTCTTTCCAGTTTTGAAGGGAAGATAGTTCCTTTTTCACCATAGCCCTCTATGGGCTTCCAAATATCCCTTTGCCAATTCCACAAGAACAGCCTTAGCGAAAGGCTTCTTGAGGGAAAGATGTAACACTATGAGATGAATTAACAAAACACAGAGCAGTTTCTCAGAAAGCTTCTTTCCAGTTTTGAACGGAAGAAATTTCCTTTCTCACCATAGCCCACTATGGGCTTCCAAATATCCGTTTGCCAATTCCATAAGAACAGCCTTAGCGAAAGACTTCTTGAAGGGAAAGATGTAATTCTGTGAGATGAATTAACAGAACACAGAACAGTTTCTCAGAAAGCTTCTTTCCAGTTTTGAACGGAAGATATTTGCTTTTTCACCATAGCCCTCTATGGGCTTCCAAATATCCCTTTGCCAATTCCACAAGAACAGCCTTAGCGAAAGTCTTCTTGAAGGGAAAGATGTAACTCTTTAATATGAATTAACAGAACAGAGAGCAGTTTCTCAGAAAGCTTCTTTCCAGTTTTGAACGGAAGATATTTCCTTTTTCACCATAGCCCTCTATGGGCTTCCAAATATCCCTTTGCCAATTCCACAAGAACAGCCTTAGCGAAAGGCTTCTTGAAGGGAAAGATGTAGCTCTGTGAGATGAATTAACAGAACACAGAGCAGTTTCTCAGAAAGCTTCTTTCCAGTTTTGAACGGAAGATATTTCCTTTTTCACCATAGCTCTCTACGGGCTTCCAAATATCCTTTGCCAATTCCACAAGAACAGCCTTAGCGAAAGGCTTCTTGAAGGGAAATATGTAACTCTGTGAGATGAATTAACAGAACACAGAGCAGTTTCTCAGAAAGCTTCTTTCCAGTTTTGAACGGAAGATATTTCCTTTTTCACCATAGCCCTCTATGGGCTTCTTAATATCCGTTTGCCAATTCCATAAGAACAGCCTTAGCGAAAGGCTTCTTGAAGGGAAAGATGTAACTTTTGAGATGAATTAACAGAACACAGAGCAGTTTCTCAGAAAGCTTCTTTCCAGTTTTGAACGGAAGATATTTCCTTTTTCACCATAGCCCTCTATGGGCTTCCAAATATCCGTTTGCCAATTCCACAAGAACAGCCTTAGAGAAAGGCTTCTTGAAGGGAAAGATGTAAATCTTGGTATGAATTAACAGAACAGAGGGCATTTTCTCAGAAAGCTTCTTTCCAGTTTTGAACGGAAGTTATTTCCTTTTTCACCGTAGTCCTCTATGGGCTGCCAAATATCCCTTTTCCAATTCCACAAGAACAGCCTTAGCGAAAGACTTCTTGAAGGGAAAGATGTAACTCTGTGAGATGAATTAACAGAACACAGAGCAGTTTCTCAGAAAGCTTCTTTCCAGTTTTGAACGGAAGATATTTCCTTTTTCACCATAGCCCTCTATTTGCTTCCAAATATCCCTTTGGCAATTCCACAAGAACAGCCTTAGAGAAAGGCTTCTTGAAGGGAAAGATGTAACTCTTTAATATGAATTAACAGAACAGAGAGCAGTTTCTCAGAAAGCTTCTTTCCAGTTTTGAACGGAAGATATTTCCTTTTTCACCATAGCCCTCTATGGGCTTCCAAATATCCCTTTGCCAATTCCACAAGAACAGCCTTAGCGAAAGGCTTCTTGAAGGGAAAGTTGTAGCTCTGTGAGATGAATTAACAGAACACAGAGCAGTTTCTCAGAAAGCTTCTTTCCAGTTTTGAACGGAAGATATTTCCTTTTTCACCATAGAACTCTATGGGCTTCCAAATATCCCTTTGCCAATTCCACAAGAACAGCCTTAGCGAAAGGCTTCTTGCAGGGAAATATGTAACTCTCTGAGATGAATTAAGAGAACACAGAGCAGTTTCTCAGAAAGCTTCTTTGCAGTTTTGATCGGAAGATATTTCCTTTTTCACCATAGCCCTCTATGGGCTTCCAAATATCCCTGTGCCAATTCCAAAAGAACAGCCTTAGCGAAAGGCTTATTGAAGAGAAAGATGTAACTCTGTGAGATGAATTAACAGAACACAGAGCACTTTCTCAGAAAGCTTCTTTCCAGTTTTGAACGGAAGATATTTCCTTTTTCACCATAGCCCTCTATGGGCTTCTAAATATCCCTTTGCCAATTCCACAAGAACAGCCTTAGCGAAAGGCTTCTTGAAGGGAAAGATGTAACTCTGTGAGATGAATTCACAGAACACAGAGCAGTTTCTCAGAAAGCTTCTTTCCGGTTTTGAACGGAAGATATTTCCTTTTTCACCCTAGCCCTCTATGGGCTTCCAAATATCCGTTTGCCAATTCCACAAGAACAGCCTTAGAGAAAGGCTTCTTGAAGGGAAAGATGTAACTCTTTGATATGAATTAACAGAACACAGAGCAGTTTCTCAGAAAGCTTCTTTCCGGTTTTGAACGGAAGATATTTCCTTTTTCACCATAGCCCTCTTTGGGCTTCCAAATATCCGTTTGCCAATTCCACAAGAACAGCCTTAGCGAAAGGCTTCTTGAAGGGAAAGATGTAACTCTGTGAGATGAATTAACAGAACACAGAGCAGTTACTCAGAATGCTTCTTTCCAGTTTTGAACGGAAGATATTTCCTTTTTCACCATAGCCCTCTATGGGCTTCCAAATATCCCTTTGCCAATTCCACAAGAACAGCCTTAGCGAAAGGCTTCTTGAAGGGAAAGATGTAACTCTGTGAGATGAATTAACAGAACACAGAGCAGTTTCTCACAAAGCTTCTTTCCAGTTTTGAACGGAAGATATTTCCTTTTTCACCATAGCCCTCTATGGGCTTCCAAATATCCCTTTGCCAATTCCACAAGAACAGCCTTAGGGAAAGACTTCTTGAAGGGAAAGATGTAACTCTGTGAGATGAATTAACAGAACACAGAGCAGTTTCTCAGAAAGCTTCTTTCCAGTTTTGAACGGAAGATATTTCCTTTTTCACCATAGCCCTCTATGGGCTTCCAAATATCCTTTTGCCAATTCCACAAGAACAGCCTTAGCGAAAGGCTTCTTGAAGGGAAAGATGTAGCTCTGTGAGATGAATTAACAGAACACAGAGCACTTTCTCAGAAAGCTTCTTTCCAGTTTTGAACGGAAGATATTTCCTTTTTCACCATAGCCCTCTATGGGCTTCCAAATATCCCTTTGCCAATTCCACAAGAACAGCCTTAGCGAAAGGCTTCTTGAAGGGAAAGATGTAACTCTGTGAGATGAATTAAGAGAACACAGAGCAGTTTCCCAGAAAGCTTCTTTGCAGTTTTGATCGGAAGATATTTCCTTTTTCACCGTAGCCCTCTATGGGCTTCCAAATATCCCTGTGCCAATTCCACAAGAACAGCCTTAGCGAAAGGCTTATTGAAGAGAAAGATGTAACTGTGTGAGATGAATTAACAGAACACAGAGCAGTTTCTCAGAAAGCTTCTTTCCAGTTTTGAACGGAAGATATTTCCTTTTTCACCATAGCCCTCTATGGGCTTCTTAATATCCCTTTGCCAATTCCACAAGAACAGCCTTAGCGAAAGGCTTCTTGAAGGGAAAGATGTAACTCTGTGAGATGAATTAACAAAACACAGAGCAGTTTCTCAGAAAGCTTCTTTCCAGTTTTGAACGGAAGAAATTTTCTTTCTCACCATAGTCCTCTATGGGCTTCCAAATATCCGTTTGCCAATTCCATAAGAACAGCCTTAGCGAAAGGCTTCTTGAAGGGAAAGATGTAACTCTGTGAGATGAATTAACAGAACACAGAACAGTTTCTCAGAAAGCTTCTTTCCAGTTTTGAACGGAAGATATTTCCTTTTTCACCATAGCCCTCTATGGGTTTCCAAATATCCCTTTGCCAATTCCACAAGAACAGCCTTAGAGAAAGGATTCTTGAAGGGAAAGATGTAACTCTTTAATATGAATTAACAGAACAGAGAGCAGTTTCTCAGAAAGCTTCTTTCCAGTTTTGAACGGAAGATATTTCCTTTTTCACCATAGTCCTCTATGGGCTGCCAAATATCCCTTTTCCAATTCCACAAGAACAGCCTTAGCGAAAGACTTCTTGAAGGGAAAAATGTAACTCTGAGAGATGAATTAACAGAACACAGAGCAGTTTCTCAGAAAGCTTCTTTCCAGTTTTGAATGGAAGATATTTCCTTTTTCACTATAGCCCTCTATGGGCTTCTAAATATCCGTTTGCCAATTCCAGAAGAACAGCCTTGGCGAAAGGCTTCTTGAAGGGAAAGATGTAACTCTGTGAGATGAATTCACAGAACACAGAGCACTTTCTCAGAAAGCTTCTTTCCAGTTTTGAAAGGAAGATATTTCCTTTTTCACCATAGCCCTCTATGGGCTTCCAAATATCCCTTTGCCAATTCCACAAGAACAGCCTTAGCGAAAGGCTTCTTGAAGGGAAAGATGTAATTCTGTGAGATGAATTAACAAAACACAGGGCAGTTTCTCAGAAAACTTCTTTCCAGTTTTGAACGGAAGATATTTCCTTTCTCACCATAGCCCTCTATGGGCTTCCAAATATCCAATTGCCAATTCCATAAGAACAGCCTTAGCGAAAGGCTTCTTGAAGGGAAAGATGTAACTCTGTGAGATGAATTCACAGAACACAGAGCAGTTTCTCAGAAAGCTTCTTTTCAGTTTTGAACGGAAGATATTTCCTTTTTCACCATAGCCCTCTATGGGCTTCCAAATATCCCTTTGCCAATTCCACAAGAACAGCCTTAGAGAAAGGCTTCTTGAAGGGAAAGATGTAACTCTGTGAGATGAATTAACAGAACACAGAGCAGTTTCTCAGAAAGCTTCTTTCCAGTTTTGAACGGAAGATATTTCCTTTTTCACCATAGCCCTCTATGGGCTTCCAAATATCCCTTTGCCAATTCCACAAAAACAGCCTTAGCGAAAGGCTTCTTGAAGGGAAAGATGTAACTCTGTGTGATGAATTAACAGAACACAGAGCAATTTCTCAGAAAGCTTCTTTCCGGTTTTGAACGGAAGATATTTCCTTTTTCACCATAGCCCTCTTTGGGCTTCCAAATATCCCTTTGCCAATTCCACAAGAACAGCCTTAGCGAAAGGCTTCTTGAAGGGAAAGATGTAGCTCTGTGAGATGAATTAACAGAACACAGAGCAGTTTCTCAGAAAGCTTCGTTCCAGTTTTGAACGGAAGATATTTCCTTTTTCACCATAGTCCTCTATGGGCTTCCAAATATCCCTTTGCCAATTCCACAAGAACAGCCTTAGCGAAAGGCTTCTTGAAGGGAAAGATGTAACTCTGTGAGATGAATTAACAGAACACAGAGCAGTTTCTCAGAAAGCTTCTTTCCAGTTTTGAACGGAAGATATTTCCTTTTTCACCATAGCCCTCTATGGGCTTCCAAATATCCCTTTGCCAATTCCACAAGAACAGACTTAGCGAAAGACTTCTTGAAGGGAAAGATGTAACTCTGTGAGATGAATTAACAAAACACAGAGCAGTTTCTCAGAAAGCTTCTTTCCAGTTTTGAACGGAAGAAATTTCCTTTCTCACCATAGCCGTCTATGGGCTTCCAAATATCCGTTTGCCAATTCCATAAGAACAGCCTTAGCGAAAGGCTTCTTGAAGGGAAAGATGTAACTCTGTGAGATGAATTAACAGAACACAGAGCAGTTTCTCAGAAAGCTTCTTTCCAGTTTTGAACGGAAGATATTTCCTTTTTCACCATAGCCCTCTATGGGCTTCCGAATATCCCTTTGCCAATTCCACAAGAACAGCCTTAAGGAAAGGCTTCTTGAAGGGCAAGATGTAACTCTGTGAGATGAATTAACAGAACACAAAGCAGTTTCTCAGAAAGCTTCTTTCCAGTTTTGAACGGAAGATATTTCCTTTTTCACCATAGCCTTCTATGGGCTTCCAAATATCCCTTTGCCAATTCCACAAGAACAGCCTTAGCGAAAGGCTTCTTGAAGGGAAAGATGAAGCTCTGTGAGATGAATAAACAGAACACAGAGCAGTTTCTCAGAAAGCTTCTTTCCAGTTTTGAACGGAAGAAATTTCCTTTTTCACCATAGCCCTCTATGGGCTTCCAAATATCCGTTTGCCAATTCCATAAGAACAGCCTTAGCGAAAGGCTTCTTGAAGGGAAAGATGTAACTCTGTGAGATGAATTAAGAGACACAGAGCAGTTTCTCAGAAAGCTTCTTTCCAGTTTTGAACGGAAGATATTTCATTTTTCACCATAGCCCTCTATGGGCTTCCAAATATCCCTTTGCCAATTCCACAAGAACAGCCTTAGCGAAAGGCTTCTTGTAGGGCAAGATGTAACTCTGTGAGATGAATTAACAGAACACAAAGCAGTTTCTCAGAAAGATTCCTTCCAGTTTTGAACGGAAGATATTTCCTTTTTCACCATAGCCGTCTATGGGCTTCCAAATATCCCTTTGCCAATTCCACAAGAACAGCCTTAGCGAAAGGCTTCTTGAAGGGAAAGATGTAACTCTGTGAGATGAATTAACAGAACACAGAGCAGTTTCTCAGAAAGCTTCTTTCCAGTTTTGAACGGAAGATATTTCCTTTTTCACCATAGCCCTCTATGGGCTTCCAAATATCCCTTTGCCAATTCCACAAGAACAGCCTTAGCGAAAGGCTTCTTGAAGGGAAAGATGTAACTCTTTAATATGAATTAACAGAACAGAGAGCAGTTTCTCAGAAAGCTTCTTTCCAGTTTTGAACGGAAGATATTTCCTTTTTCACCATAGCCCTCTATGGGCTTCCAAATATCCCTTTGCCAATTCCACAAGAACAGCCTTAGCGAAAGGCTTCTTGAAGGGAAAGATGTAACTCTGTGAGATGAATTAACAGAACACAGAGCAGTTTCTCAGAAAGCTTCTTTCCAGTTTTGAAGGGAAGATAGTTCCTTTTTCACCATAGCCCTCTATGGGCTTCCAAATATCCCTTTGCCAATTCCACAAGAACAGCCTTAGCGAAAGGCTTCTTGAAGGGAAAGATGTAACACTGTGAGATGAATTAACAAAACACAGAGCAGTTTCTCAGAAAGCTTCTTTCCAGTTTTGAACGGAAGAAATTTCCTTTCTCACCATAGCCCACTATGGGCTTCCAAATATCCGTTTGCCAATTCCATAAGAACAGCCTTAGCGAAAGACTTCTTGAAGGGAAAGATGTAATTCTGTGAGATGAATTAACAGAACACAGAACAGTTTCTCAGAAAGCTTCTTTCCAGTTTTGAACGGAAGATATTTGCTTTTTCACCATAGCCCTCTATGGGCTTCCAAATATCCCTTTGCCAATTCCACAAGAACAGCCTTAGCGAAAGGCTTCTTGAAGGGAAAGATGTAACTCTTTAATATGAATTAACAGAACAGAGAGCAGTTTCTCAGAAAGCTTCTTTCCAGTTTTGAACGGAAGATATTTCCTTTTTCACCATAGCCCTCTATGGGCTTCCAAATATCCCTTTGCCAATTCCACAAGAACAGCCTTAGCGAAAGGCTTCTTGAAGGGAAAGATGTAGCTCTGTGAGATGAATTAACAGAACACAGAGCAGTTTCTCAGAAAGCTTCTTTCCAGTTTTGAACGGAAGATATTTCCTTTTTCACCATAGCTCTCTATGGGCTTCCAAATATCCTTTGCCAATTCCACAAGAACAGCCTTAGCGAAAGGCTTCTTGAAGGGAAATATGTAACTCTGTGAGATGAATTAACAGAACACAGAGCAGTTTCTCAGAAAGCTTCTTTCCAGTTTTGAACGGAAGATATTTCCTTTTTCACCATAGCCCTCTATGGGCTTCTTAATATCCGTTTGCCAATTCCATAAGAACAGCCTTAGCGAAAGGCTTCTTGAAGGGAAAGATGTAACTTTTGAGATGAATTAACAGAACACAGAGCAGTTTCTCAGAAAGCTTCTTTCCAGTTTTGAACGGAAGATATTTCCTTTTTCACCATAGCCCTCTATGGGCTTCCAAATATCCGTTTGCCAATTCCACAAGAACAGCCTTAGAGAAAGGCTTCTTGAAGGGAAAGATGTAAATCTTGGTATGAATTAACAGAACAGAGGGCATTTTCTCAGAAAGCTTCTTTCCAGTTTTGAACGGAAGTTATTTCCTTTTTCACCGTAGTCCTCTATGGGCTGCCAAATATCCCTTTTCCAATTCCACAAGAACAGCCTTAGCGAAAGACTTCTTGAAGGGAAAGATGTAACTCTGTGAGATGAATTAACAGAACACAGAGCAGTTTCTCAGAAAGCTTCTTTCCAGTTTTGAACGGAAGATATTTCCTTTTTCACCATAGCCCTCTATTTGCTTCCAAATATCCCTTTGGCAATTCCACAAGAACAGCCTTAGAGAAAGGCTTCTTGAAGGGAAAGATGTAACTCTTTAATATGAATTAACAGAACAGAGAGCAGTTTCTCAGAAAGCTTCTTTCCAGTTTTGAACGGAAGATATTTCCTTTTTCACCATAGCCCTCTATGGGCTTCCAAATATCCCTTTGCCAATTCCACAAGAACAGCCTTAGCGAAAGGCTTCTTGAAGGGAAAGTTGTAGCTCTGTGAGATGAATTAACAGAACACAGAGCAGTTTCTCAGAAAGCTTCTTTCCAGTTTTGAACGGAAGATATTTCCTTTTTCACCATAGAACTCTATGGGCTTCCAAATATCCCTTTGCCAATTCCACAAGAACAGCCTTAGCGAAAGGCTTCTTGCAGGGAAATATGTAACTCTCTGAGATGAATTAAGAGAACACAGAGCAGTTTCTCAGAAAGCTTCTTTGCAGTTTTGATCGGAAGATATTTCCTTTTTCACCATAGCCCTCTATGGGCTTCCAAATATCCCTGTGCCAATTCCAAAAGAACAGCCTTAGCGAAAGGCTTATTGAAGAGAAAGATGTAACTCTGTGAGATGAATTAACAGAACACAGAGCACTTTCTCAGAAAGCTTCTTTCCAGTTTTGAACGGAAGATATTTCCTTTTTCACCATAGCCCTCTATGGGCTTCTAAATATCCCTTTGCCAATTCCACAAGAACAGCCTTAGCGAAAGGCTTCTTGAAGGGAAAGATGTAACTCTGTGAGATGAATTCACAGAACACAGAGCAGTTTCTCAGAAAGCTTCTTTCCGGTTTTGAACGGAAGATATTTCCTTTTTCACCCTAGCCCTCTATGGGCTTCCAAATATCCGTTTGCCAATTCCACAAGAACAGCCTTAGAGAAAGGCTTCTTGAAGGGAAAGATGTAACTCTTTGATATGAATTAACAGAACACAGAGCAGTTTCTCAGAAAGCTTCTTTCCGGTTTTGAACGGAAGATATTTCCTTTTTCACCATAGCCCTCTTTGGGCTTCCAAATATCCGTTTGCCAATTCCACAAGAACAGCCTTAGCGAAAGGCTTCTTGAAGGGAAAGATGTAACTCTGTGAGATGAATTAACAGAACACAGAGCAGTTACTCAGAATGCTTCTTTCCAGTTTTGAACGGAAGATATTTCCTTTTTCACCATAGCCCTCTATGGGCTTCCAAATATCCCTTTGCCAATTCCACAAGAACAGCCTTAGCGAAAGGCTTCTTGAAGGGAAAGATGTAACTCTGTGAGATGAATTAACAGAACACAGAGCAGTTTCTCAGAAAGCTTCTTTCCAGTTTTGAACGGAAGATATTTCCTTTTTCACCATAGCCCTCTATGGGCTTCCAAATATCCCTTTGCCAATTCCACAAGAACAGCCTTAGGGAAAGACTTCTTGAAGGGAAAGATGTAACTCTGTGAGATGAATTAACAGAACACAGAGCAGTTTCTCAGAAAGCTTCTTTCCAGTTTTGAACGGAAGATATTTCCTTTTTCACCATAGCCCTCTATGGGCTTCCAAATATCCTTTTGCCAATTCCACAAGAACAGCCTTAGCGAAAGGCTTCTTGAAGGGAAAGATGTAGCTCTGTGAGATGAATTAACAGAACACAGAGCACTTTCTCAGAAAGCTTCTTTCCAGTTTTGAACGGAAGATATTTCCTTTTTCACCATAGCCCTCTATGGGCTTCCAAATATCCCTTTGCCAATTCCACAAGAACAGCCTTAGCGAAAGGCTTCTTGAAGGGAAAGATGTAACTCTGTGAGATGAATTAAGAGAACACAGAGCAGTTTCCCAGAAAGCTTCTTTGCAGTTTTGATCGGAAGATATTTCCTTTTTCACCATAGCCCTCTATGGGCTTCCAAATATCCCTGTGCCAATTCCACAAGAACAGCCTTAGCGAAAGGCTTATTGAAGAGAAAGATGTAACTCTGTGAGATGAATTAACAGAACACAGAGCAGTTTCTCAGAAAGCTTCTTTCCAGTTTTGAACGGAAGATATTTCCTTTTTCACCATAGCCCTCTATGGGCTTCTTAATATCCCTTTGCCAATTCCACAAGAACAGCCTTAGCGAAAGGCTTCTTGAAGGGAAAGATGTAACTCTGTAAGATGAATTAGCAAAACACAGAGCAGTTTCTCAGAAAGCTTCTTTCCAGTTTTGAACGGAAGAAATTTTCTTTCTCACCATAGTCCTCTATGGGCTTCCAAATATCCGTTTGCCAATTCCATAAGAACAGCCTTAGCGAAAGGCTTCTTGAAGGGAAAGATGTAACTCTGTGAGATGAATTAACAGAACACAGAACAGTTTCTCAGAAAGCTTCTTTCCAGTTTTGAACGGAAGATATTTCCTTTTTCACCATAGCCCTCTATGGGTTTCCAAATATCCCTTTGCCAATTCCACAAGAACAGCCTTAGAGAAAGGATTCTTGAAGGGAAAGACGTAACTCTTTAATATGAATTAACAGAACAGAGAGCAGTTTCTCAGAAAGCTTCTTTCCAGTTTTGAACGGAAGATATTTCCTTTTTCACCATAGTCCTCTATGGGCTGCCAAATATCCCTTTTCCAATTCCACAAGAACAGCCTTAGCGAAAGACTTCTTGAAGGGAAAAATGTAACTCTGAGAGATGAATTAACAGAACACAGAGCAGTTTCTCAGAAAGCTTCTTTCCAGTTTTGAATGGAAGATATTTCCTTTTTCACTATAGCCCTCTATGGGCTTCTAAATATCCGTTTGCCAATTCCAGAAGAACAGCCTTGGCGAAAGGCTTCTTGAAGGGAAAGATGTAACTCTGTGAGATGAATTCACAGAACACAGAGCACTTTCTCAGAAAGCTTCTTTCCAGTTTTGAACGGAAGATATTTCCTTTTTCACCATAGCCCTCTATGGGCTTCCAAATATCCCTTTGCCAATTCCACAAGAACAGCCTTAGCGAAAGGCTTCTTGAAGGGAAAGATGTAATTCTGTGAGATGAATTAACAAAACACAGGGCAGTTTCTCAGAAAACTTCTTTCCAGTTTTGAACGGAAGAAATTTCCTTTCTCACCATAGCCCTCTATGGGCTTCCAAATATCCAATTGCCAATTCCATAAGAACAGCCTTAGCGAAAGGCTTCTTGAAGGGAAAGATGTAACTCTGTGAGATGAATTCACAGAACACAGAGCAGTTTCTCAGAAAGCTTCTTTTCAGTTTTGAACGGAAGATATTTCCTTTTTCACCATAGCCCTCTATGGGCTTCCAAATATCCCTTTGCCAATTCCACAAGAACAGCCTTAGAGAAAGGCTTCTTGAAGGGAAAGATGTAACTCTGTGAGATGAATTAACAGAACACAGAGCAGTTTCTCAGAAAGCTTCTTTCCAGTTTTGAACGGAAGATATTTCCTTTTTCACCATAGCCCTCTATGGGCTTCCAAATATCCCTTTGCCAATTCCACAAAAACAGCCTTAGCGAAAGGCTTCTTGAAGGGAAAGATGTAACTCTGTGTGATGAATTAACAGAACACAGAGCAATTTCTCAGAAAGCTTCTTTCCGGTTTTGAACGGAAGATATTTCCTTTTTCACCATAGCCCTCTTTGGGCTTCCAAATATCCCTTTGCCAATTCCACAAGAACAGCCTTAGCGAAAGGCTTCTTGAAGGGAAAGATGTAACTCTGTGTGATGAATTAACAGAACACAGAGCAGTTTCTCAGAAAGCTTCTTTCCAGTTTTGAACGGAAGATATTTCCTTTTTCACCATAGCCCTCTATGGGCTTCCAAATATCCGTTTGCCAATTCCACAAGAACAGCCTTAGCGAAAGGCTTCTTGAAGGGAAAGATGTAAATCTTTGATATGAATTAACAGAACAGAGGGCATTTTCTCAGAAAGCTTCTTTCCAGTTTTGAACGGAAGTTATTTCCTTTTTCACCATAGTCCTCTATGGGCTGCCAAATATCCCTTTTCCAATTCCACAAGAACAGCCTTAGCGAAAGACTTCATGAAGGGAAAGATGTAACTCTGTGAGATGAATTAACAGAACACAGAGCAGTTTCTCAGAAAGCTTCTTTCCAGTTTTGAACGGAAGATATTTCCTTTTTCACCATAGCCCTCTATTTGCTTCCAAATATCCCTTTGGCAATTCCACAAGAACAGCCTTAGAGAAAGGCTTCTTGTAGGGAAAGATGTAACTCTTTAATATGAATTAACAGAACACAGAGCAGTTTCTCAGAAAGCTTCTTTCCAGTTTTGAACGGAAGATATTTCCTTTTTCACCATAGCCCTCTATGGGCTTCCAAATATCCCTTTGCCAATTCCACAAGAACAGCCTTAGCGAAAGGCTTCTTGAAGGGAAAGATGTAGCTCTGTGAGATGAATTAACAGAACACAGAGCAGTTTCTCAGAAAGCTTCTTTCCAGTTTTGAACGGAAGATATTTCCTTTTTCACCATAGCCCTCTATGGGCTTCCAAATATCCCTTTGCCAATTCCACAAGAACAGCCTTAGCGAAAGGCTTCTTGAAGGGAAATATGTAACTCTGTGATATGAATTAAGAGAACACAGAGCAGTTTCTCAGAAAGCTTCTTTGCAGTTTTGATCGGAAGATATTTCCTTTTTCACCATAGCCCTCTATGGGCTTCTAAATATCCCTTTGCCAATTCCACAAGAACATCCTTAGCGAAAGGCTTCTTGAAGGGAAAGATGTAACTCTGTGAGATGAATTCACAGAACACAGAGCAGTTTCTCAGAAAGCTTCTTTCCGGTTTTGAACGGAAGATATTTCCTTTTTCACCCTAGCCCTCTAAGGGCTTCCAAATATCCGTTTGCCAATTCCACAAGAACAGCCTTAGAGAAAGGCTTCTTGAAGGGAAAGATGTAACTCTTTGATATGAATTAACAGAACACAGAGCAGTTTCTCAGAAAGCTTCTTTCCGGTTTTGAACGGAAGATATTTCCTTTTTCACCATAGCCCTCTTTGGGCTTCCAAATATCCGTTTGCCAATTCCACAAGAACAGCCTTAGCGAAAGGCTTCTTGAAGGGAAAGATGTAACTCTGTGAGATGAATTAACAGAACACAGAGCAGTTACTCAGAATGCTTCTTTCCAGTTTTGAATGGAAGATATTTCCTTTTTCACCATAGCCCTCTATGGGCTTCCAAATATCCCTTTGCCAATTCCACAAGAACAGCCTTAGCGAAAGGATTCTTGAACGGAAAGATGTAACTCTGTGAGATGAATTAACAGAACACAGAGCAGTTTCTCAGAAAGCTTCTTTCCAGTTTTGAACGGAAGATATTTCCTTTTTCACCATAGCCCTCTATGGGCTTCCAAATATCCCTTTGCCAATTCCACAAGAACAGCCTTAGGGAAAGACTTCTTGAAGGGAAAGATGTAACTCTGTGAGATGAATTAACAGAACACAGAGCAGTTTCTCAGAAAGCTTCTTTCCAGTTTTGAATGGAAGATATTTCCTTTTTCACCATAGCCCTCTATGGGCTTCTAAATATCCTTTTGCCAATTCCACAAGAACAGCCTTAGCGAAAGGCTTCTTGAAGGGAAAGATGTAACTCTGTGAGATGAATTCACAGAACACAGAGCACTTTCTCAGAAAGCTTGTTTCCAGTTTTGAACAGAAGATATTTCCTTTTTCACCATAGCCCTCTATGGGCTTCCAAATATCCCTTTGCCAATTCCACAAGAACAGCCTTAGCGAAAGGCTTCTTGAAGGGAAAGATGTAACTCTGTGAGATGAATTAACAGAACACAGAACAGTTTCTCAGAAAGCTTCTTTCCAGTTTTGAACGGAAGATATTTCCTTTTTCACCATAGCCCTCTATGGGTTTCCAAATATCCCTTTGCCAATTCCACAGGAACAGCCTTAGAGAAAGGATTCTTGAAGGGAAAGATGTAACTCTTTAATATGAATTAACAGAACAGAGAGCAGTTTCTCAGAAAGCTTCTTTCCAGTTTTGAACGGAAGATATTTCCTTTTTCACCATAGTCCTCTATGGGCTGCCAAATATCCCTTTGCCAATTCCACAAGAACAGCCTTAGCGAAAGACTTCTTGAAGGGAAAAATGTAACTCTGTGAAATGAATTAACAGAACACAGAGCAGTTTCTGAGAAAGCTTCTTTCCAGTTTTGAATGGAAGATATTTCCTTTTTCACTATAGCCCTCTATGGGCTTCTAAATATCCGTTTGCCAATTCCAGAAGAACAGCCTTAGCGAAAGGCTTCTTGAAGGGAAAGATGTAACTCTGTGAGATGAATTCACAGAACACAGAGCAGTTTCTCAGAAAGCTTCTTTCCAGTTTTGAACGGAAGATATTTCCTTTTTCACCATAGCCCTCTATGGGCTTCCAAATATCCCTTTGCCAATTCCACAAGAACAGCCTTAGCGAAAGGCTTCTTGAAGGGAAAGATGTAATTCTGTGAGATGAATTAACAAAACACAGGGCAGTTTCTCAGAAAGCTTCTTTCCAGTTTTGAACGGAAGAAATTTCCTTTCTCACCATAGCCGTCTATGGGATTCCAAATATCCAATTGCCAATTCCATAAGAACAGCCTTAGCGAAAGGCTTCTTGAAGGGAAAGATGTAAAACTGTGAGATGAATTCACAGAACACAGAGCAGTTTCTCAGAAAGCTTCTTTTCAGTTTTGAACGGAAGATAATTCCTTTTTCACCATAGCCCTCTATGGGCTTCCAAATATCCCTTTGCCAATTCCACAAGAACAGCCTTAGAGAAAGGCTTCTTGAAGGGAAAGATGTAACTCTGTGAGATGAATTAACAGAACACAGAGCAGTTTCTCAGAAAGCTTCTTTCCAGTTTTGAACGGAAGATATTTCCTTTTTCACCATAGCCCTCTATGGGCTTCCAAATATCCCTTTGCCAATTCCACAAGAACAGCCTTAGCGAAAGGCTTCTTGAAGGGAAAGATGTAACTCTGTGTGATGAATTAGCAGAACACAGAGCAATTTCTCAGAAAGCTTCTTTCCGGTTTTGAACGGAAGATATTTCCTTTTTCACCATAGCCCTCTTTGGGCTTCCAAATATCCCTTTGCCAATTCCACAAGAACAGCCTTAGCGAAAGGCTTCTTGAAGGGAAAGATGTAACTCTGTGTGATGAATTAACAGAACACAGAGCAGTTTCTCAGAAAGCTTCTTTCCGGTTTTGAACGGAAGATATTTCCTTTTTCACCATAGCCCTCTTTGGGCTTCCAAATATCCCTTTGCCAATTCCACAAGAACAGCCTTAGCGAAAGGCTTCTTGATGGGAAAGATGTAACTCTGTGAGATGAATTAACCGAACACAGAGCAGTTTCTCAGAAAGTTTCTTTCCAGTTTGAATGGAAGATATTTCCTTTTTCACCATAGCCCTCTATGGGCTTCCAAATCCCTTTGCCAATTCCACAAGAACAGCCTTAGCGAAAGGCTTCTTGAAGGGAAAGATGTAACTGTGTGAGATGAATTAACAGAACACAGAGCAGTTTCTCAGAAAGCTTCTTTCCAGATTTGAACGGAAGGTATTTCCTTTTTCACCATAGCCCTCTATGGGCTTCCAAATATCCCTTTGCCAATTCCACAAGAACAGCCTTAGCGAAAGGCTTCTTGAAGGGAAAGATGTAACTCTGTGAGATGAATTAACAGAACACAGAGCAGTTTCTCAGAAAGCTTCTTTCCAGTTTTGAACGGAAGATATTCCCTTTTTCACCATAGCCTTCTATGGGCTTCCAAATATAACTTTGCCAATTCCACAAGAACAGCCTTAGCGAAAGGCTTCTTGAAGGGAAAGATGAAGCTCTGTGAGATGAATAGACAGAACACAGAGCAGTTTCTCAGAAAGCTTCTTTCCAGTTTTGAACGGAAGATATTTCCTTTTTCACCATAGCCCTCTATGGGCTTCCAAATATCCCTTTGCCAATTACACAAGAACAACCTTAACGAAAGGCTTCTTGAGGGGCAAGATGTAACACTGTGAGATGGATTAACAGAACACAGAACAGTTTCTCAGAAAGCTTCCTTCCAGTTTTGAACGGAAGATATTTCCTTTTTCACCATAGCCCTTTATGGGCTTCCAAATATCCCTTTGCCAATTCCACAAGAACAGCCTTAGCGAATGGCTTCTTGAAGGGAAAGATGTAACTCTCTGAGATGAATTAACAGAACACAGAGCAGTTTCTCAGAAAGCTTCTTTCCAGGTTTGAACGGAAGATATTTCCTTTTTCACCATAGCCCTCTTTGGGCTTCCAAATATCCCTTTGCCAATTCCACAAGAACAGCCTTAGCGAAAGGCTTCTTGAAGGGAAAGATGTAACTCTGTGTGATGAATTAACAGAACACAGAGCAGTTTCTCAGAAAGCTTCTTTCCGGTTTTGAACGGAAGATATTTCCTTTTTCACCATAGCCCTCTTTGGGCTTCCAAATATCCCTTTGCCAATTCCACAAGAACAGCCTTAGCGAAAGGCTTCTTGATGGGAAAGATGTAACTCTGTGAGATGAATTAACCGAACACAGAGCAGTTTCTCAGAAAGTTTCTTTCCAGTTTGAATGGAAGATATTTCCTTTTTCACCATAGCCCTCTATGGGCTTCCAAATCCCTTTGCCAATTCCACAAGAACAGCCTTAGCGAAAGGCTTCTTGAAGGGAAAGATGTAACTGTGTGAGATGAATTAACAGAACACAGAGCAGTTTCTCAGAAAGCTTCTTTCCAGATTTGAACGGAAGGTATTTCCTTTTTCACCATAGCCCTCTATGGGCTTCCAAATATCCCTTTGCCAATTCCACAAGAACAGCCTTAGCGAAAGGCTTCTTGAAGGGAAAGATGTAACTCTGTGAGATGAATTAACAGAACACAGAGCAGTTTCTCAGAAAGCTTCTTTCCAGTTTTGAACGGAAGATATTCCCTTTTTCACCATAGCCTTCTATGGGCTTCCAAATATAACTTTGCCAATTCCACAAGAACAGCCTTAGCGAAAGGCTTCTTGAAGGGAAAGATGAAGCTCTGTGAGATGAATAGACAGAACACAGAGCAGTTTCTCAGAAAGCTTCTTTCCAGTTTTGAACGGAAGATATTTCCTTTTTCACCATAGCCCTCTATGGGCTTCCAAATATCCCTTTGCCAATTACACAAGAACAACCTTAACGAAAGGCTTCTTGAGGGGCAAGATGTAACACTGTGAGATGGATTAACAGAACACAGAACAGTTTCTCAGAAAGCTTCCTTCCAGTTTTGAACGGAAGATATTTCCTTTTTCACCATAGCCCTTTATGTGCTTCCAAATATCCCTTTGCCAATTCCACAAGAACAGCCTTAGCGAATGGCTTCTTGAAGGGAAAGATGTAACTCTCTGAGATGAATTAACAGAACACAGAGCAGTTTCTCAGAAAGCTTCTTTCCAGGTTTGAACGGAAGATATTTCCTTTTTCACCATAGCCCTCTATGGGCTTCCAAATATCCCTTTGCCAATTCCACAAGAACAGCCTTAGCGAAAGACTTCTTGAAGGGAAAGATGTAACTCTGTGAGATGAATTAACAGAACACAGAGCAGTTTCTCAGAAAGCTTCTTTCCAGTTTTGAATGGAAGATATTTCCTTTTTCACCATAGCCCTCTATGGGCTTCAAATATCCTTTTGCCAATTCCACAAGAACAGCCTTAGCGAAAGGCTTCTTGAAGGGAAAGATGTAACTCTGTGAGATGAATTCAGAGAACACAGAGCACTTTCTCAGAAAGCTTGTTTCCAGTTTTGAACGGAAGATATTTCCTTTTTCACCATAGCCCTCTATGGGCTTCCAAATATACCTTTGCCGATTCCACAGGAACAGCCTTAGCGAAAGGCTTCTTGAAGGGAAAGATGGAACTCTGTGAGACGAATTCACAGAACACAGAGCAGTTTCTCAGAAAGCTTCTTTCCAGTTTTGAACGGAAGAAATTTCCTTTCTCACAATAGCCCTCTATGGGCTTCCAAATATCCGTTTGCCAATTCCATAAGAACAGCCTTAGCGAAAGGCTGCTTGAAGGGAAAGATGTAACTCTGTGAGATGAATTAAGAGACACAGAGCAGTTTCTCAGAAACCTTCTTTCCAGTTTTGAACGGAAGATATTTCCTTTTTCACCATAGCCCTCTATGGGCTTCCAAATATCCCTTTGCCAATTCCACAAGAACAGCCTTAGCGAAAGGCTCCTTGAAGGGCAAGATGTAACTCTGTGAGATGAATTAACAGGACACAGAAGAGTTTCTCAGAAAGCTTCTTTCCAGTTTTGAACGGAAGATATTTCCTTTTTCACCATAGCCCTCTATGGGTTTCCAAATATCCCTTTGCCAATTCCACAAGAACAGCCTTAGAGAAAGGATTCTTGAAGGGAAAGATGTAACTCTTTAATATGAATTAACAGAACAGAGAGCAGTTTCTCAGAAAGCTTCTTTCCAGTTTTGAACGGAAGATATTTCCTTTTTCACCATAGTCCTCTATGGGCTGCCAAATATCCCTTTTCCAATTCCACAAGAACAGCCTTAGCGAAAGACTTCTTGAAGGGAAAAATGTAACTCTGAGAGATGAATTAACAGAACACAGAGCAGTTTCTCAGAAAGCTTCTTTCCAGTTTTGAATGGAAGATATTTCCTTTTTCACTATAGCCCTCTATGGGCTTCTAAATATCCGTTTGCCAATTCCAGAAGAACAGCCTTAGCGAAAGGCTTCTTGAAGGGAAAGATGTAACTCTGTGAGATGAATTCACAGAACACAGAGCACTTTCTCAGAAAGCTTCTTTCCAGTTTTGAACGGAAGATATTTCCTTTTTCACCATAGCCCTCTATGGGCTTCCAAATATCCCTTTGCCAATTCCAAAAGAACAGCCTTAGCGAAAGGCTTCTTGAAGGGAAAGATGTAATTCTGTGAGATGAATTAACAAAACACAGGGCAGTTTCTCAGAAAGCTTCTTTCCAGTTTTGAACGGAAGAAATTTCCTTTCTCACCATAGCCCTCTATGGGCTTCCAAATATCCAATTGCCAATTCCATAAGAACAGCCTTAGCGAAAGGCTTCTTGAAGGGAAAGATGTAACTCTGTGAGATGAATTCACAGAACACAGAGCAGTTTCTCAGAAAGCTTCTTTTCAGTTTTGAACGGAAGATATTTCCTTTTTCACCATAGCCCTCTATGGGCTTCCAAATATCCCTTTGCCAATTCCACAAGAACAGCCTTAGAGAAAGGCTTCTTGAAGGGAAAGATGTAACTCTGTGAGATGAATTAACAGAACACAGAGCAGTTTCTCAGAAAGCTTCTTTCCAGTTTTGAACGGAAGATATTTCCTTTTTCACCATAGCCCTCTATGGGCTTCCAAATATCCCTTTGCCAATTCCACAAGAACAGCCTTAGCGAAAGGCTTCTTGAAGGGAAAGATGTAACTCTGTGTGATGAATTAACATAACACAGAGCAATTTCTCAGAAAGCTTCTTTCCGGTTTTGAACGGAAGATATTTCCTTTTTCACCATAGCCCTCTTTGGGCTTCCAAATATCCCTTTGCCAATTCCACAAGAACAGCCTTAGCGAAAGGCTTCTTGAAGGGAAAGATGTAACTCTGTGTGATGAATTAACAGAACACAGAGCAGTTTCTCAGAAAGCTTCTTTACAGTTTTGAACGGAAGATATTTCCTTTTTCACCATAGCCCTCTATGGGCTTCCAAATATCCGTTTGCCAATTCCACAAGAACAGCCTTAGAGAAAGGCTTCTTGAAGGGAAAGATGTAAATATTTGATATGAATTAACAGAACAGAGGGCATTTTCTCAGAAAGCTTCTTTCCAGTTTTGAACGGAAGTTATTTCCTTTTTCACCATAGGCCTCTACGGGCTGCCAAATATCCCTTTTCCAATTCCACAAGAACAGCCTTAGCGAAAGACTTCTTGAAGGGAAAGATGTAACTCTGTGAGATGAATTAACAGAACACAGAGCAGTTTCTCAGAAAGCTTCTTTCCAGTTTTGAACGGGAGATATTTCCTTTTTCACCATAGCCCTCTATTTGCTTCCAAATATCCCTTTGGCAATTCCACAAGAACAGCCTTAGAGAAAGGCTTCTTGAAGGGAAAGATGTAACTCTTTAATATGAATTAACAGAACAGAGAGCAGTTTCTCAGAAAGCTTCTTTCCAGTTTTGAACGGAAGATATTTCCTTTTTCACCATAGCCCTCTATGGGCTTCCAAATATCCCTTTGCCAATTCCACAAGAACAGCCTTCGCGAAAGGCTTCTTGAAGGGAAAGATGTAGCTCTGTGAGATGAATTAACAGAACACAGAGCAGTTTCTCAGAAAGCTTCTTTCCAGTTTTCAACGGAAGATATTTCCTTTTTCACCATAGTCCTCTATGGGCTGCCAAATATCCCTTTGCCAATTCCACAAGAACAGCCTTAGCGAAAGACTTCTTGAAGGGAAAAATGTAACTCTGTGAAATGAATTAACAGAACACAGAGCAGTTTCTGAGAAAGCTTCTTTCCAGTTTTGAATGGAAGATATTTCCTTTTTCACTATAGCCCTCTATGGGCTTCTAAATATCCGTTTGCCAATTCCAGAACAGCCTTAGCGAAAGGCTTCTTGAAGGGAAAGATGTAACTCTGTGAGATGAATTCACAGAACACAGAGCAGTTTCTCAGAAAGCTTCTTTCCAGTTTTGAACGGAAGATATTTCCTTTTTCACCATAGCCCTCTATGGGCTTCCAAATATCCCTTTGCCAATTCCACAAGAACAGCCTTAGCGAAAGGCTTCTTGAAGGGAAAGATGTAATTCTGTGAGATGAATTAACAAAACACAGGGCAGTTTCTCAGAAAGCTTCTTTCCAGTTTTGAACGGAAGAAATTTCCTTTCTCACCATAGCCGTCTATGGGCTTCCAAATATCCAATTGCCAATTCCATAAGAACAGCCTTAGCGAAAGGCTTCTTGAAGGGAAAGATGTAACTCTGTGAGATGAATTCACAGAACACAGAGCAGTTTCTCAGAAAGCTTCTTTTCAGTTTTGAACGGAAGATAATTCCTTTTTCACCATAGCCCTCTATGGGCTTCCAAATATCCCTTTGCCAATTCCACAAGAACAGCCTTAGAGAAAGGCTTCTTGAAGGGAAACATGTAACTCTGTGAGATGAATTAACAGAACACAGAGCAGTTTCTCAGAAAGCTTCTTTCCAGTTTTGAACGGAAGATATTTCCTTTTTCACCATAGCCCTCTATGGGCTTCCAAATATCCCTTTGCCAATTCCACAAGAACAGCCTTAGCGAAAGGCTTCTTGAAGGGAAAGATGTAACTCTGTGTGATGAATTAGCAGAACACAGAGCAATTTCTCAGAAAGCTTCTTTCCGGTTTTGAACGGAAGATATTTCCTTTTTCACCATAGCCCTCTTTGGGCTTCCAAATATCCCTTTGCCAATTCCACAAGAACAGCCTTAGCGAAAGGCTTCTTGAAGGGAAAGATGTAACTCTGTGTGATGAATTAACAGAACACAGAGCAGTTTCTCAGAAAGCTTCTTTCCGGTTTTGAACGGAAGATATTTCCTTTTTCACCATAGCCCTCTTTGGGCTTCCAAATATCCCTTTGCCAATTCCACAAGAACAGCCTTAGCGAAAGGCTTCTTGATGGGAAAGATGTAACTCTGTGAGATGAATTAACCGAACACAGAGCAGTTTCTCAGAAAGTTTCTTTCCAGTTTGAATGGAAGATATTTCCTTTTTCACCATAGCCCTCTATGGGCTTCCAAATCCCTTTGCCAATTCCACAAGAACAGCCTTAGCGAAAGGCTTCTTGAAGGGAAAGATGTAACTGTGTGAGATGAATTAACAGAACACAGAGCAGTTTCTCAGAAAGCTTCTTTCCAGATTTGAACGGAAGGTATTTCCTTTTTCACCATAGCCCTCTATGGGCTTCCAAATATCCCTTTGCCAATTCCACAAGAACAGCCTTAGCGAAAGGCTTCTTGAAGGGAAATATGTAACTCTGTGAGATGAATTAACAGAACACAGAGCAGTTTCTCAGAAAGCTTCTTTCCAGTTTTGAACGGAAGATATTCCCTTTTTCACCATAGCCTTCTATGGGCTTCCAAATATAACTTTGCCAATTCCACAAGAACAGCCTTAGCGAAAGGCTTCTTGAAGGGAAAGATGAAGCTCTGTGAGATAAATAGACAGAACACAGAGCAGTTTCTCAGAAAGCTTCTTTCCAGTTTTGAACGGAAGATATTTCCTTTTTCACCATAGCCCTCTATGGGCTTCCAAATATCCCTTTGCCAATTACACAAGAACAACCTTAACGAAAGGCTTCTTGAGGGGCAAGATGTAACACTGTGAGATGGATTAACAGAACACAGAACAGTTTCTCAGAAAGCTTCCTTCCAGTTTTGAACGGAAGATATTTCCTTTTTCACCATAGCCCTTTATGGGCTTCCAAATATCCCTTTGCCAATTCCACAAGAACAGCCTTAGCGAATGGCTTCTTGAAGGGAAAGATGTAACTCTGTGAGATGAATTAACAGAACACAGAGCAGTTTCTCAGAAAGCTTCTTTCCAGTTTTGAACGGAAGATATTTCCTTTTTCACCATAGCCCTCTATGGGCTTCCAAATATCCCTTTGCCAATTCCACAAGAACAGCCTTAGCGAAAGACTTCTTGAAGGGAAAGATGTAACTCTGTGAGATGAATTAACAGAACACAGAGCAGTTTCTCAGAAAGCTTCTTTCCAGTTTTGAATGGAAGATATTTCCTTTTTCACCATAGCCCTCTATGGGCTTCAAATATCCTTTTGCCAATTCCACAAGAACAGCCTTAGCGAAAGGCTTCTTGAAGGGAAAGATGTAACTCTGTGAGATGAATTCAGAGAACACAGAGCACTTTCTCAGAAAGCTTGTTTCCAGTTTTGAACGGAAGATATTTCCTTTTTCACCATAGCCCTCTATGGGCTTCCAAATATACCTTTGCCGATTCCACAGGAACAGCCTTAGCGAAAGGCTTCTTGAAGGGAAAGATGGAACTCTGTGAGACGAATTCACAGAACACAGAGCAGTTTCTCAGAAAGCTTCTTTCCAGTTTTGAACGGAAGAAATTTCCTTTCTCACAATAGCCCTCTATGGGCTTCCAAATATCCGTTTGCCAATTCCATAAGAACAGCCTTAGCGAAAGGCTGCTTGAAGGGAAAGATGTAACTCTGTGAGATGAATTAAGAGACACAGAGCAGTTTCTCAGAAACCTTCTTTCCAGTTTTGAACGGAAGATATTTCCTTTTTCACCATAGCCCTCTATGGGCTTCCAAATATCCCTTTGCCAATTCCACAAGAACAGCCTTAGCGAAAGGCTCCATGAAGGGCAAGATGTAACACTGTGAGATGAATTAACAGGACACAGAACAGTTTCTCAGAAAGCTTCTTTCCAGTTTTGAACGGAAGATATTTCCTTTTTCACCATAGCCCTTTATGGGCTTCCAAATATCCCTTTGCCAATTCCACAAGAACAGCCTTAGCGAAAGGATTCTTGAACGGAAAGATGTAACTCTGTGAGATGAATTAACAGAACACAGAGCAGTTTCTCAGAAAGCTTCTTTCCAGTTTTGAACGGAAGATATTTCCTTTTTCACCATAGCCCTCTATGGGCTTCCAAATATCCCTTTGCCAATTCCACAAGAACAGCCTTAGGGAAAGACTTCTTGAAGGGAAAGATGTAACTCTGTGAGATGAATTAACAGAACACAGAGCAGTTTCTCAGAAAGCTTCTTTCCAGTTTTGAATGGAAGATATTTCCTTTTTCACCATAGCCCTCTATGGGCTTCTAAATATCCTTTTGCCAATTCCACAAGAACAGCCTTAGCGAAAGGCTTCTTGAAGGGAAAGATGTAACTCTGTGAGATGAATTCACAGAACACAGAGCACTTTCTCAGAAAGCTTGTTTCCAGTTTTGAACAGAAGATATTTCCTTTTTCACCATAGCCCTCTATGGGCTTCCAAATATCCCTTTGCCAATTCCACAAGAACAGCCTTAGCGAAAGGCTTCTTGAAGGGAAAGATGTAACTCTGTGAGATGAATTAACAGAACACAGAACAGTTTCTCAGAAAGCTTCTTTCCAGTTTTGAACGGAAGATATTTCCTTTTTCACCATAGCCCTCTATGGGTTTCCAAATATCCCTTTGCCAATTCCACAGGAACAGCCTTAGAGAAAGGATTCTTGAAGGGAAAGATGTAACTCTTTAATATGAATTAACAGAACAGAGAGCAGTTTCTCAGAAAGCTTCTTTCCAGTTTTGAACGGAAGATATTTCCTTTTTCACCATAGTCCTCTATGGGCTGCCAAATATCCCTTTGCCAATTCCACAAGAACAGCCTTAGCGAAAGACTTCTTGAAGGGAAAAATGTAACTCTGTGAAATGAATTAACAGAACACAGAGCAGTTTCTGAGAAAGCTTCTTTCCAGTTTTGAATGGAAGATATTTCCTTTTTCACTATAGCCCTCTATGGGCTTCTAAATATCCGTTTGCCAATTCCAGAAGAACAGCCTTAGCGAAAGGCTTCTTGAAGGGAAAGATGTAACTCTGTGAGATGAATTCACAGAACACAGAGCAGTTTCTCAGAAAGCTTCTTTCCAGTTTTGAACGGAAGATATTTCCTTTTTCACCATAGCCCTCTATGGGCTTCCAAATATCCCTTTGCCAATTCCACAAGAACAGCCTTAGCGAAAGGCTTCTTGAAGGGAAAGATGTAATTCTGTGAGATGAATTAACAAAACGCAGGGCAGTTTCTCAGAAAGCTTCTTTCCAGTTTTGAACGGAAGAAATTTCCTTTCTCACCATAGCCGTCTATGGGATTCCAAATATCCAATTGCCAATTCCATAAGAACAGCCTTAGCGAAAGGCTTCTTGAAGGGAAAGATGTAAAACTGTGAGATGAATTCACAGAACACAGAGCAGTTTCTCAGAAAGCTTCTTTTCAGTTTTGAACGGAAGATAATTCCTTTTTCACCATAGCCCTCTATGGGCTTCCAAATATCCCTTTGCCAATTCCACAAGAACAGCCTTAGAGAAAGGCTTCTTGAAGGGAAAGATGTAACTCTGTGAGATGAATTAACAGAACACAGAGCAGTTTCTCAGAAAGCTTCTTTCCAGTTTTGAACGGAAGATATTTCCTTTTTCACCATAGCCCTCTATGGGCTTCCAAATATCCCTTTGCCAATTCCACAAGAACAGCCTTAGCGAAAGGCTTCTTGAAGGGAAAGATGTAACTCTGTGTGATGAATTAGCAGAACACAGAGCAATTTCTCAGAAAGCTTCTTTCCGGTTTTGAACGGAAGATATTTCCTTTTTCACCATAGCCCTCTTTGGGCTTCCAAATATCCCTTTGCCAATTCCACAAGAACAGCCTTAGCGAAAGGCTTCTTGAAGGGAAAGATGTAACTCTGTGTGATGAATTAACAGAACACAGAGCAGTTTCTCAGAAAGCTTCTTTCCGGTTTTGAACGGAAGATATTTCCTTTTTCACCATAGCCCTCTTTGGGCTTCCAAATATCCCTTTGCCAATTCCACAAGAACAGCCTTAGCGAAAGGCTTCTTGATGGGAAAGATGTAACTCTGTGAGATGAATTAACCGAACACAGAGCAGTTTCTCAGAAAGTTTCTTTCCAGTTTGAATGGAAGATATTTCCTTTTTCACCATAGCCCTCTATGGGCTTCCAAATCCCTTTGCCAATTCCACAAGAACAGCCTTAGCGAAAGGCTTCTTGAAGGGAAAGATGTAACTGTGTGAGATGAATTAACAGAACACAGAGCAGTTTCTCAGAAAGCTTCTTTCCAGATTTGAACGGAAGGTATTTCCTTTTTCACCATAGCCCTCTATGGGCTTCCAAATATCCCTTTGCCAATTCCACAAGAACAGCCTTAGCGAAAGGCTTCTTGAAGGGAAAGATGTAACTCTGTGAGATGAATTAACAGAACACAGAGCAGTTTCTCAGAAAGCTTCTTTCCAGTTTTGAACGGAAGATATTCCCTTTTTCACCATAGCCTTCTATGGGCTTCCAAATATAACTTTGCCAATTCCACAAGAACAGCCTTAGCGAAAGGCTTCTTGAAGGGAAAGATGAAGCTCTGTGAGATGAATAGACAGAACACAGAGCAGTTTCTCAGAAAGCTTCTTTCCAGTTTTGAACGGAAGATATTTCCTTTTTCACCATAGCCCTCTATGGGCTTCCAAATATCCCTTTGCCAATTACACAAGAACAACCTTAACGAAAGGCTTCTTGAGGGGCAAGATGTAACACTGTGAGATGGATTAACAGAACACAGAACAGTTTCTCAGAAAGCTTCCTTCCAGTTTTCAACGGAAGATATTTCCTTTTTCACCATAGCCCTTTATGGGCTTCCAAATATCCCTTTGCCAATTCCACAAGAACAGCCTTAGCGAATGGCTTCTTGAAGGGAAAGATGTAACTCTCTGAGATGAATTAACAGAACACAGAGCAGTTTCTCAGAAAGCTTCTTTCCAGGTTTGAACGGAAGATATTTCCTTTTTCACCATAGCCCTCTTTGGGCTTCCAAATATCCCTTTGCCAATTCCACAAGAACAGCCTTAGCGAAAGGCTTCTTGAAGGGAAAGATGTAACTCTTTGTGATGAATTAACAGAACACAGAGCAGTTTCTCAGAAAGCTTCTTTCCGGTTTTGAACGGAAGATATTTCCTTTTTCACCATAGCCCTCTTTGGGCTTCCAAATATCCCTTTGCCAATTCCACAAGAACAGCCTTAGCGAAAGGCTTCTTGATGGGAAAGATGTAACTCTGTGAGATGAATTAACCGAACACAGAGCAGTTTCTCAGAAAGTTTCTTTCCAGTTTGAATGGAAGATATTTCCTTTTTCACCATAGCCCTCTATGGGCTTCCAAATCCCTTTGCCAATTCCACAAGAACAGCCTTAGCGAAAGGCTTCTTGAAGGGAAAGATGTAACTGTGTGAGATGAATTAACAGAACACAGAGCAGTTTCTCAGAAAGCTTCTTTCCAGATTTGAACGGAAGGTATTTCCTTTTTCACCATAGCCCTCTATGGGCTTCCAAATATCCCTTTGCCAATTCCACAAGAACAGCCTTAGCGAAAGGCTTCTTGAAGGGAAAGATGTAACTCTGTGAGATGAATTAACAGAACACAGAGCAGTTTCTCAGAAAGCTTCTTTCCAGTTTTGAACGGAAGATATTCCCTTTTTCACCATAGCCTTCTATGGGCTTCCAAATATAACTTTGCCAATTCCACAAGAACAGCCTTAGCGAAAGGCTTCTTGAAGGGAAAGATGAAGCTCTGTGAGATGAATAGACAGAACACAGAGCAGTTTCTCAGAAAGCTTCTTTCCAGTTTTGAACGGAAGATATTTCCTTTTTCACCATAGCCCTCTATGGGCTTCCAAATATCCCTTTGCCAATTACACAAGAACAACCTTAACGAAAGGCTTCTTGAGGGGCAAGATGTAACACTGTGAGATGGATTAACAGAACACAGAACAGTTTCTCAGAAAGCTTCCTTCCAGTTTTGAACGGAAGATATTTCCTTTTTCACCATAGCCCTTTATGGGCTTCCAAATATCCCTTTGCCAATTCCACAAGAACAGCCTTAGCGAATGGCTTCTTGAAGGGAAAGATGTAACTCTCTGAGATGAATTAACAGAACACAGAGCAGTTTCTCAGAAAGCTTCTTTCCAGGTTTGAACGGAAGATATTTCCTTTTTCACCATAGCCCTCTATGGGCTTCCAAATATCCCTTTGCCAATTCCACAAGAACAGCCTTAGCGAAAGACTTCTTGAAGGGAAAGATGTAACTCTGTGAGATGAATTAACAGAACACAGAGCAGTTTCTCAGAAAGCTTCTTTCCAGTTTTGAATGGAAGATATTTCCTTTTTCACCATAGCCCTCTATGGGCTTCAAATATCCTTTTGCCAATTCCACAAGAACAGCCTTAGCGAAAGGCTTCTTGAAGGGAAAGATGTAACTCTGTGAGATGAATTCAGAGAACACAGAGCACTTTCTCAGAAAGCTTGTTTCCAGTTTTGAACGGAAGATATTTCCTTTTTCACCATAGCCCTCTATGGGCTTCCAAATATACCTTTGCCGATTCCACAGGAACAGCCTTAGCGAAAGGCTTCTTGAAGGGAAAGTTGGAACTCTGTGAGACGAATTCACAGAACACAGAGCAGTTTCTCAGAAAGCTTCTTTCCAGTTTTGAACGGAAGAAATTTCCTTTCTCACAATAGCCCTCTATGGGCTTCCAAATATCCGTTTGCCAATTCCATAAGAACAGCCTTAGCGAAAGGCTGCTTGAAGGGAAAGATGTAACTCTGTGAGATGAATTAAGAGACACAGAGCAGTTTCTCAGAAACCTTCTTTCCAGTTTTGAACGGAAGATATTTCCTTTTTCACCATAGCCCTCTATGGGCTTCCAAATATCCCTTTGCCAATTCCACAAGAACAGCCTTAGCGAAAGGCTCCTTGAAGGGCAAGATGTAACTCTGTGAGATGAATTAACAGGACACAGAAGAGTTTCTCAGAAAGCTTCTTTCCAGTTTTGAACGGAAGATATTTCCTTTTTCACCATAGCCCTCTATGGGTTTCCAAATATCCCTTTGCCAATTCCACAAGAACAGCCTTAGAGAAAGGATTCTTGAAGGGAAAGATGTAACTCTTTAATATGAATTAACAGAACAGAGAGCAGTTTCTCAGAAAGCTTCTTTCCAGTTTTGAACGGAAGATATTTCCTTTTTCACCATAGTCCTCTATGGGCTGCCAAATATCCCTTTTCCAATTCCACAAGAACAGCCTTAGCGAAAGACTTCTTGAAGGGAAAAATGTAACTCTGAGAGATGAATTAACAGAACACAGAGCAGTTTCTCAGAAAGCTTCTTTCCAGTTTTGAATGGAAGATATTTCCTTTTTCACTATAGCCCTCTATGGGCTTCTAAATATCCGTTTGCCAATTCCAGAAGAACAGCCTTAGCGAAAGGCTTCTTGAAGGGAAAGATGTAACTCTGAGAGATGAATTCACAGAACACAGAGCACTTTCTCAGAAAGCTTCTTTCCAGTTTTGAACGGAAGATATTTCCTTTTTCACCATAGCCCTCTATGGGCTTCCAAATATCCCTTTGCCAATTCCAAAAGAACAGCCTTAGCGAAAGGCTTCTTGAAGGGAAAGATGTAATTCTGTGAGATGAATTAACAAAACACAGGGCAGTTTCTCAGAAAGCTTCTTTCCAGTTTTGAACGGAAGAAATTTCCTTTCTCACCATAGCCCTCTATGGGCTTCCAAATATCCAATTGCCAATTCCATAAGAACAGCCTTAGCGAAAGGCTTCTTGAAGGGAAAGATGTAACTCTGTGAGATGAATTCACAGAACACAGAGCAGTTTCTCAGAAAGCTTCTTTTCAGTTTTGAACGGAAGATATTTCCTTTTTCACCATAGCCCTCTATGGGCTTCCAAATATCCCTTTGCCAATTCCACAAGAACAGCCTTAGAGAAAGGCTTCTTGAAGGGAAAGATGTAACTCTGTGAGATGAATTAACAGAACACAGAGCAGTTTCTCAGAAAGCTTCTTTCCAGTTTTGAACGGAAGATATTTCCTTTTTCACCATAGCCCTCTATGGGCTTCCAAATATCCCTTTGCCAATTCCACAAGAACAGCCTTAGCGAAAGGCTTCTTGAAGGGAAAGATGTAACTCTGTGTGATGAATTAACATAACACAGAGCAATTTCTCAGAAAGCTTCTTTCCGGTTTTGAACGGAAGATATTTCCTTTTTCACCATAGCCCTCTTTGGGCTTCCAAATATCCCTTTGCCAATTCCACAAGAACAGCCTTAGCGAAAGGCTTCTTGAAGGGAAAGATGTAACTCTGTGTGATGAATTAACAGAACACAGAGCAGTTTCTCAGAAAGCTTCTTTACAGTTTTGAACGGAAGATATTTCCTTTTTCACCATAGCCCTCTATGGGCTTCCAAATATCCGTTTGCCAATTCCACAAGAACAGCCTTAGAGAAAGGCTTCTTGAAGGGAAAGATGTAAATATTTGATATGAATTAACAGAACAGAGGGCATTTTCTCAGAAAGCTTCTTTCCAGTTTTGAACGGAAGTTATTTCCTTTTTCACCATAGGCCTCTACGGGCTGCCAAATATCCCTTTTCCAATTCCACAAGAACAGCCTTAGCGAAAGACTTCTTGAAGGGAAAGATGTAACTCTGTGAGATGAATTAACAGAACACAGAGCAGTTTCTCAGAAAGCTTCTTTCCAGTTTTGAACGGGAGATATTTCCTTTTTCACCATAGCCCTCTATTTGCTTCCAAATATCCCTTTGGCAATTCCACAAGAACAGCCTTAGAGAAAGGCTTCTTGAAGGGAAAGATGTAACTCTTTAATATGAATTAACAGAACAGAGAGCAGTTTCTCAGAAAGCTTCTTTCCAGTTTTGAACGGAAGATATTTCCTTTTTCACCATAGCCCTCTATGGGCTTCCAAATATCCCTTTGCCAATTCCACAAGAACAGCCTTCGCGAAAGGCTTCTTGAAGGGAAAGATGTAGCTCTGTGAGATGAATTAACAGAACACAGAGCAGTTTCTCAGAAAGCTTCTTTCCAGTTTTGAACGGAAGATATTTCCTTTTTCACCATAGTCCTCTATGGGCTGCCAAATATCCCTTTGCCAATTCCACAAGAACAGCCTTAGCGAAAGACTTCTTGAAGGGAAAAATGTAACTCTGTGAAATGAATTAACAGAACACAGAGCAGTTTCTGAGAAAGCTTCTTTCCAGTTTTGAATGGAAGATATTTCCTTTTTCACTATAGCCCTCTATGGGCTTCTAAATATCCGTTTGCCAATTCCAGAACAGCCTTAGCGAAAGGCTTCTTGAAGGGAAAGATGTAACTCTGTGAGATGAATTCACAGAACACAGAGCAGTTTCTCAGAAAGCTTCTTTCCAGTTTTGAACGGAAGATATTTCCTTTTTCACCATAGCCCTCTATGGGCTTCCAAATATCCCTTTGCCAATTCCACAAGAACAGCCTTAGCGAAAGGCTTCTTGAAGGGAAAGATGTAATTCTGTGAGATGAATTAACAAAACACAGGGCAGTTTCTCAGAAAGCTTCTTTCCAGTTTTGAACGGAAGAAATTTCCTTTCTCACCATAG
This sequence comes from Chlorocebus sabaeus, assembly GCF_047675955.1. Taxonomy (NCBI): domain Eukaryota; kingdom Metazoa; phylum Chordata; class Mammalia; order Primates; family Cercopithecidae; genus Chlorocebus; species Chlorocebus sabaeus. The sequence goes on along the minus strand of NW_027327482.1, from coordinate 1,787,853 downwards.
CCGTCTATGGGCTTCCAAATATCCAATTGCCAATTCCATAAGAACAGCCTTAGCGAAAGGCTTCTTGAAGGGAAAGATGTAACTCTGTGAGATGAATTCACAGAACACAGAGCAGTTTCTCAGAAAGCTTCTTTTCAGTTTTGAACGGAAGATAATTCCTTTTTCACCATAGCCCTCTATGGGCTTCCAAATATCCCTTTGCCAATTCCACAAGAACAGCCTTAGAGAAAGGCTTCTTGAAGGGAAACATGTAACTCTGTGAGATGAATTAACAGAACACAGAGCAGTTTCTCAGAAAGCTTCTTTCCAGTTTTGAACGGAAGATATTTCCTTTTTCACCATAGCCCTCTATGGGCTTCCAAATATCCCTTTGCCAATTCCACAAGAACAGCCTTAGCGAAAGGCTTCTTGAAGGGAAAGATGTAACTCTGTGTGATGAATTAACAGAACACAGAGCAGTTTCCCAGAAAGCTTCTTTCCGGTTTTGAACGGAAGATATTTCCTTTTTCACCATAGCCCTCTTTGGGCTTCCAAATATCCCTTTGCCAATTCCACAAGAACAGCCTTAGCGAAAGGCTTCTTGATGGGAAAGATGTAACTCTGTGAGATGAATTAACCGAACACAGAGCAGTTTCTCAGAAAGTTTCTTTCCAGTTTGAATGGAAGATATTTCCTTTTTCACCATAGCCCTCTATGGGCTTCCAAATCCCTTTGCCAATTCCACAAGAACAGCCTTAGCGAAAGGCTTCTTGAAGGGAAAGATGTAACTGTGTGAGATGAATTAACAGAACACAGAGCAGTTTCTCAGAAAGCTTCTTTCCAGATTTGAACGGAAGGTATTTCCTTTTTCACCATAGCCCTCTATGGGCTTCCAAATATCCCTTTGCCAATTCCACAAGAACAGCCTTAGCGAAAGGCTTCTTGAAGGGAAATATGTAACTCTGTGAGATGAATTAACAGAACACAGAGCAGTTTCTCAGAAAGCTTCTTTCCAGTTTTGAACGGAAGATATTCCCTTTTTCACCATAGCCTTCTATGGGCTTCCAAATATAACTTTGCCAATTCCACAAGAACAGCCTTAGCGAAAGGCTTCTTGAAGGGAAAGATGAAGCTCTGTGAGATAAATAGACAGAACACAGAGCAGTTTCTCAGAAAGCTTCTTTCCAGTTTTGAACGGAAGATATTTCCTTTTTCACCATAGCCCTCTATGGGCTTCCAAATATCCCTTTGCCAATTACACAAGAACAACCTTAACGAAAGGCTTCTTGAGGGGCAAGATGTAACACTGTGAGATGGATTAACAGAACACAGAACAGTTTCTCAGAAAGCTTCCTTCCAGTTTTGAACGGAAGATATTTCCTTTTTCACCATAGCCCTTTATGGGCTTCCAAATATCCCTTTGCCAATTCCACAAGAACAGCCTTAGCGAATGGCTTCTTGAAGGGAAAGATGTAACTCTGTGAGATGAATTAACAGAACACAGAGCAGTTTCTCAGAAAGCTTCTTTCCAGTTTTGAACGGAAGATATTTCCTTTTTCACCATAGCCCTCTATGGGCTTCCAAATATCCCTTTGCCAATTCCACAAGAACAGCCTTAGCGAAAGACTTCTTGAAGGGAAAGATGTAACTCTGTGAGATGAATTAACAGAACACAGAGCAGTTTCTCAGAAAGCTTCTTTCCAGTTTTGAATGGAAGATATTTCCTTTTTCACCATAGCCCTCTATGGGCTTCAAATATCCTTTTGCCAATTCCACAAGAACAGCCTTAGCGAAAGGCTTCTTGAAGGGAAAGATGTAACTCTGTGAGATGAATTCAGAGAACACAGAGCACTTTCTCAGAAAGCTTGTTTCCAGTTTTGAACGGAAGATATTTCCTTTTTCACCATAGCCCTCTATGGGCTTCCAAATATACCTTTGCCGATTCCACAGGAACAGCCTTAGCGAAAGGCTTCTTGAAGGGAAAGATGGAACTCTGTGAGACGAATTCACAGAACACAGAGCAGTTTCTCAGAAAGCTTCTTTCCAGTTTTGAACGGAAGAAATTTCCTTTCTCACAATAGCCCTCTATGGGCTTCCAAATATCCGTTTGCCAATTCCATAAGAACAGCCTTAGCGAAAGGCTGCTTGAAGGGAAAGATGTAACTCTGTGAGATGAATTAAGAGACACAGAGCAGTTTCTCAGAAACCTTCTTTCCAGTTTTGAACGGAAGATATTTCCTTTTTCACCATAGCCCTCTATGGGCTTCCAAATATCCCTTTGCCAATTCCACAAGAACAGCCTTAGCGAAAGGCTCCATGAAGGGCAAGATGTAACACTGTGAGATGAATTAACAGGACACAGAACAGTTTCTCAGAAAGCTTCTTTCCAGTTTTGAACGGAAGATATTTCCTTTTTCACCATAGCCCTTTATGGGCTTCCAAATATCCCTTTGCCAATTCCACAAGAACAGCCTTAGCGAAAGGCTCCTTGAAGGGCAAGATGTAACTCTGTGAGATGAATTAACAGGACACAGAACAGTTTCTCAGAAAGCTTCTTTCCAGTTTTGAACGGAAGATATTTCCTTTTTCACCATAGTCCTCTATGGGCTGCCAAATATCCCTTTTCCAATTCCACAAGAACAGCCTTAGCGAAAGACTTCTTGAAGGGAAAAATGTAACTCTGAGAGATGAATTAACAGAACACAGAGCAGTTTCTCAGAAAGCTTCTTTCCAGTTTTGAATGGAAGATATTTCCTTTTTCACTATAGCCCTCTATGGGCTTCTAAATATCCGTTTGCCAATTCCAGAAGAACAGCCTTAGCGAAAGGCTTCTTGAAGGGAAAGATGTAACTCTGTGAGATGAATTCACAGAACACAGAGCACTTTCTCAGAAAGCTTCTTTCCAGTTTTGAACGGAAGATATTTCCTTTTTCACCATAGCCCTCTATGGGCTTCCAAATATCCCTTTGCCAATTCCACAAGAACAGCCTTAGCGAAAGGCTTCTTGAAAGGAAAGATGTAATTCTGTGAGATGAATTAACAAAACACAGGGCAGTTTCTCAGAAAGCTTCTTTCCAGTTTTGAACGGAAGAAATTTCCTTTCTCACCATAGCCCTCTATGGGCTTCCAAATATCCAATTGCCAATTCCATAAGAACAGCCTTAGCGAAAGGCTTCTTGAAGGGAAAGATGTAACTCTGTGAGATGAATTCACAGAACACAGAGCAGTTTCTCAGAAAGCTTCTTTTCAGTTTTGAACGGAAGATATTTCCTTTTTCACCATAGCCCTCTATGGGCTTCCAAATATCCCTTTGCCAATTCCACAAGAACAGCCTTAGAGAAAGGCTTCTTGAAGGGAAAGATGTAACTCTGTGAGATGAATTAACAGAACACAGAGCAGTTTCTCAGAAAGCTTCTTTCCAGTTTTGAACGGAAGATATTTCCTTTTTCACCATAGCCCTCTATGGGCTTCCAAATATCCCTTTGCCAATTCCACAAGAACAGCCTTAGCGAAAGGCTTCTTGAAGGGAAAGATGTAACTCTGTGTGATGAATTAACAGAACACAGAGCAATTTCTCAGAAAGCTTCTTTCCGGTTTTGAACGGAAGATATTTCCTTTTTCACCATAGCCCTCTTTGGGCTTCCAAATATCCCTTTGCCAATTCCACAAGAACAGCCTTAGCGAAAGGCTTCTTGAAGGGAAAGATGTAACTCTGTGTGATGAATTAACAGAACACAGAGCAGTTTCTCAGAAAGCTTCTTTACAGTTTTGAACGGAAGATAATTCCTTTTTCACCATAGCCCTCTATGGGCTTCCAAATATCCGTTTGCCAATTCCACAAGAACAGCCTTAGAGAAAGGCTTCTTGAAGGGAAAGATGTAAATATTTGATATGAATTAACAGAACAGAGGGCATTTTCTCAGAAAGCTTCTTTCCAGTTTTGAACGGCAGTTATTTCCTTTTTCACCATAGGCCTCTATGGGCTGCCAAATATCCCTTTTCCAATTCCACAAGAACAGCCTTAGCGAAAGACTTCTTGAAGGGAAAGATGTAACTCTGTGAGATGAATTAACAGAACACAGAGCAGTTTCTCAGAAAGCTTCTTTCCAGTTTTGAACGGGAGATATTTCCTTTTTCACCATAGCCCTCTATTTGCTTCCAAATATCCCTTTGGCAATTCCACAAGAACAGCCTTAGAGAAAGGCTTCTTGAAGGGAAAGATGTAACTCTTTAATATGAATTAACAGAACAGAGAGCAGTTTCTCAGAAAGCTTCTTTCCAGTTTTGAACGGAAGATATTTCCTTTTTCACCATAGCCCTCTATGGGCTTCCAAATATCCCTTTGCCAATTCCACAAGAACAGCCTTAGCGAAAGGCTTCTTGAAGGGAAAGATGTAGCTCTGTGAGATGAATTAACAGAACACAGAGCAGTTTCTCAGAAAGCTTCTTTCCAGTTTTGAACGGAAGATATTTCCTTTTTCACCATAGCCCTCTATGGGCTTCCAAATATCCCTTTGCCAATTCCACAAGAACAGCCTTAGCGAAAGGCTTCTTGAAGGGAAATATGTAACTCTGTGAGATGAATTAAGAGAACACAGAGCAGTTTCTCAGAAAGCTTCTTTGCAGTTTTGATCGGAAGATATTTCCTTTTTCACCATAGCCCTCTATGGGCTTCCAAATATCCCTGTGCCAATTCCACAAGAACAGCCTTAGCGAAAGGCTTATTGAAGAGAAAGATGTAACTCTGTGAGATGAATTAACAGAACACAGAGCACTTTCTCAGAAAGCTTCTTTCCAGTTTTGAACGGAAGATATTTCCTTTTTCACCATAGCCCTCTATGGGCTTCTAAATATCCCTTTGCCAATTCCACAAGAACATCCTTAGCGAAAGGCTTCTTGAAGGGAAAGATGTAACTCTGTGAGATGAATTCACAGAACACAGAGCAGTTTCTCAGAAAGCTTCTTTCCGGTTTTGAACGGAAGATATTTCCTTTTTCACCATAGCCCTCTTTGGGCTTCCAAATATCCGTTTGCCAATTCCACAAGAACAGCCTTAGCGAAAGGCTTCTTGAAGGGAAAGATGTAACTCTGTGAGATGAATTAACAGAACACAGAGCAGTTACTCAGAATGCTTCTTTCCAGTTTTGAATGGAAGATATTTCCTTTTTCACCATAGCCCTCTATGGGCTTCCAAATATCCCTTTGCCAATTCCACAAGAACAGCCTTAGCGAAAGGCTTCTTGAACGGAAAGATGTAACTCTGTGAGATGAATTAACAGAACACAGAGCAGTTTCTCAGAAAGCTTCTTTCCAGTTTTGAACGGAAGATATTTCCTTTTTCACCATAGCCCTCTATGGGCTTCCAAATATCCCTTTGCCAATTCCACAAGAACAGCCTTAGGGAAAGACTTCTTGAAGGGAAAGATGTAACTCTGTGAGATGAATTAACAGAACACAGAGCAGTTTCTCAGAAAGCTTCTTTCCAGTTTTGAATGGAAGATATTTCCTTTTTCACCATAGCCCTCTATGGGCTTCTAAATATCCTTTTGCCAATTCCACAAGAACAGCCTTAGCGAAAGGCTTCTTGAAGGGAAAGATGTAACTCTGTGAGATGAATTCACAGAACACAGAGCACTTTCTCAGAAAGCTTGTTTCCAGTTTTGAACGGAAGATATTTCCTTTTTCACCATAGCCCTCTATGGGCTTCCAAATATCCCTTTGCCAATTGCACAAGAACAGCCTTAGCGAAAGGCTTCTTGAAGGGAAAGATGTAACTCTGTGAGATGGATTAACAGAACACAGAGCAGTTTCTCAGAAAGCTTCTTTCCAGTTTTGAACGGAAGAAATTTCCTTTCTCACCATAGCCCTCTATGGGCTTCCAAATATCCGTTTGCCAATTCCATAAGAACAGCCTTAGCGAAAGGCTTCTTGAAGGGAAAGATGTAACTCTGTGAGATGAATTAAGAGACACAGAGCAGTTTCTCAGAAACCTTCTTTCCAGTTTTGAACGGAAGATATTTCCTTTTTCTCCATAGCCCTCTATGGGCTTCCAAATATCCCTTTGCCAATTCCACAAGAACAGCCTTAGCGAAAGGCTTCTTGAAGGGCAAGATGTAACTCTGTGAGATGAATTAACAGAACACAAAGCAGTTTCTCAGAAAGATTCCTTCCAGTTTTGAACGGAAGATATTTCCTTTTTCACCATAGCCGTCTATGGGCTTCCAAATATCCCTTTGCCAATTCCACAAGAACAGCCTTAGCGAAAGGCTTCTTGAAGGGAAAGATGTAACTCTGTGAGATGAATTAACAGAACACAGAGCAGTTTCTCAGAAAGCTTCTTTCCAGTTTTGAATGGAAGATATTTCCTTTTTCACCATAGCCCTCTATGGGCTTCCAAATATCCCTTTGCCAATTCCACAAGAACAGCCTTAGCGAAAGGCTTCTTGAAGGGAAAGATGTAGCTCTGTGAGATGAATTAACAGAACACAGAGCAGTTTCTCAGAAAGCTTCTTTCCAGTTTTGAACGGAAGATATTTCCTTTTTCACCATAGCCCTCTATGGGCTTCCAAATATCCCTTTGCCAATTCCACAAGAACAGCCTTAGCGAAAGGCTTCTTGAAGGGAAAGATGTAACTCTGTGAGATGAATTAACAGAACACAGAACAGTTTCTCAGAAAGCTTCTTTCCAGTTTTGAACGGAAGATATTTCCTTTTTCACCATAGCCCTCTATGGGTTTCCAAATATCCCTTTGCCAATTCCACAGGAACAGCCTTAGAGAAAGGATTCTTGAAGGGAAAGATGTAACTCTTTAATATGAATTAACAGAACAGAGAGCAGTTTCTCAGAAAGCTTCTTTCCAGTTTTGAACGGAAGATATTTCCTTTTTCACCATAGTCCTCTATGGGCTGCCAAATATCCCTTTGCCAATTCCACAAGAACAGCCTTAGCGAAAGACTTCTTGAAGGGAAAAATGTAACTCTGTGAAATGAATTAACAGAACACAGAGCAGTTTCTGAGAAAGCTTCTTTCCAGTTTTGAATGGAAGATATTTCCTTTTTCACTATAGCCCTCTATGGGCTTCTAAATATCCGTTTGCCAATTCCAAAAGAACAGCCTTAGCGAAAGGCTTCTTGAAGGGAAAGATGTAACTCTGTGAGATGAATTCACAGAACACAGAGCAGTTTCTCAGAAAGCTTCTTTCCAGTTTTGAACGGAAGATATTTCCTTTTTCACCATAGCCCTCTATGGGCTTCCAAATATCCCTTTGCCAATTCCACAAGAACAGCCTTAGCGAAAGGCTTCTTGAAGGGAAAGATGTAATTCTGTGAGATGAATTAACAAAACACAGGGCAGTTTCTCAGAAAGCTTCTTTCCAGTTTTGAACGGAAGAAATTTCCTTTCTCACCATAGCCGTCTATGGGCTTCCAAATATCCAATTGCCAATTCCATAAGAACAGCCTTAGCGAAAGGCTTCTTGAAGGGAAAGATGTAACTCTGTGAGATGAATTCACAGAACACAGAGCAGTTTCTCAGAAAGCTTCTTTTCAGTTTTGAACGGAAGATAATTCCTTTTTCACCATAGCCCTCTATGGGCTTCCAAATATCCCTTTGCCAATTCCACAAGAACAGCCTTAGAGAAAGGCTTCTTGAAGGGAAAGATGTAACTCTGTGAGATGAATTAACAGAACACAGAGTAGTTTCTCAGAAAGCTTCTTTCCAGTTTTGAACGGAAGATATTTCCTTTTTCACCATAGCCCTCTATGGGCTTCCAAATATCCCTTTGCCAATTCCACAAGAACAGCCTTCGCGAAAGGCTTCTTGAAGGGAAAGATGTAACTCTGTGTGATGAATTAGCAGAACACAGAGCAATTTCTCAGAAAGCTTCTTTCCGGTTTTGAACGGAAGATATTTCCTTTTTCACCATAGCCCTCTTTGGGCTTCCAAATATCCCTTTGCCAATTCCACAAGAACAGCCTTAGCGAAAGGCTTCTTGAAGGGAAAGATGTAACTCTGTGTGATGAATTAACAGAACACAGAGCAGTTTCTCAGAAAGCTTCTTTCCGGTTTTGAACGGAAGATATTTCCTTTTTCACCATAGCCCTCTTTGGGCTTCCAAATATCCCTTTGCCAATTCCACAAGAACAGCCTTAGCGAAAGGCTTCTTGATGGGAAAGATGTAACTCTGTGAGATGAATTAACCGAACACAGAGCAGTTTCTCAGAAAGTTTCTTTCCAGTTTGAATGGAAGATATTTCCTTTTTCACCATAGCCCTCTATGGGCTTCCAAATCCCTTTGCCAATTCCACAAGAACAGCCTTAGCGAAAGGCTTCTTGAAGGGAAAGATGTAACTGTGTGAGATGAATTAACAGAACACAGAGCAGTTTCTCAGAAAGCTTCTTTCCAGATTTGAACGGAAGGTATTTCCTTTTTCACCATAGCCCTCTATGGGCTTCCAAATATCCCTTTGCCAATTCCACAAGAACAGCCTTAGCGAAAGGCTTCTTGAAGGGAAAGATGTAACTCTGTGAGATGAATTAACAGAACACAGAGCAGTTTCTCAGAAAGCTTCTTTCCAGTTTTGAACGGAAGATATTCCCTTTTTCACCATAGCCTTCTATGGGCTTCCAAATATAACTTTGCCAATTCCACAAGAACAGCCTTAGCGAAAGGCTTCTTGAAGGGAAAGATGAAGCTCTGTGAGATGAATAGACAGAACACAGAGCAGTTTCTCAGAAAGCTTCTTTCCAGTTTTGAACGGAAGGTATTTCCTTTTTCACCATAGCCCTCTATGGGCTTCCAAATATCCCTTTGCCAATTACACAAGAACAGCCTTAGCGAAAGGCTTCTTGAGGGGCAAGATGTAACACTGTGAGATGGATTAACAGAACACAGAACAGTTTCTCAGAAAGCTTCCTTCCAGTTTTGAACGGAAGATATTTCCTTTTTCACCATAGCCCTTTATGGGCTTCCAAATATCCCTTTGCCAATTCCACAAGAACAGCCTTAGCGAATGGCTTCTTGAAGGGAAAGATGTAACTCTCTGAGATGAATTAACAGAACACAGAGCAGTTTCTCAGAAAGCTTCTTTCCAGTTTTGAACGGAAGATATTTCCTTTTTCACCATAGCCCTCTATGGGCTTCCAAATATCCCTTTGCCAATTCCACAAGAACAGCCTTAGCGAAAGACTTCTTGAAGGGAAAGATGTAACTCTGTGAGATGAATTAACAGAACACAGAGCAGTTTCTCAGAAAGCTTCTTTCCAGTTTTGAATGGAAGATATTTCCTTTTTCACCATAGCCCTCTATGGGCTTCAAATATCCTTTTGCCAATTCCACAAGAACAGCCTTAGCGAAAGGCTTCTTGAAGGGAAAGATGTAACTCTGTGAGATGAATTCAGAGAACACAGAGCACTTTCTCAGAAAGCTTGTTTCCAGTTTTGAACGGAAGATATTTCCTTTTTCACCATAGCCCTCTATGGGCTTCCAAATATACCTTTGCCGATTCCACAGGAACAGCCTTAGCGAAAGGCTTCTTGAAGGGAAAGATGGAACTCTGTGAGACGAATTCACAGAACACAGAGCAGTTTCTCAGAAAGCTTCTTTCCAGTTTTGAACGGAAGAAATTTCCTTTCTCACAATAGCCCTCTATGGGCTTCCAAATATCCGTTTGCCAATTCCATAAGAACAGCCTTAGCGAAAGGCTGCTTGAAGGGAAAGATGTAACTCTGTGAGATGAATTAAGAGACACAGAGCAGTTTCTCAGAAACCTTCTTTCCAGTTTTGAACGGAAGATATTTCCTTTTTCACCATAGCCCTCTATGGGCTTCCAAATATCCCTTTGCCAATTCCACAAGAACAGCCTTAGCGAAAGGCTCCTTGAAGGGCAAGATGTAACTCTGTGAGATGAATTAACAGAACACAGAACAGTTTCTCAGAAAGCTTCTTTCCAGTTTTGAACGGAAGATATTTCCTTTTTCACCATAGCCCTCTATGGGTTTCCAAATATCCCTTTGCCAATTCCACAAGAACAGCCTTAGAGAAAGGATTCTTGAAGGGAAAGATGTATCTCTTTAATATGAATTAACAGAACAGAGAGCAGTTTCTCAGAAAGCTTCTTTCCAGTTTTGAACGGAAGATATTTCCTTTTTCACCATAGTCCTCTATGGGCTGCCAAATATCCCTTTTCCAATTCCACAAGAACAGCCTTAGCGAAAGAGTTCTTGAAGGGAAAAATGTAACTCTGAGAGATGAATTAACAGAACACAGAGCAGTTTCTCAGAAAGCTTCTTTCCATTTTTGAATGGAAGATATTTCCTTTTTCACTATAGCCCTCTATGGGCTTCTAAATATCCGTTTGCCAATTCCAGAAGAACAGCCTTAGCGAAAGGCTTCTTGAAGGGAAAGATGTAACTCTGTGAGATGAATTCACAGAACACAGAGCACTTTCTCAGAAAGCTTCTTTCCAGTTTTGAACGGAAGATATTTCCTTTTTCACCATAGCCCTCTATGGGCTTCCAAATATCCCTTTGCCAATTCCACAAGAACAGCCTTAGCGAAAGGCTTCTTGAAGGGAAAGATGTAATTCTGTGAGATGAATTAACAAAACACAGGGCAGTTTCTCAGAAAGCTTCTTTCCGGTTTTGAACGGAAGATATTTCCTTTTTCACCATAGCCCTCTTTGGGCTTCCAAATATCCCTTTGCCAATTCCACAAGAACAGCCTTAGCGAAAGGCTTCTTGAAGGGAAAGATGTAACTCTGTGTGATGAATTAACAGAACACAGAGCAGTTTCTCAGAAAGCTTCTTTCCAGTTTTGAACGGAAGATATTTCCTTTTTCACCATTGCCCTCTATGGGCTTTCAAATATCCGTTTGCCAATTCCACAAGAACAGTCTTAGAGAAAGGCTTCTTGAAGGGAAAGATGTAAATATTTGATATGAATTAACAGAACAGAGGGCATTTTCTCAGAAAGCTTCTTTCCAGTTTTGAACGGAAGTTATTTCCTTTTTCACCATAGGCCTCTATGGGCTGCCAAATATCCCTTTTCCAATTCCACAAGAACAGCCTTAGCGAAAGACTTCTTGAAGGGAAAGATGTAACTCTGTGAGATGAATTAACAGAACACAGAGCAGTTTCTCAGAAAGCTTCTTTCCAGTTTTGAACGGGAGATATTTCCTTTTTCACCATAGCCCTCTATTTGCTTCCAAATATCCCTTTGGCAATTCCACAAGAACAGCCTTAGAGAAAGGCTTCTTGAAGGGAAAGATGTAACTCTTTAATATGAAATAACAGAACAGAGAGCAGTTTCTCAGAAAGCTTCTTTCCAGTTTTGAACGGAAGATATTTCCTTTTTCACCATAGCCCTCTATGGGCTTCCAAATATCCCTTTGCCAATTCCACAAGAACAGCCTTAGCGAAAGGCTTCTTGAAGGGAAAGATGTAGCTCTGTGAGATGAATTAACAGAACACAGAGCAGTTTCTCAGAAAGCTTCTTTCCAGTTTTGAACGGAAGATATTTCCTTTTTCACCATAGCCCTCTATGGGCTTCCAAATATCCCTTTGCCAATTCCACAAGAACAGCCTTAGCGAAAGGCTTCTTGAAGGGAAATATGTAACTCTGTGAGATGAATTAAGAGAACACAGAGCAGTTTCTCAGAAAGCTTCTTTGCAGTTTTGATCAGAAGATATTTCCTTTTTCACCATAGCCCTCTATGGGCTTCCAAATATCCCTGTGCCAATTCCACAAGAACAACCTTAGCGAAAGGCTTATTGAAGAGAAAGATGTAACTCTGTGAGATGAATTAACAGAACACAGAGCACTTTCTCAGAAAGCTTCTTTCCAGTTTTGAACGGAAGATATTTCCTTTTTCACCATAGCCCTCTATGGGCTTCTAAATATCCCTTTGCCAATTCCACAAGAACATCCTTAGCGAAAGGCTTCTTGAAGGGAAAGATGTAACTCTGTGAGATGAATTCACAGAACACAGAGCAGTTTCTCAGAAAGCTTCTTTCCGGTTTTGAACGGAAGATATTTCCTTTTTCACCCTAGCCCTCTAAGGGCTTCCAAATATCCGTTTGCCAATTCCACAAGAACAGCCTTAGAGAAAGGCTTCTTGAAGGGAAAGATGTAACTCTTTGATATGAATTAACAGAACACAGAGCAGTTTCTCAGAAAGCTTCTTTCCGGTTTTGAACGGAAGATATTTCCTTTTTCACCATAGCCCTCTTTGGGCTTCCAAATATCCGTTTGCCAATTCCACAAGAACAGCCTTAGCGAAAGGCTTCTTGAAGGGAAAGATGTAACTCTGTGAGATGAATTAACAGAACACAGAGCAGTTACTCAGAATGCTTCTTTCCAGTTTTGAATGGAAGATATTTCCTTTTTCACCATAGCCCTCTATGGGCTTCCAAATATCCCTTTGCCAATTCCACAAGAACAGCCTTAGCGAAAGGCTTCTAGAAGGGAAAGATGTAATTCTGTGAGATGAACTAACAAAACACAGGGCAGTTTCTCAGAAAGCTTCTTTCCAGTTTTGAACGGAAGAAATTTCCTTTCTCACCATAGCCCTCTATGGGCTTCCAAATATCCAATTGCCAATTCCATAAGAACAGCCTTAGCGAAAGGCTTCTTGAAGGGAAAGATGTAACTCTGTGAGATGAATTCACAGAACACAGAGCAGTTTCTCAGAAAGCTTCTTTTCAGTTTTGAACGGAAGATATTTCCTTTTTCACCATAGCCCTCTATGGGCTTCCAAATATCCCTTTGCCAATTCCACAAGAACAGCCTTAGAGAAAGGCTTCTTGAAGGGAAAGATGTAACTCTGTGAGATGAATTAACAGAACACAGAGCAGTTTCTCAGAAAGCTTCTTTCCAGTTTTGAACGGAAGATATTTCCTTTTTCACCATAGCCCTCTATGGGCTTCCAAATATCCCTTTGCCAATTCCACAACAACAGCCTTAGCGAAAGGATTCTTGAAGGGAAAGATGTAACTCTGTGTGATGAATTAACAGAACACAGAGCAGTTTCTCAGAAAGCTTCTTTCCGGTTTTGAACGGAAGATATTTCCTTTTTCACCATAGCCCTCTTTGGGCTTCCAAATATCCCTTTGCCAATTCCACAAGAACAGCCTTAGCGAAAGGCTTCTTGAAGGGAAAGATGTAACTCTGTGAGATGAATTAACAGAACACAGAGCAGTTTCTCAGAAAGCTTCTTTCCAGTTTTTAACGGAAGATATTTCCTTTTTCACCATAGCCCTCTATGGGCTTCCAAATATCCCTTTGCCAATTCCACAAGAACAGCCTTAGCGAAAGGCTTCTTGAAGGGAAAGATGTAGCTCTGTGAGATGAATTAACAGAACACAGAGCAGTTTCTCAGAAAGCTTCTTTCCAGTTTTGAACGGAAGATATTTCCTTTTTCACCATAGCCCTCTATGGGCTTCCAAATATCCCTTTGCCAATTCCACAAGAACAGCCTTAGCGAAAGGCTTCTTGAAGGGAAAGATGTAACTCTGTGAGATGAATTAACAGAACACAGGGCAGTTTCTCAGAAAGCTTCTTTCCAGTTTTGAACGGAAGATAGTTCCTTTTTCACCATAGCACTCTATGGGCTTCCAAATATCCCTTTGCCAATTCCACAAGAACAGCCTTAGCGAAAGGCTTCTTGAAGGGAAAGATGTAACTCTGTGAGATGAATTAACAGAACACAGAGCAGTTTCTCAGAAAGCTTCTTTCCAGTTTTGAACGGAAGTTATTTCCTTTTTCACCATAGTCCTCTATGGGCTGCCAAATATCCCTTTGCCAATTCCACAAGAACAGCCTTAGCGAAAGACTTCTTGAAGGGAAAGATGTAACTCTGTGAGATGAATTAACAGAACACAGAGCAGTTTCTCAGAAAGCTTCTTTCCAGTTTTGAACGGAAGGTATTTCCTTTTTCACCAGAGCCCTCTATGGGCTTCCAAATATCCCTTTGCCAATTCCACAAGAACAGCCTTATCGAAAGGCTTCTTGAAGGGAAAGATGTAACTCTGTGAGATGAATTAACAGAACACAGAGCAGTTTCTCAGAAAGCTTCTTTCCAATTTTGAACGGATGATATTTCCTTTTTCACCATAGACCTCTATGGGCTTCCAAATATTCCTGTGCCAATTCCACAAGAACAGCCTTACCGAAAGGCTTCTTGAAGGGAAAGATGTAACTCTGTGTGATGAATTAACAGAACACAGAGCAGTTTCTCAGAAAGCTTCTTTCCGGTTTTGAACGGAAGATATTTCCTTTTTCACCATAGCCCTCTTTGGGCTTCCAAATATCCCTTTGCCAATTCCACAAGAACAGCCTTAGCGAAAGGCTTCTTGATGGGAATGATGTAACTCTGTGAGATGAATTAACCGAACACAGAGCAGTTTCTCAGAAAGTTTCTTCCCAGTTTTGAATGGAAGATATTTCCTTTTTCACCATAGCCCTCTATGGGCTTCCAAATCCCTTTGCCAATTCCACTAGAACAGCCTTAGTGAAAGGCTTCTTGAAGGGAAAGATGTAACTGTGTGAGATGAATTAACAGAACACAGAGCAGTTTCTCAGAAAGCTTCTTTCCAAATTTGAACGGAAGGTATTTCCTTTTTCACCATAGCCCTCTATGGGCTTCCAAATATCCCTTTGCCAATTCCACAAGAACAGCCTTAGTGAAAGGCTTCCTGAAGGGAAAGATGTAACTCTGTGAGATGAATTAACAGAACACAGAGCAGTTTCTCAGAAAGCTTCTTTCCAGTTTTGAACGGAAGATATTTCCTTTTTCACCATAGCCCTCTATGGGCTTCCAAATATCCCTTTGCCAATTCCACAAGAACAGCCTTAGCGAAAGGCTTCTTGAAGGGAAAGATGTAACTCTGTGAGATGAATTAACAGAACACAGAGCAGTTACTCAGAATGATTCTTTCCAGTTTTGAATGGAAGATATTTCCTTTTTCACCATAGCCCTCTATGGGCTTCCAAATATCCCTTTGCCAATTCCACAAGAACAGCCTTAGCGAAAGGCCTCTTGAAGGGAAAGATGTAACTCTGTG
The DNA here is from genome assembly GCF_047675955.1 of Chlorocebus sabaeus. Classification (NCBI taxonomy): domain Eukaryota; kingdom Metazoa; phylum Chordata; class Mammalia; order Primates; family Cercopithecidae; genus Chlorocebus; species Chlorocebus sabaeus. The sequence continues at coordinate 1,772,813 of NW_027327482.1, read as the reverse complement.
AGATGAATTAACAGAACACAGAGCAGTTTCTCAGAAAGCTTCTTTCCAGTTTTGAACGGAAGGTATTTCCTTTTTCACCATAGCCCACTATGGGCTTCCAAATATCCCTTTGCCAATTCCAAAAGAACAGCCTTAGAGAAAGGCTTCTTGAAGGGAAAGATGTAACTCTTTAATATGAATTAACAGAACAGAGAGCAGTTTCTCAGAAAGCTTCTTTCCAGTTTTGAACGGAAGATATTTCCTTTTTCACCATAGCCCTCTATGGGCTTCCAAATATCCCTTTGCCAATTCCACAAGAACAGCCTTAGCGAAAGGCTTCTTGAAGGGAAAGATGTAACTCTGTGAGATGAATTAACAGAACACAGAGCAGTTTCTCAGAAAGCTTCTTTTCAGTTTTGAACGGAAGATATTTCCTTTTTCACCATAGCCCTCTATGGGCTTCCAAATATCCCTTTGCCAATTCCACAAGAACAGCCTTAGCGAAAGGCTTCTTGAAGGGAAAGATGTAACTCTGTGAGATGAATTAACAGAACACAGAGCAGTTACTCAGAATGCTTCTTTCCAGTTTTGAATGGAAGATATTTCCTTTTTCACCATAGCCCTCTATGGGCTTCCAAATATCCCTTTGCCAATTCCACAAGAACAGCCTTAGCGAAAGGCTTCTTGAAGGGAAAGATGTAACTCTGTGAGATGAATTAACAGAACACAGAGCAGTTTCTCAGAAAGCTTCTTTTCAGTTTTGAACGGAAGGTATTTCCTTTTTCACCATAGCCCTCTATGGGCTTCCAAATATCCCTTTGCCAATTCCAAAAGAACAGCCTTAAGGAAAGGCTTCTTGAAGGGCAAGATGTAACTCTGTGAGATGAATTAACAGAACACAGAGCAGTTTCTCAGAAAGCTTCTTTCCAGTTTTGAACGGAAGATATTTCCTTTTTCACCATAGCCCTCTATGGGCTTCCAAATATCCCTTTGCCAATTACACAAGAACAGCCTTAGCGAAAGGCTTCTTGAAGGGAAAGATGTAACTCTGTGAGATGAATTAAGAGACACAGAGCAGTTTCTCAGAAACCTTCTTTCCAGTTTTGAACGGAAGATATTTCCTTTTTCTCCATAGCCCTCTATGGGCTTCCAAATATCCCTTTGCCAATTCCACAAGAACAGCCTTAGCGAAAGGCTTCTTGAAGGGCAAGATGTAACTCTGTGAGATGAATTAACAGAACACAAAGCAGTTTCTCAGAAAGATTCCTTCCAGTTTTGAACGGAAGATATTTCCTTTTTCACCATAGCCCTCTATGGGCTTCCAAATATCCCTTTGCCAATTCCACAAGAACAGCCTTAGCGAAAGGCTTCTTGAAGGGAAAGATGTAACTCTGTGAGATGAATTAACAGAACACAGAGCAGTTTCTCAGAAAGCTTCTTTCCAGTTTTGAACGGAAGATATTTCCTTTTTCACCATAGCCCTCTATGGGCTTCCAAATATCCCTTTGCCAATTCCACAAGAACAGCCTTAGCGAAAGGCTTCTTGAAGGGAAAGATGTAACTCTGTGAGATGAATTAACAGAACACAGAGCAGTTTCTCAGAAAGCTTCTTTCCAGTTTTGAACTGAAGATATTTCCTTTTTCACCATAGCCCTCTATGGGCTTCCAAATATCCCTTTGCCAATTCCACAAGAACAGCCTTAGCGAAAGGCTTCTTGAAGGGAAAGATGTAACTCTGTGAGATGAATTAACAGAACACAGAGCAGTTTCTCAGAAAGCTTCTTTCCAGTTTTGAACGGAAGATAGTTCCTTTTTCACCATAGCACTCTATGGGCTTCCAAATATCCCTTTGCCAATTCCACAAGAACAGCCTTAGCGAAAGGCTTCTTGAAGGGAAAGATGTAACTCTGTGAGATGAATTAACAAAACACAGAGTAGTTTCTCAGAAAGCTTCTTTCCAGTTTTGAACGGAAGAAATTTCCTTTCTCACCATAGCCCTCTATGGGCTTCCAAATATCCGTGTGCCAATTCCATAAGAACAGCCTTAGCGAAAGGCTCCTTGAAGGGAAAGATGTAACTTTGTGAGATGAATTAACAGAACACAGAGCAGTTTCTCAGAAAGCTTCTTTCCAGTTTTGAACGGAAGATATTTCCTTTTTCACCATAGCCCTCTATGGGCTTCCAAATATCCGTTTGCCAATTCCACAAGAACAGCCTTAGAGAAAGGCTTCTTGAAGGGAAAGATGTAAATCTTTGATATGAATTAACAGAACAGAGAGCAGTTTCTCAGAAAGCTTCTTTCCAGTTTTGAACGGAAGTTATTTCCTTTTTCACCATAGTCCTCTATGGGCTGCCAAATATCCCTTTGCCAATTCCACAAGAACAGCCTTAGCGAAAGACTTCTTGAAGGGAAAGATGTAACTCTGTGAGATGAATTAACAGAACACAGAGCAGTTTCTCAGAAAGCTTCTTTCCAGTTTTGAACGGAAGATATTTCCTTTTTCACCATAGCCCTCTATGGGCTTCCAAATATCCCTTTGCCAATTCCACAAGAACAGCCTTATCGAAAGGCTTCTTGAAGGGAAAGCTGTAACTCTGTGAGATGAATTAACAGAACACAGAGCAGTTTCTCAGAAAGCTTCTTTCCAATTTTGAACGGAAGATATTTCCTTTTTCACCATAGCCCTCTATGGGCTTCCAAATATCCCTGTGCCAATTCCACAAGAACAGCCTTACCGAAAGGCTTCTTGAAGGGAAAGATGTAACTCTGTGTGATGAATTAACAGAACACAGAGCAGTTTCTCAGAAAGCTTCTTTCCGGTTTTGAACGGAAGATATTTCCTTTTTCACCATAGCCCTCTTTGGGCTTCCAAATATCCCTTTGCCAATTCCACAAGAACAGCCTTAGCGAAAGGCTTCTTGATGGGAATGATGTAACTCTGTGAGATGAATTAACCGAACGCAGAGCAGTTTCTCAGAAAGTTTCTTCCCAGTTTTGAATGGAAGATATTTCCTTTTTCAACATAGCCCTCTATGGGCTTCCAAATCCCTTTGCCAATTCCACAAGAACAGCCTTAGTGAAAGGCTTCTTGAAGGGAAAGATGTAACTGTGTGAGATGAATTAACAGAACACAGAGCAGTTTCTCAGAAAGCTTCTTTCCAAATTTGAACGGAAGGTATTTCCTTTTTCACCATAGCCCTCTATGGGCTTCCAAATATCCCTTTGCCAATTCCACAAGAACAGCCTTAGTGAAAGGCTTCCTGAAGGGAAAGATGTAACTCTGTGAGATGAATTAACAGAACACAGAGCAGTTTCTCAGAAAGCTTCTTTCCAGTTTTGAACGGAAGATATTTCCTTTTTCACCATAGCCCTCTATGGGCTTCCAAATATCCCTTTGCCAATTCCACAAGAACAGCCTTAGCGAAAGGCTTCTTGAAGGGAAAGATGTAACTCTGTGAGGTGAATTAACAGAACACAGAGCAGTTACTCAGAATGATTCTTTCCAGTTTTGAATGGAAGATATTTCCTTTTTCACCATAGCCCTCTATGGGCTTCCAAATATCCCTTTGCCAATTCCACAAGAACAGCCTTAGCGAAAGGCTTCTTGAAGGGAAAGATGTAACTCTGTGAGATGAATTAACAAAACACAGAGCAGTTTCTCAGAAAGCTTCTTTCCAAATTTGAACGGAAGATATTTCCTTTTTCACCATAGCCCTCTATGGGCTTCCAAATATCCCTTTGCCAATTCCACAAGAACAGCCTTAGCGAAAGGCTTCCTGAAGGGAAAGATGTAACTCTGTGAGATGAATTAACAGAACACAGAGCAGTTTCTCAGAAAGCTTCTTTCCAGTTTTGAACGGAAGATATTTCCTTTTTCACCATAGCCCTCTATGGGCTTCCAAATATCCCTTTGCCAATTCCACAAGAACAGCCTTAGCGAAAGGGTTCTTGAAGGGAAAGATGTAACTCTGTGAGATGAATTAACAGAACACAGAGCAGTTTCTCAGAAAGCTTCTTTCCAGTTTTGAACGGAAGGTATTTCCTTTTTCACCATAGCCCTCTATGGGCTTCCAAATATCCCTTTGCCATTTCCAAAAGAACAGCCTTAAGGAAAGGCTTCTTGAAGGGCAAGATGTAGCTCTGTGAGATGAATTAACGGAACACAAAGCAGTTTCTCAGAAAGCTTCTTTCCAGTTTTGAACGGAAGATATTTCCTTTTTCACCATAGCCCTCTATGGGCTTCCAAATATCCCTTTGCCAATTCCACAAGAACAGCCTTAGCGAAAGGCTTCTTGAAGGGAAAGATGAACCTCTGTGAGATGAATAAACAGAACACAGAGCAGTTTCTCAGAAAGCTTCTTTCCAGTTTTGAACGGAAGATATTTCCTTTTTCACCATAGCCCTCTATGGGCTTCCAAATATCCCTTTGCCAATTACACAAGAACAGCCTTAGCGAAAGGCTTCTTGAAGGGCAAGATGTAACTCTGTGAGATGAATTAACAGAACACAGAACAGTTTCTCAGAAAGCTTCTTTCCAGTTTTGAACGGAAGATATTTCCTTTTTCACCATAGCCCTCTATGGGCTTCCAAATATCCCTTTGCCAATTCCACAAGAACAGCCTTATCGAAAGGCTTCTTGAAGGGAAAGCTGTAACTCTGTGAGATGAATTAACAGAACACAGAGCAGTTTCTCAGAAAGCTTCTTTCCAATTTTGAACGGAAGATATTTCCTTTTTCACCATAGCCCTCTATGGGCTTCCAAATATCCCTGTGCCAATTCCACAAGAACAGCCTTACCAAAAGGCTTCTTGAAGGGAAAGATGTAACTCTGTGTGATGAATTAACAGAACACAGAGCAGTTTCTCAGAAAGCTTCTTTCCGGTTTTGAACGGAAGATATTTCCTTTTTCACCATAGCCCTCTTTGGGCTTCCAAATATCCCTTTGCCAATTCCACAAGAACAGCCTTAGCGAAAGGCTTCTTGATGGGAATGATGTAACTCTGTGAGATGAATTAACCGAACACAGAGCAGTTTCTCAGAAAGTTTCTTCCCAGTTTTGAATGGAAGATATTTCCTTTTTCAACATAGCCCTCTATGGGCTTCCAAATCCCTTTGCCAATTCCACAAGAACAGCCTTAGTGAAAGGCTTCTTGAAGGGAAAGATGTAACTGTGTGAGATGAATTAACAGAACACAGAGCAGTTTCTCAGAAAGCTTCTTTCCAAATTTGAACGGAAGGTATTTCCTTTTTCACCATAGCCCTCTATGGGCTTCCAAATATCCCTTTGCCAATTCCACAAGAACAGCCTTAGTGAAAGGCTTCCTGAAGGGAAAGATGTAACTCTGTGAGATGAATTAACAGAACACAGAGCAGTTTCTCAGAAAGCTTCTTTCCAGTTTTGAACGGAAGATATTTCCTTTTTCACCATAGCCCTCTATGGGCTTCCAAATATCCCTTTGCCAATTCCACAAGAACAGCCTTAGCGAAAGGCTTCTTGAAGGGAAAGATGTAACTCTGTGAGGTGAATTAACAGAACACAGAGCAGTTACTCAGAATGATTCTTTCCAGTTTTGAATGGAAGATATTTCCTTTTTCACCATAGCCCTCTATGGGCTTCCAAATATCCCTTTGCCAATTCCACAAGAACAGCCTTAGCGAAAGGCTTCTTGAAGGGAAAGATGTAACTCTGTGAGATGAATTAACAAAACACAGAGCAGTTTCTCAGAAAGCTTCTTTCCAAATTTGAACGGAAGATATTTCCTTTTTCACCATAGCCCTCTATGGGCTTCCAAATATCCCTTTGCCAATTCCACAAGAACAGCCTTAGCGAAAGGCTTCCTGAAGGGAAAGATGTAACTCTGTGAGATGAATTAACAGAACACAGAGCAGTTTCTCAGAAAGCTTCTTTCCAGTTTTGAACGGAAGATATTTCCTTTTTCACCATAGCCTTCTATGGGCTTCCAAATATCCCTTTGCCAATTCCACAAGAACAGCCTTAGCGAAAGGGTTCTTGAAGGGAAAGATGTAACTCTGTGAGATGAATTAACAGAACACAGAGCAGTTTCTCAGAAAGCTTCTTTCCAGTTTTGAACGGAAGAAACTTCCTTTCTCACAATAGCCCTCTATGGGCTTCCAAATATCCGTTTGCCAATTCCATAAGAACAGCCTTAGCGAAAGGCTGCTTGAAGGGAAAGATGTAACTCTGTGAGATGAATTAAGAGACACAGAGCAGTTTCTCAGAAACCTTCTTTCCAGTTTTGAACGGAAGATATTTCCTTTTTCACCATAGCCCTCTATGGGCTTCCAAATATCCCTTTGCCAATTCCACAAGAACAGCCTTAGCGAAAGGCTCCTTGAAGGGCAAGATGTAACTCTGTGAGATGAATTAACAGAACACAGAACAGTTTCTCAGAAAGCTTCTTTCCAGTTTTGAACGGAAGATATTTCCTTTTTCACCATAGCCCTCTATGGGTTTCCAAATATCCCTTTGCCAATTCCACAAGAACAGCCTTAGAGAAAGGATTCTTGAAGGGAAAGATGTATCTCTTTAATATGAATTAACAGAACAGAGAGCAGTTTCTCAGAAAGCTTCTTTCCAGTTTTGAACGGAAGATATTTCCTTTTTCACCATAGTCCTCTATGGGCTGCCAAATATCCCTTTTCCAATTCCACAAGAACAGCCTTAGCGAAAGAGTTCTTGAAGGGAAAAATGTAACTCTGAGAGATGAATTAACAGAACACAGAGCAGTTTCTCAGAAAGCTTCTTTCCATTTTTGAATGGAAGATATTTCCTTTTTCACTATAGCCCTCTATGGGCTTCTAAATATCCGTTTGCCAATTCCAGAAGAACAGCCTTAGCGAAAGGCTTCTTGAAGGGAAAGATGTAACTCTGTGAGATGAATTCACAGAACACAGAGCACTTTCTCAGAAAGCTTCTTTCCAGTTTTGAACGGAAGATATTTCCTTTTTCACCATAGCCCTCTATGGGCTTCCAAATATCCCTTTGCCAATTCCACAAGAACAGCCTTAGCGAAAGGCTTCTTGAAGGGAAAGATGTAATTCTGTGAGATGAATTAACAAAACACAGGGCAGTTTCTCAGAAAGCTTCTTTCCGGTTTTGAACGGAAGATATTTCCTTTTTCACCATAGCCCTCTTTGGGCTTCCAAATATCCCTTTGCCAATTCCACAAGAACAGCCTTAGCGAAAGGATTCTTGAAGGGAAAGATGTAACTCTGTGTGATGAATTAACAGAACACAGAGCAGTTTCTCAGAAAGCTTCTTTCCAGTTTTGAACGGAAGATATTTCCTTTTTCACCATAGCCCTCTATGGGCTTCCAAATATCCGTTTGCCAATTCCACAAGAACAGCCTTAGAGAAAGGCTTCTTGAAGGGAAAGATGTAAATATTTGATATGAATTAACAGAACAGAGGGCATTTTCTCAGAAAGCTTCTTTCCAGTTTTGAACGGAAGTTATTTCCTTTTTCACCATAGGCCTCTATGGGCTGCCAAATATCCCTTTTCCAATTCCACAAGAACAGCCTTAGCGAAAGACTTCTTGAAGGGAAAGATGTAACTCTGTGAGATGAATTAACAGAACACAGAGCAGTTTCTCAGAAAGCTTCTTTCCAGTTTTGAACGGGAGATATTTCCTTTTTCACCATAGCCCTCTATTTGCTTCCAAATATCCCTTTGGCAATTCCACAAGAACAGCCTTAGAGAAAGGCTTCTTGAAGGGAAAGATGTAACTCTTTAATATGAATTAACAGAACAGAGAGCAGTTTCTCAGAAAGCTTCTTTCCAGTTTTCAACGGAAGATATTTCCTTTTTCACCATAGCCCTCTATGGGCTTCCAAATATCCCTTTGCCAATTCCACAAGAACAGCCTTAGCGAAAGGCTTCTTGAAGGGAAAGATGTAGCTCTGTGAGATGAATTAACAGAACACAGAGCAGTTTCTCAGAAAGCTTCTTTCCAGTTTTGAACGGAAGATATTTCCTTTTTCACCATAGCCCTCTATGGGCTTCCAAATATCCCTTTGCCAATTCCACAAGAACAGCCTTAGCGAAAGGCTTCTTGAAGGGAAATATGTAACTCTGTGAGATGAATTAAGAGAACACAGAGCAGTTTCTCAGAAAGCTTCTTTGCAGTTTTGATCAGAAGATATTTCCTTTTTCACCATAGCCCTCTATGGGCTTCCAAATATCCCTGTGCCAATTCCACAAGAACAGCCTTAGCGAAAGGCTTATTGAAGAGAAAGATGTAACTCTGTGAGATGAATTAACAGAACACAGAGCACTTTCTCAGAAAGCTTCTTTCCAGTTTTGAACGGAAGATATTTCCTTTTTCACCATAGCCCTCTATGGGCTTCTAAATATCCCTTTGCCAATTCCACAAGAACATCCTTAGCGAAAGGCTTCTTGAAGGGAAAGATGTAACTCTGTGAGATGAATTCACAGAACACAGAGCAGTTTCTCAGAAAGCTTCTTTCCGGTTTTGAACGGAAGATATTTCCTTTTTCACCCTAGCCCTCTAAGGGCTTCCAAATATCCGTTTGCCAATTCCACAAGAACAGCCTTAGAGAAAGGCTTCTTGAAGGGAAAGATGTAACTCTTTGATATGAATTAACAGAACACAGAGCAGTTTCTCAGAAAGCTTCTTTCCGGTTTTGAACGGAAGATATTTCCTTTTTCACCATAGCCCTCTTTGGGCTTCCAAATATCCGTTTGCCAATTCCACAAGAACAGCCTTAGCGAAAGGCTTCTTGAAGGGAAAGATGTAACTCTGTGAGATGAATTAACAGAACACAGAGCAGTTACTCAGAATGCTTCTTTCCAGTTTTGAATGGAAGATATTTCCTTTTTCACCATAGCCCTCTATGGGCTTCCAAATATCCCTTTGCCAATTCCACAAGAACAGCCTTAGCGAAAGGCTTCTAGAAGGGAAAGATGTAATTCTGTGAGATGAATTAACAAAACACAGGGCAGTTTCTCAGAAAGCTTCTTTCCAGTTTTGAACGGAAGAAATTTCCTTTCTCACCATAGCCCTCTAGGGGCTTCCAAATATCCAATTGCCAATTCCATAAGAACAGCCTTAGCGAAAGGCTTCTTGAAGGGAAAGATGTAACTCTGTGAGATGAATTCACAGAACACAGAGCAGTTTCTCAGAAAGCTTCTTTTCAGTTTTGAACGGAAGATATTTCCTTTTTCACCATAGCCCTCTATGGGCTTCCAAATATCCCTTTGCCAATTCCACAAGAACAGCCTTAGAGAAAGGCTTCTTGAAGGGAAAGATGTAACTCTGTGAGATGAATTAACAGAACACAGAGCAGTTTCTCAGAAAGCTTCTTTCCAGTTTTGAACGGAAGATATTTCCTTTTTCACCATAGCCCTCTATGGGCTTCCAAATATCCCTTTGCCAATTCCACAACAACAGCCTTAGCGAAAGGCTTTTTGAAGGGAAAGATGTAACTCTGTGTGATGAATTAACAGAACACAGAGCAGTTTCTCAGAAAGCTTCTTTCCGGTTTTGAACGGAAGATATTTCCTTTTTCACCATAGCCCTCTTTGGGCTTCCAAATATCCCTTTGCCAATTCCACAAGAACAGCCTTAGCGAAAGGCTTCTTGAAGGGAAAGATGTAACTCTGTGAGATGAATTAACAGAACACAGAGCAGTTTCTCAGAAAGCTTCTTTCCAGTTTTTAACGGAAGATATTTCCTTTTTCACCATAGCCCTCTATGGGCTTCCAAATATCCCTTTGCCAATTCCACAAGAACAGCCTTAGCGAAAGGCTTCTTGAAGAGAAAGATGTAGCGCTGTGAGATGAATTAACAGAACACAGAGCAGTTTCTCAGAAAGCTTCTTTCCAGTTTTGAACGGAAGATATTTCCTTTTTCACCATAGCCCTCTATGGGCTTCCAAATATCCCTTTGCCAATTCCACAAGAACAGCCTTAGCGAAAGGCTTCTTGAAGGGAAAGATGTAACTCTGTGAGATGAATTAACAGAACACAGGGCAGTTTCTCAGAAAGCTTCTTTCCAGTTTTGAACGGAAGATAGTTCCTTTTTCACCATAGCACTCTATGGGCTTCCAAATATCCCTTTGCCAATTCCACAAGAACAGCCTTAGCGAAAGGCTTCTTGAAGGGAAAGATATAACTCTGTGAGATGAATTAACAGAACACAGAGCAGTTTCTCAGAAAGCTTCTTTCCAGTTTTGAACGGAAGTTATTTCCTTTTTCACCATAGTCCTCTATGGGCTGCCAAATATCCCTTTGCCAATTCCACAAGAACAGCCTTAGCGAAAGACTTCTTGAAGGGAAAGATGTAACTCTGTGAGATGAATTAACAGAACACAGAGCAGTTTCTCAGAAAGCTTCTTTCCAGTTTTGAACGGAAGGTATTTCCTTTTTCACCATAGCCCTCTATGGGCTTCCAAATATCCCTTTGCCAATTCCACAAGAACAGCCTTATCGAAAGGCTTCTTGAAGGGAAAGATGTAACTCTGTGAGATGAATTAACAGAACACAGAGCAGTTTCTCAGAAAGCTTCTTTCCAATTTTGAACGGATGATATTTCCTTTTTCACCATAGACCTCTATGGGCTTCCAAATATCCCTGTGCCAATTCCACAAGAACAGCCTTACCGAAAGGCTTCTTGAAGGGAAAGATGTAACTCTGTGTGATGAATTAACAGAACACAGAGCAGTTTCTCAGAAAGCTTCTTTCCGGTTTTGAACGGAAGATATTTCCTTTTTCACCATAGCCCTCTTTGGGCTTCCAAATATCCCTTTGCCAATTCCACAAGAACAGCCTTAGCGAAAGGCTTCTTGATGGGAATGATGTAACTCTGTGAGATGAATTAACCGAACACAGAGCAGTTTCTCAGAAAGTTTCTTCCCAGTTTTGAATGGAAGATATTTCCTTTTTCACCATAGCCCTCTATGGGCTTCCAAATCCCTTTGCCAATTCCACTAGAACAGCCTTAGTGAAAGGCTTCTTGAAGGGAAAGATGTAACTGTGTGAGATGAATTAACAGAACACAGAGCAGTTTCTCAGAAAGCTTCTTTCCAGTTTTGAACGGAAGATATTTCCTTTTTCACCATAGCCCTCTATGGGCTTCCAAATATCCCTTTGCCAATTCCACAAGAACAGCCTTAGCGAAAGGCTTCTTGAAGGGAAAGATGTAACTCTGTGAGATGAATTAACAGAACACAGAGCAGTTACTCAGAATGATTCTTTCCAGTTTTGAATGGAAGATATTTCCTTTTTCACCATAGCCCTCTATGGGCTTCCAAATATCCCTTTGCCAATTCCACAAGAACAGCCTTAGCGAAAGGCTTCTTGAAGGGAAAGATGTAACTCTGTGAGATGAATTAACAGAACACAGAGCAGTTTCTCAGAAAGCTTCTTTCCAGTTTTGAACGGAAGGTATTTCCTTTTTCACCATAGCCCTCTATGGGCTTCCAAATATCCCTTTGCCAATTCCAAAAGAACAGCCTTAGAGAAAGGCTTCTTGAAGGGAAAGATGTAACTCTTTAATATGAATTAACAGAACAGAGAGCAGTTTCTCAGAAAGCTTCTTTCCAGTTTTGATCGGAAGATATTTCCTTTTTCACCATAGCCCTCTATGGGCTTCCAAATATCCCTTTGCCAATTCCACAAGAACAGCCTTAGCGAAAGGCTTCTTGAAGGGAAAGATGTAACTCTGTGAGATGAATTAACAGAACACAGAGCAGTTTCTCAGAAAGCTTCTTTTCAGTTTTGAACGGAAGATATTTCCTTTTTCACCATAGCCCTCTATGGGCTTCCAAATATCCCTTTGCCAATTCCACAAGAACAGCCTTAGCGAAAGGCTTCTTGAAGGGAAAGATGTAACTCTGTGAGATGAATTAACAGAACACAGAGCAGTTACTCAGAATGCTTCTTTCCAGTTTTGAATGGAAGATATTTCCTTTTTCACCATAGCCCTCTATGGGCTTCCAAATATCCCTTTGCCAATTCCACAAGAACAGCCTTAGCGAAAGGCTTCTTGAAGGGAAAGATGTAACTCTGTGAGATGAATTAACAGAACACAGAGCAGTTTCTCAGAAAGCTTCTTTTCAGTTTTGAACGGAAGGTATTTCCTTTTTCACCATAGCCCTCTATGGGCTTCCAAATATCCCTTTGCCAATTCCAAAAGAACAGCCTTAAGGAAAGGCTTCTTGAAGGGCAAGATGTAACTCTGTGAGATGAATTAACAGAACACAGAGCAGTTTCTCAGAAAGCTTCTTTCCAGTTTTGAACGGAAGATATTTCCTTTTTCACCATAGCCCTCTATGGGCTTCCAAATATCCCTTTGCCAATTACACAAGAACAGCCTTAGCGAAAGGCTTCTTGAAGGGAAAGATGTAACTCTGTGAGTTGAATTAAGAGACACAGAGCAGTTTCTCAGAAACCTTCTTTCCAGTTTTGAACGGAAGATATTTCCTTTTTCTCCATAGCCCTCTATGGGCTTCCAAATATCCCTTTGCCAATTCCACAAGAACAGCCTTAGCGAAAGGCTTCTTGAAGGGCAAGATGTAACTCTGTGAGATGAATTAACAGAACACAAAGCAGTTTCTCAGAAAGATTCCTTCCAGTTTTGAACGGAAGATATTTCCTTTTTCACCATAGCCCTCTATGGGCTTCCAAATATCCCTTTGCCAATTCCACAAGAACAGCCTTAGCGAAAGGCTTCTTGAAGGGAAAGATGTAACTCTGTGAGATGAATTAACAGAACACAGAGCAGTTTCTCAGAAAGCTTCTTTCCAGTTTTGAACGGAAGATATTTCCTTTTTCACCATAGCCCTCTTTGGGCTTCCAAATATCCCTTTGCCAATTCCACAAGAACAGCCTTAGCGAAAGGCTTCTTGAAGGGAAAGATGTAACTCTGTGAGATGAATTAACAGAACACAGAGCAGTTTCTCAGAAAGCTTCTTTCCAGTTTTGAACGGAAGATATTTCCTTTTTCACCATAGCCCTCTATGGGCTTCCAAATATCCCTTTGCCAATTCCACAAGAACAGCCTTAGCGAAAGGCTTCTTGAAGGGAAAGATGTAACTCTGTGAGATGAATTAACAGAACACAGAGCAGTTTCTCAGAAAGCTTCTTTCCAGTTTTGAACGGAAGATAGTTCCTTTTTCACCATAGCACTCTATGGGCTTCCAAATATCCCTTTGCCAATTCCACAAGAACAGCCTTAGCGAAAGGCTTCTTGAAGGGAAAGATGTAACTCTGTGAGATGAATTAACAAAACACAGAGTAGTTTCTCAGAAAGCTTCTTTCCAGTTTTGAACGGAAGAAATTTCCTTTCTCACCATAGCCCTCTACGGGCTTCCAAATATCCGTGTGCCAATTCCATAAGAACAGCCTTAGCGAAAGGCTCCTTGAAGGGAAAGATGTAACTTTGTGAGATGAATTAACAGAACACAGAGCAGTTTCTCAGAAAGCTTCTTTCCAGTTTTGAACGGAAGATATTTCCTTTTTCACCATAGCCCTCTATGGGCTTCCAAATATCCGTTTGCCAATTCCACAAGAACAGCCTTAGCGAAAGGCTTCTTGAAGGGAAAGATGTAAATCTTTGATATGAATTAACAGAACAGAGAGCAGTTTCTCAGAAAGCTTCTTTCCAGTTTTGAACGGAAGTTATTTCCTTTTTCACCATAGTCCTCTATGGGCTGCCAAATATCCCTTTGCCAATTCCACAAGAACAGCCTTAGCGAAAGACTTCTTGAAGGGAAAGATGTAACTCTGTGAGATGAATTAACAGAACACAGAGCAGTTTCTCAGAAAGCTTCTTTCCAGTTTTGAACGGAAGATATTTCCTTTTTCACCATAGCCCTCTATGGGCTTCCAAATATCCCTTTGCCAATTCCGCAAGAACAGCCTTATCGAAAGGCTTCTTGAAGGGAAAGCTGTAACTCTGTGAGATGAATTAACAGAACACAGAGCAGTTTCTCAGAAAGCTTCTTTCCAATTTTGAACGGAAGATATTTCCTTTTTCACCATAGCCCTCTATGGGCTTCCAAATATCCCTGTGCCAATTCCACAAGAACAGCCTTACCGAAAGGCTTCTTGAAGGGAAAGATGTAACTCTGTGTGATGAATTAACAGAACACAGAGCAGTTTCTCAGAAAGCTTCTTTCCGGTTTTGAACGGAAGATATTTCCTTTTTCACCATAGCCCTCTTTGGGCTTCCAAATATCCCTTTGCCAATTCCACAAGAACAGCCTTAGCGAAAGGCTTCTTGATGGGAATGATGTAACTCTGTGAGATGAATTAACCGAACACAGAGCAGTTTCTCAGAAAGTTTCTTCCCAGTTTTGAATGGAAGATATTTCCTTTTTCAACATAGCCCTCTATGGGCTTCCAAATCCCTTTGCCAATTCCACAAGAACAGCCTTAGTGAAAGGCTTCTTGAAGGGAAAGATGTAACTGTGTGAGATGAATTAACAGAACACAGAGCAGTTTCTCAGAAAGCTTCTTTCCAAATTTGAACGGAAGGTATTTCCTTTTTCACCATAGCCCTCTATGGGCTTCCAAATATCCCTTTGCCAATTCCACAAGAACAGCCTTAGTGAAAGGCTTCCTGAAGGGAAAGATGTAACTCTGTGAGATGAATTAACAGAACACAGAGCAGTTTCTCAGAAAGCTTCTTTCCAGTTTTGAACGGAAGATATTTCCTTTTTCACCATAGCCCTCTATGGGCTTCCAAATATCCCTTTGCCAATTCCACAAGAACAGCCTTAGCGAAAGGCTTCTTGAAGGGAAAGATGTAACTCTGTGAGGTGAATTAACAGAACACAGAGCAGTTACTCAGAATGATTCTTTCCAGTTTTGAATGGAAGATATTACCTTTTTCACCATAGCCCTCTATGGGCTTCCAAATATCCCTTTGCCAATTCCACAAGAACAGCCTTAGCGAAAGGCTTCTTGAAGGGAAAGATGTAACTCTGTGAGATGAATTAACAGAACACAGAGCAGTTTCTCAGAAAGCTTCTTTCCAGTTTTGAACGGAAGGTATTTCCTTTTTCACCCTAGCCCTCTATGGGCTTCCAAATATCCCTTTGCCAATTCCAAAAGAACAGCCTTAAGGAAAGGCTTCTTGAAGGGCAAGATGTAGCTCTGTGAGATGAATTAACGGAACACAAAGCAGTTTCTCAGAAAGCTTCTTTCCAGTTTTGAACGGAAGATATTTCCTTTTTCACCATAGCCCTCTATGGGCTTCCAAATATCCCTTTGCCAATTCCACAAGAACAGCCTTAGCGAAAGGCTTCTTGAAGGGCAAGATGTAACACTGTGAGATGAATTAACAGAACACAGAACAGTTTCTCAGAAAGCTTCTTTCCAGTTTTGAACGGAAGATATTTCCTTTTTCAACATAGCCCTTTATGGGCTTCCAAATATCCCTTTGCCAATTCCACAAGAACAGCCTTAGCGAATGGCTTCTTGAAGGGAAAGATGTAACTCTCTGAGATGAATTAACAGAACACAGAGCAGTTTCTCAGAAAGCTTCTTTCCAGTTTTGAACGGAAGATATTTCCTTTTTCACCATAGCCCTCTATGGGCTTCCAAATATCCCTTTGCCAATTCCACAAGAACAGCCTTAGCGAAAGACTTCTTGAAGGGAAAGATGTAACTCTGTGAGATGAATTAACAGAACACAGAGCAGTTTCTCAGAAAGCTTCTTTCCAGTTTTGAATGGAAGATATTTCCTTTTTCACCATAGCCCTCTATGGGCTTCTAAATATCCTTTTGCCAATTCCACAAGAACAGCCTTAGCGAAAGGCTTCTTGAAGGGAAAGATGTAACTCTGTGAGATGAATTCACAGAACACAGAGCACTTTCTCAGAAAGCTTGTTTCCAGTTTTGAACGGAAGATATTTCCTTTTTCACCATAGCCCTCTATGGGCTTCCAAATATCCCTTTGCCAATTCCACAAGAACAGCCTTAGCGAAATTCTTCTTGAAGGGAAAGATGTAACTCTGTGAGATGAATTAACAGAACACAGAGCAGTTTCTCAGAAAGCTTCTTTCCAGTTTTGAACGGAAGATATTTCCTTTTTCACCATAGCCTTCTATGGGCTTCCAAATATCCCTTTGCCAATTCCACAAGAACAGCCTTAGCGAAAGGGTTCTTGAAGGGAAAGATGTAACTCTGTGAGATGAATTAACAGAACACAGAGCAGTTTCTCAGAAAGCTTCTTTCCAGTTTTGAACGGAAGGTATTTCCTTTTTCACCATAGCCCTCTATGGGCTTCCAAATATCCCTTTGCCATTTCCAAAAGAACAGCCTTAAGGAAAGGCTTCTTGAAGGGCAAGATGTAGCTCTGTGAGATGAATTAACGGAACACAAAGCAGTTTCTCAGAAAGCTTCTTTCCAGTTTTGAACGGAAGATATTTCCTTTTTCACCATAGCCCTCTATGGGCTTCCAAATATCCCTTTGCCAATTCCACAAGAGCAGCCTTAGCGAAAGGCTTCTTGAAGGGAAAGATGAAGCTCTGTGAGATGAATAAACAGAACACAGAGCAGTTTCTCAGAAAGCTTCTTTCCAGTTTTGAACGGAAGATATTTCCTTTTTCACCATAGCCCTCTATGGGCTTCCAAATATCCCTTTGCCAATTACACAAGAACAGCCTTAGCGAAAGGCTTCTTGAAGGGCAAGATGTAACTCTGTGAGATGAATTAACAGAACACAGAACAGTTTCTCAGAAAGCTTCTTTCCAGTTTTGAACGGAAGATATTTCCTTTTTCACCATAGCCCTTTACGGGCTTCCAAATATCCCTTTGCCACTTCCACAAGAACAGCCTTAGCGAATGGCTTCTTGAAGGGAAAGATGTAACTCTCTGAGATGAATTAACAGAACACAGAGCAGTTTCTCAGAAAGCTTCTTTCCAGTTTTGAACGGAAGATATTTGCTTTTTCACCATAGCCCTCTATGGGCTTCCAAATATCCCTTTGCCAATTCCACAAGAACAGCCTTAGCGAAAGACTTCTTGAAGGGAATGATGTAACTCTGTGAGATGAATTAACGGAACACAGAGCAGTTTCTCAGAAAGCTTCTTTCCAGTATTGAATGGAAGATATTTCCTTTTTCACTATAGCCCTCTATGGGCTTCTAAATATCCCTTTGCCAATTCCACAAGAACAGCCTTAGCGAAAGGCTTCTGGAAGGGAAAGATGTAACTCTGTGAGATGAATTAACAGAACACAGAGCAGTTTCTCAGAAAGCTTCTTTCCAGTTTTGAACGGAAGATATTTCCTTTTTCACCATAGCCCTCTAAGGGCTTCCAAATATCCGTTTACCAATTCCACAAGAACAGCCTTAGAGAAAGGCTTCCTGAAGGGAAAGATGTAACTGTTTAATATGAATTAACAGAACACAGAGCAGTTTCTCAGAAAGCTTCTTTCCAGTTTTGAACGGAAGATATTTCCTTTTTCACCATAGCCCTCTATGGGCTTCCAAATATCCCTTTGCCAATTCCACAAGAACAGCCTTAGCGAAAGGCTTCTTGAAGGGAAAGATGTAACTCTGTGAGATGAATTAACAAAACACAGAGCAGTTTCTCAGAAAGCTTCTTTCCAAATTTGAACGGAAGGTATTTCCTTTTTCACCATAGCCCACTATGGGCTTCCAAATATCCCTTTGCCAATTCCACAAGAACAGCCTTAGCGAAAGGCTTCCTGAAGGGAAAGATGTAACTCTGTGAGATGAATTAACAGAACACAGAGCAGTTTCTCAGAAAGCTTCTTTCCAGTTTTGAACGGAAGATATTTCCTTTTTCACCATAGCCCTCTATGGGCTTCCAAATATCCCTTTGCCAATTCCACAAGAATAGCCTTACCGAAAGGGTTCTTGAAGGGAAAGATGTAACTCTGTGAGATGAATTAACAGAACACAGAGCAGTTACTCAGAATGCTTCTTTCCAGTTTTGAATGGAAGATATTTCCTTTTTCACCATAGCCCTCTATGGGCTTCCAAATATCCCTTTGCCAATTCCACAAGAACAGCCTTAGAGAAAGGCTTCTTGAAGGGAAAGATGTAACTCTGTGAGATGAATTAACAGAACACAGAGCAGTTTCTCAGAAAGCTTCTTTCCAGTTTTGAACGGAAGGTATTTCCTTTTTCACCATAGCCCTCTATGGGCTTCCAAATATCCCTTTGCCAATTCCAAAAGAACAGCCTTAAGGAAAGGCTTCTTGAAGGGCAAGATGTAGCTCTGTGAGATGAATTAACGGAACACAAAGCAGTTTCTCAGAAAGCTTCTTTCCAGTTTTGAACGGAAGATATTTCCTTTTTCACCATAGCCGTCTATGGGCTTCCAAATATCCCTTTGCCAATTCCACAAGAACAGCCTTAGCGAAAGGCTTCTTGAAGGGAAAGATGAAGCTCTGTGAGATGAATAAACAGAACACAGAGCAGTTTCTCAGAAAGCTTCTTTCCAGTTTTGAACGGAAGATATTTCCTTTTTCACCATAGCCCTTTATGGGCTTCCAAATATCCCTTTGCCAATTCCACAAGAACAGCCTTAGCGAATGGCTTCTTGAAGGGAAAGATGTAACTCTCTGAGATGAATTAACAGAACACAGAGCAGTTTCTCAGAAAGCTTCTTTCCAGTTTTGAACGGAAGATATTTCCTTTTTCACCATAGCCCTCTATGGGCTTCCAAATATCCCTTTGCCAATTCCACAATAACAGCCTTAGCGAAAGACTTCTTGAAGGGAAAGATGTAACTCTGTGAGATGAATTAACAGAACACAGAGCAGTTTCTCAGAAAGCTTCTTTCCAGTTTTGAATGGAAGATATTTCCTTTTTCACCATAGCCCTCTATGGGCTTCAAATATCCTTTTGCCAATTCCACAAGAACAGCCTTAGCGAAAGGCTTCTTGAAGGGAAAGATGTAACTCTGTGAGATGAATTCAGAGAACACAGAGCACTTTCTCAGAAAGCTTGTTTCCAGTTTTGAACGGAAGATATTTCCTTTTTCACCATAGCCCTCTATGGGCTTCCAAATATACCTTTGCCGATTCCACAGGAACAGCCTTAGCGAAAGGCTTCTTGAAGGGAAAGATGGAACTCTGTGAGACGAATTCACAGAACACAGAGCAGTTTCTCAGAAAGCTTCTTTCCAGTTTTGAACGGAAGAAATTTCCTTTCTCACAATAGCCCTCTATGGGCTTCCAAATATCCGTTTGCCAATTCCATAAGAACAGCCTTAGCGAAAGGCTGCTTGAAGGGAAAGATGTAACTCTGTGAGATGAATTAAGAGACACAGAGCAGTTTCTCAGAAACCTTCTTTCCAGTTTTGAACGGAAGATATTTCCTTTTTCACCATAGCCCTCTATGGGCTTCCAAATATCCCTTTGCCAATTCCACAAGAACAGCCTTAGCGAAAGGCTCCTTGAAGGGCAAGATGTAACTCTGTGAGATGAATTAACAGAACACAGAACAGTTTCTCAGAAAGCTTCTTTCCAGTTTTGAACGGAAGATATTTCCTTTTTCACCATAGCCCTCTATGGGTTTCCAAATATCCCTTTGCCAATTCCACAAGAACAGCCTTAGAGAAAGGATTCTTGAAGGGAAAGATGTATCTCTTTAATATGAATTAACAGAACAGAGAGCAGTTTCTCAGAAAGCTTCTTTCCAGTTTTGAACGGAAGATATTTCCTTTTTCACCATAGTCCTCTATGGGCTGCCAAATATCCCTTTTCCAATTCCACAAGAACAGCCTTAGCGAAAGAGTTCTTGAAGGGAAAAATGTAACTCTGAGAGATGAATTAACAGAACACAGAGCAGTTTCTCAGAAAGCTTCTTTCCATTTTTGAATGGAAGATATTTCCTTTTTCACTATAGCCCTCTATGGGCTTCTAAATATCCGTTTGCCAATTCCAGAAGAACAGCCTTAGCGAAAGGCTTCTTGAAGGGAAAGATGTAACTCTGTGAGATGAATTCACAGAACACAGAGCACTTTCTCAGAAAGCTTCTTTCCAGTTTTGAACGGAAGATATTTCCTTTTTCACCATAGCCCTCTATGGGCTTCCAAATATCCCTTTGCCAATTCCACAAGAACAGCCTTAGCGAAAGGCTTCTTGAAGGGAAAGATGTAATTCTGTGAGATGAATTAACAAAACACAGGGCAGTTTCTCAGAAAGCTTCTTTCCGGTTTTGAACGGAAGATATTTCCTTTTTCACCATAGCCCTCTTTGGGCTTCCAAATATCCCTTTGCCAATTCCACAAGAACAGCCTTAGCGAAAGGTTTCTTGAAGGGAAAGATGTAACTCTGTGTGATGAATTAACAGAACACAGAGCAGTTTCTCAGAAAGCTTCTTTCCAGTTTTGAACGGAAGATATTTCCTTTTTCACCATAGCCCTCTATGGGCTTCCAAATATCCGTTTGCCAATTCCACAAGAACAGCCTTAGAGAAAGGCTTCTTGAAGGGAAAGATGTAAATATTTGATATGAATTAACAGAACAGAGGGCATTTTCTCAGAAAGCTTCTTTCCAGTTTTGAACGGAAGTTATTTCCTTTTTCACCATAGGCCTCTATGGGCTGCCAAATATCCCTTTTCCAATTCCACAAGAACAGCCTTAGCGAAAGACTTCTTGAAGGGAAAGATGTAACTCTGTGAGATGAATTAACAGAACACAGAGCAGTTTCTCAGAAAGCTTCTTTCCAGTTTTGAACGGGAGATATTTCCTTTTTCACCATAGCCCTCTATTTGCTTCCAAATATCCCTTTGGCAATTCCACAAGAACAGCCTTAGAGAAAGGCTTCTTGAAGGGAAAGATGTAACTCTTTAATATGAATTAACAGAACACAGAGCAGTTTCTCAGAAAGCTTCTTTCCAGTTTTGAACAGAAGATATTTCCTTTTTCACCATAGCAATATATGGGCTTCCAAATCTCCCTTTGCCAATTCCACAAGAACAGCCTTAGAGAAAGGCTTCTTGAAGGGAAAGATGTAACTCTTTAATATGAATTAACAGAACAGAGAGCAGTTTCTCAGAAAGCTTCTTTAAAGTTTTGAACAAAAGATATTTCCTTTTTCACCATAGCCCTCTATGGGCTTCCAAATATCCCTTTGCCAATTCCACAAGAACAGCCTTAGCGAAAGACTTCTTGAAGGGAAAGTTGTAACTCTGTGAGATGAATTAACGGAACACAGAGCAGTTTCTCAGAAAGCTTCTTTCCAGTATTGAATGGAAGATATTTCCTTTTCCACTATAGCCCTCTATGGGCTTCTAAATATCCCTTTGCCAATTCCACAAGAACAGCCTTAGCGAAAGGCTTCTGGAAGGGAAAGATGTAACTCTGTGAGATGAATTCACAGAACACAGAGCAGTTTCTCAGAAAGCTTCTTTCCAGTTTTGAACGGAAGATATTTCCTCTTTCACCATAGCCCTCTATGGGCTTCCAAATATCCCTTTGCCAATTACACAAGAACAGCCTTAGCGAAAGGCTTCTTGAAGGGAAAGATGTAATTCTGTGAGATGAATTAACAAAACACAGAGCAGTTTCTCAGAAAGCTTCTTTCCAGTTTTGAACTTAAGAAATTTCCTTTCTCACCATAGCCCTCTATGGGCTTCCAAATATCCGTTTGCCAATTCCATAAGAACAGCCTTAGCGAAAGGCTTCTTGAAGGGAAAGATGTAACTCTGTGAGATGAATTAACAGAACACAGAGCAGTTTCTCAGAAAGCTTCTTTCCACTTTTGAACGGAAGATATTTCCTTTTTCACCATAGCCCTCTATGGGCTTCCAAATATCCCTTTGCCAATTCCACAAGAACAGCCTTAGAGAAAGGCTTCTTGAAGGGAAAGATGTAACTTTGTGATATGAATTAACAGAACACCGAGCAGTTTCTCAGAAAGCTTCTTTCCAGTTTTGAACGGAAGATATTTCCTTTTTCACCATAGCCCTCTATGGGCTTCCAAATATCCCTTTGCAAATTCCACAAGAACAGCCTTAGCGAAAGTCTTCTTGAAGGGAAAGATGTAACTCTGTGAGATGAATTAACAGAACACACAGCAGTTTCTCAGAAAGCTTCTTTCCAGTTTTGAACGGAAGAAATTTCCTTTCTCACCATAGCCCTCTATGGGCTTCCAAATATCCGTTTGCCAATTCCATAAGAACAGCCTTAGCGAAAGGCTTCTTGAAGGGAAAGATGTAACTCTGTGAGATGAATTAACAGAACACAGAGCAGTTTCTCAGAAAGCTTCTTTCCAGTTTTGAACGGAAGATATTTCCTTTTTCACCATAGCCCTCTAAGGGCTTCCAAATATCCGTTTGCCAATTCCACAAGAACAGCCTTAGAGAAAGGCTTCTTGAAGGGAAAGATGTAACTCTTTAATATGAATTAACAGAACAGAGAG
Source organism: Chlorocebus sabaeus (assembly GCF_047675955.1). Lineage (NCBI taxonomy): Eukaryota > Metazoa > Chordata > Mammalia > Primates > Cercopithecidae > Chlorocebus > Chlorocebus sabaeus. Next base: position 1,750,443 of record NW_027327482.1, on the reverse strand, counting down.
CAGTTTCTCAGAAAGCTTCTTTCCAGTTTTGAACGGAAGATATTTCCTTTTTCACCATAGCCCTCTATGGGCTTCCAAATATCCCTTTGCCAATTCCACAAGAACAGCCTTAGCGAAAAACTTCTTGAAGGGAATGATGTAACACTGTGAGATGAATTAACAGAACACAGAGCAGTTTCTCAGAAAGCTTCTTTCCAGTTTTGAATGGAAGATATTTCCTTTTTCACTATAGCCCTCTATGGGCTTCTAAATATCCCTTTGCCAATTCCACAAGAACAGCCTTAGCGAAAGGCTTCTTGAAGGGAAAGATGTAACTCTGTGAGATGAATTCACAGAACACAGAGCAGTTTCTCAGAAAGCTTCTTTCCAGTTTTGAACGGAAGATATTTCCTTTTTCACCATAGCCCTCTATGGGCTTCCAAATATCCCTTTGCCAATTCCACAAGAACAGCCTTAGCGAAAGGCTTCTTGAAGGGAAAGATGTAATTCTGTGAGATGAATTAACAAAACACAGAGCAGTTTCTCAGAAAGCTTCTTTCCAGTTTTGAACGGAAGAAATTTCCTTTCTCACCATAGCCCTCTATGGGCTTCCAAATATCCGTTTGCCAATTCCAAAAGAACAGCCTTAGCGAAAGGCTTCTTGAAGGCAAAGATGTAACTCTGTGAGATGAATTAACAGAACACAGAGCAGTTTCTCAGAAAGCTTCTTTCCAGTTTTGAACGGAAGATATTTCCTTTTTCACCATAGCCCTCTATGGGCTGCCAAATATCCCTTTGCCAATTCCACAAGAACAGCCTTAGAGAAAGGCTTCTTGAAGGGAAAGATGTAACTCTGTGATATGAATTAACAGAACACCGAGCAGTTTCTCAGAAAGCTTCTTTCCAGTTTTGAACGGAAGATATTTCCTTTTTCACCATAACCCTCTATGGGCTTCCAAATATCCCTTTGCCAATTCCACAAGAACAGCCTTAGCGAAAGGCTTCTTGAAGGGAAAGATGTAATTCTGTGAGATGAATTAACAAAACACAGAGCAGTTTCTCAGAAAGGTTCTTTCCAGTTTTGAACGGAAGATATTTCCTTTCTCACCATAGCCCTCTATGGGCTTCCAAATATCCGTTTGCCAATTCCAAAAGAACAGCCTTAGCGAAAGGCTTCTTGAAGGCAAAGATGTAACTCTGTGAGATGAATTAACAGAACACAGAGCAGTTTCTCAGAAAGCTTCTTTCCAGTTTTGAACGGAAGATATTTCCTTTTTCACGATAGCCCTCGATGGGCTGCCAAATATCCCTTTGCCAATTCCAGAAGAACAGCCTTAGAGAAAGGCTTCTTGAAGGGAAAGATGTAACTCTGTGATATGAATTAACAGAACACCGAGCAGTTTCTCAGAAAGCTTCTTTCCAGTTTTGAACGGAAGATATTTCCTTTTTCACCATAACCCTCTATGGGCTTCCAAATATCCCTTTGCCAATTCCACAAGAACAGCCTTAGCGAAAGACTTCTTGAAGGGAAAGATGTAACTCTGTGAGATGAGTTAACAGAACACAGAGCAGTTTCTCAGAAAGCTTCTTTCCAGTTTTGAACGGAAGATATTTCCTTTTTCACCATAGCCGTCTAAGGGCTTCCAAATATCCCTTTGCCAATTCCACAAGAACAGCCTTAGCGAAAGGCTTCTTGAAGGGAAAGATGAAGCTCTGTGAGATGAATAAACAGAACACAGAGCAGTTTCTCAGAAAGATTCTTTCCAGTTTTGAACGGAAGATATTTCCTTTTTCACCATAGCCCTCTATGGGCTTCCAAATATCCCTTTGACAATTCCACAAGAACAGCCTTAGCGAAAGGCTTCTTGAAGGGAAAGATGTAGCTCTGTGAGATGAATTAACAGAACACAGAGCAGTTTCTCAGAAAGCTTCTTTCCAGTTTTGAACGGAAGATATTTCCTTTTTCACCATAGCCCTCTATGGGCTTCCAAATATCCCGTTGCCAATTCCACAAGAACAGCCTTAGCGAAAGGCTTCTTGAAGGGAAAGATGTAACTCTGTGAGATGAATTAACAGAACACAGAGCAGTTTCTCAGAAAGCTTCTTTCCAGTTTTGAACGGAAGATATTTCCTTTTTCACCATAGCCCTCTATGGGCTTCCAAATATCCCTTTGCCAATTCCACAAGAACAGCCTTAGCGAAAGGCTTCTTGAAGGGAAAGATGTAACTCTGTGAGATGAATTAACAAAACACAGAGCAGTTTCTCAGAAAGCTTCTTTCCAGTTTTGAACGGAAGAAATTTCCTTTCTCACCATAGCCCTCTATGGGCTTCCAAATATCCGTTTGCCAATTCCATAAGAACAGCCTTAGCGAAAGGCTTCTTGAAGGGAAAGATGTAACTCTGTGAGATGAATTAACAGAACACAGAGCAGTTTCTCAGAAAGCTTCTTTCCAGTTTTGAACAGAAGATATTTCCTTTTTCACCATAGCCCTCTATGGGTTCCAAATATCCCTTTGCCAATTCCACAAGAACAGCCTTAGAGAAAGGCTTCTTGAAGGGAAAGATGTAACTCTTTAATATGAATTAACAGAACAGAGAGCAGTTTCTCAGAAAGCTTCTTTCCAGTTTTGAACGGAAGATATTTCCTTTTTCACCATAGCCCTCTATGGGCTTCCAAATATCCCTTTGCCAATTCCACAAGAACAGCCTTAGCGAAAGACTTCTTGAAGGGAAAGATGTAACTCTGTGAGATGAATTAACGGAACACAGAGCAGTTTCTCAGAAAGATTCTTTCCAGTATTGAATGGAAGATATTTCCTTTTTCACTAAGGCCTCTATGGGCTTCTAAATATCCCTTTGCCAATTCCACAAGAACAGCCTTAGCGAAAGACTTCTGGAAGGGAAAGATGTAACTCTGTGAGATGAATTCACAGAACACAGAGCAGTTTCTCAGAAAGCTTCTTTACAGTTTTGAACGGAAGATATTTCCTCTTTCACCATAGCCCTCTATGGGCTTCCAAATATCCCTTTGCCAATTCCACAAGAACAGCCTTAGCGAAAGGCTTCTTGAAGGGAAAGATGTAATTCTGTGAGATGAATTAACAAAACACAGAGCAGTTTCTCAGAAAGCTTGTTTCCAGTTTTGAACGGAAGAAATTTCCTTTCTCACCATAGCCCTCTATAGGCTTCCAAATATCCGTTTGCCAATTCCATAAGAACAGCCTTAGCGAAAGGCTTGAAGGGAAAGATGTAACTCTGTGAGATGAATTAACAGAACACAGAGCAGTTTCTCAGAAAGCTTCTTTCCAGTTTTGAACGGAAGATATTTCCTTTTTCACCATAGCCCTCTATGGGCTTCCAAATATCCCTTTGCCAATTCCACAAGAACAGCCTTAGAGAAAGGCTTCTTGAAGGGAAAGATGTAACTTTGTGATATGAATTAACAGAACACCGAGCAGTTTCTCAGAAAGCTTCTTTCCAGTTTTGAACGGAAGATATTTCCTTTTTCACCATAGCCCTCTATGGGCTTCCAAATATCCCTTTGCCAATTCCACAAGAACAGCCTTAGCGAAAGTCTTCTTGAAGGGAAAGATGTAACTCTGTGAGATGAATTAACAGAACACACAGCAGTTTCTCAGAAAGCTTCTTTCCAGTTTTGAACAGAAGAAATTTCCTTTCTCACCATAGCCCTCTATGGGCTTCCAAATATCCGTTTGCCAATTCCATAAGAACAGCCTTAGCGAAAGGCTTCTTGAAGGGAAAGATGTAACTCTGTGAGATGAATTGACAGAACACAGAGCAGTTTCTCAGAAAGCTTCTTTCCAGTTTTGAACGGAAGATATTTCCTTTTTCACTATAGCCCTCTAGGGGCTTCTAAATATCCCTTTGCCAATTCCACAAGAACAGCCTTAGCGAAAGGCTTCTTGAAGGGAAAGATGTAACTCTGTGAGATGAATTCACAGGACACAGAGCAGTTTCTCAGAAAGCTTCTTTCCAGTTTTGAACGGAAGATGTTTCCTTTTTCACCATAGCCCTCTATGGGCTTCCAAATATCCCTTTGACAATTCCACAAGAACAGCCTTAGCGAAAGGCTTCTTGATGGGAAAGATGTAACACTGTGAGATGAATTAACAGAACACAGAGCAGTTTCTCAGAAAGTTTCTTTCCAGTTTTGAATGGGAGATATTTCCTTTTTCACCATAGCCCTCTATGGGCTTCCAAATCCCTTTGCCAATTCCACAAGAACAGCCTTAGCGAAAGGCTTCTTGAAGGGAAAGATGTAACTGTGTGAGATGAATTAACAGAACACAGAGCAGTTTCTCAGAAAGCTTCTTTCCAGATTTGAACGGAAGGTATTTCGTTTTTCACCATAGCCCTCTATGGGCTTCCAAATATCCCTTTGCCAATTCCACAAGAACAGCCTTAGCGAAAGTCTTCTTGAAGGGAAAGATGTAACTCTGTGAGATGAATTAACAGAACACCGAGCAGTTTCTCAGAAAGCTTCTTTCCAGTTTTGAACGGAAGATATTTCCTTTTTCACCATAGCCCTCTATGGGCTTCCAAATATCCCTTTGCCAATTCCACAAGAACAGCCTTAGCGAAAGGCTTCTTGAAGGGAAAGATGTAACTCTGTGAGATAAATTAACAGAACACACAGCAGTTTCTCAGAAAGCTTCTTTCCAGTTTTGAACAGAAGAAATTTCCTTTCTCACCATAGCCCTCTATGGGCTTCCAAATATCCGTTTGCCAATTCCATAAGAACAGCCTTAGCGAAAGGCTTCTTGAAGGGAAAGATGTAACTCTGTGAGATGAATTGACAGAACACAGAGCAGTTTCTCAGAAAGCTTCTTTCCAGTTTTGAACGGAAGATATTTCCTTTTTCACCATAGCCCTCTAAGGGCTTCCAAATATCCGTTTGCCAATTCCACAAGAACAGCCTTAGAGAAAGGCTTCTTGAAGGGAAAGATGTAACTCTTTAATATGAATTAACAGAACAGAGAGCAGTTTCTCAGAAAGCTTCTTTCCAGTTTTGAACGGAAGATATTTCCTTTTTCACCATAGCCCTCTATGGGCTTCCAAATATCCCTTTGCCAATTCCACAAGAACAGCCTTAGCGAAAAACTTCTTGAAGGGAAAGATGTAACACTGTGAGATGAATTAACAGAACACAGAGCAGTTTCTCAGAAAGCTTCTTTCCAGTTTTGAATGGAAGATATTTCCTTTTTCACTATAGCCCTCTATGGGCTTCTAAATATCCCTTTGCCAATTCCACAAGAACAGCCTTAGGGAAAGGCTTCTTGAAGGGAAAGATGTAACTCTGTGAGATGAATTCACAGGACACAGAGCAGTTTCTCAGAAAGCTTCTTTCCAGTTTTGAACGGAAGATGTTTCCTTTTTCACCATAGCCCTCTATGGGCTTCCAAATATCCCTTTGCCAATTCCACAAGAACAGCCTTAGCGAAAGGCTTCTTGAAGGGAAAGATGTAATTCTGTGAGATGAATTAACAAAACACAGAGCAGTTTCTCAGAAAGCTTGTTTCCAGTTTTGAACGGAAGAAATTTCCTTTCTCACCATAGCCCTCTATGGGCTTCCAAATATCCGTCTGCCAATTCCAAAAGAACAGCCTTAGCGAAAGGCTTCTTGAAGGCAAAGATGTAACTCTGTGAGATGAATTAACAGAACACAGAGCAGTTTCTCAGAAAGCTTCTTTCCAGTTTTGAACGGAAGATATTTCCTTTTTCACCATAGCCCTCTATGGGCTTCCAAATATCCCTTTGACAATTCCACAAGAACAGCCTTAGAGAAAGGCTTCTTGAAGGGAAAGATGTAACTTTGTGATATGAATTAACAGAACACCGAGCAGTTTCTCAGAAAGCTTCTTTCCAGTTTTGAACGGAAGATATTTCCTTTTTCACCATAACCCTCTATGGGCTTCCAAATATCCCTTTGCCAATTCCACAAGAACAGCCTTAGCGAAAGACTTCTTGAAGGGAAAGATGTAACTCTGTGAGATGAATTAACAGAACACAGAGCAGTTTCTCAGAAAGCTTCTTTCCAGTTTTGAACGGAAGATATTTCCTTTTTCACCATAGCCCTCTATGGGCTTCCAAATATCCCTTTGCCAATTCCATAAGAACAGCCTTAGCGAAAGGTTTCTTGATGGGAAAGATGTAACTCTGTGTGATGAATTAACAGAACACAGAGCAGTTTCTCAGATAGCTTCTTTCCGGTTTTGAACGGAAGATATTTCCTTTTTCACCATAGCCCTCTTTGGGCTTCCAAATATCCCTTTGCCAATTCCACAAGAACAGCCTTAGCGAAAGGCTTCTTGATGGGAAAGATGTAACACTGTGAGATGAATTAACAGAACACAGAGCAGTTTCTCAGAAAGTTTCTTTCCAGTTTTGAATGGGAGATATTTCCTTTTTCACCATAGACCTCTATGGGCTTCCAAATCCCTTTGCCAATTCCACAAGAACAGCCATAGCGAAAGGCTTCTTGAAGGGAAAGATGTAACTGTGTGAGATGAATTAACAGAACACAGAGCAGTTTCTCAGAAAGCTTCTTTCCAGATTTGAACGGAAGGTATTTCGTTTTTCACCATAGCCCTCTATGGGCTTCCAAATATCCCTTTGCCAATTCCACAAGAACAGCCTTTGCGAAAGTCTTCTTGAAGGGAAAGATGTAACTCTGTGAGATGAATTAAGAGAACACAGAGCAGTTTCTCATTAAGCTTCTTTCCAGTTTTGAACGGAAGATATTTCCTTTTTCACCATAGCCCTCTATGGGCTTCCAAATATCCCTTTGCCAATTCCACAAGAACAGCCTTAGCGAAAGGCTTCTTGAAGGGAAAGATGTAACTCTGTGAGATGAATTAACAGAACACAGAGCAGTTACTCAGAATGCTTCTTTCCAGTTTTGAATGGAAGATATTTCCTTTTTCACCATAGCCCTCTATTGGCTTCCAAATATCCCTTTGCCAATTCCACAAGAACAGCCTTAGCGAAAGGCTTCTTGAAGGGAAAGATGTAACTCTGTGAGATGAATTAACAGAACACAGAGCAGTTTCTCAGAAAGCTTCTTTCCAGTTTTGAACGGAAGGTATTTCCTTTTTCACCATAGCCCTCTATGGGCTTCCAAATATCCCTTTGCCAATTCCAAAAGAACAGCCTTAAGGAAAGGCTTCTTGAAGGGCAAGATGTAACTCTGTGAGATGAATTAACAGAACACAAAGCAGTTTCTCAGAAAGCTTCTTTCCAGTTTTGAACGGAAGATATTTCCTTTTTCACCATAGCCGTCTATGGGCTTCCAAATATCCCTTGCCAATTCCACAAGAACAGCCTTAGCGAAAGGCTTCTTGAAGGGAAAGATGAAGCTCTGTGAGATGAATAAACAGAACACAGAGCAGTTTCTCAGAAAGATTCTTTCCAGTTTTGAACGGAAGATATTTCCTTTTTCACCATAGCCCTCTATGGGCTTCCAAATATCCCGTTGCCAATTCCACAAGAACAGCCTTAGCGAAAGGCTTCTTGAAGGGCAAGATGTAACATTGTGAGATGAATTAACAGAACACAGAACAGTTTCTCAGAAAGCTTCTTTCCAGGTTTGAACGGAAGATATTTCCTTTTTCACCATAGCCCTTTATGGGCTTCCAAATATCCCTTTGCCAATTCCACAAGAACAGCCTTAGCGAATGCCTTCAAGACGGGAAAGATGTAACTCTCTGAGATGAATTAACAGAACACAGAGCAGTTTCTCAGAAAGCTTCTTTCCAGTTTTGAACGGAAGATATTTCCTTTTTCACCATAGCCCTCTATGGGCTTCCAAATATCCCTTTGCCAATTCCACAAGAACAGCCTTTGCGAAAGTCTTCTTGAAGGGAAAGATGTAACTCTGTGAGATGAATTAAGAGAACACAGAGCAGTTTCTCATTAAGCTTCTTTCCAGTTTTGAACGGAAGATATTTCCTTTTTCACCATAGCCCTCTATGGGCTTCCAAATATCCCTTTTCCAATTCCACAAGAACAGCCTTAGAGAAAGGCTTCTTTAAGGGAAAGATGAAACACTTTGATATGAATTAACAGAACAGAGAGCAGTTTCTCAGAAAGCTTCTTTCCAGTTTTTAATGGAAGATATTTCCTTTTTCACCATAGCCCTCTATGGGCTTCTAAATATCCCTTTGCCAATTCCACAAGAACAACCTTAGCGAAAGGCTTCTTGAAGGGAAAGATGTAACTCTGTGAGATGAATTAACAGAACACAGAGCAGTTTCTCAGAAAGTTTCTTTCCAGTTTTGAATGGAAGATATTTCCTTTTTCACCATAGCCCTCTATGGGCTTCCATATCCCTTTGCCAATTCCACAAGAACAGCCTTAGCGAAAGGCTTCTTGAAGGGAAAGATGTAACACTGTGAGATGAGTTAACAGAACACAGAGCAGTTTCTCAGAAAGCTTCTTTCCAGATTTGAACGGAAGGTATTTCCTTTTTCACCATAGCCCTCTATGGGCTTCCAAATATCCCTTTGCCAATTCCACAAGAACAGCCTTAGCGAAAGTCTTCTTGAAGGGAAAGATGTAACTCTGTGAGATGAATTAACAGAACACAGAGCAGTTTCTCAGAAAGCGTCTTTCCAGTTTTTAATGGAAGATATTTCCTTTTTCACCATAGCCCTCTATGGGCTTCTAAATATCCCTTTGCCAATTCCACAAGAACAACCTTAGCGAAAGGCTTCTTGAAGGGAAAGATGTAATTCTGTGAGATGAATTAACAGAACACAGAGCAGTTTCTCAGAAAGTTTCTTTCCAGTTTTGAATGGAAGATATTTCCTTTTTCACCATAGCCCTCTATGGGCTTCCAAATATCCCTTTGCCAATTCCACAAGAACAGCCTTAGAGAAAGGCTTCTTGAAGGGAAAGATGTAACTTTGTGATATGAATTAACAGAACACCGAGCAGTTTCTCAGAAAGCTTCTTTCCAGTTTTGAACGGAAGATATTTCCTTTTTCACCATAGCCCTCTATGGGCTTCCAAATATCCCTTTGCCAATTCCACAAGAACAGCCTTAGCGAAAGACTTCTTGAAGGGAAAGATGTAACTCTGTGAGATGAATTAACAGAACACAGAGCAGTTTCTCAGAAAGCTTCTTTCCAGTTTTGAACGGAAGATATTTCATTTTTCACCATAGCCCTCTAAGGGCTTCCAAATATCCCTTTGCCAATTCCACAAGAACAGCCTTATCGAAAGGCTTCTTGAAGGGAAAGATGTAACTCTGTGAGATGAATTAACAGAACACAGAGCAGTTTCTCAGAAAGCTTCTTTCCAGTTTTGAACGGAAGATATTTCCTTTTTCACCATAGCCTTCTATGGGCTTCCAAATATCCCTTTGCCAATTCCTCAAGAACATCCTTAGCGAAAGGTTTCTTGAAGGGAAAGATGTAACTCTGTGTAATGAATTAACAGAACACAGAGCAGTTTCTCAGAAAGCTTCTTTCCGGTTTTGAACGGAAGATATTTCCTTTTTCACCATAGCCCTCTTTGGGCTTCCAAATAACCCTTTGCCAATTCCACAAGAACAGCCTTAGCGAAAGGCTTCTTGATGGGAAAGATGTAACTCTGTGAGATGAATTAACAGAACACAGAGCAGTTTCTCAGAAAGTTTCTTTCCAGTTTTGAATGGAAGATATTTCCTTTTTCACCATAGCCGTCTATGGGCTTCCAAATATCCCTTTGCCAATTCCACAAGAACAGCCTTAGCGAAAGGCTTCTTGAAGGGAAAGATGTAACTGTGTGAGATGAATTAACAGAACACAGAGCAGTTTCTCAGAAAGCTTCTTTCCAGATTTGAACGGAAGGTATTTCCTTTTTCACCATAGCCCTCTATGGGCTTCCAAATATCCCTTTGCCAATTCCACAAGAACAGCCTTAGCGAAAGGCTTCTTGAAGGGAAAGATGTAACTCTGTGAGATGAATTAAAAGAACACAGAGCAGTTACTCAGAATGCTTCTTTCCAGTTTTGAATGGAAGATATTTCCTTTTTCACCATAGCCCTCTATGGGCTTCCAAATATCCCTTTGCCAATTCCACAAGAACAGCCTTAGCGAAAGGCTTCTTGAAGGGAAAGATGTAACTCTGTGAGATGAATTAACAGAACACAGAGCAGTTTCTCAGAAAGCTTCTTTCCAGTTTTGAACGGAAGGTATTTCCTTTTTCACCATAGCCCTCTATGGGCTTCCAAATATCCCTTTGCCAATTCCAAAAGAACAGCCTTAAGGAAAGGCTTCTTGAAGGGCAAGATGTAACTCTGTGAGATGAATTCACAGAACACAGAGCAGTTTCTCAGAAAGCTTCTTTCCAGTTTTGAACGGAAGATATTTCGTTTTTCACCATAGCCCTCTATGGGCTTCCAAATATCCCTTTGCCAATTCCACATGAACAGCCTTAGCGAAAGGCTTCTGGAAGGGAAAGATGTAACGCTGTGAGATGAATTAACTGAACACAGAGCAGTTTCTCAGAAAGCTTCTTTCCAGTTTTGAACGGAAGAAATTTCCTTTTTCACCATAGCCCTCTATGGGCTTCCAAATATCCGTTTGCCAATTCCATAAGAACAGCCTTAGCGAAAGGCTTCTTGAAGGGAAAGATGTAACTCTGTAAGATGAATTAAGAGACACAGAGCAGTTTCTCAGAAACCTTCTTTCCAGTTTTGAACGGAAGATATTTCCTTTTTCACCATAGCCCTCTATGGACTTCCAAATATCCCTTTGCCAATTCCACAAGAACAGCCTTAGCGAAAGGCTTCTTGAAGGGCAAGATGTAACTCTGTGAGATGAATTAACATAACACAAAGCAGTTTCTCAGAAAGCTTCTTTCCAGTTTTGAACGGAAGATATTTCCTTTTTCACCATAGCCCTCTATGGGCTTCCAAATATCCCTTTGCCAATTCCACAAGAACAGCCTTAGCGAAAGGTTTCTTGAAGGGAAAGATGTAACTCTGTGTAATGAATTAACAGAACACAGAGCAGTTTCTCAGAAAGCTTCTTTCCGGTTTTGAACGGAAGATATTTCCTTTTTCACCATAGCCCTCTTTGGGCTTCCAAATAACCCTTTGCCAATTCCACAAGAACAGCCTTAGCGAAAGGCTTCTTGATGGGAAAGATGTAACTCTGTGAGATGAATTAACAGAACACAGAGCAGTTTCTCAGAAAGTTTCTTTCCAGTTTTGAACGGAAGATATTTCCTTTTTCACCATAGCCCTCTGTGGGCTTCTAAATATCCCTTTGCCAATTCCACAAGAACAGCCTTAGCGAAAGGCTTCTTGAAGGGAAAGATGTAACTCTGTGAGATGAATTCACAGAACACAGAGCAGTTTCTCAGAAAGCTTCTTTCCAGTTTTGAACGGAAGATATTTCCTTTTTCACAATTCCACTCTCTGGGCTTCCAAATATCCCTTTGCCAATTCCACAAGAACAGCCTTAGCGAAAGGTTTCTTGAAGGGAAAGATGTAACTCTGTGAGATGAATTAACAAAACACAGAGCAGTTTCTCAGAAAGCTTCTTTCCAGTTTTGAACGGAAGAAATTTCCTTTCTCACCATAGCCCTCTATGGGCTTCCAAATATCCGTTTGCCAATTCTATAAGAACAGCCTTAGCGAAAGGCTTCTTGAAGGGAAAGATGTAACTCTGTGAGATGAATTAACAGAACACAGAGCAGTTTCTCAGAAAGCTTCTTTCCAGTTTTGAACGGAAGATATTTCCTTTTTCACCATAGCCCTCTATGGGCTTCCAAATACCCCTTTTCCAATTCCACAAGAACAGCCTTAGAGAAAGGCTTCTTTAAGGGAAAGATGAAACACTTTGATATGAATTAACAGAACAGAGAGCAGTTTCTCAGAAAGCTTCTTTCCAGTTTTTAATGGAAGATATTTCCTTTTTCACCATAGCCCTCTATGGGCTTCTAAATATCCCTTTGCCAATTCCACAAGAACAACCTTAGCGAAAGGCTTCTTGAAGGGAAAGATGTAACTCTGTGAGATGAATTAACAGAACACAGAGCAGTTTCTCAGAAAGTTTCTTTCCAGTTTTGAATGGAAGATATTTCCTTTTTCACCATAGCCCTCTATGGGCTTCCATATCCCTTTGCCAATTCCACAAGAACAGCCTTAGCGAAAGGCTTCTTGAAGGGAAAGATGTAACACTGTGAGATGAGTTAACAGAACACAGAGCAGTTTCTCAGAAAGCTTCTTTCCAGATTTGAACGGAAGGTATTTCCTTTTTCACCATAGCCCTCTATGGGCTTCCAAATATCCCTTTGCCAATTCCACAAGAACAGCCTTAGCGGAAGTCTTCTTGAAGGGAAAGATGTAACTCTGTGAGATGAATTAACAGAACACAGAGCAGTTTCTCAGAAAGCGTCTTTCCAGTTTTTAATGGAAGATATTTCCTTTTTCACCATAGCCCTCTATGGGCTTCTAAATATCCCTTTGCCAATTCCACAAGAACAACCTTAGCGAAAGGCTTCTTGAAGGGAAAGATGTAATTCTGTGAGATGAATTAACAGAACACAGAGCAGTTTCTCAGAAAGTTTCTTTCCAGTTTTGAATGGAAGATATTTCCTTTTTCACCATAGCCCTCTATGGGCTTCCAAATATCCCTTTGCCAATTCCACAAGAACAGCCTTAGCGAAAGGCTTCTTGAAGGGAAAGATGTAATTCTGTGAGATGAATTAACAAAACACAGAGCAGTTTCTCAGAAAGCTTCTTTCCAGTTTTGAACGGAAGAAATTTCCTTTCTCACCATAGCCCTCTATGGGCTTCCAAATATCCGTTTGCCAATTCCAAAAGAACAGCCTTAGCGAAAGACTTCTTGAAGGGAAAGATGTAACTCTGTGAGATGAATTAACAGAACACAGAGCAGTTTCTCAGAAAGCTTCTTTCCAGTTTTGAACGGAAGATATTTCCTTTTTCACCATAGCCCTCTATGGGCTTCCAAATATCCCTTTGCCAATTCCACAGAAACAGCCTTAGAGAAAGGCTTCTTGAAGGGAAAGATGTAACTTTGTGATATGAATTAACAGAACACCGAGCAGTTTCTCAGAAAGCTTCTTTCCAGTTTTGAACGGAAGATATTTCCTTTTTCACCATAGCCCTCTATGGGCTTCCAAATATCCCTTTGGCAATTCCACAAGAACAGCCTTAGCGAAAGACTTCTTGAAGGGAAAGATGTAACTCTGTGAGATGAATTAACAGAACACAGAGCAGTTTCTCAGAAAGCTTCTTTCCAGTTTTGAACGGAAGATATTTTCTTTTTCACCATAGCCCTCTAAGGGCTTCCAAATATCCCTTTGCCAATTCCACAAGAACAGCCTTATCGAAAGGCTTCTTGAAGGGAAAGATGTAACTCTGTGAGATGAATTAACAGAACACAGAGCAGTTTCTCAGAAAGCTTCTTTCCAGTTTTGAACGGAAGATATTTCCTTTTTCACCATAGCCCTCTATGGGCTTCCAAATATCCCTTTGCCAATTCCACAAGAACAGCCTTAGCGAAAGGTTTCTTGAAGGGAAAGATGTAACTCTGTGTAATGAATTAACAGAACACAGAGCAGTTTCTCAGAAAGCTTCTTTCCGGTTTTGAACGGAAGATATTTCCTTTTTCACCATAGCCCTCTTTGGGCTTCCAAATAACCCTTTGCCAATTCCACAAGAACAGCCTTAGCGAAAGGCTTCTTGATGGGAAAGATGTAACTCTGTGAGATGAATTAACAGAACACAGAGCAGTTTCTCAGAAAGTTTCTTTCCAGTTTTGAATGGAAGATATTTCCTTTTTCACCATAGCCGTCTATGGGCTTCCAAATATCCCTTTGCCAATTCCACAAGAACAGCCTTAGCGAAAGGCTTCTTGAAGGGAAAGATGTAACTGTGTGAAATGAATTAACAGAACACAGAGCAGTTTCTCAGAAAGCTTCTTTCCAGATTTGAACGGAAGGTATTTCCTTTTTCACCATAGCCCTCTATGGGCTTCCAAATATCCCTTTGCCAATTCCACAAGAACAGCCTTAGCGAAAGGCTTCTTGAAGGGAAAGATGTAACTCTGTGAGATGAATTAAAAGAACACAGAGCAGTTACTCAGAATGCTTCTTTCCAGTTTTGAATGGAAGATATTTCCTTTTTCACCATAGCCCTCTATGGGCTTCCAAATATCCCTTTGCCAATTCCACAAGAACAGCCTTAGCGAAAGGCTTCTTGAAGGGAAAGATGTAACTCTGTGAGATGAATTAACAGAACACAGAGCAGTTTCTCAGAAAGCTTCTTTCCAGTTTTGAACGGAAGGTATTTCCTTTTTCACCATAGCCCTCTATGGGCTTCCAAATATCCCTTTGCCAATTCCAAAAGAACAGCCTTAATTAAAGGCTTCTTGAAGGGCAAGATGTAACTCTGTGAGATGAATTCACAGAACACAGAGCAGTTTCTCAGAAAGCTTCTTTCCAGTTTTGAACGGAAGATATTTCGTTTTTCACCATAGCCCTCTATGGGCTTCCAAATATCCCTTTGCCAATTCCACATGAACAGCCTTAGCGAAAGGCTTCTGGAAGGGAAAGATGTAACGCTGTGAGATGAATTAACTGAACACAGAGCAGTTTCTCAGAAAGCTTCTTTCCAGTTTTGAACGGAAGAAATTTCCTTTTTCACCATAGCCCTCTATGGGCTTCCAAATATCCGTTTGCCAATTCCATAAGAACAGCCTTAGCGAAAGGCTTCTTGAAGGGAAAGATGTAACTCTGTAAGATGAATTAAGAGACACAGAGCAGTTTCTCAGAAACCTTCTTTCCAGTTTTGAACGGAAGATATTTCCTTTTTCACCATAGCCCTCTATGGACTTCCAAATATCCCTTTGCCAATTCCACAAGAACAGCCTTAGCGAAAGGCTTCTTGAAGGGCAAGATGTAACTCTGTGAGATGAATTAACATAACACAAAGCAGTTTCTCAGAAAGCTTCTTTCCAGTTTTGAACGGAAGATATTTCCTTTTTCACCATAGCCCTCTATGGGCTTCCAAATATCCCTTTGCCAATTCCACAAGAACAGCCTTAGCGAAAGGTTTCTTGAAGGGAAAGATGTAACTCTGTGTAATGAATTAACAGAACACAGAGCAGTTTCTCAGAAAGCTTCTTTCCGGTTTTGAACGGAAGATATTTCCTTTTTCACCATAGCCCTCTTTGGGCTTCCAAATAACCCTTTGCCAATTCCACAAGAACAGCCTTAGCGAAAGGCTTCTTGATGGGAAAGATGTAACTCTGTGAGATGAATTAACAGAACACAGAGCAGTTTCTCAGAAAGTTTCTTTCCAGTTTTGAATGGAAGATATTTCCTTTTTCACCATAGCCGTCTATGGGCTTCCAAATATCCCTTTGCCAATTCCACAAGAACAGCCTTAGCGAAAGGCTTCTTGAAGGGAAAGATGTAACTGTGTGAGATGAATTAACAGAACACAGAGCAGTTTCTCAGAAAGCTTCTTTCCAGATTTGAACGGAAGGTATTTCCTTTTTCACCATAGCCCTCTATGGGCTTCCAAATATCCCTTTGCCAATTCCACAAGAACAGCCTTAGCGAAAGGCTTCTTGAAGGGAAAGATGTAACTCTGTGAGATGAATTAAAAGAACACAGAGCAGTTTCTCAGAAAGCTTCTTTCCAGTTTTGAACGGAAGATATTTCCTTTTTCACCATAGCCCTCTATGGGCTTCCAAATATCCCTTTGCCAATTCCACAAGAACAGCCTTAGCGAAAGGTTTCTTGAAGGGAAAGATGTAACTCTGTGTAATGAATTAACAGAACACAGAGCAGTTTCTCAGAAAGCTTCTTTCCGGTTTTGAACGGAAGATATTTCCTTTTTCACCATAGCCCTCTTTGGGCTTCCAAATAACCCTTTGCCAATTCCACAAGAACAGCCTTAGCGAAAGGCTTCTTGATGGGAAAGATGTAACTCTGTGAGATGAATTAACAGAACACAGAGCAGTTTCTCAGAAAGTTTCTTTCCAGTTTTGAATGGAAGATATTTCCTTTTTCACCATAGCCGTCTATGGGCTTCCAAATATCCCTTTGCCAATTCCACAAGAACAGCCTTAGCGAAAGGCTTCTTGAAGGGAAAGATGTAACTGTGTGAGATGAATTAACAGAACACAGAGCAGTTTCTCAGAAAGCTTCTTTCCAGATTTGAACGGAAGGTATTTCCTTTTTCACCATAGCCCTCTATGGGCTTCCAAATATCCCTTTGCCAATTCCACAAGAACAGCCTTAGCGAAAGGCTTCTTGAAGGGAAAGATGTAACTCTGTGAGATGAATTAAAAGAACACAGAGCAGTTACTCAGAATGCTTCTTTCCAGTTTTGAACGGAAGATATTTCCTTTTTCACCATAGCCCTCTATGGGCTTCCAAATATCCCTTTGCCAATTCCACAAGAACAGCCTTAGCGAAAGGCTTCTTGAAGGGAAAGATGTAACTCTGTGAGATGAATTAACAGAACACAGAGCAGTTTCTCAGAAAGCTTCTTTCCAGTTTTGAACGGAAGATATTTCCTTTTTCACCATAGCCCTCTATGGGCTTCCAAATATCCCTTTGCCAATTCCACAAGAACAGCCTTAGCGAACGGTTTCTTGAAGGGAAAGATGTAACTCTGTGTAATGAATTAACAGAACACAGAGCAGTTTCTCAGAAAGCTTCTTTCCGGTTTTGAACGGAAGATATTTCCTTTTTCACCATAGCCCTCTTTGGGCTTCCAAATAACCCTTTGCCAATTCCACAAGAACAGCCTTAGCGAAAGGCTTCTTGATGGGAAAGATGTAACTCTGTGAGATGAATTAACAGAACACAGAGCAGTTTCTCAGAAAGTTTCTTTCCAGTTTTGAATGGAAGATATTTCCTTTTTCACCATAGCCGTCTATGGGCTTCCAAATATCCCTTTGCCAATTCCACAAGAACAGCCTTAGCGAAAGGCTTCTTGAAGGGAAAGATGTAACTGTGTGAGATGAATTAACAGAACACAGAGCAGTTTCTCAGAAAGCTTCTTTCCAGATTTGAACGGAAGGTATTTCCTTTTTCACCATAGCCCTCTATGGGCTTCCAAATATCCCTTTGCCAATTCCACAAGAACAGCCTTAGCGAAAGGCTTCTTGAAGGGAAAGATGTAACTCTGTGAGATGAATTAAAAGAACACAGAGCAGTTACTCAGAATGCTTCTTTCCAGTTTTGAATGGAAGATATTTCCTTTTTCACCATAGCCCTCTATGGGCTTCCAAATATCCCTTTGCCAATTCCACAAGAACAGCCTTAGCGAAAGGCTTCTTGAAGGGAAAGATGTAACTCTGTGAGATGAATTAACAGAACACAGAGCAGTTTCTCAGAAAGCTTCTTTCCAGTTTTGAACGGAAGGTATTTCCTTTTTCACCATAGCCCTCTATGGGCTTCCAAATATCCCTTTGCCAATTCCAAAAGAACAGCCTTAAGGAAAGGCTTCTTGAAGGGCAAGATGTAACTCTGTGAGATGAATTCACAAAACACAGAGCAGTTTCTCAGAAAGCTTCTTTCCAGTTTTGAACGGAAGATATTTCGTTTTTCACCATAGCCCTCTATGGGCTTCCAAATATCCCTTTGCCAATTCCACATGAACAGCCTTAGCGAAAGGCTTCTGGAAGGGAAAGATGTAACGCTGTGAGATGAATTAACTGAACACAGAGCAGTTTCTCAGAAAGCTTCTTTCCAGTTTTGAACGGAAGAAATTTCCTTTTTCACCATAGCCCTCTATGGGCTTCCAAATATCCGTTTGCCAATTCCATAAGAACAGCCTTAGCGAAAGGCTTCTTGAAGGGAAAGATGTAACTCTGTAAGATGAATTAAGAGACACAGAGCAGTTTCTCAGAAACCTTCTTTCCAGTTTTGAACGGAAGATATTTCCTTTTTCACCATAGCCCTCTATGGACTTCCAAATATCCCTTTGCCAATTCCACAAGAACAGCCTTAGCGAAAGGCTTCTTGAAGGGCAAGATGTAACTCTGTGAGATGAATTAACATAACACAAAGCAGTTTCTCAGAAAGCTTCTTTCCAGTTTTGAACGGAAGATATTTCCTTTTTCACCATAGCCCTCTATGGGCTTACAAATATCCCTTTGCCAATTCCACAAGAACAGCCTTAGCGAAAGGTTTCTTGAAGGGAAAGATGTAACTCTGTGTAATGAATTAACAGAACACAGAGCAGTTTCTCAGAAAGCTTCTTTCCGGTTTTGAACGGAAGATATTTCCTTTTTCACCATAGCCCTCTTTGGGCTTCCAAGTAACCCTTTGCCAATTCCACAAGAACAGCCTTAGCGAAAGGCTTCTTGATGGGAAAGATGTAACTCTGTGAGATGAATTAACAGAACACAGAGCAGTTTCTCAGAAAGTTTCTTTCCAGTTTTGAATGGAAGATATTTCCTTTTTCACCATAGCCGTCTATGGGCTTCCAAATATCCCTTTGCCAATTCCACAAGAACAGCCTTAGCGAAAGGCTTCTTGAAGGGAAAGATGTAACTGTGTGAGATGAATTAACAGAACACAGAGCAGTTTCTCAGAAAGCTTCTTTCAAGATTTGAACGGAAGGTATTTCCTTTTTCACCATAGCCCTCTATGGGCTTCCAAATATCCCTTTGCCAATTCCACAAGAACAGCCTTAGCGAAAGGCTTCTTGAAGGGAAAGATGTAACTCTGTGAGATGAATTAAAAGAACACAGAGCAGTTACTCAGAATGCTTCTTTCCAGTTTTGAATGGAAGATATTTCCTTTTTCACCATAGCCCTCTATGGGCTTCCAAATATCCCTTTGCCAATTCCACAAGAACAGCCTTAGCGAAAGGCTTCTTGAAGGGCAAGATGTAACTCTGTGAGATGAATTCACAGAACACAGAGCAGTTTCTCAGAAAGCTTCTTTCCAGTTTTGAACGGAAGATATTTCGTTTTTCACCATAGCCCTCTATGGGCTTCCAAATATCCCTTTGCCAATTCCACATGAACAGCCTTAGCGAAAGGCTTCTGGAAGGGAAAGATGTAACGCTGTGAGATGAATTAACTGAACACAGAGCAGTTTCTCAGAAAGCTTCTTTCCAGTTTTGAACGGAAGATATTTCCTTTTTCACCATAGCCCTCTATGGGCTTCCAAATATCCCTTTGCCAATTCCACAAGAAAAGCCTTATCGAAAGGCTTCTTGAAGGGAAAGATGTAACTCTGTGAGATGAATTAACAGAACACAGAGCAGTTTCTCAGAAATCATCTTTCCAGTTTTGAACGGAAGATATTTCCTTTTTCACCATAGCCCTCTATGGGCTTCCAAATATCCCTGTGCCAATTCCACAAGAACAGCCTTACCGAAAGGCTTCTTGAAGGGAAAGATGTAACTCTGTGTGATGAATTAACAGAACACAGAGCAGTTTCTCAGAAAGCTTCCTTCCAGTTTTGAACGGAAGATATTTCCTTTTTCACCATAGCCCTTTATGGGCTTCCAAATATCCCTTTGCCAATTCCACAAGAAAAGCCTTAGCGAATGGCTTCTTGAAGGGAAAGATGTAACTCTCTGAGATGATTTAACAGAACACAGAGCAGTTTCTCAGAAAGCTTCTTTCCAGTTTTGAACGGAAGATATTTCCTTTTTCACCATAGCCCTCTATGGGCTTCAAATATCCTTTTGCCAATTCCACAAGAAGAGCCTTAGCGAAAGGCTTCTTGAAGGGAAAGATGTAACTCTGTGAGATGAATTCAGAGAACACAGAGCACTTTCTCAGAAAGCTTGTTTCCAGTTTTGAACGGAAGATATTTCCTTTTTCACCATAGCCCTCTATGGACTTCCAAATATCCCTTTGCCAATTCCACAAGAACAGCCTTAGCGAAAGGTTTCTTGAAGGGAAAGATGTAACTCTGTGAGATGAATTAACAAAACACAGAGCAGTTTCTCAGAAAGCTTCTTTCCAGTTTTGAACGGAAGAAATTTCCTTTCTCACCATAGCCCTCTATGGGCTTCCAAATATCCGTTTGCCAATTCTATAAGAACAGCGTTAGCGAAAGGCTTCTTGAAGGGAAAGATGTAGCTCTGTGAGATGAATTAACAGAACACAGAGCAGTTTCTCAGAAAGCTTCTTTCCAGTTTTGAACGGAAGATATTTCCTTTTTCACCATAGCCCTCTATGGGCTTCCAAATACCCCTTTTCCAATTCCACAAGAACAGCCTTAGCGAAAGGCTTCTTTAAGGGAAAGATGAAACTCTTTGATATGAATTAACAGAACAGAGAGCAGTTTCTCAGAAAGCTTCTTTCCAGTTTTTAATGGAAGATATTTCCTTTTTCACCATAGCCCTCTATGGGCTTCTAAATATCCCTTTGCCAATTCCACAAGAACAACCTTAGCGAAAGGCTTCTTGAAGGGAAAGATGTAACTCTGTGAGATGAATTAACAGAACACAGAGCAGTTTCTCAGAAAGTTTCTTTCCAGTTTTGAATGGAAGATATTTCCTTTTTCACCATAGCCCTCTATGGGCTTCCAAATCCCTTTGCCAATTCCACAAGAACAGCCTTAGCGAAAGGCTTCTTGAAGGGAAAGATGTAACACTGTGAGATGAATTAACAGAACACAGAGCAGTTTCTCAGAAAGCTTCTTTCCAGATTTGAACGGAAGGTATTTCCTTTTTCACCATAGCCCTCTATGGGCTTCCAAATATCCCTTTGCCAATTCCACAAGAACAGCCTTAGCGAAAGTCTTCTTGAAGGGAAAGATGTAACTCTGTGAGATGTATTAACAGAACACAGAGCAGTTTCTCAGAAAGCGTCTTTCCAGTTTTTAATGGAAGATATTTCCTTTTTCACCATAGCCCTCTATGGGCTTCTAAATATCCCTTTGCCAATTCCACAAGAACAACCTTAGCGAAAGGCTTCTTGAAGGGAAAGATGTAACTCTGTGAGATGAATTAACAGAACACAGAGCAGTTTCTCAGAAAGTTTCCTTCCAGTTTTGAATGGAAGATATTTCCTTTTTCACCATAGCCCTCTATGGGCTTCCAAATATCCCTTTGCCAATTCCACAAGAACAGCCTTAGCGAAAGGCTTCTTGAAGGGAAAGATGTAATTCTGTGAGATGAATTAACAAAACACAGAGCAGTTTCTCAGAAAGCTTCTTTCCAGTTTTGAACGGAAGATATTTCCTTTTTCACCATAGCCCTCTGTGGGCTTCTAAATATCCCTTTGCCAATTCCACAAGAACAGCCTTAGCGAAAGGCTTCTTAAAGGGAAAGATGTAACTCTGTGAGATGAATTCACAGAACACAGAGCAGTTTCTCAGAAAGCTTCTTTCCAGTTTTGAAAGGAAGATATTTCCTTTTTCACCATAGCCCTCTATGGGCTTCCAAATATCCCTTTGCCAATTCCACAAGAACAGCCTTAGCGAAAGGTTTCTTGAAGGGAAAGATGTAACTCTGTGAGATGAATTAACAAAACACAGAGCAGTTTCTCAGAAAGTTTCTTTCCAGTTTTGAACGGAAGAAATTTCCTTTCTCACCAGAGCCCTCTATGGGCTTCCAAATATCCGTTTGCCAATTCTATAAGAACAGCCTTAGCGAATGGCTTCTTGAAGGGAAAGATGTAACTCTGTGAGATGAATTAACAGAACACAGAGCCGTTTCTCAGAAAGCTTCTTTCCAGTTTTGAACGGAAGATATTTCCTTTTTCACCATAGCCCTCTATGGGCTTCCAAATATCCCTTTGCCAATTCCACAAGAACAGCCTTAGCGAAAGACTTCTTGAAGGGAAAGATGTAACTATGTGAGATGAATTAACAGAACACAGAGCAGTTTCTCAGAAAGCTTCTTTCCAGTTTTTAATGGAAGATATTTCCTTTTTCACCATAGCCCTCTATGGACTTCTAAATATCCCTTTGCCAATTCCAGAAGAACAACCTTAGCGAAAGGCTTCTTGAAGGGAAAGATGTAACTTTGTGAGATGAATTCACAGAACACAGAGCAGTTACTCAGAAAGCTTCTTTCCAGTTTTGAACGGAAGATATTTCGTTTTTCACCATAGCCCTCTATGGGCTTCCAAATATCCCTTTGCCAATTCCACATGAACAGCCTTAGCGAAAGGCTTCTGGAAGGGAAAGATGTAACGCTGTGAGATGAATTAACTGAACACAGAGCAGTTTCTCAGAAAGCTTCTTTCCAGTTTTGAACGGAAGAAATTTCCTTTTTCACCATAGCCCTCTATGGGCTTCCAAATATCCGTTTGCCAATTCCATAAGAACAGCCTTAGCGAAAGGCTTCTTGAAGGGAAAGATGTAACTCTGTAAGATGAATTAAGAGACACAGAGCAGTTTCTCAGAAACCTTCTTTCCAGTTTTGAACGGAAGATATTTCCTTTTTCACCATAGCCCTCTATGGACTTCCAAATATCCCTTTGCCAATTCCACAAGAACAGCCTTAGCGAAAGGCTTCTTGAAGGGCAAGATGTAACTCTGTGAGATGAATTAACAGAACACAGAGCAGTTTCTCAGAAAGCTTCTTTCCAGTTTTGAACGGAAGATAGTTCCTTTTTCACCATAGCCCTCTAAGGGCTTCCAAATATCCCTTTGCCAATTCCACAAGAACAGCCTTAGCGAAAGGCTTCTTGAAGGGAAAGATGTAACTCTGTGAGATGAATTAACAAAACACAGAGCAGTTTCTCAGAAAGCTTCTTTCCAGTTTTGAACGGAAGAAATTTCCTTTCTCACCATAGCCCTCTATGGGCTTCCAAATATCCGTTTGCCAATTCCATAAGAACAGCCTTAGCGAAAGGCTTCTTGAAGGGAAAGATGTAACTCTGTGAGATGAATTAACAGAACACAGAGCAGTTTCTCAGAAAGCTTCTTTCCAGTTTTGAACGGAAGATATTTCCTTTTTCACCATAGCCCTCTATGGGTTTCCAAATATCCCTTTGCCAATTCCACAAGAACATTCTTAGAGAAAGGATTCTTGAAGGGAAAGATGTAACTCTTTAATATGAATTAACAGAACAGAGAGCAGTTTCTCAGAAAGCTTCTTTCCAGTTTTGAACGGAAGATATTTCCTTTTTCACCATAGCCCTCTATGGGCTTCCAAATATCCCTTTGCCAATTCCACAAGAACAGCCTTAGCGAAAGGCTTCTTGAAGGGAAAGATGTAGCTCTATGAGATGAATTAACAGAACACAGAGCAGTTTCTCAGAAAGCTTCTTTCCAGTTTTGAACGGAAGATATTTCCTTTTTCACCATAGCTCTCTATGGGCTTCCAAATATCCCTTTGCCAATTCCACAAGAACAGCCTTAGCGAAAGGCTTCTTGAAGGGAAATATGTAACTCTGTGAGATGAATTAAGAGAACACAGAGCAGTTTCCCAGAAAGCTTCTTTGCAGTTTTGATCGGAAGATATTTCCTTTTTCACCATAGCCCTCTATGTGCTTCCAAATATCCCTGTGCCAATTCCACAGGAACAGCCTTAGCGAAAGGCTTATTGAAGAGAAAGATGTAACTCTGTGAGATGAATTAACAGAACACAGAGCAGTTTCTCAGAAAGCTTCTTTCCAGTTTTGAACGGAAGATATTTCCTTTTTCACCATAGCCCTCTATGGACTTCTAAATATCCCTTTTCCAATTCCACAGGAACATCCTTAGGGAAAGGCTTCTTGAAGGGAAAGATGTAACTCTGTGAGATGAATTCACAGAACACAGAGCAGTTTCTCAGAAAGCTTCTTTCCAGTTTTGAACGGAAGATATTTCCTTTTTCACCATAGCCCTCTAAGGGCTTCCAAATATCCCTTTGCCAATTCCACAAGAACAGCCTTAGCGAAAGGCTTCTTGAAGGGAAAGATGTAACTCTGTGAGATGAATTAACAAAACACAGAGGAGTTTCTCAGAAAGCTTCTTTCCAGTTTTGAACGGAAGAAATTTCCTTTCTCAGCATAGCCCTCTATGGGCTTCCAAATATCCGTTTGCCAATTCCATAAGAACAGCCTTAGAGAAAGGCTTCTTGAAGGGAAAGATGTAACTTTTGAGATGAATTAACAGAACACAGAGCAGTTTCTCAGAAAGCTTCTTTCCAGTTTTGAACGGAAGATATTTCCTTTTTCACCATAGCCCTCTATGGGCTTCCAAATATCCCTTTGCCAATTCCACAAGAACAGCCTTAGCGAAAGGCTTCTTGAAGGGAAAGATGTAACTCTGTCAGATGAATTAACAGAACAGAGGGCATTTTCTCAGAAAGCTTCTTTCCAGTTTTGAACGGAAGTTATTTCCTTTTTCACCATAGTCCTCTATGGGCTGCCAAATATCCCTTTGCCAATTCCACAAGAACAGCCTTAGCGAAAGACTTCTTGAAGGGAAAGATGTAACTCTGTGAGATGAATTAACAGAACACAGAGCAGTTTCTCAGAAAGCTTCTTTCCAGTTTTGAATGGAAGATATTTCCTTTTTCACTGTAGCCCTCTATGGGCTTCTAAATATCCCTTTGTCAATTCCACAAGAACAGCCTTAGCGAAAGGCTTCTTGAAGGGAAAGATGTAACTCTGTGAGATGAATTCACAGAACACAGAGCAGTTTCTCAGAAAGCTTCTTTCCAGTTTTGAACGGAAGATAATTCCTTTTTCACCATAGCCCTCTATGGGCTTCCAAATATCCCTTTGCCAATTCCACAAGAACAGCCTTAGCGAATGGCTTCTTGAAGGGAAAGATGTAATTCTGTGAGATGAATTCACAGAACACAGAGCAGTTTCTCAGAAAGCTTCTTTCCAGTTTTGAACGGAAGAAATTTCCTTTCTCACCATAGCCCTCTATGGGCTTCCAAATATCCGTTTGCCAATTCCATAAGAACAGCCTTAGCGAAAGGCTTCTTGAAGGGAAAGATGTAACTCTGTGAGATGAATTCACAGAACACAGAGCAGTTTCTCAGAAAGCTTCTTTCCAGGTTTGAACGGAAGATATTCCCTTTTTCACCATAGCCCTCTATGGGCTTCCAAATATCCCTTTGCCAATTCCACAAGAACAGCCTTAGAGAAAGGCTTCTTGAAGGTAAAGATGTAACTTTGTGACATGAATTAACAGAACACCGAGCAGATTCTCAGAAAGCTTCTTTCCAGTTTTGAACGGAAGATATTTCCTTTTTCACCATAGCCCTCTATGGGCTTCCAAATATCCCTTTGCCAATTTCACAAGAACAGCCTTAGCGAAAGACTTCTTGAAGGGAAAGATGTAACTCTGTGAGATGAATTCACAGAACACAGAGCAGTTTCTCAGAAAGCTTATTTCCAGTTTTGAACGGAAGATATTTCCTTTTTCACCATAGCCCTCTAAGGGCTTCCAAATATCCCTTTGCCAATTCCACAAGAACAGCCTTATCGAAAGGCTTCTTGAAGGGAAAGATGTAACTCTCTGAGATGAATTAACAGAACACAGAGCAGTTTCTCAGAAAGCTTCTTTCCAGTTTTGAACGGAAGATATTTCCTTTTTCACCATAGCCCTCTATGGGCTTCCAAATATCCCTTTTCCAATTCCACAAGAACAGCGTTAGCGAAAGGCTTCTTGAAGGGAAAGTTGTAACTCTGTGTGATGAATTAACAGAACACAGAGCAGTTTCTCAGAAAGCTTCTTTCCGGTTTTGAACGGAAGATATTTCCTTTTTCACCATAGCCCTCTTTGGGCTTCCAAATATCCCTTTGCCAATTCCACAAGAACAACCTTAGCGAAAGGCTTCTTGATGGGAAAGATGTAACTCTGTGAGAATAATTAACCGAACACAGAGCAGTTTCTCAGAAAGTTTCTTCCCAGTTTTGAATGGAAGATATTTCCTTTTTCACCATAGCCCTCTATGGGCTTACAAATCCCTTTGCCAATTCCACAAGAACAGCCTTAGCGAAAGGCTTCTTGAAGGGAAAGATGTAACTGTGTGAGATGAATTAACAGAACACAGAGCAGTTTCTCAGAAAGCTTCTTTCCAAATTTGAACGGAAGGTATTTCCTTTTTCACCATAGCCCTCTATGGGCTTCCAAATATCCCTTTGCCAATTCCACAGGAACAGCCTTAGCGAAAGGCTTCCTGAAGGGAAAGATGTAACTCTGTGAGATGAATTAACAGAACACAGAGCAGTTTCTCAGAAAGCTTCTTTCCAGTTTTGAACGGAAGATATTTCCTTTTTCACCATAGCCCTCTATGGGCTTCCAAGTATCCCTTTGCCAATTCCACAAGAACAGCCTTAGCGAAAGGCTTCTTGAAGGGAAAGATGTAACTCTGTGAGATGAATTAACAGAACACAGAGCAGTTACTCAGAATGCTTCTTTCCAGTTTTGAATGGAAGATATTTCCTTTTTCACCATAGCCCTCTATGGGCTTCCAAATATCCCTTTGCCAATTCCACAAGAACAGCCTTAGCGAAAGGCTTCTTGAAGGGAAAGATGTAACTCTGTGAGTTGAATTAACAGAACACAGAGCAGTTTCTCAGAAAGCTTCTTTCCAGTTTTGAACGGAAGGTATTTCCTTTTTCACCATAGCCCTCTATGGGCTTCCAAATATCCCATTGCCAATTACAAAAGAACAGCCTTAAGGAAAGGCTTCTTGAAGGGCAAGATGTAGCTCTGTGAGATGAATTAACGGAACACAAAGCAGTTTCTCAGAAAGCTTCTTTCCAGTTTTGAACGGAAGATATTTCCTTTTTCACCATAGCCATCTATGGGCTTCCAAATATCCCTTTTCCAATTCCACAAGAACAGCCTTAGCGAAAGGCTTCTTGAAGGGAAAGATGAAGCTCTGTGAGATGAATAAACAGAACACAGAGCAGTTTCTCAGAAAGCTTCTTTCCAGTTTTGAACGGAAGATATTTCCTTTTTCACCATAGCCCTCTATGGGCTTCCAAATATCCCTTTGCCAATTCCACAAGAACAGCCTTAGCGAAAGGCTTCTTGAAGGGAAAGATGTAACACTGTGAGATGAATTAACAGAACACAGAACAGTTTCTCAGAAAGCTTCTTTCCAGTTTTGAACGGAAGATATTTCCTTTTTCACCATAGCCCTTTATGGGCTTCCAAATATCCCTTTGCCAATTCCACAAGAACAGCCTTAGCGAATGGCTTCTTGAAGGGAAAGATGTAACTCTCTGAGATGAATTAACAGAACACAGAGCAGTTTCTCAGAAAGCTTCTTTCCAGTTTTGAACGGAAGATATTTCCTTTTTCACCGTAGCCCTCTATGGGCTTCCAAATATCCCTTTGCCAATTCCACAAGAACAGCCTTAGCGAAAGACTTCTTAAAGGGAAAGATGTAACTCTGTGAGATGAATTAACAGAACACAGAGCAGTTTCTCAGAAAGCTTCTTTCCAGTTTTGAATGGAAGATATTTCCTTTTTCACCGTAGCCCTCTATGGGCTTCTAAATATCCTTTTACCAATTCCACAAGAACAGCCTTAGCGAAAGGCTTCTTGAAGGGAAAGATGTAACTCTGTGAGATGAATTCACAGAACACAGAGCAGTTTCTCAGAAAGCTTCTTTCCAGTTTGAACGGAAGATATTTCCTTTTTCACCATAGCCCTCTATGGGCTTCCAAATATCCCTTTGCCAATTCCACAAGAACAGCCTTAGCGAAAGGCTTCTTGAAGGGAAATATGTAATTCTGTGAGATGAATTAAAAAAACACAGAGCAGTTTCTCAGAAAGCTTCTTTCCAGTTTTGAACGGAAGAAATTTCCTTTCTCACCATAGCCCTCTATGGGCTTCCAAATATCCGTTTGCCAATTCCATAAGAACAGCCTTAGCGAAAGGCTTCTTGAAGGGAAAGATGTAACTCTGTGAGATGAATTAACAGAACACAGAGCAGTTTCTCAGAAAGCTTCTTTCCAATTTTGAACGGAAGATATTTCCTTTTTCACCATAACCCTCTATGGGCTTCCAAATATCCCTTTGCCAATTCCACAAGAACAGCCTTAGAGAAAGGCTTCTTGAAGGGAAAGATGTAACTTTGTGATATGAATTAACAGAACACCGAGTAGTTTCTCAGAAAGCTTCTTTCCAGTTTTGAACGGAAGATATTTCCTTTTTCACCATAGCCCTCTATGGGCTTCCAAATATCCCTTTGCCAATTCCAAAAGAACAGCCTTAAGGAAAGGTTTCTTGAAGTGCAAGAAGTAACTCTGTGAGATGAATTAACAGAACACAGAGCAGTTTCTCAGAAAGCTTCTTTCCAGTTTTGAACGGAAGATATTTCCTTTCTCACCATAGCCCTCTATGGGCTTCCAAATATCCCTTTGCCAATTACACAAGAACAGCCTTAGCGAAAGGCTTCTTGAAGGGAAAGATGTAACTCTGTGAGATGAATTAAGAGACACAGAGCAGTTTCTCAGAAACCTTCTTTCCAGTTTTGAACGGAAGATATTTCCTTTTTCACCATAGCCCTCTATGGGCTTCCAAATATCCCTTTGCCAATTCCACAAGAACAGCCTTAGCGAAAGGCTTCTTGAAGGGCAAGATGTAACTCTGTGAGATGAATTAACAGAACACAAAGCAGTTTCTCAGAAAGATTCCTTCCAGTTTTGAACGGAAGATATTTCCTTTTTCACCATAGCCGTCTATGGGCTTCCAAATATCCCTTTGCCAATTCCACAAGAACAGCCTTAGCGAAAGGTTTCTTGAAGGGAAAGATGTAACTCTGTGAGATGAATTAACAGAACACACAGCAGTTACTCAGAATGCTTCTTTCCAGTTTTGAATGGAAGATATTTCCTTTTTCACCATAGCCCTCTATGGGCTTCCAAATATCCCTTTGCCAATTCCACAAGAACAGCCTTAGCGAAAGGCTTCTTGAAGGGAAAGATGTAACTCTGTGAGATGAATTAACAGAACACAGAGCAGTTTCTCAGAAAGCTTCTTTCCAGTTTTGAACGGAAGGTATTTCCTTTTTCACCATAGCCCTCTATGGGCTTCCAAATATCCCTTTGCCAATTCCAAAAGAACAGCCTTAAGGAAAGGCTTCTTGAAGGGCAAGATGTAACTCTGTGAGATGAATTAACAGAACACAAAGCAGTTTCTCAGAAAGCTTCTTTCCAGTTTTGAACGGAAGATATTTCCTTTTTCACCATAGCCGTCTATGGGCTTCCAAATATCCCTTTGCCAATTCCACAAGAACAGCCTTAGCGAAAGGCTTCTTGAAGGGAAAGATGAAGCTCTGTGAGATGAATAAACAGAACACAGAGCAGTTTCTCAGAAAGATTCTTTCCAGTTTTGAACGGAAGATATTTCCTTTTTCACCATAGCCCTCTATGGGCTTCCAAATATCCCGTTGCCAATTCCACAAGAACAGCCTTAGCGAAAGGCTTCTTGAAGGGCAAGATGTAACATTGTGAGATGAATTAACAGAACACAGAACAGTTTCTCAGAAAGCTTCTTTCCAGGTTTGAACGGAAGATATTTCCTTTTTCACCATAGCCCTTTATGGGCTTCCAAATATCCCTTTGCCAATTCCACAAGAACAGCCTTAGCGAATGGCTTCAAGAAGGGAAAGATGTAACTCTCTGAGATGAATTCACAGAACACAGAGCAGTTTCTCAGAAAGCTTCTTTCCAGTTTTGAACGGAAGATATTTCCTTTTACACCATAGCCCTCTATGGGCTTCCAAATATCCCTTTGCCAATTCAACAAGAACAGCCTTAGCGAAAGACTTCTTGAAGGGAAAGATGTAACTCTGTGAGATGAATTAACAGAACACAGAGCAGTTTCTCAGAAAGCTTCTTTCCAGTTTTGAACGGAAGATATTTCCTTTTTCACCATAGCCCTCTGTGGGCTTCTAAATATCCCTTTGCCAATTCCACAAGAACAGCCTTAGCGAAAGGCTTCTTGAAGGGAAAGATGTAACTCTGTGAGATGAATTCACAGAACACAGAGCAGTTTCTCAGAAAGCTTCTTTCCAGTTTTGAACGGAAGATATTTCCTTTTTCACAATTCCACTCTCTGGGCTTCCAAATATCCCTTTGCCAATTCCACAAGAACAGCCTTAGCGAAAGGCTTCTTGAAGGGAAAGATGTAATTCTGTGAGATGAATTAACAAAACACAGAGCAGTTTCTCAGAAAGCTTCTTTCCAGTTTTGAACGGAAGAAATTTCCTTTCTCACCATAGCCCTCTATGGGCTTCCAAATATCCGTTTGCCAATTCCAAAAGAACAGCCTTAGCGAAAGACTTCTTGAAGGGAAAGATGTAACTCTGTGAGATGAATTAACAGAACACAGAGCAGTTTCTCAGAAAGCTTCTTTCCAGTTTTGAACGGAAGATATTTCCTTTTTCACCATAGCCCTCTATGGGCTTCCAAATATCCCTTTGCCAATTCCACAGAAACAGCCTTAGAGAAAGGCTTCTTGAAGGGAAAGATGTAACTTTGTGATATGAATTAACAGAACACCGAGCAGTTTCTCAGAAAGCTTCTTTCCAGTTTTGAACGGAAGATATTTCCTTTTTCACCATAGCCCTCTATGGGCTTCCAAATATCCCTTTGCCAATTCCACAAGAACAGCCTTAGCGAAAGACTTCTTGAAGGGAAAGATGTAACTCTGTGAGATGAATTAACAGAACACAGAGCAGTTTCTCAGAAAGCTTCTTTCCAGTTTTGAACGGAAGATATTTCCTTTTTCACCATAGCCCTCTAAGGGCTTCCAAATATCCCTTTGCCAATTCCACAAGAACAGCCTTATCGAAAGGCTTCTTGAAGGGAAAGATGTAACTCTGTGAGATGAATTAACAGAACACAGAGCAGTTTCTCAGAAAGCTTCTTTCCAGTTTTGAACGGAAGATATTTCCTTTTTCACCATAGCCCTCTATGGGCTTCCAAATATCCCTTTGCCAATTCCACAAGAACAGCCTTAGCGAAAGGTTTCTTGAAGGGAAAGATGTAACTCTGTGTAATGAATTAACAGAACACAGAGCAGTTTCTCAGAAAGCTTCTTTCCGGTTTTGAACGGAAGATATTTCCTTTTTCACCATAGCCCTCTTTGGGCTTCCAAATAACCCTTTGCCAATTCCACAAGAACAGCCTTAGCGAAAGGCTTCTTGATGGGAAAGATGTAACTCTGTGAGATGAATTAACAGAACACAGAGCAGTTTCTCAGAAAGTTTCTTTCCAGTTTTGAATGGAAGATATTTCCTTTTTCACCATAGCCGTCTATGGGCTTCCAAATATCCCTTTGCCAATTCCACAAGAACAGCCTTAGCGAAAGGCTTCTTGAAGGGAAAGATGTAACTGTATGAGATGAATTAACAGAACACAGAGCAGTTTCTCAGAAAGCTTCTTTCCAGATTTGAACGGAAGGTATTTCCTTTTTCACCATAGCCCTCTATGGGCTTCCAAATATCCCTTTGCCAATTCCACAAGAACAGCCTTAGCGAAAGGCTTCTTGAAGGGAAAGATGTAACTCTGTGAGATGAATTAAAAGAACACAGAGCAGTTACTCAGAATGCTTCTTTCCAGTTTTGAATGAAAGATATTTCCTTTTTCACCATAGCCCTCTATGGGCTTCCAAATATCCCTTTGCCAATTCCACAACCACAGCCTTAGCGAAAGACTTCTTGAAGGGAAAGATGTAACTCTGTGAGACGAATTAACAGAACACAGAGCAGTTTCTCAGAAAGCTTCTTTCCAGTTTTGAACGGAAGATATTTCCTTTTTCACCATAGCCCTCTGTGGGCTTCTAAATATCCCTTTGCCAATTCCACAAGAACAGCCTTAGCGAAAGGCTTCTTGAAGGGAAAGATGTAACTCTGTGAGATGAATTCACAGAACACAGAGAGTTTCTCAGAAAGCTTCTTTCCAGTTTTGAAAGGAAGATATTTCCTTTTTCACCATAGCCCTCTATGGGCTTCCAAATATCCCTTTGCCAATTCCACAAGAACAGCCTTAGCGAAAGGTTTCTTGAAGGGAAAGATGTAACTCTGTGAGATGAATTAACAAAACACAGAGCAGTTTCTCAGAAAGCTTCTTTCCAGTTTTGAACGGAAGAAATTTCCTTTCTCACCATAGCCCTCTATGGGCTTCCAAATATCCGTTTGCCAATTCTATAAGAACAGCCTTAGCGAAAGGCTTCTTGAAGGGAAAGATGTAACTCTGTGAGATGAATTAACAGAACACAGAGCAGTTTCTCAGAAAGCTTCTTTCCAGTTTTGAACGGAAGATATTTCCTTTTTCACCATAGCCCTCTATGGGCTTCCAAATATCCCTTTGCCAATTCCACAAGAACAGCCTTAGCGAAAGACTTCTTGAAGGGAAAGATGTAACTCTGTGAGATGAATTAACAGAACACAGAGCAGTTTCTCAGAAAGCTTCTTTCCAGTTTTTAATGGAAGATATTTCCTTTTTCACCATAGCCCTCTATGGGCTTCTAAATATCCCTTTGCCAATTCCAGAAAAACAACCTTAGCGAAAGGCTTCTTGAAGGGAAAGATGTAACTTTGTGAGATGAATTCACAGAACACAGAGCAGTTTCTCAGAAAGCTTCTTTCCAGTTTTGAACGGAAGATATTTCGTTTTTCACCATAGCCCTCTATGGGCTTCCAAATATCCCTTTGCCAATTCCACATGAACAGCCTTAGCGAAAGGCTTCTGGAAGGGAAAGATGTAACGCTGTGAGATGAATTAACTGAACACAGAGCAGTTTCTCAGAAAGCTTCTTTCCAGTTTTGAACGGAAGAAATTTCCTTTTTCACCATAGCCCTCTATGGTCTTCCAAATATCCGTTTGCCAATTCCATAAGAACAGCCTTAGCGAAAGGCTTCTTGAAGGGAAAGATGTAACTCTGTAAGATGAATTAAGAGACACAGAGCAGTTTCTCAGAAACCTTCTTTCCAGTTTTGAACGGAAGATATTTCCTTTTTCACCATAGCCCTCTATGGACTTCCAAATATCCCTTTGCGAATTCCACAAGAACAGCCTTAGCGAAAGGCTTCTTGAAGGGCAAGATGTAACTCTGTGAGATGAATTAACATAACACAAAGC
Organism: Chlorocebus sabaeus; assembly: GCF_047675955.1. Lineage (NCBI taxonomy): Eukaryota > Metazoa > Chordata > Mammalia > Primates > Cercopithecidae > Chlorocebus > Chlorocebus sabaeus. Next base: position 1,717,446 of record NW_027327482.1, on the reverse strand, counting down.
AGTTTCTCAGAAAGCTTCTTTCCAGTTTCGAACGGAAGATATTTCCTTTTTCACCATAGCCCTCTATGGGCTTCCAAATATCCCTTTGCCAATTCCACAAGAAAAGCCTTATCGAAAGGCTTCTTGAAGGGAAAGATGTAACTCTGTGAGATGAATTAAGAGACACAGAGCAGTTTCTCAGAAACCTTCTTTCCAGTTTTGAACGGAAGATATTTCCTTTTTCACCATAGCCCTCTATGGGCTTCCAAATATCCCTTTGCCAATTCCACAAGAACAGCCTTAGCGAAAGGCTTCTTGAAGGGCAAGATGTAACTCTGTGAGATGAATTAACAGAACACAAAGCAGTTTCTCAGAAAGATTCCTTCCAGTTTTGAACGGAAGATATTTCCTTTTTCACCATAGCCGTCTATGGGCTTCCAAATATCCCTTTGCCAATTCCACAAGAACAGCCTTAGCGAAAGGCTTCTTGAAGGGAAAGATGTAACTCTGTGAGATGAATTAACAGAACACACAGCAGTTACTCAGAATGCTTCTTTCCAGTTTTGAATGGAAGATATTTCCTTTTTCACCATAGCCCTCTATGGGCTTCCAAATATCCCTTTGCCAATTCCACAAGAACAGCCTTAGCGAAAGGCTTCTTGAAGGGAAAGATGTAACTCTGTGAGATGAATTAACAGAACACAGAGCAGTTTCTCAGAAAGCTTCTTTCCAGTTTTGAACGGAAGGTATTTCCTTTTTCACCATAGCCCTCTATGGGCTTCCAAATATCCCTTTGCCAATTCCAAAAGAACAGCCTTAAGGAAAGGCTTCTTGAAGGGCAAGATGTAACTCTGTGAGATGAATTAACAGAACACAAAGCAGTTTCTCAGAAAGCTTCTTTCCAGTTTTGAACGGAAGATATTTCCTTTTTCACCATAGCCGTCTATGGGCTTCCAAATATCCCTTTGCCAATTCCACAAGAACAGCCTTAGCGAAAGGCTTCTTGAAGGGAAAGATGAAGCTCTGTGAGATGAATAAACAGAACACAGAGCAGTTTCTCAGAAAGATTCTTTCCAGTTTTGAACGGAAGATATTTCCTTTTTCACCATAGCCCTCTATGGGCTTCCAAATATCCCGTTGCCAATTCCACAAGAACAGCCTTAGCGAAAGGCTTCTTGAAGGGCAAGATGTAACATTGTGAGATGAATTAACAGAACACAGAACAGTTTCTCAGAAAGCTTCTTTCCAGGTTTGAACGGAAGATATTTCCTTTTTCACCATAGCCCTTTATGGGCTTCCAAATATCCCTTTGCCAATTCCACAAGAACAGCCTTAGCGAATGGCTTCAAGAAGGGAAAGATGTAACTCTCTGAGATGAATTCACAGAACACAGAGCAGTTTCTCAGAAAGCTTCTTTCCAGTTTTGAACGGAAGATATTTCCTTTTACACCATAGCCCTCTATGGGCTTCCAAATATCCCTTTGCCAATTCCACAAGAACAGCCTTAGCGAAAGACTTCTTGAAGGGAAAGATGTAACTCTGTGAGATGAATTAACAGAACACAGAGCAGTTTCTCAGAAAGCTTCTTTCCAGTTTTGAACGGAAGATATTTCCTTTTTCACCATAGCCCTCTGTGGGCTTCTAAATATCCCTTTGCCAATTCCACAAGAACAGCCTTAGCGAAAGGCTTCTTGAAGGGAAAGATGTAACTCTGTGAGATGAATTCACAGAACACAGAGCAGTTTCTCAGAAAGCTTCTTTCCAGTTTTGAACGGAAGATATTTCCTTTTTCACAATTCCACTCTCTGGGCTTCCAAATATCCCTTTGCCAATTCCACAAGAACAGCCTTAGCGAAAGGCTTCTTGAAGGGAAAGATGTAATTCTGTGAGATGAATTAACAAAACACAGAGCAGTTTCTCAGAAAGCTTCTTTCCAGTTTTGAACGGAAGAAATTTCCTTTCTCACCATAGCCCTCTATGGGCTTCCAAATATCCGTTTGCCAATTCCAAAAGAACAGCCTTAGCGAAAGACTTCTTGAAGGGAAAGATGTAACTCTGTGAGATGAATTAACAGAACACAGAGCAGTTTCTCAGAAAGCTTCTTTCCAGTTTTGAACGGAAGATATTTCCTTTTTCACCATAGCCCTCTATGGGCTTCCAAATATCCCTTTGCCAATTCCACAGAAACAGCCTTAGAGAAAGGCTTCTTGAAGGGAAAGATGTAACTTTGTGATATGAATTAACAGAACACCGAGCAGTTTCTCAGAAAGCTTCTTTCCAGTTTTGAACGGAAGATATTTCCTTTTTCACCATAGCCCTCTATGGGCTTCCAAATATCCCTTTGCCAATTCCACAAGAACAGCCTTAGCGAAAGACTTCTTGAAGGGAAAGATGTAACTCTGTGAGATGAATTAACAGAACACAGAGCAGTTTCTCAGAAAGCTTCTTTCCAGTTTTGAACGGAAGATATTTCCTTTTTCACCATAGCCCTCTAAGGGCTTCCAAATATCCCTTTGCCAATTCCACAAGAACAGCCTTATCGAAAGGCTTCTTGAAGGGAAAGATGTAACTCTGTGAGATGAATTAACAGAACACAGAGCAGTTTCTCAGAAAGCTTCTTTCCAGTTTTGAACGGAAGATATTTCCTTTTTCACCATAGCCCTCTATGGGCTTCCAAATATCCCTTTGCCAATTCCACAAGAACAGCCTTAGCGAAAGGTTTCTTGAAGGGAAAGATGTAACTCTGTGTAATGAATTAACAGAACACAGAGCAGTTTCTCAGAAAGCTTCTTTCCGGTTTTGAACGGAAGATATTTCCTTTTTCACCATAGCCCTCTTTGGGCTTCCAAATAACCCTTTGCCAATTCCACAAGAACAGCCTTAGCGAAAGGCTTCTTGATGGGAAAGATGTAACTCTGTGAGATGAATTAACAGAACACAGAGCAGTTTCTCAGAAAGTTTCTTTCCAGTTTTGAATGGAAGATATTTCCTTTTTCACCATAGCCGTCTATGGGCTTCCAAATATCCCTTTGCCAATTCCACAAGAACAGCCTTAGCGAAAGGCTTCTTGAAGGGAAAGATGTAACTGTATGAGATGAATTAACAGAACACAGAGCAGTTTCTCAGAAAGCTTCTTTCCAGATTTGAACGGAAGGTATTTCCTTTTTCACCATAGCCCTCTATGGGCTTCCAAATATCCCTTTGCCAATTCCACAAGAACAGCCTTAGCGAAAGGCTTCTTGAAGGGAAAGATGTAACTCTGTGAGATGAATTAAAAGAACACAGAGCAGTTACTCAGAATGCTTCTTTCCAGTTTTGAATGAAAGATATTTCCTTTTTCACCATAGCCCTCTATGGGCTTCCAAATATCCCTTTGCCAATTCCACAACCACAGCCTTAGCGAAAGACTTCTTGAAGGGAAAGATGTAACTCTGTGAGACGAATTAACAGAACACAGAGCAGTTTCTCAGAAAGCTTCTTTCCAGTTTTGAACGGAAGATATTTCCTTTTTCACCATAGCCCTCTGTGGGCTTCTAAATATCCCTTTGCCAATTCCACAAGAACAGCCTTAGCGAAAGGCTTCTTGAAGGGAAAGATGTAACTCTGTGAGATGAATTCACAGAACACAGAGAGTTTCTCAGAAAGCTTCTTTCCAGTTTTGAAAGGAAGATATTTCCTTTTTCACCATAGCCCTCTATGGGCTTCCAAATATCCCTTTGCCAATTCCACAAGAACAGCCTTAGCGAAAGGTTTCTTGAAGGGAAAGATGTAACTCTGTGAGATGAATTAACAAAACACAGAGCAGTTTCTCAGAAAGCTTCTTTCCAGTTTTGAACGGAAGAAATTTCCTTTCTCACCATAGCCCTCTATGGGCTTCCAAATATCCGTTTGCCAATTCTATAAGAACAGCCTTAGCGAAAGGCTTCTTGAAGGGAAAGATGTAACTCTGTGAGATGAATTAACAGAACACAGAGCAGTTTCTCAGAAAGCTTCTTTCCAGTTTTGAACGGAAGATATTTCCTTTTTCACCATAGCCCTCTATGGGCTTCCAAATATCCCTTTGCCAATTCCACAAGAACAGCCTTAGCGAAAGACTTCTTGAAGGGAAAGATGTAACTCTGTGAGATGAATTAACAGAACACAGAGCAGTTTCTCAGAAAGCTTCTTTCCAGTTTTTAATGGAAGATATTTCCTTTTTCACCATAGCCCTCTATGGGCTTCTAAATATCCCTTTGCCAATTCCAGAAAAACAACCTTAGCGAAAGGCTTCTTGAAGGGAAAGATGTAACTTTGTGAGATGAATTCACAGAACACAGAGCAGTTTCTCAGAAAGCTTCTTTCCAGTTTTGAACGGAAGATATTTCGTTTTTCACCATAGCCCTCTATGGGCTTCCAAATATCCCTTTGCCAATTCCACATGAACAGCCTTAGCGAAAGGCTTCTGGAAGGGAAAGATGTAACGCTGTGAGATGAATTAACTGAACACAGAGCAGTTTCTCAGAAAGCTTCTTTCCAGTTTTGAACGGAAGAAATTTCCTTTTTCACCATAGCCCTCTATGGTCTTCCAAATATCCGTTTGCCAATTCCATAAGAACAGCCTTAGCGAAAGGCTTCTTGAAGGGAAAGATGTAACTCTGTAAGATGAATTAAGAGACACAGAGCAGTTTCTCAGAAACCTTCTTTCCAGTTTTGAACGGAAGATATTTCCTTTTTCACCATAGCCCTCTATGGACTTCCAAATATCCCTTTGCCAATTCCACAAGAACAGCCTTAGCGAAAGGCTTCTTGAAGGGCAAGATGTAACTCTGTGAGATGAATTAACATAACACAAAGCAGTTTCTCAGAAAGCTTCTTTCCAGTTTCGAACGGAAGATATTTCCTTTTTCACCATAGCCCTCTATGGGCTTCCAAATATCCCTTTGCCAATTCCACAAGAAAAGCCTTATCGAAAGGCTTCTTGAAGGGAAAGATGTAACTCTGTGAGATGAATTAACAGAACACAGAGCAGTTTCTCAGAAAGCTTCTTTCCAGTTTTGAACGGAAGATATTTCCTTTTTCACCATAGCCCTCTATGGGCTTCCAAATATCCCTGTGCCAATTCCACAAGAACAGCCTTACCGAAAGGCTTCTTGAAGGGAAAGATGTAACTCTGTGTGATGAATTAACAGAACACAGAGCAGTTTCTCAGAAAGCTTCCTTCCAGTTTTGAACGGAAGATATTTCCTTTTTCACCATAGCCCTTTATGGGCTTCCAAATATCCCTTTGCCAATTCCACAAGAACAGCCTTAGCGAATGGCTTCTTGAAGGGAAAGATGTAACTCTCTGAGATGAATTAACAGAACACAGAGCAGTTTCTCAGAAAGCTTCTTTCCAGTTTTGAACGGAAGATATTTCCTTTTTCACCATAGCCCTCTATGGGCTTCCAAATATCCCTTTGCCAATTCCACAAGAACAGCCTTAGCGAAAGACTTCTTGAAGGGAAAGATGTAACTCTGTGAGATGAATTAACAGAACACAGAGCAGTTTCTCAGAAAGCTTCTTTCCAGTTTTGAATGGAAGATATTTCCTTTTTCACCATAGCCCTCTATGGGCTTCAAATATCCTTTTGCCAATTCCACAAGAACAGCCTTAGCGAAAGGCTTCTTGAAGGGAAAGATGTAACTCTGTGAGATGAATTCAGAGAACACAGAGCACTTTCTCAGAAAGTTTGTTTCCAGTTTTGAACGGAAGATATTTCCTTTTTCACCATAGCCCTCTATGGGCTTCCAAATATCCCTTTGCCAATTCCACAAGAACAGCCTTAGCGAAAGGTTTCTTGAAGGGAAAGATGTAACTCTGTGAGATGAATTAACAAAACACAGAGCAGTTTCTCAGAAAGCTTCTTTCCAGTTTTGAACGGAAGAAATTTCCTTTCTCACCATAGCCCTCTATGGGCTTCCAAATATCCGTTTGCCAATTCTATAAGAACAGCGTTAGCGAAAGGCTTCTTGAAGGGAAAGATGTAACTCTGTGAGATGAATTAACAGAACACAGAGCAGTTTCTCAGAAAGCTTCTTTCCAGTTTTGAACGGAAGATATTTCCTTTTTCACCATAGCCCTCTATGGGCTTCCAAATACCCCTTTTCCAATTCCACAAGAACAGCCTTAGTGAAAGGCTTCTTTAAGGGAAAGATGAAACTCTTTGATATGAATTAACAGAACAGAGAGCAGTTTCTCAGAAAGCTTCTTTCCAGTTTTTAATGAAAGATATTTCCTTTTTCACCATAGCCCTCTATCGGCTTCTAAATATCCCTTTGCCAATTCCACAAGAACAACCTTAGCGAAAGGCTTCTTGAAGGGAAAGATGTAACTCTGTGAGATGAATTAACAGAACACAGAGCAGTTTCTCAGAAAGTTTCTTTCCAGTTTTGAATGGAAGATATTTCCTTTTTCACCATAGCCCTCTATGGGCTTCCAAATCCCTTTGCCAATTCCACAAGAACAGCCTTAGCGAAAGGCTTCTTGAAGGGAAAGATGTAACACTGTGAGATGAATTAACAGAACACAGAGCAGTTTCTCAGAAAGCTTCTTTCCAGATTTGAACGGAAGGTATTTCCTTTTTCACCATAGCCCTCTATGGGCTTCCAAATATCCCTTTGCCAATTCCACAAGAACAGCCTTAGCGAAAGTCTTCTTGAAGGGAAAGATGTAATTCTGTGAGATGTATTAACAGAACACAGAGCAGTTTCTCAGAAAGCGTCTTTCCAGTTTTTAATGGAAGATATTTCCTTTTTCACCATAGCCCTCTATGGGCTTCTAAATATCCCTTTGCCAATTCCACAAGAACAACCTTAGCGAAAGGCTTCTTGAAGGGAAAGATGTAACTCTGTGAGATGAATTAACAGAACACAGAGCAGTTTCTCAGAAAGTTTCCTTCCAGTTTTGAATGGAAGATATTTCCTTTTTCACCATAGCCCTCTATGGGCTTCCAAATATCCCTTTGCCAATTCCACAAGAACAGCCTTAGCGAAAGGCTTCTTGAAGGGAAAGATGTAATTCTGTGAGATGAATTAACAAAACACAGAGCAGTTTCTCAGAAAGCTTCTTTCCAGTTTTGAACGGAAGATATTTCCTTTTTCACCATAGCCCTCTGTGGGCTTCTAAATATCCCTTTGCCAATTCCACAAGAACAGCCTTAGCGAAAGGCTTCTTGAAGGGAAAGATGTAACTCTGTGAGATGAATTCACAGAACACAGAGCAGTTTCTCAGAAAGCTTCTTTCCAGTTTTGAAAGGAAGATATTTCCTTTTTCACCATAGCCCTCTATGGGCTTCCAAATATCCCTTTGCCAATTCCACAAGAACAGCCTTAGCGAAAGGTTTCTTGAAGGGAAAGATGTAACTCTGTGAGATGAATTAACAAAACACAGAGCAGTTTCTCAGAAAGCTTCTTTCCAGTTTTGAACGGAAGAAATTTCCTTTCTCACCAGAGCCCTCTATGGGCTTCCAAATATCCGTTTGCCAATTCTATAAGAACAGCCTTAGCGAAAGGCTTCTTGAAGGGAAAGATGTAACTCTGTGAGATGAATTAACAGAACACAGAGCAGTTTCTCAGAAAGCTTCTTTCCAGTTTTGAACGGAAGATATTTCCTTTTTCACCATAACCCTCTATGGGCTTCCAAATATCCCTTTGCCAATTCCACAAGAACAGCCTTAGCGAAAGACTTCTTGAAGGGAAAGATGTAACTCTGTGAGATGAATTAACAGAACACAGAGCAGTTTCTCAGAAAGCTTCTTTCCAGTTTTTAATGGAAGATATTTCCTTTTTCACCATAGCCCTCTATGGGCTCCTAAATATCCCTTTGCCAATTCCAGAAGAACAACCTTAGCGAAAGGCTTCTTGAAGGGAAAGATGTAACTTTGTGAGATGAATTCACAGAACACAGAGCAGTTACTCAGAAAGCTTCTTTCCAGTTTTGAACGGAAGATATTTCGTTTTTCACCATAGCCCTCTATGGGCTTCCAAATATCCCTTTGCCAATTCCACATGAACAGCTTTAGCGAAAGGCTTCTGGAAGGGAAAGATGTAACGCTGTGAGATGAATTAACTGAACACAGAGCAGTTTCTCAGAAAGCTTCTTTCCAGTTTTGAACGGAAGAAATTTCCTTTTTCACCATAGCCCTCTATGGGCTTCCAAATATCCGTTTGCCAATTCCATAAGAACAGCCTTAGCGAAAGGCTTCTTGAAGGGAAAGATGTAACTCTGTAAGATGAATTAAGAGACACAGAGCAGTTTCTCAGAAACCTTCTTTCCAGTTTTGAACGGAAGATATTTCCTTTTTCACCATAGCCCTCTATAGACTTCCAAATATCCCTTTGCCAATTCCACAAGAACAGCCTTAGCGAAAGGCTTCTTGAAGGGCAAGATGTAACTCTGTGAGATGAATTAACATAACACAAAGCAGTTTCTCAGAAAGCTTCTTTCCAGTTTTGAACGGAAGATATTTCCTTTTTCACCATAGCCCTCTATGGGCTTCCAAATATCCCTGTGCCAATTCCACAAGAACAGCCTTACCGAAAGGCTTCTTGAAGGGAAAGATGTAACTCTGTGTGATGAATTAACAGAACACAGAGCAGTTTCTCAGAAAGCTTCCTTCCAGTTTTGAACGGAAGGTATTTCCTTTTTCACCATAGCCCTTTATGGGCTTCCAAATATCCCTTTGCCAATTCCACAAGAACAGCCTTAGCGAATGGCCTCTTTAAGGGAAAGATGTAACTCTCTGAGATGAATTAACAGAACACAGAGCAGTTTCTCAGAAAGCTTCTTTCCAGTTTTGAACGGAAGATATTTCCTTTTTCACCATAGCCCTCTATGGGCTTCCAAATATCCCTTTGCCAATTCCACAAGAACAGCCTTAGCGAAAGACTTCTTGAAGGGAAAGATGTAACTCTGTGAGATGAATTAACAGAACACAGAGCAGTTTCTCAGAAAGCTTCTTTCCAGTTTTGAATGGAAGATATTTCCTTTTTCACCATAGCCCTCTATGGGCTTCAAATATCCTTTTGCCAATTCCACAAGAACAGCCTTAGCGAAAGGCTTCTTGAAGGGAAAGATGTAACTCTGTGAGATGAATTAACAAAACACAGAGCACTTTCTCAGAAAGCTTGTTTCCAGTTTTGAACGGAAGATATTTCCTTTTTCACCATAGCCCTCTATGGGCTTCCAAATATCCCTTTGCCAATTCCACAAGAACAGCCTTAGCGAAAGGCTTCTTGAAGGGAAAGATGGAACTCTGTGAGACGAATTCACAGAACACAGAGCAGTTTCTAAGAAAGCTTCTTTCCAGTTTTGAACGGAAGAAATTTCCTTTCTCACAATAGCCCTCTATGGGCTTCCAAATATCCGTTTGCCAATTCCATAAGAACAGCCTTAGCGAAAGGCTTCTTGAAGGGAAAGATGTAACTCTGTGAGATGAATTAAGAGACACAGAGCAGTTTCTCAGAAACCTTCTTTCCAGTTTTGAACGGAAGATATTTCCTTTTTCACCATAGCCCTCTATGGGCTTCCAAATATCCCTTTGCCAATTCCACAAGAACAGCCTTAGCGAAAGGCTTCTTGAAGGGCAAGATGTAACTCTGTGAGATGAATTAACAGAACACAAAGCAGTTTCTCAGAAAGATTCCTTCCAGTTTTGAACGGAAGATATTTCCTTTTTCACCATAGCCGTCTATGGGCTTCCAAATATCCCTTTGCCAATTCCACAAGAACAGCCTTAGCGAAAGGCTTCTTGAAGGGAAAGATGTAACACTGTGAGATGAATTAACAGAACACAGAGCAGTTTCTCAGAAAGCTTCTTTCCAGTTTTGAACGGAAGATATTTCCTTTTTCACCATAGCCCTCTATGGGCTTCCAAATATCCCTTTGCCAATTCCACAAGAACAGCCTTAGCGAAAGGCTTCTTGAAGGGAAAGATGTAGCTCTGTGAGATGAATTAACAGAACAGAGAGCAGTTTCTCAGAAAGCTTCTTTCCAGTTTTGAACGGAAGATATTTCCTTTTTCACCATAGCCCTCTATGGGCTTCCAAATATCCCTTTGCCAATTCCACAAGAACAGCCTTAGCGAAAGGCTTCTTGAAGGGAAAGATGAAGCTCTGTGAGATGAATAAAGAGAACACAGAGCAGTTTCTCAGAAAGCTTCTTTCCAGTTTTGAACGGAAGATATTTCCTTTTTCACCATAGCCCTCTATGGGCTTCCAAATATCCCTTTGCCAATTCCACAAGAACAGCCTTAGCGAAAGGCTTCTTGAAGGGAAAGATGTAACTCTGTGAGATGAATTAACAAAACACAGAGCAGTTTCTCAGAAAGCTTCTTTCCAGTTTTGAACGGAAGAAATTTCCTTTCTCACCATAGCCCTCTATGGGCTTCCAAATATCCGTTTGCCAATTCCATAAGAACAGCCTTAGCGAAAGTCTTCTTGAAGGGAAATATGTAACTCTGTGAGATGAATTAACAGAACACAGAGCAGTCTCTCAGAAAGCTTCTTTCCAGTTTTGAACGGAAGATATTTCATTTTTCACCATAGCCCTCTATTTGCTTCCAAATATCCCTTTGCCAATTCCACAAGAACAGCCTTAGAGAAAGGCTTCTTGAAGGGAAAGATGTAACTCTTTGATATGAATTAACAGAACACAGAGCAGTTTCTCAGAAAGCTTCTTTCCGGTTTTGAACGGAAGATATTTCCTTTTTCACCATAGCCCTCTATGGGCTTCCAAATATCCCTTTGCCAATTCCACAAGAACAGCCTTAGCGAAAGGCTTCTTGAAGGGAAAGATGTAACTCTGTGAGATGAATTAACAGAACACAGAGCAGTTTCTCAGAAAGCTTCTTTTCAGTTTTGAACGGAAGATATTTCCTTTTTCAAAATAGCCCTCTATGGGCTTCCAAATATCCCTTTGCCAATACCACAAGAACAGCCTTAGCGAAAGGCTTCTTGAAGGGAAAGATGTAACTCTGTGAGATGAATTAACAGAACACAGAGCAGTTTCTCAGAAAGCTTCTTTCCAGTTTTGAACGGAAGATATTTCCTTTTTCACCATAGCCCTCTATGGGCTTCCAAATATCCCTTTTCCAATTCCACAAGAACAGCGTTAGCGAAAGGCTTCTTGAAGGGAAAGTTGTAACTCTGTGTGATGAATTAACAGAACACAGAGCAGTTTCTCAGAAAGCTTCTTTCCGGTTTTGAACGGAAGATATTTCCTTTTTCACCATAGCCCTCTTTTGGCTTCCAAATATCCCTTTGCCAATTCCACAAGAACAACCTTAGCGAAAGGCTTCTTGATGGGAAAGATGTAACTCTGTGAGAATAATTAACCGAACACAGAGCAGTTTCTCAGAAAGTTTCTTCCCAGTTTTGAATGGAAGATATTTCCTTTTTCACCATAGCCCTCTATGGGCTTACAAATCCCTTTGCCAATTCCACAAGAACAGCCTTAGCGAAAGGCTTCTTGAAGGGAAAGATGTAACTGTGCGAGATGAATTAACAGAACACAGAGCAGTTTCTCAGAAAGCTTCTTTCCAAATTTGAACGGAAGGTATTTCCTTTTTCACCATAGCCCTCTATGGGCTTCCAAATATCCCTTTGCCAATTCCACAGGAACAGCCTTAGCGAAAGGCTTCCTGAAGGGAAAGATGTAACTCTGTGAGATGAATTAACAGAACACAGAGCAGTTTCTCAGAAAGCTTCTTTCCAGTTTTGAACGGAAGATATTTCCTTTTTCACCATAGCCCTCTATGGGCTTCCAAGTATCCCTTTGCCAATTCCACAAGAACAGCCTTAGCGAAAGGCTTCTTGAAGGGAAAGATGTAACTCTGTGAGATGAATTAACAGAACACAGAGCAGTTACTCAGAATGCTTCTTTCCAGTTTTGAATGGAAGATATTTCCTTTTTCACCATAGCCCTCTATGGGCTTCCAAATATCCCTTTGCCAATTCCACAAGAACAGCCTTAGCGAAAGGCTTCTTGAAGGGAAAGATGTAACTCTGTGAGATGAATTAACAGAAAACAGAGCAGTTTCTCAGAAAGCTTCTTTCCAGTTTTGAACGGAAGGTATTTCCTTTTTCACCATAGCCCTCTATGGGCTTCCAAATATCCCATTGCCAATTACAAAAGAACAGCCTTAAGGAAAGGCTTCTTGAAGGGCAAGATGTAGCTCTGTGAGATGAATTAACGGAACACAAAGCAGTTTCTCAGAAAGCTTCTTTCCAGTTTTGAACGGAAGATATTTCCTTTTTCACCATAGCCGTCTATGGGCTTCCAAATATCCCTTTTCCAATTCCACAAGAACAGCCTTAGCGAAAGGCTTCTTGAAGGGAAAGATGAAGCTCTGTGAGATGAATAAACAGAACACAGAGCAGTTTCTCAGAAAGCTTCTTTCCAGTTTTGAACGGAAGATATTTCCTTTTTCACCATAGCCCTCTATGGGCTTCCAAATATCCCTTTGCCAATTCCACAAGAACAGCCTTAGCGAAAGGCTTCTTGAAGGGCAAGATGTAACACTGTGAGATGAATTAACGGAACACAGAACAGTTTCTCAGAAAGCTTCTTTCCAGTTTTGAACGGAAGATATTTCCTTTTTCACCATAGCCCTTTATGGGCTTCCAAATATCCCTTTGCCAATTCCACAAGAACAGCCTTAGCGAATGGCTTCTTGAAGGGAAAGATGTAACTCTCTGAGATGAATTAACAGAACACAGAGCAGTTTCTCAGAAAGCTTCTTTCCAGTTTTGAACGGAAGATATTTCCTTTTTCACCATAGCCCTCTATGGGCTTCCAAATATCCCTTTGCCAATTCCACAAGAACAGCCTTAGCGAAAGACTTCTTAAAGGGAAAGATGTAACTCTGTGAGATGAATTAACAGAACACAGAGCAGTTTCTCAGAAAGCTTCTTTCCAGTTTTGAATGGAAGATATTTCCTTTTTCACCGTAGCCCTCTATGGGCTTCTAAATATCCTTTTACCAATTCCACAAGAACAGCCTTAGCGAAAGGCTTCTTGAAGGGAAAGATGTAACTCTGTGAGATGAATTCACAGAACACAGAGCAGTTTCTCAGAAAGCTTCTTTCCAGTTTGAACGGAAGATATTTCCTTTTTCACCATAGCCCTCTATGGGCTTCCAAATATCCCTTTGCCAATTCCACAAGAACAGCCTTAGCGAAAGGCGTCTTGAAGGGAAAGATGTAATTCTGTGAGATGAATTAACAAAACACAGAGCAGTTTCTCAGAAAGCTTCTTTCCAGTTTTGAACGGAAGAAATTTCCTTTCTCACCATAGCCCTCTATGGGCTTCGAAATATCCGTTTGCCAATTCCATAAGAACAGCCTTAGCGAAAGGCTTCTTGAAGGGAAAGATGTAACTCTGTGAGATGAATTAACAGAACACAGTGCAGTTTCTCAGAAAGCTTCTTTCCAATTTTGAACGGAAGATATTTCCTTTTTCACGATAGCCCTCTATGGGCTTCCAAATATCCCTTTGCCAATTCCACAAGAACCGCCTTAGAGAAAGGCTTCTTGAAGGGAAAGATGTAACTTTGTGATATGAATTAACAGAACACCGAGTAGTTTCTCAGAAAGCTTCTTTCCAGTTTTGAACGGAAGATATTTCCTTTTTCACCATAGCCCTCTATGGGCTTCCAAATATCCCTTTGCCAATTCCACAAGAACAGCCTTAGCGAAAGACTTCTTGAAGGGAAAGATGTAACTCTGTGAGATGAATTAACAGAACACAGAGCAGTTTCTCAGAAAGCTTCTTTCCAGTTTTGAACGGAAGATATTTCCTTTTTCACCATAGCCCTCTATGGGCTTCCAAATATCCCTTTACCAATTCCACAAGAACAGCCTTAGCGAAAGGCTTCTTGAAGGGAAAGATGTAACTCTGTTAGATGAATTAACAGAACACAGAGCAGTTACTCAGAATGCTTCTTTCCAGTTTTGAACGGAAGATATTTCCTTTTTCACCATGGCCCTCTATGGGCTTCCAAATATCCCTTTGCCAATTCCACAAGAACAGCCTTAGCGAAAGGCTTCTTGAAGGGAAAGATGTAACTCTGTGAGATGAATTAACAGAACACAGAGCAGTTTCTCAGAAAGCTTCTTTCCAGTTTTGAACGGAAGGTATTTCCTTTTTCACCATAGCCCTCTATGGGCTTCCAAATATCCCTTTGCGAATTCCAAAAGAACAGCCTTAAGGAAAGGCTTCTTGAAGGGCAAGATGTAACTCTGTTAGATGAATTAACAGAACACAAAGCAGTTTCTCAGAAAGCTTCTTTCCAGTTTTGAACGGAAGATATTTCCATTTTCACCATAGCCGTCTATGGGCTTCCAAATATCCCTTTGCCAATTCCACAAGAACAGCCTTAGCGAAAGGCTTTTTGAAGGGAAAGATGAAGCTCTGTGAGATGAATAAACAGAACACAGAGCAGTTTCTCAGAAAGATTCTTTCCAGTTTTGAACGGAAGATATTTCCTTTTTCACCATAGCCCTCTATGGGCTTCCAAATATCCCTTTGCCAATTCCACAATAACAGCCTTAGCGAAAGGCTTCTTGAAGGGAAAGATGAAGCTCTGTGAGATGAATAAAGAGAACACAGAGCAGTTTCTCAGAAAGCTTCTTTCCAGTTTTGAACGGAAGATATTTCCTTTTTCACCATAGCCCTCTATGGGCTTCCAAATATCCCTTTGCCAATTCCACAAGAACAGCCTTAGCGAAAGGCTTCTTGAAGGGAAAGATGTAACTCTGTGAGATGAATTAACAAAACACAGAGCAGTTTCTCAGAAAGCTTCTTTCCAGTTTTGAACGGAAGAAATTTCCTTTCTCACCATAGCCCTCTATGGGCTTCCAAATATCCGTTTGCCAATTCCATAAGAACAGCCTTAGCGAAAGTCTTCTTGAAGGGAAATATGTAACTCTGTGAGATGAATTAACAGAACACAGAGCAGTCTCTCAGAAAGCTTCTTTCCAGTTTTGAACGGAAGATATTTCCTTTTTCACCATAGCCCTCTATTTGCTTCCAAATATCCCTTTGCCAATTCCACAAGAACAGCCTTAGAGAAAGGCTTCTTGAAGGGAAAGATGTAACTCTTTGATATGAACTAACAGAACACAGAGCAGTTTCTCAGAAAGCTTCTTTCCGGTTTTGAACGGAAGATATTTCCTTTTTCACCATAGCCCTCTATGGGCTTCCAAATATCCCTTTGCCAATTCCACAAGAACAGCCTTAGCGAAAGGCTTCTTGAAGGGAAAGATGTAACTCTGTGAGATGAATTAACAGAACACAGAGCAGTTTCTCAGGAAGCTTCTTTTCAGTTTTGAACGGAAGATATTTCCTTTTTCACCATAGCCCTCTTTGGGCTTCCAAATATCCCTTTGCCAATACCACAAGAACAGCCTTAGCGAAAGGCTTCTTGAAGGGAAAGATGTAACTCTGTGAGATGAATTAACAGAACACAGAGCAGTTTCTCAGAAAGCTTCTTTCCAGTTTTGAACGGAAGATATTTCCTTTTTCACCATAGCCCTCTATGGGCTTCCAAATATCCCTTTTCCAATTCCACAAGAACAGCGTTAGCGAAAGGCTTCTTGAAGGGAAAGTTGTAACTCTGTGTGATGAATTAACAGAACACAGAGCAGTTTCTCAGAAAGCTTCTTTCCGGTTTTGAACGGAAGATATTTCCTTTTTCACCATAGCCCTCTTTTGGCTTCCAAATATCCCTTTGCCAATTCCACAAGAACAACCTTAGCGAAAGGCTTTTTGATGGGAAAGATGTAACTCTGTGAGAATAATTAACCGAACACAGAGCAGTTTCTCAGAAAGTTTCTTCCCAGTTTTGAATGGAAGATATTTCCTTTTTCACCATAGCCCTCTATGGGCTTACAAATCCCTTTGCCAATTCCACAAGAACAGCCTTAGCGAAAGGCTTCTTGAAGGGAAAGATGTAACTGTGTGAGATGAATTAACAGAACACAGAGCAGTTTCTCAGAAAGCTTCTTTCCAAATTTGAACGGAAGGTATTTCCTTTTTCACCATAGCCCTCTATGGGCTTCCAAATATCCCTTTGCCAATTCCACAGGAACAGCCTTAGCGAAAGGCTTCCTGAAGGGAAAGATGTAACTCTGTGAGATGAATTAACAGAACACAGAGCAGTTTCTCAGAAAGCTTCTTTCCAGTTTTGAACGGAAGATATTTCCTTTTTCACCATAGCCCTCTATGGGCTTCCAAGTATCCCTTTGCCAATTCCACAAGAACAGCCTTAGCGAAAGGCTTCTTGAAGGGAAAGATGTAACTCTGTGAGATGAATTAACAGAACACAGAGCAGTTACTCAGAATGCTTCTTTCCAGTTTTGAATGGAAGATATTTCCTTTTTCACCATAGCCCTCTATGGGCTTCCAAATATCCCTTTGCCAATTCCACAAGAACAGCCTTAGCGAAAGGCTTCTTGAAGGGAAAGATGTAACTCTGTGAGATGAATTAACAGAACACAGAGCAGTTTCTCAGAAAGCTTCTTTCCAGTTTTGAACGGTAGGTATTTCCTTTTTCACCATAGCCCTCTATGGGCTTCCAAATATCCCATTGCCAATTACAAAAGAACAGCCTTAAGGAAAGGCTTCTTGAAGGGCAAGATGTAGCTCTGTGAGATGAATTAACGGAACACAAAGCAGTTTCTCAGAAAGCTTCTTTCCAGTTTTGAACGGAAGATATTTCCTTTTTCACCATAGCCGTCTATGGGCTTCCAAATATCCCTTTTCCAATTCCACAAGAACAGCCTTAGCGAAAGGCTTCTTGAAGGGAAAGATGAAGCTCTGTGAGATGAATAAACAGAACACAGAGCAGTTTCTCAGAAAGCTTCTTTCCAGTTTTGAACGGAAGATATTTCCTTTTTCACCATAGCCCTCTATGGGCTTCCAAATATCCCTTTGCCAATTCCACAAGAACAGCCTTAGCGAAAGGCTTCTTGAAGGGCAAGATGTAACACTGTGAGATGAATTAACGGAACACAGAACAGTTTCTCAGAAAGCTTCTTTCCAGTTTTGAACGGAAGATATTTCCTTTTTCACCATAGCCCTTTATGTGCTTCCAAATATCCCTTTGCCAATTCCACAAGAACAGCCTTAGCGAATTTCTTCTTGAAGGGAAAGATGTAACTCTCTGAGATGAATTAACAGAACACAGAGCAGTTTCTCAGAAAGCTTCTTTCCAGTTTTGAACGGAAGATATTTCCTTTCTCACCATAGCCCTCTATAGGCTTCCAAATATCCGTTTGCCAATTCCATAAGAACAGCCTTAGCGAAAGGCTTCTTGAAGGGAAAGATGTAACTCTGTGAGATGAATTAACAGAACACAGAGCAGTTTCTCAGAAAGCTTCTTTCCAGTTTTGAACGGAAGATATTTCCTTTTTCACCATAGCCCTCTATTTGCTTCCAAATATCCCTTTGCCAATTCCACAAGAACAGCCTTACAGAAAGGCTTCTTGAAGGGAAAGATGTAACTCTTTAATATGAATTAACAGAACAGAGAGCAGTTTCTCAGAAAGCTTCTTTCCAGTTTTGAAAGGAAGATATTTCCTTTTTCACCATAGCCCTCTTTGGGCTTCCAAATATCCCTTTGCCAATTGCACAAGAACAGCCTTAGCGAAAGGCTTCTTGAAGGGAAAGATGTAACTCTGTGAGATGAATTAACAGAACACAGAGCAGTTTCTCAGAAAGCTTCTTTTCAGTTTTGAACGGAAGATATTTCCTTTTTCACCATAGCCCTCTATGGGCTTCCAAATATCCCTTTGCCAATTCCACAAGAACAGCCTTAGCGAAAGGCTTCTTGAAGGGAAAGATGTAACTCTGTGAGATGAATTAACAGAACACAGAGCAGTTACTCAGAATGCTTCTTTCCAGTTTTGAATGGAAGATATTTCCTTTTTCACCATAGCCCTCTATGGGCTTCCAAATATCCCTTTGCCAATTCCACAAGAACAGCCTTAGCGAAAGGCTTCTTGAAGGGAAAGATGTAACTCTGTGAGATGAATTAACAGAACACAGAGCAGTTTCTCAGAAAGCTTCTTTTCAGTTTTGAACGGAAGGTATTTCCTTTTTCACCACAGCCCTCTATGGGCTTCCAAATATCCCTTTGCCAATTCCAAAAGAACAGCCTTAAGGAAAGGCTTCTTGAAGGGCAAGATGTAACTCTGTGAGATGAATTAACAGAACACAGAGCAGTTTCTCAGAAAGCTTCTTTCCAGTTTTGAACGGAAGATATTTCCTTTTTCACCATAGCCCTCTATGGGCTTCCAAATATCCCTTTGCCAATTACACAAGAACAGCCTTAGCGAAAGGCTTCTTGAAGGGAAAGATGTAACTCTGTGAGATGAATTAAGAGACACAGAGCAGTTTCTCAGAAACCTTCTTTCCAGTTTTGAACGGAAGATATTTCCTTTTTCTCCATAGCCCTCTATGGGCTTCCAAATATCCCTTTGCCAATTCCACAAGAACAGCCTCAGCGAAAGGCTTCTTGAAGGGCAAGATGTAACTCTGTGAGATGCATTAACAGAACACAAAGTAGTTTCTCAGAAAGATTCCTTCCAGTTTTGAACGGAAGATATTTCCTTTTTCACTATAGCCGTCTATGGGCTTCCAAATATCCCTTTGCCAATTCCACAAGAACAGCCTTAGCGAAAGGCTTCTTGAAGGGAAAGATGTAACTCTGTGAGATGAATTAACAGAACACAGAGCAGTTTCTCAGAAAGCTTCTTTCCAGTTTTGAACGGAAGATATTTCCTTTTTCACCATAGCCCTCTATGGGCTTCCAAATATCCCTTTGCCAATTCCACAAGAACAGCCTTAGCGAAAGGCTTCTTGAAGGGAAAGATGTAACTCTGTGAGATGAATTAACAGAACACAGAGCAGTTTCTCAGAAAGCTTCTTTCCAGTTTTGAACGGAAGATAGTTCCTTTTTCACCATAGCACTCTATGGGCTTCCAAATATCCCTTTGCCAATTCCACAAGAACAGCCTTAGCGAAAGGCTTCTTGAAGGGAAAGATGTAACTCTGTGAGATGAATTAACAAAACACAGAGCAGTTTCTCAGAAAGCTTCTTTCCAGTTTTGAACGGAAGAAATTTCCTTTCTCACCATAGCCCTCTATGGGCTTCCAAATATCCGTGTGCCAATTCCATAAGAACAGCCTTAGCGAAAGGCTCCTTGAAGGGAAAGATGTAACTTTGTGAGATGAATTAACAGAACACAGAGCAGTTTCTCAGAAAGCTTCTTTCCAATTTTGAACGGAAGATATTTCCTTTTTCACCATAGCCCTCTATGGGCTTCCAAATATCCCTGTGCCAATTCCACAAGAACAGCCTTACCGAAAGGCTTCTTGAAGGGAAAGATGTAACTCTGTGTGATGAATTAACAGAACACAGAGCAGTTTCTCAGAAAGCTTCTTTCCGGTTTTGAACGGAAGATATTTCCTTTTTCACCATAGCCCTCTTTGGGCTTCCAAATATCCCTTTGCCAATTCCACAAGAACAGCCTTAGCGAAAGGCTTCTTGATGGGAATGATGTAACTCTGTGAGATGAATTAACCGAACACAGAGCAGTTTCTCAGAAAATTTCTTCCCAGTTTTGAATGGAAGATAGTTCCTTTTTCACCATAGCCCTCTATGGGCTTCCAAATCCCTTTGCCAATTCCACAAGAACAGCCTTAGTGAAAGGCTTCTTGAAGGTAAAGGTGTAACTGTGTGAGATGAATTAACAGAACACAGAGCAGTTTCTCAGAAAGCTTCTTTCCAAATTTGAACGGAAGTTATTTCCTTTTTCACCATAGCCCTCTATGGGCTTCCAAATATCCCTTTGCCAATTCCACAAGAACAGCCTTAGTGAAAGGCTTCCTGAAGGGAAAGATGTAACTCTGTGAGATGAATTAACAGAACACAGAGCAGTTTCTCAGAAAGCTTCTTTCCAGTTTTGAACGGAAGATATTTCCTTTTTCACCATAGCCCTCTATGGGCTTCCAAATATCCCTTTGCCAATTCCACAAGAACAGCCTTAGCGAAAGGCTTCTTGAAGGGAAAGATGTAACTCTGTGAGATGAATTAACAGAACAGAGAGCAGTTACTCAGAATGATTCTTTCCAGTTTTGAATGGAAGATATTTCCTTTTTCACCATAGCCCTCTATGGGCTTCCAAATATCCCTTTGCCAATTCCACAAGAACAGCCTTAGCGAAAGGCTTCTTGAAGGGAAAGATGTAACTCTGTGAGATGAATTAACAGAACACAGAGCAGTTTCTCAGAAAGCTTCTTTCCAGTTTTGAACGGAAGGTATTTCCTTTTTCACCATAGCCCTCTATGGGCTTCCAAATATCCCTTTGCCAATTCCAAAAGAACAGCCTTAAGGAAAGGCTTCTTGAAGGGCAAGATGTAGCTCTGTGAGATGAATTAACGGAACACAAAGCAGTTTCTCAGAAAGCTTCTTTCCAGTTTTGAACGGAAGATATTTCCTTTTTCACCATAGCCGTCTATGGGCTTCCAAATATCCCTTTTCCAATTCCACAAGAACAGCCTTAGCGAAAGGCTTCTTGAAGGGAAAGATGAAGCTCTGTGAGATGAATAAACAGAACACAGAGCAGTTTCTCAGAAAGCTTCTTTCCAGTTTTGAACGGAAGATATTTCCTTTTTCACCATAGCCCTCTATGGGCTTCCAAATATCCCTTTGCCAATTCCACAAGAACAGCCTTAGCGAAAGGCTTCTTGAAGGGCAAGATGTAACACTGTGAGATGAATTAACAGAACACAGAACAGTTTCTCAGAAAGCTTCTTTCCAGTTTTGAACGGAAGATATTTCCTTTTTCAACATAGCCGTTTATGGGCTTCCAAATATCCCTTTGCCAATTCCACAAGAACAGCCTTAGCGAATGGCTTCTTGAAGGGAAAGATGTAACTCTCTGAGATGAATTAACAGAACACAGAGCAGTCTCTCAGAAAGCTTCATTCCAGTTTTGAACGGAAGATATTTCCTTTTTCACCATAGCCCTCTATGGGCTTCCAAATATCCCTTTGCCAATTCCACAAGAACAGCCTTAGCGAAAGACTTATTGAAGGGAAAGATGTAACTCTGTGAGATGAATTAACAGAACACAGAGCAGTTTCTCAGAAAGATTCTTTCCAGTTTTGAATGGAAGATATTTCCTTTTTCACCATAGCCCTCTATGGGCTTCTAAATATCCTTTTGCCAATTCCACAAGAACAGCCTTAGCGAAAGGCTTCTTGAAGGGAAAGATGTAACTCTGTGAGATGAATTCACAGAACACAGAGCACTTTCTCAGAAAGCTTGTTTCCAGTTTTGAACGGAAGATATTTCCTTTTTCACCATAGCCCTCTATGGGCTTCCAAATATCCCTTTGCCAATTCCACAAGAACAGCCTTAGCGAAAGGCTTCTTGAAGGGAAAGATGTAACTCTGTGAGATGAATTAACAGAACACAGAGCAGTTTCTCAGAAAGCTTCTTTCCAGTTTTGAACGGAAGAAATTTCCTTTCTCACCATAGCCCTCTATGGGCTTCCAAATATCCGTTTGCCCATTCCATAAGAACAGCCTTAGCGAAAGGCTTCTTGAAGGGAAAGATGTAACTCTGTGAGATGAATTAAGAGACACAGAGCAGTTTCTCAGAAACCTTCTTTCCAGTTTTGAACGGAAGATATTTCCTTTTTCACCATAGCCCTCTATGGGCTTCCAAATATCCCTTTGCCAATTCCACAAGAACAGCCTTAGCGAAAGGCTTCTTGAAGGGAAAGATGTAGCTCTGTGAGATGAATTAACAGAACACAGAGTAGTTTCTCAGAAAGCTTCTTTCCAATTTTGAACGGAAGATATTTCCTTTTTCACCATAGCCCTCTATGGGCTTCCAAATATCCCGTTGCCAATTCCACAAGAACACCCTTAGCGAAAGGCTTCTTGAAGGGAAAGATGTAACTCTGTGAGATGAATTAACAGAACACAGAGCAGTTTCTCAGAAAGCTTCTTTCCAGTTTTGAACGGAAGATATTTCCTTTTTCACCATAGCCCTCTATGGGCCTCCAAATATCCCTTTGCCAATTCCACAAGAACAGCCTTAGCGAAAGGCTTCTTGAAGGGAAAGATGTAACTCTGTGAGATGAATTAACAAAACACAGAGCAGTTTCTCAGAAAGCTTCTCTCCAGTTTTGAACGGAAGAAATTTCCTTTCTCACCATAGCCCTCTATGGGCTTCCAAATATCCGTTTGCCAATTCCATAAGAACAGCCTTAGCGAAAGGCTTCTTGAAGGGCAAGATGTAACTCTGTGAGATGAATTAACAGAACACAGAGCAGTTTCTCAGAAAGCTTCTTTCCAGTTTTGAACAGAAGATATTTCTTTTTCACCATAGCCCTCTATGGGCTTCCAAATATCCCTTTGCCAATTCCACAAGAACAGCCTTAGAGAAAGGCTTCTTGAAGGGAAAGATGTAACTCTTTAATATGAATTAACAGAGCAGAGAGCAGTTTCTCAGAAAGCTTCTTTCCAGTTTTGAACGGAAGATATTTCCTTTTTCTCCATAGCCCTCTATGGGCTTCCAAATATCCCTTTGCCAATTCCACAAGAACAGCCTCAGCGAAAGGCTTCTTGAAGGGCAAGATGTAACTCTGTGAGATGCATTAACAGAACACAAAGCAGTTTCTCAGAAAGATTCCTTCCAGTTTTGAACGGAAGATATTTCCTTTTTCACTATAGCCGTCTATGGGCTTCCAAATATCCCTTTGCCAATTCCACAAGAACAGCCTTAGCGAAAGGCTTCTTGAAGGGAAAGATGTAACTCTGTGAGATGAATTAACAGAACACAGAGCAGTTTCTCAGAAAGCTTCTTTCCAGTTTTGAACGGAAGATATTTCCTTTTTCACCATAGCCCTCTATGGGCTTCCAAATATCCCTTTGCCAATTCCACAAGAACAGCCTTAGCGAAAGGCTTCTTGAAGGGAAAGATGTAACTCTGTGAGATGAATTAACAGAACACAGAGCAGTTTCTCAGAAAGCTTCTTTCCAGTTTTGAACGGAAGATAGTTCCTTTTTCACCATAGCACTCTATGGGCTTCCAAATATCCCTTTGCCAATTCCACAAGAACAGCCTTAGCGAAAGGCTTCTTGAAGGGAAAGATGTAACTCTGTGAGATGAATTAACAAAACACAGAGCAGTTTCTCAGAAAGCTTCTTTCCAGTTTTGAACGGAAGAAATTTCCTTTCTCACCATAGCCCTCTATGGGCTTCCAAATATCCGTGTGCCAATTCCATAAGAACAGCCTTAGCGAAAGGCTCCTTGAAGGGAAAGATGTAACTTTGTGAGATGAATTAACAGAACACAGAGCAGTTTCTCAGAAAGCTTCTTTCCAGTTTTGAACGGAAGATATTTCTTTTTTCACCATAGCCCTCTATGGGCTTCCAAATATCCGTTTGCCAATTCCACAAGAACAGCCTTAGAGAAAGGCTTCTTGAAGGGAAAGATGTAAATCTTTGATATGAATTAACAGAACAGAGAGCAGTTTCTCAGAAAGCTTCTTTCCAGTTTTGAACGGAAGTTATTTCCTTTTTCACCATAGTCCTCTATGGGCTGCCAAATATCCCTTTGCCAATTCCACAAGAACAGCCTTAGCGAAAGACTTCTTGAAGGGAAAGATGTAACTCTGTGAGATGAATTAACAGAACACAGAGCAGTTTCTCAGAAAGCTTCTTTCCAGTTTTGAACGGAAGATATTTCCTTTTTCACCATAGCCCTCTATGGGCTTCCAAATATCCCTTTGCCAATTCCACAAGAACAGCCTTAGCGAAAGGCTTCTTGAAGGGAAAGATGTAACTCTGTGAGATGAATTAACAGAACACAGAGCAGTTTCTCAGAAAGCTTCTTTCCAATTTTGAACGGAAGATATTTCCTTTTTCACCATAGCCCTCTATGGGCTTCCAAATATCCCTGTGCCAATTCCACAAGAACAGCCTTACCGAAAGGCTTCTTGAAGGGAAAGATGTAACTCTGTGTGATGAATTAACAGAACACAGAGCAGTTTCTCAGAAAGCTTCTTTCCGGTTTTGAACGGAAGATATTTCCTTTTTCACCATAGCCCTCTTTGGGCTTCCAAATATCCCTTTGCCAATTCCACAAGAACAGCCTTAGCGAAAGGCTTCTTGATGGGAATGATGTAACTCTGTGAGATGAATTAACCGAACACAGAGCAGTTTCTCAGAATGTTTCTTCCCAGTTTTGAATGGAAGATATTTCCTTTTTCACCATAGCCCTCTATGGGCTTCAAAATCCCTTTGCCAATTCCACAAGAACAGCCTTAGTGAAAGGCTTCTTGAAGGTAAAGGTGTAACTGTGTGAGATGAATTAACAGAACACAGAGCAGTTTCTCAGAAAGCTTCTTTCCAAATTTGAACGGAAGTTATTTCCTTTTTCACCATAGCCCTCTATGGGCTTCCAAATATCCCTTTGCCAATTCCACAAGAACAGCCTTAGTGAAAGGCTTCCTGAAGGGAAAGATGTAACTCTGTGAGATGAATTAACAGAACACAGAGCAGTTTCTCAGAAAGCTTCTTTCCAGTTTTGAACGGAAGATATTTCCTTTTTCACCATAGCCCTCTATGGGCTTCCAAATATCCCTTTGCCAATTCCACAAGAACAGCCTTAGCGAAAGGCTTCTTGAAGGGAAAGATGTAACTCTGTGAGATGAATTAACAGAACAGAGAGCAGTTACTCAGAATGATTCTTTCCAGTTTTGAATGGAAGATATTTCCTTTTTCACCATAGCCCTCTATGGGCTTCCAAATATCCCTTTGCCAATTCCACAAGAACAGCCTTAGCGAAAGGCTTCTTGAAGGGAAAGATGTAACTCTGTGAGATGAATTAACAGAACACAGAGCAGTTTCTCAGAAAGCTTCTTTCCAGTTTTGAACGGAAGGTATTTCCTTTTTCACCATAGCCCTCTATGGGCTTCCAAATATCCCTTTGCCAATTCCAAAAGAACAGCCTTAAGGAAAGGCTTCTTGAAGGGCAAGATGTAGCTCTGTGAGATGAATTAACGGAACACAAAGCAGTTTCTCAGAAAGCTTCTTTCCAGTTTTGAACGGAAGATATTTCCTTTTTCACCATAGCCGTCTATGGGCTTCCAAATATCCCTTTTCCAATTCCACAAGAACAGCCTTAGCGAAAGGCTTCTTGAAGGGAAAGATGAAGCTCTGTGAGATGAATAAACAGAACACAGAGCAGTTTCTCAGAAAGCTTCTTTCCAGTTTTGAACGGAAGATATTTCCTTTTTCACCATAGCCCTCTATGGGCTTCCAAATATCCCTTTGCCAATTCCACAAGAACAGCCTTAGCGAAAGGCTTCTTGAAGGGCAAGATGTAACACTGTGAGATGAATTAACAGAACACAGAACAGTTTCTCAGAAAGCTTGTTTCCAGTTTTGAACGGAAGATATTTCCTTTTTCACCATAGCCCTCTATGGGCTTCCAAATATCCCTTTGCCAATTCCACAAGAACAGCCTTAGCGAAAGGCTTCTTGAAGGGAAAGATGTAACTCTGTGAGATGAATTAACAGAACACAGAGCAGTTTCTCAGAAAGCTTCTTTCCAGTTTTGAACGGAAGAAATTTCCTTTCTCACCATAGCCCTCTATGGGCTTCCAAATATCCGTTTGCCCATTCCATAAGAACAGCCTTAGCGAAAGGCTTCTTGAAGGGAAAGATGTAACTCTGTGAGATGAATTAAGAGACACAGAGCAGTTTCTCAGAAACCTTCTTTCCAGTTTTGAACGGAAGATATTTCCTTTTTCACCATAGCCCTCTATGGGCTTCCAAATATCCCTTTGCCAATTCCACAAGAACAGCCTTAGCGAAAGGCTTCTTGAAGGGAAAGATGTAGCTCTGTGAGATGAATTAACAGAACACAGAGTAGTTTCTCAGAAAGCTTCTTTCCAGTTTTGAACGGAAGATATTTCCTTTTTCACCATAGCCCTCTATGGGCTTCCAAATATCCCGTTGCCAATTCCACAAGAACACCCTTAGCGAAAGGCTTCTTGAAGGGAAAGATGTAACTCTGTGAGATGAATTAACAGAACACAGAGCTGTTTCTCAGAAAGCTTCTTTCCAGTTTTGAACGGAAGATATTTCCTTTTTCACCATAGCCCTCTATGGGCCTCCAAATATCCCTTTGCCAATTCCACAAGAACAGCCTTAGCGAAAGGCTTCTTGAAGGGAAAGATGTAACTCTGTGAGATGAATTAACAAAACACAGAGCAGTTTCTCAGAAAGCTTCTCTCCAGTTTTGAACGGAAGAAATTTCCTTTCTCACCATAGCCCTCTATGGGCTTCCAAATATCCGTTTGCCAATTCCATAAGAACAGCCTTAGCGAAAGGCTTCTTGAAGGGAAAGATGTAACTCTGTGAGATGAATTAACAGAACACAGAGCAGTTTCTCAGAAAGCTTCTTTCCAGTTTTGAACAGAAGATATTTCCTTTTTCACCATAGCCCTCTATGGGCTTCCAAATATCCCTTTGCCAATTCCACAAGAACAGCCTTAGAGAAAGGCTTCTTGAAGGGAAAGATGTAACTCTTTAATATGAATTAACAGAGCAGAGAGCAGTTTCTCAGAAAGCTTCTTTCCAGTTTTGAACGGAAGATATTTCCTTTTTCACCATAGCCCTCTATGGGCTTCCAAATATCCCTTTGCCAATTCCACAAGAACAGCCTTAGCGAAAGACTTCTTGAAGGGAAAGATGTAACTCTGTGAGATGAATTAACGGAACACAGAGCAGTTTCTCAGAAAGCTTCCTTCCAGTATTGAATGGAAGATATTTCCTTTTTCACCATAGCCCTCTATGGGCTTCCAAATATCCCTTTGCCAATTCCACAAGAACAGCCTTAGAGAAAGGCTTCTTGAAGGGAAAGATGTAACTTTGTGATATGAATTAACAGAACACCGAGCAGTTTCTCAGAAAGCTTCTTTCCAGTTTTGAACGGAAGATATTTCCTTTTTCACCATAGCCCTCTATGGGCTTCCAAATATCCGTTTGCCAATTCCACAAGAACAGCCTTAGCGAAAGTCTTCTTGAAGGGAAAGATGTAACTCTGTGAGATGAATTAACAGAACACACAGCAGTTTCTCAGAAAGCTTCTTTCCAGTTTTGAACGGAAGATATTTCCTTTCTCACCATAGCCCTCTATAGGCTTCCAAATATCCGTTTGCCAATTCCATAAGAACAGCCTTAGCGAAAGGCTTCTTGAAGGGAAAGATGTAACTCTGTGAGATGAATTAACAGAACACAGAGCAGTTTCTCAGAAAGCTTCTTTCCAGTTTTGAACGGAAGATATTTCCTTTTTCACCATAGCCCTCTATTTGCTTCCAAATATCCCTTTGCCAATTCCACAAGAACAGCCTTACAGAAAGGCTTCTTGAAGGGAAAGATGTAACTCTTTAATATGAATTAACAGAACAGAGAGCAGTTTCTCAGAAAGCTTCTTTCCAGTTTTGAAAGGAAGATATTTCCTTTTTCACCATAGCCCTCTTTGGGCTTCCAAATATCCCTTTGCCAATTCCACAAGAACAGCCTTAGCGAAAGGCTTCTTGAAGGGAAAGATGTAACTCTGTGAGATGAATTAACAGAACACAGAGCAGTTTCTCAGAAAGCTTCTTTTCAGTTTTGAACGGAAGATATTTCCTTTTTCACCATAGCCCTCTATGGGCTTCCAAATATCCCTTTGCCAATTCCACAAGAACAGCCTTAGCGAAAGGCTTCTTGAAGGGAAAGATGTAACTCTGTGAGATGAATTAACAGAACACAGAGCAGTTACTCAGAATGCTTCTTTCCAGTTTTGAATGGAAGATATTTCCTTTTTCACCATAGCCCTCTATGGGCTTCCAAATATCCCTTTGCCAATTCCACAAGAACAGCCTTAGCGAAAGGCTTCTTGAAGGGAAAGATGTAACTCTGTGAGATGAATTAACAGAACACAGAGCAGTTTCTCAGAAAGCTTCTTTTCAGTTTTGAACGGAAGGTATTTCCTTTTTCACCACAGCCCTCTATGGGCTTCCAAATATCCCTTTGCCAATTCCAAAAGAACAGCCTTAAGGAAAGGCTTCTTGAAGGGCAAGATGTAACTCTGTGAGATGAATTAACAGAACACAGAGCAGTTTCTCAGAAAGCTTCTTTCCAGTTTTGAACGGAAGATATTTCCTTTTTCACCATAGCCCTCTATGGGCTTCCAAATATCCCTTTGCCAATTACACAAGAACAGCCTTAGCGAAAGGCTTCTTGAAGGGAAAGATGTAACTCTGTGAGATGAATTAAGAGACACAGAGCAGTTTCTCAGAAACCTTCTTTCCAGTTTTGAACGGAAGATATTTCCTTTTTCTCCATAGCCCTCTATGGGCTTCCAAATATCCCTTTGCCAATTCCACAAGAACAGCCTCAGCGAAAGGCTTCTTGAAGGGCAAGATGTAACTCTGTGAGATGCATTAACAGAACACAAAGTAGTTTCTCAGAAAGATTCCTTCCAGTTTTGAACGGAAGATATTTCCTTTTTCACTATAGCCGTCTATGGGCTTCCAAATATCCCTTTGCCAATTCCACAAGAACAGCCTTAGCGAAAGGCTTCTTGAAGGGAAAGATGTAACTCTGTGAGATGAATTAACAGAACACAGAGCAGTTTCTCAGAAAGCTTCTTTCCAGTTTTGAACGGAAGATATTTCCTTTTTCACCATAGCCCTCTATGGGCTTCCAAATATCCCTTTGCCAATTCCACAAGAACAGCCTTAGCGAAAGGCTTCTTGAAGGGAAAGATGTAACTCTGTGAGATGAATTAACAGAACACAGAGCAGTTTCTCAGAAAGCTTCTTTCCAGTTTTGAACGGAAGATAGTTCCTTTTTCACCATAGCACTCTATGGGCTTCCAAATATCCCTTTGCCAATTCCACAAGAACAGCCTTAGCGAAAGGCTTCTTGAAGGGAAAGATGTAACTCTGTGAGATGAATTAACAAAACACAGAGCAGTTTCTCAGAAAGCTTCTTTCCAGTTTTGAACGGAAGAAATTTCCTTTCTCACCATAGCCCTCTATGGGCTTCCAAATATCCGTGTGCCAATTCCATAAGAACAGCCTTAGCGAAAGGCTCCTTGAAGGGAAAGATGTAACTTTGTGAGATGAATTAACAGAACACAGAGCAGTTTCTCAGAAAGCTTCTTTCCAATTTTGAACGGAAGATATTTCCTTTTTCACCATAGCCCTCTATGGGCTTCCAAATATCCCTGTGCCAATTCCACAAGAACAGCCTTACCGAAAGGCTTCTTGAAGGGAAAGATGTAACTCTGTGTGATGAATTAACAGAACACAGAGCAGTTTCTCAGAAAGCTTCTTTCCGGTTTTGAACGGAAGATATTTCCTTTTTCACCATAGCCCTCTTTGGGCTTCCAAATATCCCTTTGCCAATTCCACAAGAACAGCCTTAGCGAAAGGCTTCTTGATGGGAATGATGTAACTCTGTGAGATGAATTAACCGAACACAGAGCAGTTTCTCAGAAAATTTCTTCCCAGTTTTGAATGGAAGATAGTTCCTTTTTCACCATAGCCCTCTATGGGCTTCCAAATCCCTTTGCCAATTCCACAAGAACAGCCTTAGTGAAAGGCTTCTTGAAGGTAAAGGTGTAACTGTGTGAGATGAATTAACAGAACACAGAGCAGTTTCTCAGAAAGCTTCTTTCCAAATTTGAACGGAAGTTATTTCCTTTTTCACCATAGCCCTCTATGGGCTTCCAAATATCCCTTTGCCAATTCCACAAGAACAGCCTTAGTGAAAGGCTTCCTGAAGGGAAAGATGTAACTCTGTGAGATGAATTAACAGAACACAGAGCAGTTTCTCAGAAAGCTTCTTTCCAGTTTTGAACGGAAGATATTTCCTTTTTCACCATAGCCCTCTATGGGCTTCCAAATATCCCTTTGCCAATTCCACAAGAACAGCCTTAGCGAAAGGCTTCTTGAAGGGAAAGATGTAACTCTGTGAGATGAATTAACAGAACAGAGAGCAGTTACTCAGAATGATTCTTTCCAGTTTTGAATGGAAGATATTTCCTTTTTCACCATAGCCCTCTATGGGCTTCCAAATATCCCTTTGCCAATTCCACAAGAACAGCCTTAGCGAAAGGCTTCTTGAAGGGAAAGATGTAACTCTGTGAGATGAATTAACAGAACACAGAGCAGTTTCTCAGAAAGCTTCTTTCCAGTTTTGAACGGAAGGTATTTCCTTTTTCACCATAGCCCTCTATGGGCTTCCAAATATCCCTTTGCCAATTCCAAAAGAACAGCCTTAAGGAAAGGCTTCTTGAAGGGCAAGATGTAGCTCTGTGAGATGAATTAACGGAACACAAAGCAGTTTCTCAGAAAGCTTCTTTCCAGTTTTGAACGGAAGATATTTCCTTTTTCACCATAGCCGTCTATGGGCTTCCAAATATCCCTTTTCCAATTCCACAAGAACAGCCTTAGCGAAAGGCTTCTTGAAGGGAAAGATGAAGCTCTGTGAGATGAATAAACAGAACACAGAGCAGTTTCTCAGAAAGCTTCTTTCCAGTTTTGAACGGAAGATATTTCC
This sequence comes from Chlorocebus sabaeus, assembly GCF_047675955.1. Classification (NCBI taxonomy): domain Eukaryota; kingdom Metazoa; phylum Chordata; class Mammalia; order Primates; family Cercopithecidae; genus Chlorocebus; species Chlorocebus sabaeus. The sequence continues at coordinate 1,686,809 of NW_027327482.1, read as the reverse complement.
TTTTTCACCATAGCCCTCTATGGGCTTCCAAATATCCCTTTGCCAATTCCACAAGAACAGCCTTAGCGAAAGGCTTCTTGAAGGGCAAGATGTAACACTGTGAGATGAATTAACAGAACACAGAACAGTTTCTCAGAAAGCTTCTTTCCAGTTTTGAACGGAAGATATTTCCTTTTTCAACATAGCCGTTTATGGGCTTCCAAATATCCCTTTGCCAATTCCACAAGAACAGCCTTAGCGAATGGCTTCTTGAAGGGAAAGATGTAACTCTCTGAGATGAATTAACAGAACACAGAGCAGTCTCTCAGAAAGCTTCATTCCAGTTTTGAACGGAAGATATTTCCTTTTTCACCATAGCCCTCTATGGGCTTCCAAATATCCCTTTGCCAATTCCACAAGAACAGCCTTAGCGAAAGACTTATTGAAGGGAAAGATGTAACTCTGTGAGATGAATTAACAGAACACAGAGCAGTTTCTCAGAAAGATTCTTTCCAGTTTTGAATGGAAGATATTTCCTTTTTCACCATAGCCCTCTATGGGCTTCTAAATATCCTTTTGCCAATTCCACAAGAACAGCCTTAGCGAAAGGCTTCTTGAAGGGAAAGATGTAACTCTGTGAGATGAATTCACAGAACACAGAGCACTTTCTCAGAAAGCTTGTTTCCAGTTTTGAACGGAAGATATTTCCTTTTTCACCATAGCCCTCTATGGGCTTCCAAATATCCCTTTGCCAATTCCACAAGAACAGCCTTAGCGAAAGGCTTCTTGAAGGGAAAGATGTAACTCTGTGAGATGAATTAACAGAACACAGAGCAGTTTCTCAGAAAGCTTCTTTCCAGTTTTGAACGGAAGAAATTTCCTTTCTCACCATAGCCCTCTATGGGCTTCCAAATATCCGTTTGCCCATTCCATAAGAACAGCCTTAGCGAAAGGCTTCTTGAAGGGAAAGATGTAACTCTGTGAGATGAATTAAGAGACACAGAGCAGTTTCTCAGAAACCTTCTTTCCAGTTTTGAACGGAAGATATTTCCTTTTTCACCATAGCCCTCTATGGGCTTCCAAATATCCCTTTGCCAATTCCACAAGAACAGCCTTAGCGAAAGGCTTCTTGAAGGGAAAGATGTAGCTCTGTGAGATGAATTAACAGAACACAGAGTAGTTTCTCAGAAAGCTTCTTTCCAATTTTGAACGGAAGATATTTCCTTTTTCACCATAGCCCTCTATGGGCTTCCAAATATCCCGTTGCCAATTCCACAAGAACACCCTTAGCGAAAGGCTTCTTGAAGGGAAAGATGTAACTCTGTGAGATGAATTAACAGAACACAGAGCAGTTTCTCAGAAAGCTTCTTTCCAGTTTTGAACGGAAGATATTTCCTTTTTCACCATAGCCCTCTATGGGCCTCCAAATATCCCTTTGCCAATTCCACAAGAACAGCCTTAGCGAAAGGCTTCTTGAAGGGAAAGATGTAACTCTGTGAGATGAATTAACAAAACACAGAGCAGTTTCTCAGAAAGCTTCTCTCCAGTTTTGAACGGAAGAAATTTCCTTTCTCACCATAGCCCTCTATGGGCTTCCAAATATCCGTTTGCCAATTCCATAAGAACAGCCTTAGCGAAAGGCTTCTTGAAGGGCAAGATGTAACTCTGTGAGATGAATTAACAGAACACAGAGCAGTTTCTCAGAAAGCTTCTTTCCAGTTTTGAACAGAAGATATTTCTTTTTCACCATAGCCCTCTATGGGCTTCCAAATATCCCTTTGCCAATTCCACAAGAACAGCCTTAGAGAAAGGCTTCTTGAAGGGAAAGATGTAACTCTTTAATATGAATTAACAGAGCAGAGAGCAGTTTCTCAGAAAGCTTCTTTCCAGTTTTGAACGGAAGATATTTCCTTTTTCTCCATAGCCCTCTATGGGCTTCCAAATATCCCTTTGCCAATTCCACAAGAACAGCCTCAGCGAAAGGCTTCTTGAAGGGCAAGATGTAACTCTGTGAGATGCATTAACAGAACACAAAGCAGTTTCTCAGAAAGATTCCTTCCAGTTTTGAACGGAAGATATTTCCTTTTTCACTATAGCCGTCTATGGGCTTCCAAATATCCCTTTGCCAATTCCACAAGAACAGCCTTAGCGAAAGGCTTCTTGAAGGGAAAGATGTAACTCTGTGAGATGAATTAACAGAACACAGAGCAGTTTCTCAGAAAGCTTCTTTCCAGTTTTGAACGGAAGATATTTCCTTTTTCACCATAGCCCTCTATGGGCTTCCAAATATCCCTTTGCCAATTCCACAAGAACAGCCTTAGCGAAAGGCTTCTTGAAGGGAAAGATGTAACTCTGTGAGATGAATTAACAGAACACAGAGCAGTTTCTCAGAAAGCTTCTTTCCAGTTTTGAACGGAAGATAGTTCCTTTTTCACCATAGCACTCTATGGGCTTCCAAATATCCCTTTGCCAATTCCACAAGAACAGCCTTAGCGAAAGGCTTCTTGAAGGGAAAGATGTAACTCTGTGAGATGAATTAACAAAACACAGAGCAGTTTCTCAGAAAGCTTCTTTCCAGTTTTGAACGGAAGAAATTTCCTTTCTCACCATAGCCCTCTATGGGCTTCCAAATATCCGTGTGCCAATTCCATAAGAACAGCCTTAGCGAAAGGCTCCTTGAAGGGAAAGATGTAACTTTGTGAGATGAATTAACAGAACACAGAGCAGTTTCTCAGAAAGCTTCTTTCCAGTTTTGAACGGAAGATATTTCTTTTTTCACCATAGCCCTCTATGGGCTTCCAAATATCCGTTTGCCAATTCCACAAGAACAGCCTTAGAGAAAGGCTTCTTGAAGGGAAAGATGTAAATCTTTGATATGAATTAACAGAACAGAGAGCAGTTTCTCAGAAAGCTTCTTTCCAGTTTTGAACGGAAGTTATTTCCTTTTTCACCATAGTCCTCTATGGGCTGCCAAATATCCCTTTGCCAATTCCACAAGAACAGCCTTAGCGAAAGACTTCTTGAAGGGAAAGATGTAACTCTGTGAGATGAATTAACAGAACACAGAGCAGTTTCTCAGAAAGCTTCTTTCCAGTTTTGAACGGAAGATATTTCCTTTTTCACCATAGCCCTCTATGGGCTTCCAAATATCCCTTTGCCAATTCCACAAGAACAGCCTTAGCGAAAGGCTTCTTGAAGGGAAAGATGTAACTCTGTGAGATGAATTAACAGAACACAGAGCAGTTTCTCAGAAAGCTTCTTTCCAATTTTGAACGGAAGATATTTCCTTTTTCACCATAGCCCTCTATGGGCTTCCAAATATCCCTGTGCCAATTCCACAAGAACAGCCTTACCGAAAGGCTTCTTGAAGGGAAAGATGTAACTCTGTGTGATGAATTAACAGAACACAGAGCAGTTTCTCAGAAAGCTTCTTTCCGGTTTTGAACGGAAGATATTTCCTTTTTCACCATAGCCCTCTTTGGGCTTCCAAATATCCCTTTGCCAATTCCACAAGAACAGCCTTAGCGAAAGGCTTCTTGATGGGAATGATGTAACTCTGTGAGATGAATTAACCGAACACAGAGCAGTTTCTCAGAATGTTTCTTCCCAGTTTTGAATGGAAGATATTTCCTTTTTCACCATAGCCCTCTATGGGCTTCCAAATCCCTTTGCCAATTCCACAAGAACAGCCTTAGCGAAAGGAATCTTGAAGGTAAAGGTGTAACTGTGTGAGATGAATTAACAGAACACAGAGCAGTTTCTCAGAAAGCTTCTTTCCAAATTTGAACGGAAGTTATTTCCTTTTTCACCATAGCCCTCTATGGGCTTCCAAATATCCCTTTGCCAATTCCACAAGAACAGCCTTAGTGAAAGGCTTCCTGAAGGGAAAGATGTAACTCTGTGAGATGAATTAACAGAACACAGAGCAGTTTCTCAGAAAGCTTCTTTCCAGTTTTGAACGGAAGATATTTCCTTTTTCACCATAGCCCTCTATGGGCTTCCAAATATCCCTTTGCCAATTCCACAAGAACAGCCTTAGCGAAAGGCTTCTTGAAGGGAAAGATGTAACTCTGTGAGATGAATTAACAGAACAGAGAGCAGTTACTCAGAATGATTCTTTCCAGTTTTGAATGGAAGATATTTCCTTTTTCACCATAGCCCTCTATGGGCTTCCAAATATCCCTTTGCCAATTCCACAAGAACAGCCTTAGCGAAAGGCTTCTTGAAGGGAAAGATGTAACTCTGTGAGATGAATTAACAGAACACAGAGCAGTTTCTCAGAAAGCTTCTTTCCAGTTTTGAACGGAAGGTATTTCCTTTTTCACCATAGCCCTCTATGGGCTTCCAAATATCCCTTTGCCAATTCCAAAAGAACAGCCTTAAGGAAAGGCTTCTTGAAGGGCAAGATGTAGCTCTGTGAGATGAATTAACGGAACACAAAGCAGTTTCTCAGAAAGCTTCTTTCCAGTTTTGAACGGAAGATATTTCCTTTTTCACCATAGCCGTCTATGGGCTTCCAAATATCCCTTTTCCAATTCCACAAGAACAGCCTTAGCGAAAGGCTTCTTGAAGGGAAAGATGAAGCTCTGTGAGATGAATAAACAGAACACAGAGCAGTTTCTCAGAAAGCTTCTTTCCAGTTTTGAACGGAAGATATTTCCTTTTTCACCATAGCCCTCTATGGGCTTCCAAATATCCCTTTGCCAATTCCACAAGAACAGCCTTAGCGAAAGGCTTCTTGAAGGGCAAGATGTAACACTGTGAGATGAATTAACAGAACACAGAACAGTTTCTCAGAAAGCTTCTTTCCAGTTTTGAACGGAAGATATTTCCTTTTTCAACATAGCCGTTTATGGGCTTCCAAATATCCCTTTGCCAATTCCACAAGAACAGCCTTAGCGAATGGCTTCTTGAAGGGAAAGATGTAACTCTCTGAGATGAATTAACAGAACACAGAGCAGTCTCTCAGAAAGCTTCATTCCAGTTTTGAACGGAAGATATTTCCTTTTTCACCATAGCCCTCTATGGGCTTCCAAATATCCCTTTGCCAATTCCACAAGAACAGCCTTAGCGAAAGACTTATTGAAGGGAAAGATGTAACTCTGTGAGATGAATTAACAGAACACAGAGCAGTTTCTCAGAAAGATTCTTTCCAGTTTTGAATGGAAGATATTTCCTTTTTCACCATAGCCCTCTATGGGCTTCTAAATATCCTTTTGCCAATTCCACAAGAACAGCCTTAGCGAAAGGCTTCTTGAAGGGAAAGATGTAACTCTGTGAGATGAATTCACAGAACACAGAGCACTTTCTCAGAAAGCTTGTTTCCAGTTTTGAACGGAAGATATTTCCTTTTTCACCATAGCCCTCTATGGGCTTCCAAATATCCCTTTGCCAATTCCACAAGAACAGCCTTAGCGAAAGGCTTCTTGAAGGGAAAGATGTAACTCTGTGAGATGAATTAACAGAACACAGAGCAGTTTCTCAGAAAGCTTCTTTCCAGTTTTGAACGGAAGAAATTTCCTTTCTCACCATAGCCCTCTATGGGCTTCCAAATATCCGTTTGCCCATTCCATAAGAACAGCCTTAGCGAAAGGCTTCTTGAAGGGAAAGATGTAACTCTGTGAGATGAATTAAGAGACACAGAGCAGTTTCTCAGAAACCTTCTTTCCAGTTTTGAACGGAAGATATTTCCTTTTTCACCATAGCCCTCTATGGGCTTCCAAATATCCCTTTGCCAATTCCACAAGAACAGCCTTAGCGAAAGGCTTCTTGAAGGGAAAGATGTAGCTCTGTGAGATGAATTAACAGAACACAGAGTAGTTTCTCAGAAAGCTTCTTTCCAGTTTTGAACGGAAGATATTTCCTTTTTCACCATAGCCCTCTATGGGCTTCCAAATATCCCGTTGCCAATTCCACAAGAACACCCTTAGCGAAAGGCTTCTTGAAGGGAAAGATGTAACTCTGTGAGATGAATTAACAGAACACAGAGCAGTTTCTCAGAAAGCTTCTTTCCAGTTTTGAACGGAAGATATTTCCTTTTTCACCATAGCCCTCTATGGGCCTCCAAATATCCCTTTGCCAATTCCACAAGAACAGCCTTAGCGAAAGGCTTCTTGAAGGGAAAGATGTAACTCTGTGAGATGAATTAACAAAACACAGAGCAGTTTCTCAGAAAGCTTCTCTCCAGTTTTGAACGGAAGAAATTTCCTTTCTCACCATAGCCCTCTATGGGCTTCCAAATATCCGTTTGCCAATTCCATAAGAACAGCCTTAGCGAAAGGCTTCTTGAAGGGAAAGATGTAACTCTGTGAGATGAATTAACAGAACACAGAGCAGTTTCTCAGAAAGCTTCTTTCCAGTTTTGAACAGAAGATATTTCCTTTTTCACCATAGCCCTCTATGGGCTTCCAAATATCCCTTTGCCAATTCCACAAGAACAGCCTTAGAGAAAGGCTTCTTGAAGGGAAAGATGTAACTCTTTAATATGAATTAACAGAGCAGAGAGCAGTTTCTCAGAAAGCTTCTTTCCAGTTTTGAACGGAAGATATTTCCTTTTTCACCATAGCCCTCTATGGGCTTCCAAATATCCCTTTGCCAATTCCACAAGAACAGCCTTAGCGAAAGACTTCTTGAAGGGAAAGATGTAACTCTGTGAGATGAATTAACGGAACACAGAGCAGTTTCTCAGAAAGCTTCCTTCCAGTATTGAATGGAAGATATTTCCTTTTTCACCATAGCCCTCTATGGGCTTCCAAATATCCCTTTGCCAATTCCACAAGAACAGCCTTAGAGAAAGGCTTCTTGAAGGGAAAGATGTAACTTTGTGATATGAATTAACAGAACACCGAGCAGTTTCTCAGAAAGCTTCTTTCCAGTTTTGAACGGAAGATATTTCCTTTTTCACCATAGCCCTCTATGGGCTTCCAAATATCCGTTTGCCAATTCCACAAGAACAGCCTTAGCGAAAGTCTTCTTGAAGGGAAAGATGTAACTCTGTGAGATGAATTAACAGAACACACAGCAGTTTCTCAGAAAGCTTCTTTCCAGTTTTGAACGGAAGAAATTTCCTTTCTCACCATAGCCCTCTATGGCCTTCCAAATATCCGTTTGCCAATTCCATAAGAACAGCCTTAGCGAAAGGCTTCTTGAAGGGAAAGATGTAACTCTGTGAGATGAATTAACAGAACACAGAGCAGTTTCTCAGAAAGCTTCTTTCCAGTTTTGAACGGAAGATATTTCCTTTTTCACCATAGCCCTCTAAGGGCTTCCAAATATCCGTTTGCCAATTCCACAAGAACAGCCTTAGAGAAAGGCTTCTTGAAGGGAAAGATGTAACTCTTTAATATGAATTAACAGAACACAGAGCAGTTTCTCAGAAAGCTTCTTTCCAGTTTTGAACGGAAGATATTTCCTTTTTCACCATAGTCCTCTATGGGCTTCCAAATATCCCTTTGCCAATTCCACAAGAACAGCCTTAGCGAAAGGCTTCTTGAAGGGAAAGATGTAACTCTGTGAGCTGAATTAACAAAACACAGAGCAGTTTCTCAGAAAGCTTCTTTCCAAATATGAACGGAAGGTATTTCCTTTTTCACCATAGCCCACTATGGGCTTCCAAATATCCCTTTGCCAATTCCACAAGAACAGCCTTAGCGAAAGGCTTCCTGAAGGGAAAGATGTAACTCAGTGAGATGAATTAACAGAACACAGAGCAGTTTCTCAGAAAGCTTCTTTCCAGTTTTGAACGGAAGATATTTCCTTTTTCACTATAGCCCTCTATGGGCTTCCAAATATCCCTTTGCCAATTCCACAAGAATAGCCTTACCGAAAGGGTTCTTGAAGGGAAAGATGTAACTCTGTGAGATGAATTAACAGAACACAGAGCAGTTACTCAGAATGCTTCTTTCCAGTTTTGAATGGAAGATATTTCCTTTTTCACCATAGCCCTCTATGGGCTTCCTAATATCCCTTTGCCAATTCCACAAGAACAGCCTTAGCGAAAGGCTTCTTGAAGGGAAAGATGTAACTCTGTGAGATGAATTAACAGAACACAGAGCAGTTTCTCAGAAAGCTTCTTTCCAGTTTTGAACGGAAGGTATTTCCTTTTTCACCATAGCCCTCTATGGGCTTCCAAATATCCCTTTGCCAATTCCACAAGAACAGCCTTAGCGAAAGGCTTCTTGAAGGGAAAGATGTAACTCTGTGAGATGAATTAACAAAACACAGAGCAGTTTCTCAGAAAGCTTCTTTCCAGTTTTGAACGGAAGAAATTTCCTTTCTCACCATAGCCCTCTATGGGCTTCCAAATATCCGTTTGCCAATTCCATAAGAACAGCCTTAGCGAAAGGCTTCTTGAAGGGAAAGATGTAACTGTGTGAGATGAATTAACAGAACACAGAGCAGTTTCTCAGAAAGCTTCTTTCCAAATTTGAACGGAAGTTATTTCCTTTTTCACCATAGCCCTCTATGGGCTTCCAAATATCCCTTTGCCAATTCCACAAGAACAGCCTTAGTGAAAGGCTTCCTGAAGGGAAAGATGTAACTCTGTGAGATGAATTAACATTAACAGAGCAGTTTCTCAGAAAGCTTCTTTCCAGTTTTGAACGGAAGATATTTCCTTTTTCACCATAGCCCTCTATGGGCTTCCAAATATCCCTTTGCCAATTCCACAAGAACAGCCTTAGCGAAAGGCTTCTTGAAGGGAAAGATGTAACTCTGTGAGATGAATTAACAGAACAGAGAGCAGTTACTCAGAATGATTCTTTCCAGTTTTGAATGGAAGATATTTCCTTTTTCACCATAGCCCTCTATGGGCTTCCAAATATCCCTTTGCCAATTCCACAAGAACAGCCTTAGCGAAAGGCTTCTTGAAGGGAAAGATGTAACTCTGTGAGATGAATTAACAGAACACAGAGCAGTTTCTCAGAAAGCTTCTTTCCAGTTTTGAACGGAAGGTATTTCCTTTTTCACCATAGCCCTCTATGGGCTTCCAAATATCCCTTTGCCAATTCCAAAAGAACAGCCTTAAGGAAAGGCTTCTTGAAGGGCAAGATGTAGCTCTGTGAGATGAATTAACGGAACACAAAGCAGTTTCTCAGAAAGCTTCTTTCCAGTTTTGAACGGAAGATATTTCCTTTTTCACCATAGCCGTCTATGGGCTTCCAAATATCCCTTTTCCAATTCCACAAGAACAGCCTTAGCGAAAGGCTTCTTGAAGGGCAAGATGTAACACTGTGAGATGAATTAACAGAACACAGAACAGTTTCTCAGAAAGCTTCTTTCCAGTTTTGAACGGAAGATATTTCCTTTTTCAACATAGCCGTTTATGGGCTTCCAAATATCCCTTTGCCAATTCCACAAGAACAGCCTTAGCGAATGGCTTCTTGAAGGGAAAGATGTAACTCTCTGAGATGAATTAACAGAACACAGAGCAGTCTCTCAGAAAGCTTCATTCCAGTTTTGAACGGAAGATATTTCCTTTTTCACCATAGCCCTCTATGGGCTTCCAAATATCCCTTTGCCAATTCCACAAGAACAGCCTTAGCGAAAGACTTCTTGAAGGGAAAGATGTAACTCTGTGAGATGAATTAACAGAACACAGAGCAGTTTCTCAGAAAGATTCTTTCCAGTTTTCAATGGAAGATATTTCCTTTTTCACCATAGCCCTCTATGGGCTTCTAAATATCCTTTTGCCAATTCCACAAGAACAGCCTTAGCGAAAGGCTTCTTGAAGGGAAAGATGTAACTCTGTGAGATGAATTCACAGAACACAGAGCACTTTCTCAGAAAGCTTGTTTCCAGTTTTGAACGGAAGATATTTCCTTTTTCACCATAGCCCTCTATGGGCTTCCAAATATCCCTTTGCCAATTCCACAAGAACAGCCTTAGCGAAAGGCTTCTTGAAGGGAAAGATGTAACTCTGTGAGATGAATTAACAGAACACAGAGCAGTTTCTCAGAAAGCTTCTTTCCAGTTTTGAACGGAAGAAATTTCCTTTCTCACCATAGCCCTCTATGGGCTTCCAAATATCCGTTTGCCCATTCCATAAGAACAGCCTTAGCGAAAGGCTTCTTGAAGGGAAAGATGTAACTCTGTGAGATGAATTAAGAGACACAGAGCAGTTTCTCAGAAACCTTCTTTCCAGTTTTGAACGGAAGATATTTCCTTTTTCACCATAGCCCTCTATGGGCTTCCAAATATCCCTTTGCCAATTCCACAAGAACAGCCTTAGCGAAAGGCTTCTTGAAGGGAAAGATGTAGCTCTGTGAGATGAATTAACAGAACACAGAGCAGTTTCTCAGAAAGCTTCTTTCCAGTTTTGAACGGAAGATATTTCCTTTTTCACCATAGCCCTCTATGGGCTTCCAAATATCCCGTTGCCAATTCCACAAGGACACCCTTAGCGAAAGGCTTCTTGAAGGGAAAGATGTAACTCTGTGAGATGAATTAACAGAACACAGAGCAGTTTCTCAGAAAGCTTCTTTCCAGTTTTGAACGGAAGATATTTCCTTTTTCACCATAGCCCTCTATGGGCCTCCAAATATCCCTTTGCCAATTCCACAAGAACAGCCTTAGCGAAAGGCTTCTTGAAGGGAAAGATGTAACTCTGTGAGATGAATTAACAAAACACAGAGCAGTTTCTCAGAAAGCTTCCCTCCAGTTTTGAACGGAAGAAATTTCCTTTCTCACCATAGCCCTCTATGGGCTTCCAAATATCCGTTTGCCAATTCCATAAGAACAGCCTTAGCGAAAGGCTTCTTGAAGGGCAAGATGTAACTCTGTGAGATGAATTAACAGAACACAGAGCAGTTTCTCAGAAAGCTTCTTTCCAGTTTTGAACAGAAGATATTTCCTTTTTCACCATAGCCCTCTATGGGCTTCCAAATATCCCTTTGCCAATTCCAAAAGAACAGCCTTTGAGAAAGGCTTCTTGAAGGGAAAGATGTAACTCTTTAATATGAATTAACAGAGCAGAGAGCAGTTTCTCAGAAAGCTTCTTTCCAGTTTTGAACGGAAGATATTTCCTTTTTCACCATAGCCCTCTATGGGCTTCCAAATATCCCTTTGCCAATTCCACAAGAACAGCCTTAGCGAAAGACTTCTTGAAGGGAAAGATGTAACTCTGTGAGATGAATTAACGGAACACAGAGCAGTTTCTCAGAAAGCTTCTTTCCAGTATTGAATGGAAGATATTTCCTTTTTCACTATAGCCCTCTATGGGCTTCTAAATATCCCTTTGCCAATTCCACAAGAACAGCCTTAGCGAAAGGCTTCTGGAAGGGAAAGATGTAACTCTGTGAGATGAATTCACAGAACACAGAGCAGTTTCTCAGAAAGCTTCTTTCCAGTTTTGAACGGAAGATATTTCCTCTTTCACCATAGCCCTCTATGGGCTTCCAAATATCCCTTTGCCAATTCCACAAGAACAGCCTTAGCGAAAGGATTCTTGAAGGGAAAGATGTAATTCTGTGAGATGAATTAACAAAACACAGAGCAGTTTCTCAGAAAGCTTCTTTCCAGTTTTGAACGTCAGAAATTTCCTTTCTCACCATAGCCCTCTATGGGCTTCCAAATATCCGTTTGCCAATTCCATAAGAACAGCCTTAGCGAAAGGCTTCTTGAAGGGAAAGATGTAACTCTGTGAGATGAATTAACAGAACACAGAGCAGTTTCTCAGAAAGCTTCTTTCCAGTTTTGAACGGAAGATATTTCCTTTTTCACCATAGCCCTCTATGGGCTTCCAAATATCCCTTTGCCAATTCCACAAGAACAGCCTTAGAGAAAGGCTTCTTGAAGGGAAAGATGTAACTCTGTGAGATGAATTAACAGAACACAGAGCAGTTACTCAGAATGCTTCTTTCCAGTTTTGAATGGAAGATATTTCCTTTTTCACCATAGCCCTCTATGGGCTTCCTAATATCCCTTTGCCAATTCCACAAGAACAGCCTTAGCGAAAGGCTTCTTGAAGGGAAAGATGTAACTCTGTGAGATGAATTAACAGAACACAGAGCAGTTTCTCAGAAAGCTTCTTTCCAGTTTTGAACGGAAGGTATTTCCTTTTTCACCATAGCCCTCTATGGGCTTCCAAATATCCCTTTGCCAATTCCACAAGAACAGCCTTAGCGAAAGGCTTCTTGAAGGGAAAGATGTAACTCTGTGAGATGAATTAACAAAACACAGAGCAGTTTCTCAGAAAGCTTCTTTCCAGTTTTGAACGGAAGAAATTTCCTTTCTCACCATAGCCCTCTATGGGCTTCCAAATATCCGTTTGCCAATTCCATAAGAACAGCCTTAGCGAAAGGCTTCTTGAAGGGAAAGATGTAACTGTGTGAGATGAATTAACAGAACACAGAGCAGTTTCTCAGAAAGCTTCTTTCCAAATTTGAACGGAAGTTATTTCCTTTTTCACCATAGCCCTCTATGGGCTTCCAAATATCCCTTTGCCAATTCCACAAGAACAGCCTTAGTGAAAGGCTTCCTGAAGGGAAAGATGTAACTCTGTGAGATGAATTAACATTAACAGAGCAGTTTCTCAGAAAGCTTCTTTCCAGTTTTGAACGGAAGATATTTCCTTTTTCACCATAGCCCTCTATGGGCTTCCAAATATCCCTTTGCCAATTCCACAAGAACAGCCTTAGCGAAAGGCTTCTTGAAGGGAAAGATGTAACTCTGTGAGATGAATTAACAGAACAGAGAGCAGTTACTCAGAATGATTCTTTCCAGTTTTGAATGGAAGATATTTCCTTTTTCACCATAGCCATCTATGGGCTTCCAAATATCCCTTTGCCAATTCCACAAGAACAGCCTTAGCGAAAGGCTTCTTGAAGGGAAAGATGTAACTCTGTGAGATGAATTAACAGAACACAGAGCAGTTTCTCAGAAAGCTTCTTTCCAGTTTTGAACGGAAGGTATTTCCTTTTTCACCATAGCCCTCTATGGGCTTCCAAATATCCCTTTGCCAATTCCAAAAGAACAGCCTTAAGGAAAGGCTTCTTGAAGGGCAAGATGTAGCTCTGTGAGATGAATTAACGGAACACAAAGCAGTTTCTCAGAAAGCTTCTTTCCAGTTTTGAACGGAAGATATTTCCTTTTTCACCATAGCCGTCTATGGGCTTCCAAATATCCCTTTTCCAATTCCACAAGAACAGCCTTAGCGAAAGGCTTCTTGAAGGGCAAGATGTAACACTGTGAGATGAATTAACAGAACACAGAACAGTTTCTCAGAAAGCTTCTTTCCAGTTTTGAACGGAAGATATTTCCTTTTTCAACATAGCCGTTTATGGGCTTCCAAATATCCCTTTGCCAATTCCACAAGAACAGCCTTAGCGAATGGCTTCTTGAAGGGAAAGATGTAACTCTCTGAGATGAATTAACAGAACACAGAGCAGTCTCTCAGAAAGCTTCATTCCAGTTTTGAACGGAAGATATTTCCTTTTTCACCATAGCCCTCTATGGGCTTCCAAATATCCCTTTGCCAATTCCACAAGAACAGCCTTAGCGAAAGACTTCTTGAAGGGAAAGATGTAACTCTGTGAGATGAATTAACAGAACACAGAGCAGTTTCTCAGAAAGATTCTTTCCAGTTTTCAATGGAAGATATTTCCTTTTTCACCATAGCCCTCTATGGGCTTCTAAATATCCTTTTGCCAATTCCACAAGAACAGCCTTAGCGAAAGGCTTCTTGAAGGGAAAGATGTAACTCTGTGAGATGAATTCACAGAACACAGAGCACTTTCTCACAAAGCTTGTTTCCAGTTTTGAACGGAAGATATTTCCTTTTTCACCATAGCCCTCTATGGGCTTCCAAATATCCCTTTGCCAATTCCACAAGAACAGCCTTAGCGAAAGGCTTCTTGAAGGGAAAGATGTAACTCTGTGAGATGAATTAACAGAACACAGAGCAGTTTCTCAGAAAGCTTCTTTCCAGTTTTGAACGGAAGAAATTTCCTTTCTCACCATAGCCCTCTATGGGCTTCCAAATATCCGTTTGCCCATTCCATAAGAACAGCCTTAGCGAAAGGCTTCTTGAAGGGAAAGATGTAACTCTGTGAGATGAATTAAGAGACACAGAGCAGTTTCTCAGAAACCTTCTTTCCAGTTTTGAACGGAAGATATTTCCTTTTTCACCATAGCCCTCTATGGGCTTCCAAATATCCCTTTGCCAATTCCACAAGAACAGCCTTAGCGAAAGGCTTCTTGAAGGGAAAGATGTAGCTCTGTGAGATGAATTAACAGAACACAGAGCAGTTTCTCAGAAAGCTTCTTTCCAGTTTTGAACGGAAGATATTTCCTTTTTCACCATAGCCCTCTATGGGCTTCCAAATATCCCGTTGCCAATTCCACAAGGACACCCTTAGCGAAAGGCTTCTTGAAGGGAAAGATGTAACTCTGTGAGATGAATTAACAGAACACAGAGCAGTGTCTCAGAAAGCTTCTTTCCAGTTTTGAACGGAAGATATTTCCTTTTTCACCATAGCCCTCTATGGGTCTCCAAATATCCCTTTGCCAATTCCACAAGAACAGCCTTAGCGAAAGGCTTCTTGAAGGGAAAGATGTAACTCTGTGAGATGAATTAACAAAACACAGAGCAGTTTCTCAGAAAGCTTCCCTCCAGTTTTGAACGGAAGAAATTTCCTTTCTCACCATAGCCCTCTATGGGCTTCCAAATATCCGTTTGCCAATTCCATAAGAACAGCCTTAGCGAAAGGCTTCTTGAAGGGCAAGATGTAACTCTGTGAGATGAATTAACAGAACACAGAGCAGTTTCTCAGAAAGCTTCTTTCCAGTTTTGAACAGAAGATATTTCCTTTTTCACCATAGCCCTCTATGGGCTTCCAAATATCCCTTTGCCAATTCCAAAAGAACAGCCTTAGAGAAAGGCTTCTTGAAGGGAAAGATGTAACTCTTTAATATGAATTAACAGAGCAGAGAGCAGTTTCTCAGAAAGCTTCTTTCCAGTTTTGAACGGAAGATATTTCCTTTTTCACCATAGCCCTCTATGGGCTTCCAAATATCCCTTTGCCAATTCCACAAGAACAGCCTTAGCGAAAGACTTCTTGAAGGGAAAGATGTAACTCTGTGAGATGAATTAACGGAACACAGAGCAGTTTCTCAGAAAGCTTCTTTCCAGTATTGAATGGAAGATATTTCCTTTTTCACTATAGCCCTCTATGGGCTTCTAAATATCCCTTTGCCAATTCCACAAGAACAGCCTTAGCGAAAGGCTTCTGGAAGGGAAAGATGTAACTCTGTGAGATGAATTCACAGAACACAGAGCAGTTTCTCAGAAAGCTTCTTTCCAGTTTTGAACGGAAGATATTTCCTCTTTCACCATAGCCCTCTATGGGCTTCCAAATATCCCTTTGCCAATTCCACAAGAACAGCCTTAGCGAAAGGATTCTTGAAGGGAAAGATGTAATTCTGTGAGATGAATTAACAAAACACAGAGCAGTTTCTCAGAAAGCTTCTTTCCAGTTTTGAACGTCAGAAATTTCCTTTCTCACCATAGCCCTCTATGGGCTTCCAAATATCCGTTTGCCAATTCCATAAGAACAGCCTTAGCGAAAGGCTTCTTGAAGGGAAAGATGTAACTCTGTGAGATGAATTAACAGAACACAGAGCAGTTTCTCAGAAAGCTTCTTTCCAGTTTTGAACGGAAGATATTTCCTTTTTCACCATAGCCCTCTATGGGCTTCCAAATATCCCTTTGCCAATTCCACAAGAACAGCCTTAGAGAAAGGCTTCTTGAAGGGAAAGATGTAACTTTGTGATATGAATTAACAGAACACCGAGCAGTTTCTCAGAAAGCTTCTTTCCAGTTTTGAACGGAAGATATTTCCTTTTTCACCATAGCCCTCTATGGGCTTCCAAATATCCCTTTGCCAATTCCACAAGAACAGCCTTAGAGAAAGGCTTCCTGAAGGGAAAGATGTAACTCTGTGAGATGAATTAACAGAACACAGAGCAGTTTCTCAGAAAGCTTCTTTCCAGTTTTGAACGGAAGATATTTCCTTTTTCACCATAGCCCTCTATGGGCTTCCAAATATCCCTTTGCCAATTCCACAAGAATAGCCTTACCGAAAGGGTTCTTGAAGGGAAAGATGTAACTCTGTGAGATGAATTAACAGAACACAGAGCAGTTACTCAGAATGCTTCTTTCCAGTTTTGAATGGAAGATATTTCCTTTTTCACCATAGCCCTCTATGGGCTTCCAAATATCCCTTTGCCAATTCCACAAGAACAGCCTTAGCGAAAGGCTTCTTGAAGGGAAAGATGTAACTCTGTGAGATGAATTAACAGAACACAGAGCAGTTTCTCAGAAAGCTTCTTTCCAGTTTTGAACGGAAGGTATTTCCTTTTTCACCATAGCCCTCTATGGGCTTCCAAATATCCCTTTGCCAATTCCAAAAGAACAGCCTTAAGGAAAGGCTTCTTGAAGGGCAAGATGTAGCTCTGTGAGATGAATTAACGGAACACAAAGCAGTTTCTCAGAAAGCTTCTTTCGAGTTTTGAACGGAAGATATTTCCTTTTTCACCATAGCCGTCTATGGGCTTCCAAATATCCCTTTTCGAATTCCACAAGAACAGCCTTAGCGAAAGGCTTCTTGAAGGGAAAGATGAAGCTCTGTGAGATGAATAAACAGAACACAGAGCAGTTTCTCAGAAAGCTTCTTTCCAGTTTTGAACGGAAGATATTTCCTTTTTCACCATAGCCCTCTATGGGCTTCCAAATATCCCTTTGCCAATTACACAAGAACAGCCTTAGCGAAAGGCTTCTTGAAGGGCAAGATGTAACACTGTGAGATGAATTAACAGAACACAGAACAGTTTCTCAAAAAGCTTCCTTCCAGTTTTGAACGGAAGATATTTCCTTTTTCACCATAGCCCTTTATGGGCTTCCAAATATCCCTTTGCCAATTCCACAAGAACAGCCTTAGCGAATGGCTTCTTGAAGGGAAAGATGTAACTCTCTGAGATGAATTAACAGAACACAGAGCAGTTTCTCAGAAAGCTTCTTTCCAGTTTTGAACGGAAGATATTTGCTTTTTCACCATAGCCCTCTATGGGCTTCCAAATATCCCTTTGCCAATTCCACAAGAACAGCCTTAGCGAAAGACTTTTTGAAGGGAAAGATGTAACTCTGTGAGATGAATTGACAGAACACAGAGCAGTTTCTCAGAAAGCTTCTTTCCAGTTTTGAATGGAAGATATTTCCTTTTTCACCATAGCCCTCTATGGGCTTCTAAATATCCTTTTTCCAATTCCACAAGAACAGCCTTAGCGAAAGGCTTCTTGAAGGGAAAGATGTAACTCTGTGAGATGAATTCACAGAACACAGAGCACTTTCTCAGAAAGCTTGTTTCCAGTTTTGAACGGAAGATATTTCCTTTTTCACCATAGCCCTCTATGGGCTTCCAAATATCCCTTTGCCAATTCCACAAGAACAGCCTTAGCGAAAGGCTTCTTGAAGGGAAAGATGTAACTCTGTGAGATGAATTAACAGAACACAAAGCAGTTTCTCAGAAAGATTCCTTCCAGTTTTGAACGGAAGATATTTCCTTTTTCACCATAGCCCTCTATGGGCTTCCAAATATCCCTTTGCCAATTCCACAAGAACAGCCTTAGCGAAAGGCTTCTTGAAGGGAAAGATGTAACTCTGTGAGATGAATTAACAGAACACAGAGCAGTTTCTCAGAAAGCTTCTTTCCAGTTTTGAACGGAAGTTATTTCCTTTTTCACCATAGCCCTCTATGGGCTTCCAAATATCCCTTTGCCAATTCCACAAGAACAGCCTTAGCGAAAGGCTTCTTGAAGGGAATGATGTAGCTCTGTGAGATGAATTAACAGAACACAGAGCAGTTTCTCAGAAAGCTTCTTTCCAGTTTTGAACGGAAGATATTTCCTTTTTCACCATAGCCCTCTATGGGCTTCCAAATATCCCGTTGCCAATTCCACAAGAACAGCCTTAGCGAAAGGCTTCTTGAAGGGAAAGATGTAACTCTGTGAGATGAATTAAGAGAACACAGAGCAGTTTCTCAGAAAGCTTCTTTCCAGTTTTGAACGGAAGATATTTCCTTTTTCACCATAGCCCTCTATGGGCTTCCAAATATCCCTTTGCCAATTCCACAAGAACAGCCTTAGCGAAAGGCTTCTTGAAGGGAAAGATGTAACTCTGTGAGATGAATTAACAAAACACAGAGCAGTTTCTCAGAAAGCTTCTTTCCAGTTTTGAACGGAAGAAATTTCCTTTCTCACCATAGCCCTCTATGGGCTTCCAAATATCCGTTTGCCAATTCCACAAGAACAGCCTTAGCGAAAGACTTCTTGAAGGGAAAGTTGTAACTCTGTGAGATGAATTAACGGAACACAGAGCAGTTTCTCAGAAAGCTTCTTTCCAGTATTGAATGGAAGATATTTCCTTTTCCACTATAGCCCTCTATGGGCTTCTAAATATCCCTTTGCCAATTCCACAAGAACAGCCTTAGCGAAAGGCTTCTGGAAGGGAAAGATGTAACTCTGTGAGATGAATTCACAGAACACAGAGCAGTTTCTCAGAAAGCTTCTTTCCAGTTTTGAACGGAAGATATTTCCTCTTTCACCATAGCCCTTTATGGGCTTCCAAATATCCCTTTGCCAATTCCACAAGAACAGCCTTAGCGAAAGGCTTCTTGAAGGGAAAGATGTAACTCTGTGAGATGAATTAACAAAACACAGAGCAGTTTCTCAGAAAGCTTCTTTCCAGTTTTGAACGGAAGAAATTTCCTTTCTCACCATAGCCCTCTATGGGCTTCCAAATATCCGTTTGCCAATTCCATAAGAACAGCCTTAGCGAAAGGCTTCTTGAAGGGAAAGATGTAACTCTGTGAGATGAATTAACAGAACACAGAGCAGTTTCTCAGAAAGCTTCTTTCCAGTTTTGAACGGAAGATATTTCCTTTTTCAACATAGCCCTCTATGGGCTTCCAAATATCCCTTTGCCAATTCCACAAGAACAGCCTTAGAGAAAGGCTTCTTGAAGGGAAAGATGTAACTTTGTGATATGAATTAACAGAACACCGAGCAGTTTCTCAGAAAGCTTCTTTCCAGTTTTGAACGGAAGATATTTCCTTTTTCACCATAGCCCTCTATGGGCTTCCAAATATCCCTTTGCCAATTCCACAAGAACAGCCTTAGCGAAAGTCTTCTTGAAGGGAAAGATGTAACTCTGTGAGATGAATTAACAGAACACACAGCAGTTTCTCAGAAAGCTTCTTTCCAGTTTTGAACGGAAGAAATTTCCTTTCTCACCATAGCCCTCTATGGGCTTCCAAATATCCGTTTGCCAATTCCATAAGAACAGCCTTAGCGAAAGGCTTCTTGAAGGGAAAGATGTAACTCTGTGAGATGAATTAACAGAACACAGAGCAGTTTCTCAGAAAGCTTCTTTCCAGTTTTGAACGGAAGATATTTCCTTTTTCACCATAGCCCTCTAAGGGCTTCCAAATATCCGTTTGCCAATTCCACAAGAACAGCCTTAGAGAAAGGCTTCTTGAAGGGAAAGATGTAACTCTTTAATATGAATTAACAGAATAGAGAGCAGTTTCTCAGAAAGCTTCTTTCCAGTTTTGAACGGAAGATATTTCCTTTTTCACCATAGCCCTCTATGGGCTTCCAAATATCCCTTTGCCAATTCCACAAGAACAGCCTTAGCGAAAAACTTCTAGAAGGGAAAGATGTAACACTGTGAGATGAATTAACAGAACACAGAGCAGTTTCTCAGAAAGCTTCTTTCCAGTTTTGAATGGAAGATATTTCCTTTTTCACTATAGCCCTCTATGGGCTTCTAAATATCCCTTTGCCAATTCCACAAGAACAGCCTTAGCGAAAGGCTTCTTGAAGGGAAAGATGTAACTCTGTGAGATGAATTCACAGAACACAGAGCAGTTTCTCAGAAAGCTTCTTTCCAGTTTTGAACGGAAGATATTTCCTTTTTCACCATAGCCCTCTATGGGCTTCCAAATATCCCTTTGCCAATTCCACAAGAACAGCCTTAGCGAAAGGCTTCTTGAAGGGAAAGATGTAATTCTGTGAGATGAATTAACAAAACACAGAGCAGTTTCTCAGAAAGCTTCTTTCCAGTTTTGAACGGAAGAAATTTCCTTTCTCACCATAGCCCTCTATGGGCTTCCAAATATCCGTTTGCCAATTCCAAAAGAACAGCCTTAGCGAAAGGCTTCTTGAAGGCAAAGATGTAACTCTGTGAGATGAATTAACAGAACACAGAGCAGTTTCTCAGAAAGCTTCTTTCCAGTTTTGAACGGAAAATATTTCCTTTTTCACCATAGCCCTCTATGGGCTTCCAAATATCCCTTTGCCAATTACACAAGAACAGCCTTAGAGAAAGGCTTCTTGAAGGGAAAGATGTAACTTTGTGATATGAATTAACAGAACACCGAGCAGTTTCTCAGAAAGCTTCTTTCCAGTTTTGAACGGAAGATATTTCCTTTTTCACCATAACCCTCTATGGTCTTCCAAATATTCCTTTGCCAATTCCACAAGAACAGCCTTAGCGAAAGACTTCTTGAAGGGAAAGACGTAACTCTGTGAGATGAGTTAACAGAACACAGAGCAGTTCCTCAGAAAGCTTCTTTCCAGTTTTGAACGGAAGATATTTCCTTTTTCACCATAGCCCTCTATGGGCTTCCAAATATCCCTTTGCCAATTCCACAAGAACAGCCTTAGCGAAAGGTTTCTTGAAGGGAAAGATGTAACTCTGTGTGATGAATTAACAGAACACAGAGCAGTTTCTCAGATAGCTTCTTTCCGTTTTTGAACGGAAGATATTTCCTTTTTCACCATAGCCCTCTTTGGGCTTCCAAATATCCCTTTGCCAAATCCACAAGAACAGCCTTAGCGAAAGGCTTCTTGATGGGAAAGATGTAACTCTGTGAGATGAATTAACAGAACACAGAGCAGTTTCTCAGAAAGTTTCTTTCCAGTTTTGAATGGGAGATATTTCCTTTTTCACCATAGCCCTCTATGGGCTTCCAAATCCCTTTGCCAATTCCACAAGAACAGCCTTAGCGAAAGGCTTCTTGAAGGGAAAGATGTAACTGTGTGAGATGAATTAACAGAACACAGAGCAGTTTCTCAGAAAGCTTCTTTCCAGATTTGAACGGAAGGTATTTCGTTTTTCACCATAGCCCTCTATGGGCTTCCAAATATCCCTTTGCCAATTCCACAAGAACAGCCTTAGCGAAAGTCTTCTTGAAGGGAAAGATGTAACTCTGTGAGATGAATTAACAGAACACACAGCAGTTTCTCAGAAAGCTTCTTTCCAGTTTTGAACGGAAGAAATTTCCTTTCTCACCATAGCCCTCTATGGCCTTCCAAATATCCCTTTGCCAATTCCACAAGAATAGCCTTACCGAAAGGGTTCTTGAAGGGAAAGATGTAACTCTGTGAGATGAATTAACAGAACACAGAGCAGTTACTCAGAATGCTTCTTTCCAGTTTTGAATGGAAGATATTTCCTTTTTCACCATAGCCCTCTATGGGCTTCCTAATATCCCTTTGCCAATTCCACAAGAACAGCCTTAGCGAAAGGCTTCTTGAAGGGAAAGATGTAACTCTGTGAGATGAATTAACAGAACACAGAGCAGTTTCTCAGAAAGCTTCTTTCCAGTTTTGAACGGAAGGTGTTTCCTTTTTCACCATAGCCCTCTATGGGCTTCCAAATATCCCTTTGCCAATTCCAAAAGAACAGCCTTAAGGAAAGGCTTCTTGAAGGGCAAGATGTAGCTCTGTGAGATGAATTAACGGAACACAAAGCAGTTTCTCAGAAAGCTTCTTTCCAGTTTTGAACGGAAGATATTTCCTTTTTCACCATAGCCCTCTATGGGCTTCTAAATATCCTTTTTCCAATTCCACAAGAACAGCCTTAGCGAAAGGCTTCTTGAAGGGAAAGATGTAACTCTGTGAGATGAATTCACAGAACACAGAGCACTTTCTCAGAAAGCTTGTTTCCAGTTTTGAACGGAAGATATTTCCTTTTTCACCATAGCCCTCTATGGGCTTCCAAATATCCCTTTGCCAATTCCACAAGAACAGCCTTAGCGAAAGGCTTCTTGAAGGGAAAGATGTAACTCTGTGAGATGAATTAACAGAACACAAAGCAGTTTCTCAGAAAGATTCCTTCCAGTTTTGAACGGAAGATATTTCCTTTTTCACCATAGCCCTCTATGGGCTTCCAAATATCCCTTTGCAAATTCCACAAGAACAGCCTTAGCGAAAGGCTTCTTGAAGGGAAAGATGTAACTCTGTGAGATGAATTAACAGAACACAGAGCAGTTTCTCAGAAAGCTTCTTTCCAGTTTTGAACGGAAGTTATTTCCTTTTTCACCATAGCCCTCTATGGGCTTCCAAATGTCCCTTTGCCAATTCCACAAGAACAGCCTTAGCGAAAGGCTTCTTGAAGGGAATGATGTAGCTCTGTGAGATGAATTAACAGAACACAGAGCAGTTTCTCAGAAAGCTTCTTTCCAGTTTTGAACGGAAGATATTTCCTTTTTCACCATAGCCCTCTATGGGCTTCCAAATATCCCGTTGCCAATTCCACAAGAACAGCCTTAGCGAAAGGCTTCTTGAAGGGAAAGATGTAACTCTGTGAGATGAATTAACAGAACACAGAGCAGTTTCTCAGAAAGGTTCTTTCCAGTTTTGAACGGAAGATATTTCCTTTTTCACCGTAGCCCTCTATGGGCTTCCAAATATCCCTTTGCCAATTCCACAAGAACAGCCTTAGCGAAAGGCTTCTTGAAGGGAAAGATGTAACTCTGTGAGATGAATTAACAAAACACAGAGCAGTTTCTCAGAAAGCTTCTTTCCAGTTTTGAACGGAAGAAATTTCCTTTCTCACCATAGCCCTCTATGGGCTTCCAAATATCCGTTTGCCAATTCCATAAGAACAGCCTTAGCGAAAGGCTTCTTGAAGCGAAAGATGTAACTCTGTGAG
The DNA here is from genome assembly GCF_047675955.1 of Chlorocebus sabaeus. Lineage (NCBI taxonomy): Eukaryota > Metazoa > Chordata > Mammalia > Primates > Cercopithecidae > Chlorocebus > Chlorocebus sabaeus. The sequence goes on along the minus strand of NW_027327482.1, from coordinate 1,663,840 downwards.
ATGAATTAACAGAACACAGAGCAGTTTCTCAGAAAGCTTCTTTCCAGTTTTGAACAGAAGATATTTCCTTTTTCACCAAAGCCCTCTATGGGCTTCCAAATATCCCTTTGCCAATTCCACAAGAACAGCCTTAGAGAAAGGCTTCTTGAAGGGAAAGATGTAACTCTTTAATATGAATTAACAGAACAGAGAGCAGTTTCTCAGAAAGCTTCTTTAAAGTTTTGAACAAAAGATATTTCCTTTTTCACCATAGCCCTCTATGGGCTTCCAAATATCCCTTTGCCAATTCCACAAGAACAGCCTTAGCGAAAGACTTCTTGAAGGGAAAGTTGTAACTCTGTGAGATGAATTAACGGAACACAGAGCAGTTTCTCAGAAAGCTTCTTTCCAGTATTGAATGGAAGATATTTCCTTTTCCAATATAGCCCTCTATGGGCTTCTAAATATCCCTTTGCCAATTCCACAAGAACAGCCTTAGCGAAAGGCTTCTGGAAGGGAAAGATGTAACTCTGTGAGATGAATTCACAGAACACAGAGCAGTTTCTCAGAAAGCTTCTTTCCAGTTTTGAACGGAAGATATTTCCTCTTTCACCATAGCCCTCTATGGGCTTCCAAATATCCCTTTGCCAATTCCACAAGAACAGCCTTAGCGAAAGGCTTCTTGAAGGGAAAGATGTAATTCTGTGAGATGAATTAACAAAACACAGAGCAGTTTCTCAGAAAGCTTCTTTCCAGTTTTGAACGGAAGATATTTCCTTTCACACCATAGCCCTCTATGGGCTTCCAAATATCCGTTTGCCAATTCCATAAGAACAGCCTTAGCGAAAGGCTTCTTGAAGGGCAAGATGTAACACTGTGAGATGAATTAACAGAACACAGAACAGTTTCTCAGAAAGCTTCTTTCCAGTTTTGAACGGAAGATATTTCCTTTTTCACCATAGCCCTTTATGGGCTTCCAAATATCCCTTTGCCAATTCCACAAGAACAGCCTTAGCGAATGGCTTCTTGAAGGGAAAGATGTAACTCTCTGAGATGAATTAACAGAACACAGAGCAGTTTCTCAGAAAGCTTCTTTCCAGTTTTGAACGGAAGATATTTGCTTTTTCACCGTAGCCCTCTATGGGCTTCCAAATATCCCTTTGCCAATTCCACAAGAACAGCCTTAGCGAAAGACTTCTTGAAGGGAAAGATGTAACTCTGTGAGATGAATTAACAGAACACAGAGCAGTTTCTCAGAAAGCTTCTTTCCAGTTTTGAATGGAAGATATTTCCTTTTTCACCATAGCCTTCTATGGGCTTCTAAATATCCTTTTGCCAATTCCACAAGAACAGCCTTAGCGAAAGGCTTCTTGAAAGGAAAGATGTAACTCTGTGAGATGAATTCACAGAACACAGAGCACTTTCTCAGAAAGCTTGTTTCCAGTTTTGAACGGAAGATATTTCCTTTTTCACCATAGCCCTCTATGGGCTTCCAAATATCCCTTTGCCAATTCCACAAGAACAGCCTTAGCGAAAGGCTTCTTGAAGGGAAAGATGTAACTCTGTGAGATGAATTAACAGAACACAAAGCAGTTTCTCAGAAAGATTCCTTCCAGTTTTGAACGGAAGATATTTCCTTTTTCACCATAGCCGTCTATGGGCTTCCAAATATCCCTTTGCCAATTCCACAAGAACAGCCTTAGTGAAAGGCTTCTTGAAGGGAAAGATGTAACTCTGTGAGATGAATTAACAGAACACAGAGCAGTTTCTCAGAAAGCTTCTTTCCAGTTTTGAACGGAAGTTATTTCCTTTTTCACCATAGCCCTCTAAGGGCTTCCAAATATCCCTTTGCCAATTCCACAAGAACAGTCTTAGCGAAAGGCTTCTTGAAGGGAAAGATGTAGCTCTGTGAGATGAATTAACAGAACACAGAGCAGTTTCTCAGAAAGCTTCTTTCCAGTTTTGATCGGAAGATATTTCCTTTTTCACCATAGCCCTCTATGGGCTTCCAAATATCCCGTTGCCAATTCCACAAGAACAGCCTTAGCGAAAGGCTTCTTGAAGGGAAAGATGTAACTCTGTGAGATGAATTAACAGAACACAAAGCAGTTTCTCAGAAAGATTCCTTCCAGTTTTGAACGGAAGATATTTCCTTTTTCACCATAGCCGTCTATGGGCTTCCAAATATCCCTTTGCCAATTCCACAAGAACAGCCTTAGCGAAAGGCTTCTTGAAGGGAAAGATGTAACTCTGTGAGATGAATTAACAGAACACAGAGCAGTTTCTCAGAAAGCTTCTTTCCAGTTTTGAACGGAAGATATTTCCTTTTTCACCATAGCCCTCTATGGGCTTCCAAATATCCCTTTGCCAATTCCACAAGAACAGCCTTAGCGAAAGGAATCTTGAAGGGAAAGATGTAGCTCTGTGAGATGAATTAACAGAACACAGAGCAGTTTCTCAGAAAGCTTCTTTCCAGTTTTGAACGGAAGATATTTCCTTTTTCACCATAGCCCTCTATGGGCTTCCAAATATCCCGTTGTCAATTCCACAAGAACAGCCTTAGCGAAAGGCTTCTTGAAGGGAAAGATGTAACTCTGTGAGATGAATTAACAGAACACAGAGCAGTTTCTCAGAAAGCTTCTTTCCAGTTTTGAACGGAAGATATTTCCTTTTTCACCATAGCCCTCTATGGGCTTCCAAATATACCTTTGCCAATTCCACAAGAACAGCCTTAGCGAAAGGCTTCTTGAAGGGAAAGATGTAACTCTGTGAGATGAATTAACAAAACACAGAGCAGTTTCTCAGAAAGCTTCTTTCCAAATTTGAACGGAAGGTATTTCCTTTTTCACCATAGCCCTCTATGGGCTTCCAAATATCCCTTTGCCAATTCCACAAGAACAGCCTTAGCGAAAGGCTTCCTGAAGGGAAAGATGTAACTCTGTGAGATGAATTAACAGAACACAGAGCAGTTTCTCAGAAAGCTTCTTTCCAGTTTTGAACGGAAGATATTTCCTTTTTCACCATAGCCCTCTTTGGGCTTCCAAATATCCCTTTGCCAATTCCACAAGAACAGCCTTAGCGAAAGGGTTCTTGAAGGGAAAGATGTAACTCTGTGAGATGAATTAACAGAACACAGAGCAGTTACTCAGAATGCTTCTTTCCAGTTTTGAATGGAAGATATTTCCTTTTTCACCATAGCCCTCTATGGGCTTCCAAATATCCCTTTGCCAATTCCACAAGAACAGCCTTTGCGAAAGGCTTCTTGAAGGGAAAGATGTAACTCTGTCAGTTGAATTAACAGAACACACAGCAGTTTCTCAGAAAGCTTCTTTCCAGTTTTGAACGGAAGGTATTTCCTTTTTCACCATAGCCCTCTATGGGCTTCCAAATATCCCTTTGCCAATTACAAAAGAACAGCCTTAAGGAAAGGCTTCTTGAAGGGTAAGATGTAGCTCTGTGAGATGAATTAACGGAACACAAAGCAGTTTCTCAGAAAGCTTCTTTCCAGTTTTGAACCGAAGATATTTCCTTTTTCACCGTAGCCGTCTATGGGCTTCCAAATATCCCTTTTCCAATTCCACAAGAACAGCCTTAGCGAAAGGCTTCTTGAAGGGAAAGATGAAGCTCTCTGAGATGAATAAACAGAACACAGAGCAGTTTCTCAGAAAGCTTCTTTCCAGTTTTGAACGGAAGATATTTCCTTTTTCACCATAGACCTCTATGGGCTTCCAAATATCCCTTTGCCAATTACACAAGAACAGCCTTAGCGAAAGGCTTCTTGAAGGGCAAGATGTACCACTGTGAGATGAATTAACAGAACACAGAACAGTTTCTCAGAAAGCTTCTTTCCAGTTTTGAACGGAAGATATTTCCTTTTTCACCATAGCCCTTTATGGGCTTCCAAATATCCCTTTGCCAATTCCACAAGAACAGCCTTAGCGAATGGCTTCTTGAAGGGAAAGATGTAACTCTCTGAGATGAATTAACAGAACACAGAGCAGTTTCTCAGAAAGCTTCTTTCCAGTTTTGAACGGAAGATATTTGCTTTTTCACCATAGCCCTCTATGGGCTTCTAAATATCCTTTTGCCAATTCCACAAGAACAGCCTTAGCGAAAGGCTTCTTGAAAGGAAAGATGTAACTCTGTGAGATGAATTCACAGAACACAGAGCACTTTCTCAGAAAGCTTGTTTCCAGTTTTGAACGGAAGATATTTCCTTTTTCACCATAGCCCTCTATGGGCTTCCAAATATCCCTTTGCCAATTCCACAAGAACAGCCTTAGCGAAAGGCTTCTTGAAGGGAAAGATGTAACTCTGTGAGATGAATTAACAGAACACAAAGCAGTTTCTCAGAAAGATTCCTTCCAGTTTTGAACGGAAGATATTTCCTTTTTCACCATAGCCGTCTATGGGCTTCCAAATATCCCTTTGCCAATTCCACAAGAACAGCCTTAGTGAAAGGCTTCTTGAAGGGAAAGATGTAACTCTGTGAGATGAATTAAGAGAACACAGAGCAGTTTCTCAGAAAGCTTCTTTCCAGTTTTGAACGGAAGTTATTTCCTTTTTCACCATAGCCCTCTAAGGGCTTCCAAATATCCCTTTGCCAATTCCACAAGAACAGCCTTAGCGAAAGGCTTCTTGAAGGGAAAGATGTAGCTCTGTGAGATGAATTAACAGAACACAGAGCAGTTTCTCAGAAAGCTTCTTTCCAGTTTTGATCGGAAGATATTTCCTTTTTCACCATAGCCCTCTATGGGCTTCCAAATATCCCGTTGCCAATTCCACAAGAACAGCCTTAGCGAAAGGCTTCTTGAAGGGAAAGATGTAACTCTGTGAGATGAATTAACAGAACACAAAGCAGTTTCTCAGAAAGATTCCTTCCAGTTTTGAACGGAAGATATTTCCTTTTTCACCATAGCCGTCTATGGGCTTCCAAATATCCCTTTGCCAATTCCACAAGAACAGCCTTAGCGAAAGGCTTCTTGAAGGGAAAGATGTAACTCTGTGAGATGAATTAACAGAACACAGAGCAGTTTCTCAGAAAGCTTCTTTCCAGTTTTGAACGGAAGATATTTCCTTTTTCACCATAGCCCTCTATGGGCTTCCAAATATCCCTTTGCCAATTCCACAAGAACAGCCTTAGCGAAAGGAATCTTGAAGGGAAAGATGTAGCTCTGTGAGATGAATTAACAGAACACAGAGCAGTTTCTCAGAAAGCTTCTTTCCAGTTTTGAACGGAAGATATTTCCTTTTTCACCATAGCCCTCTATGGGCTTCCAAATATCCCGTTGTCAATTCCACAAGAACAGCCTTAGCGAAAGGCTTCTTGAAGGGAAAGATGTAACTCTGTGAGATGAATTAACAGAACACAGAGCAGTTTCTCAGAAAGCTTCTTTCCAGTTTTGAACGGAAGATATTTCCTTTTTCACCATAGCCCTCTATGGGCTTCCAAATATACCTTTGCCAATTCCACAAGAACAGCCTTAGCGAAAGGCTTCTTGAAGGGAAAGATGTAACTCTGTGAGATGAATTAACAAAACACAGAGCAGTTTCTTAGAAAGCTTCTTTCCAAATTTGAACGGAAGGTATTTCCTTTTTCACCATAGCCCTCTATGGGCTTCCAAATATCCCTTTGCCAATTCCACAAGAACAGCCTTAGCGAAAGGCTTCCTGAAGGGAAAGATGTAACTCTGTGAGATGAATTAACAGAACACAGAGCAGTTTCTCAGAAAGCTTCTTTCCAGTTTTGAACGGAAGATATTTCCTTTTTCACCATAGCCCTCTTTGGGCTTCCAAATATCCCTTTGCCAATTCCACAAGAACAGCCTTAGCGAAAGGGTTCTTGAAGGGAAAGATGTAACTCTGTGAGATGAATTAACAGAACACAGAGCAGTTACTCAGAATGCTTCTTTCCAGTTTTGAATGGAAGATATTTCCTTTTTCACCATAGCCCTCTATGGGCTTCCAAATATCCCTTTGCCAATTCCACAAGAACAGCCTTTGCGAAAGGCTTCTTGAAGGGAAAGATGTAACTCTGTCAGATGAATTAACAGAACACACAGCAGTTTCTCAGAAAGATTCTTTCCAGTTTTGAACGGAAGGTATTTCCTTTTTCACCATAGCCCTCTATGGGCTTCCAAATATCCCTTTGCCAATTACAAAAGAACAGCCTTAAGGAAAGGCTTCTTGAAGGGTAAGATGTAGCTCTGTGAGATGAATTAACGGAACACAAAGCAGTTTCTCAGAAAGCTTCTTTCCAGTTTTGAACCGAAGATATTTCCTTTTTCACCATAGCCGTCTATGGGCTTCCAAATATCCCTTTTCCAATTCCACAAGAACAGCCTTAGCGAAAGGCTTCTTGAAGGGAAAGATGAAGCTCTCTGAGATGAATAAACAGAACACAGAGCAGTTTCTCAGAAAGCTTCTTTCCAGTTTTGAACGGAAGATATTTCCTTTTTCACCATAGACCTCTATGGGCTTCCAAATATCCCTTTGCCAATTACACAAGAACAGCCTTAGCGAAAGGCTTCTTGAAGGGCAAGATGTACCACTGTGAGATGAATTAACAGAACACAGAACAGTTTCTCAGAAAGCTTCTTTCCAGTTTTGAACGGAAGATATTTCCTTTTTCACCATAGCCCTTTATGGGCTTCCAAATATCCCTTTGCCAATTCCACAAGAACAGCCTTAGCGAATGGCTTCTTGAAGGGAAAGATGTAACTCTCTGAGATGAATTAACAGAACACAGAGCAGTTTCTCAGAAAGCTTCTTTCCAGTTTTGAACGGAAGATATTTGCTTTTTCACCATAGCCCTCTATGGGCTTCTAAATATCCTTTTGCCAATTCCACAAGAACAGCCTTAGCGAAAGGCTTCTTGAAAGGAAAGATGTAACTCTGTGAGATGAATTCACAGAACACAGAGCACTTTCTCAGAAAGCTTGTTTCCAGTTTTGAACGGAAGATATTTCCTTTTTCACCATAGCCCTCTATGGGCTTCCAAATATCCCTTTGCCAATTCCACAAGAACAGCCTTAGCGAAAGGCTTCTTGAAGGGAAAGATGTAACTCTGTGAGATGAATTAACAGAACACAAAGCAGTTTCTCAGAAAGATTCCTTCCAGTTTTGAACGGAAGATATTTCCTTTTTCACCATAGCCGTCTATGGGCTTCCAAATATCCCTTTGCCAATTCCACAAGAACAGCCTTAGTGAAAGGCTTCTTGAAGGGAAAGATGTAACTCTGTGAGATGAATTAAGAGAACACAGAGCAGTTTCTCAGAAAGCTTCTTTCCAGTTTTGAACGGAAGTTATTTCCTTTTTCACCATAGCCCTCTAAGGGCTTCCAAATATCCCTTTGCCAATTCCACAAGAACAGCCTTAGCGAAAGGCTTCTTGAAGGGAAAGATGTAGCTCTGTGAGATGAATTAACAGAACACAGAGCAGTTTCTCAGAAAGCTTCTTTCCAGTTTTGATCGGAAGATATTTCCTTTTTCACCATAGCCCTCTATGGGCTTCCAAATATCCCGTTGCCAATTCCACAAGAACAGCCTTAGCGAAAGGCTTCGTGAAGGGAAAGATGTAACTCTGTGAGATGAATTAACAGAACACAAAGCAGTTTCTCAGAAAGATTCCTTCCAGTATTGAACGGAAGATATTTCCTTTTTCACCATAGCCGTCTATGGGCTTCCAAATATCCCTTTGCCAATTCCACAAGAACAGCCTTAGCGAAAGGCTTCTTGAAGGGAAAGATGTAACTCTGTGAGATGAATTAACAGAACACAGAGCAGTTTCTCAGAAAGCTTCTTTCCAGTTTTGAACGGAAGATATTTCCTTTTTCACCATAGCCCTCTATGGGCTTCCAAATATCCCTTTGCCAATTCCACAAGAACAGCCTTAGCGAAAGGAATCTTGAAGGGAAAGATGTAGCTCTGTGAGATGAATTAACAGAACACAGAGCAGTTTCTCAGAAAGCTTCTTTCCAGTTTTGAACGGAAGATATTTCCTTTTTCACCATAGCCCTCTATGGGCTTCCAAATATCCCGTTGTCAATTCCACAAGAACAGCCTTAGCGAAAGGCTTCTTGAAGGGAAAGATGTAACTCTGTGAGATGAATTAACAGAACACAGAGCAGTTTCTCAGAAAGCTTCTTTCCAGTTTTGAACGGAAGATATTTCCTTTTTCACCATAGCCCTCTATGGGCTTCCAAATATACCTTTGCCAATTCCACAAGAACAGCCATAGCGAAAGGCTTCTTGAAGGGAAAGATGTAACTCTGTGAGATGAATTAACAAAACACAGAGCAGTTTCTCAGAAAGCTTCTTTCCAAATTTGAACGGAAGGTATTTCCTTTTTCACCATAGCCCTCTATGGGCTTCCAAATATCCCTTTGCCAATTCCACAAGAACAGCCTTAGCGAAAGGCTTCCTGAAGGGAAAGATGTAACTCTGTGAGATGAATTAACAGAACACAGAGCAGTTTCTCAGAAAGCTTCTTTCCAGTTTTGAACGGAAGATATTTCCTTTTTCACCATAGCCCTCTTTGGGCTTCCAAATATCCCTTTGCCAATTCCACAAGAACAGCCTTAGCGAAAGGGTTCTTGAAGGGAAAGATGTAACTCTGTGAGATGAATTAACAGAACACAGAGCAGTTACTCAGAATGCTTCTTTCCAGTTTTGAATGGAAGATATTTCCTTTTTCACCATAGCCCTCTATGGGCTTCCAAATATCCCTTTGCCAATTCCACAAGAACAGCCTTAGCGAAAGGCTTCTTGAAGGGAAAGATGTAACTCTGTCAGATGAATTAACAGAACACACAGCAGTTTCTCAGAAAGCTTCTTTCCAGTTTTGAACGGAAGGTATTTCCTTTTTCAGCATAGCCCTCTATGGGCTTCCAAATATCCCTTTGCCAATTACAAAAGAACAGCCTTAAGGAAAGGCTTCTTGAAGGGTAAGATGTAGCTCTGTGAGATGAATTAACGGAACACAAAGCAGTTTCTCAGAAAGCTTCTTTCCAGTTTTGAACCGAAGATATTTCCTTTTTCACCATACCCGTCTATGGGCTTCCAAATATCCCTTTTCCAATTCCACAAGAACAGCCTTAGCGAAAGGCTTCTTGAAGGGAAAGATGAAGCTCTCTGAGATGAATAAACAGAACACAGAGCAGTTTCTCAGAAAGCTTCTTTCCAGTTTTGAACGGAAGATATTTCCTTTTTCACCATAGACCTCTATGGGCTTCCAAATATCCCTTTGCCAATTACACAAGAACAGCCTTAGCGAAAGGCTTCTTGAAGGGCAAGATGTACCACTGTGAGATGAATTAACAGAACACAGAACAGTTTCTCAGAAAGCTTCTTTCCAGTTTTGAACGGAAGATATTTCCTTTTTCACCATAGCCCTTTATGGGCTTCCAAATATCCCTTTGCCAATTCCACAAGAACAGCCTTAGCGAATGGCTTCTTGAAGGGAAAGATGTAACTCTCTGAGATGAATTAACAGAACACAGAGCAGTTTCTCAGAAAGCTTCTTTCCAGTTTTGAACGGAAGATATTTGCTTTTTCACCATAGCCCTCTATGGGCTTCTAAATATCCTTTTGCCAATTCCACAAGAACAGCCTTAGCGAAAGGCTTCTTGAAAGGAAAGATGTAACTCTGTGAGATGAATTCACAGAACACAGAGCACTTTCTCAGAAAGCTTGTTTCCAGTTTTGAACGGAAGATATTTCCTTTTTCACCATAGCCCTCTATGGGCTTCCAAATATCCCTTTGCCAATTCCACAAGAACAGCCTTAGCGAAAGGCTTCTTGAAGGGAAAGATGTAACTCTGTGAGATGAATTAACAGAACACAAAGCAGTTTCTCAGAAAGATTCCTTCCAGTTTTGAACGGAAGATATTTCCTTTTTCACCATAGCCGTCTATGGGCTTCCAAATATCCCTTTGCCAATTCCACAAGAACAGCCTTAGTGAAAGGCTTCTTGAAGGGAAAGATGTAACTCTGTGAGATGAATTAACAGAACACAGAGCAGTTTCTCAGAAAGCTTCTTTCCAGTTTTGAACGGAAGTTATTTCCTTTTTCACCATAGCCCTCTAAGGGCTTCCAAATATCCCTTTGCCAATTCCGCAAGAACAGCCTTAGCGAAAGGCTTCTTGAAGGGAAAGATGTAGCTCTGTGAGATGAATTAACAGAACACAGAGCAGTTTCTCAGAAAGCTTCTTTCCAGTTTTGATCGGAAGATATTTCCTTTTTCACCATAGCCCTCTATGGGCTTCCAAATATCCCGTTGCCAATTCCACAAGAACAGCCTTAGCGAAAGGCTTCTTGAAGGGAAAGATGTAGCTCTGTGAGATGAATTAACAGAACACAGAGCAGTTTCTCAGAAAGCTTCTTTCCAGTTTTGATCGGAAGATATTTCCTTTTTCACCATAGCCCTCTATGGGCTTCCAAATATCCCGTTGCCAATTCCACAAGAACAGCCTTAGCGAAAGGCTTCTTGAAGGGAAAGATGTAACTCTGTGAGATGAATTAACAGAACACAAAGCAGTTTCTCAGAAAGATTCCTTCCAGTTTTGAACGGAAGATATTTCCTTTTTCACCATAGCCGTCTATGGGCTTCCAAATATCCCTTTGCCAATTCCACAAGAACAGCCTTAGCGAAAGGCTTCTTGAAGGGAAAGATGTAACTCTGTGAGATGAATTAACAGAACACAGAGCAGTTTCTCAGAAAGCTTCTTTCCAGTTTTGAACGGAAGATATTTCCTTTTTCACCATAGCCCTCTATGGGCTTCCAAATATCCCTTTGCCAATTCCACAAGAACAGCCTTAGCGAAAGGAATCTTGAAGGGAAAGATGTAGCTCTGTGAGATGAATTAACAGAACACAGAGCAGTTTCTCAGAAAGCTTCTTTCCAGTTTTGAACGGAAGATATTTCCTTTTTCACCATAGCCCTCTATGGGCTTCCAAATATCCCGTTGTCAATTCCACAAGAACAGCCTTAGCGAAAGGCTTCTTGAAGGGAAAGATGTAACTCTGTGAGATGAATTAACAGAACACAGAGCAGTTTCTCAGAAAGCTTCTTTCCAGTTTTGAACGGAAGATATTTCCTTTTTCACCATAGCCCTCTATGGGCTTCCAAATATACCTTTGCCAATTCCACAAGAACAGCCTTAGCGAAAGGCTTCTTGAAGGGAAAGATGTAACTCTGTGAGATGAATTAACAAAACACAGAGCAGTTTCTCAGAAAGCTTCTTTCCAAATTTGAACGGAAGGTATTTCCTTTTTCACCATAGCCCTCTATGGGCTTCCAAATATCCCTTTGCCAATTCCACAAGAACAGCCTTAGCGAAAGGCTTCCTGAAGGGAAAGATGTAACTCTGTGAGATGAATTAACAGAACACAGAGCAGTTTCTCAGAAAGCTTCTTTCCAGTTTTGAACGGAAGATATTTCCTTTTTCACCATAGCCCTCTTTGGGCTTCCAAATATCCCTTTGCCAATTCCACAAGAACAGCCTTAGCGAAAGGGTTCTTGAAGGGAAAGATGTAACTCTGTGAGATGAATTAACAGAACACAGAGCAGTTACTCAGAATGCTTCTTTCCAGTTTTGAATGGAAGATATTTCCTTTTTCACCATAGCCCTCTATGGGCTTCCAAATATCCCTTTGCCAATTCCACAAGAACAGCCTTTGCGAAAGGCTTCTTGAAGGGAAAGATGTAACTCTGTCAGTTGAATTAACAGAACACACAGCAGTTTCTCAGAAAGCTTCTTTCCAGTTTTGAACGGAAGGTATTTCCTTTTTCACCATAGCCCTCTATGGGCTTCCAAATATCCCTTTGCCAATTACAAAAGAACAGCCTTAAGGAAAGGCTTCTTGAAGGGTAAGATGTAGCTCTGTGAGATGAATTAACGGAACACAAAGCAGTTTCTCAGAAAGCTTCTTTCCAGTTTTGAACCGAAGATATTTCCTTTTTCACCATAGCCGTCTATGGGCTTCCAAATATCCCTTTTCCAATTCCACAAGAACAGCCTTAGCGAAAGGCTTCTTGAAGGGAAATGAAGCTCTCTGAACACAGAGCAGTTTCTCAGAAAGCTTCTTTCCAGTTTTGAACGGAAGATATTTCCTTTTTCACCATAGACCTCTATGGGCTTCCAAATATCCCTTTGCCAATTACACAAGAACAGCCTTAGCGAAAGGCTTCTTGAAGGGCAAGATGTACCACTGTGAGATGAATTAACAGAACACAGAACAGTTTCTCAGAAAGCTTCTTTCCAGTTTTGAACGGAAGATATTTCCTTTTTCACCATAGCCCTTTATGGGCTTCCAAATATCCCTTTGCCAATTCCACAAGAACAGCCTTAGCGAATGGCTTCTTGAAGGAAAGATGTAACTCTCTGAGATGAATTAACAGAACACAGAGCAGTTTCTCAGAAAGCTTCTTTCCAGTTTTGAACGGAAGATATTTGCTTTTTCACCATAGCCCTCTATGGGCTTCTAAATATCCTTTTGCCAATTCCACAAGAACAGCCTTAGCGAAAGGCTTCTTGAAAGGAAAGATGTAACTCTGTGAGATGAATTCACAGAACACAGAGCACTTTCTCAGAAAGCTTGTTTCCAGTTTTGAACGGAAGATATTTCCTTTTTCACCATAGCCCTCTATGGGCTTCCAAATATCCCTTTGCAATTCCACAAGAACAGCCTTAGCGAAAGGCTTCTTGAAGGGAAAGATGTAACTCTGTGAGATGAATTAACAGAACACAAAGCAGTTTCTCAGAAAGATTCCTTCCAGTTTTGAACGGAAGATATTTCCTTTTTCACCATAGCCGTCTATGGGCTTCCAAATATCCCTTTGCCAATTCCACAAGAACAGCCTTAGTGAAAGGCTTCTTGAAGGGAAAGATGTAACTCTGTGAGATGAATTAAGAGAACACAGAGCAGTTTCTCAGAAAGCTTCTTTCCAGTTTTGAACGGAAGTTATTTCCTTTTTCACCATAGCCCTCTAAGGGCTTCCAAATATCCCTTTGCCAATTCCACAAGAACAGCCTTAGCGAAAGGCTTCTTGAAGGGAAAGATGTAGCTCTGTGAGATGAATTAACAGAACACAGAGCAGTTTCTCAGAAAGCTTCTTTCCAGTTTTGATCGGAAGATATTTCCTTTTTCACCATAGCCCTCTATGGGCTTCCAAATATCCCGTTGCCAATTCCACAAGAACAGCCTTAGCGAAAGGCTTCTGAAGGGAAAGATGTAACTCTGTGAGATGAATTAACAGAACACAAAGCAGTTTCTCAGAAAGATTCCTTCCAGTTTTGAACGGAAGATATTTCCTTTTTCACCATAGCCGTCTATGGGCTTCCAAATATCCCTTTGCCAATTCCACAAGAACAGCCTTAGCGAAAGGCTTCTTGAAGGAAAGATGTAACTCTGTGAGATGAATTAACAGAACACAGAGCAGTTTCTCAGAAAGCTTCTTTCCAGTTTTGAACGGAAGATATTTCCTTTTTCACCATAGCCCTCTATGGGCTTCCAAATATCCCTTTGCCAATTCCACAAGAACAGCCTTAGCGAAAGGAATCTTGAAGGGAAAGATGTAGCTCTGTGAGATGAATTAACAGAACACAGAGCAGTTTCTCAGAAAGCTTCTTTCCAGTTTTGAACGGAAGATATTTCCTTTTTCACCATAGCCCTCTATGGGCTTCCAAATATCCCGTTGTCAATTCCACAAGAACAGCCTTAGCGAAAGGCTTCTTGAAGGGAAAGATGTAACTCTGTGAGATGAATTAACAGAACACAGAGCAGTTTCTCAGAAAGCTTCTTTCCAGTTTTGAACGGAAGATATTTCCTTTTTCACCATAGCCCTCTATGGGCTTCCAAATATACCTTTGCCAATTCCACAAGAACAGCCTTAGCGAAAGGCTTCTTGAAGGGAAAGATGTAACTCTGTGAGATGAATTAACAAAACACAGAGCAGTTTCTTAGAAAGCTTCTTTCCAAATTTGAACGGAAGGTATTTCCTTTTTCACCATAGCCCTCTATGGGCTTCCAAATATCCCTTTGCCAATTCCACAAGAACAGCCTTAGCGAAAGGCTTCCTGAAGGGAAAGATGTAACTCTGTGAGATGAATTAACAGAACACAGAGCAGTTTCTCAGAAAGCTTCTTTCCAGTTTTGAACGGAAGATATTTCCTTTTTCACCATAGCCCTCTTTGGGCTTCCAATATCCCTTTGCCAATTCCACAAGAACAGCCTTAGCGAAAGGGTTCTTGAAGGGAAAGATGTAACTCTGTGAGATGAAGATGTAACTCTGTGAGATGAATTAACAGAACACAGAGCAGTTACTCAGAATGCTTCTTTCCAGTTTTGAATGGAAGATATTTCCTTTTTCACCATAGCCCTCTATGGGCTTCCAAATATCCCTTTGCCAATTCCACAAGAACAGCCTTTGCGAAAGGCTTCTTGAAGGGAAAGATGTAACTCTGTCAGATGAATTAACAGAACACACAGCAGTTTCTCAGAAAGATTCTTTCCAGTTTTGAACGGAAGGTATTTCCTTTTTCACCATAGCCCTCTATGGGCTTCCAAATATCCCTTTGCCAATTACAAAAGAACAGCCTTAAGGAAAGGCTTCTTGAAGGGTAAGATGTAGCTCTGTGAGATGAATTAACGGAACACAAAGCAGTTTCTCAGAAAGCTTCTTTCCAGTTTTGAACCGAAGATATTTCCTTTTTCACCATAGCCGTCTATGGGCTTCCAAATATCCCTTTTCCAATTCCACAAGAACAGCCTTAGCGAAAGGCTTCTTGAAGGGAAAGATGAAGCTCTCTGAGATGAATAAACAGAACACAGAGCAGTTTCTCAGAAAGCTTCTTTCCAGTTTTGAACGGAAGATATTTCCTTTTTCACCATAGACCTCTATGGGCTTCCAAATATCCCTTTGCCAATTACACAAGAACAGCCTTAGCGAAAGGCTTCTTGAAGGGCAAGATGTACCACTGTGAGATGAATTAACAGAACACAGAACAGTTTCTCAGAAAGCTTCTTTCCAGTTTTGAACGGAAGATATTTCCTTTTTCACCATAGCCCTTTATGGGCTTCCAAATATCCCTTTGCCAATTCCACAAGAACAGCCTTAGCGAATGGCTTCTTGAAGGGAAAGATGTAACTCTCTGAGATGAATTAACAGAACACAGAGCAGTTTCTCAGAAAGCTTCTTTCCAGTTTTGAACGGAAGATATTTGCTTTTTCACCATAGCCCTCTATGGGCTTCTAAATATCCTTTTGCCAATTCCACAAGAACAGCCTTAGCGAAAGGCTTCTTGAAAGGAAAGATGTAACTCTGTGAGATGAATTCACAGAACACAGAGCACTTTCTCAGAAAGCTTGTTTCCAGTTTTGAACGGAAGATATTTCCTTTTTCACCATAGCCCTCTATGGGCTTCCAAATATCCCTTTGCCAATTCCACAAGAACAGCCTTAGCGAAAGGCTTCTTGAAGGGAAAGATGTAACTCTGTGAGATGAATTAACAGAACACAAAGCAGTTTCTCAGAAAGATTCCTTCCAGTTTTGAACGGAAGATATTTCCTTTTTCACCATAGCCGTCTATGGGCTTCCAAATATCCCTTTGCCAATTCCACAAGAACAGCCTTAGTGAAAGGCTTCTTGAAGGGAAAGATGTAACTCTGTGAGATGAATTAAGAGAACACAGAGCAGTTTCTCAGAAAGCTTCTTTCCAGTTTTGAACGGAAGTTATTTCCTTTTTCACCATAGCCCTCTAAGGGCTTCCAAATATCCCTTTGCCAATTCCACAAGAACAGCCTTAGCGAAAGGCTTCTTGAAGGGAAAGATGTAGCTCTGTGAGATGAATTAACAGAACACAGAGCAGTTTCTCAGAAAGCTTCTTTCCAGTTTTGATCGGAAGATATTTCCTTTTTCACCATAGCCCTCTATGGGCTTCCAAATATCCCGTTGCCAATTCCACAAGAACAGCCTTAGCGAAAGGCTTCGTGAAGGGAAAGATGTAACTCTGTGAGATGAATTAACAGAACACAAAGCAGTTTCTCAGAAAGATTCCTTCCAGTATTGAACGGAAGATATTTCCTTTTTCACCATAGCCGTCTATGGGCTTCCAAATATCCCTTTGCCAATTCCACAAGAACAGCCTTAGCGAAAGGCTTCTTGAAGGGAAAGATGTAACTCTGTGAGATGAATTAACAGAACACAGAGCAGTTTCTCAGAAAGCTTCTTTCCAGTTTTGAACGGAAGATATTTCCTTTTTCACCATAGCCCTCTATGGGCTTCCAAATATCCCTTTGCCAATTCCACAAGAACAGCCTTAGCGAAAGGAATCTTGAAGGGAAAGATGTAGCTCTGTGAGATGAATTAACAGAACACAGAGCAGTTTCTCAGAAAGCTTCTTTCCAGTTTTGAACGGAAGATATTTCCTTTTTCACCATAGCCCTCTATGGGCTTCCAAATATCCCGTTGTCAATTCCACAAGAACAGCCTTAGCGAAAGGCTTCTTGAAGGGAAAGATGTAACTCTGTGAGATGAATTAACAGAACACAGAGCAGTTTCTCAGAAAGCTTCTTTCCAGTTTTGAACGGAAGATATTTCCTTTTTCACCATAGCCCTCTATGGGCTTCCAAATATACCTTTGCCAATTCCACAAGAACAGCCATAGCGAAAGGCTTCTTGAAGGGAAAGATGTAACTCTGTGAGATGAATTAACAAAACACAGAGCAGTTTCTCAGAAAGCTTCTTTCCAAATTTGAACGGAAGGTATTTCCTTTTTCACCATAGCCCTCTATGGGCTTCCAAATATCCCTTTGCCAATTCCACAAGAACAGCCTTAGCGAAAGGCTTCCTGAAGGGAAAGATGTAACTCTGTGAGATGAATTAACAGAACACAGAGCAGTTTCTCAGAAAGCTTCTTTCCAGTTTTGAACGGAAGATATTTCCTTTTTCACCATAGCCCTCTTTGGGCTTCCAAATATCCCTTTGCCAATTCCACAAGAACAGCCTTAGCGAAAGGGTTCTTGAAGGGAAAGATGTAACTCTGTGAGATGAATTAACAGAACACAGAGCAGTTACTCAGAATGCTTCTTTCCAGTTTTGAATGGAAGATATTTCCTTTTTCACCATAGCCCTCTATGGGCTTCCAAATATCCCTTTGCCAATTCCACAAGAACAGCCTTAGCGAAAGGCTTCTTGAAGGGAAAGATGTAACTCTGTCAGATGAATTAACAGAACACACAGCAGTTTCTCAGAAAGCTTCTTTCCAGTTTTGAACGGAAGGTATTTCCTTTTTCAGCATAGCCCTCTATGGGCTTCCAAATATCCCTTTGCCAATTACAAAAGAACAGCCTTAAGGAAAGGCTTCTTGAAGGGTAAGATGTAGCTCTGTGAGATGAATTAACGGAACACAAAGCAGTTTCTCAGAAAGCTTCTTTCCAGTTTTGAACCGAAGATATTTCCTTTTTCACCATAGCCGTCTATGGGCTTCCAAATATCCCTTTTCCAATTCCACAAGAACAGCCTTAGCGAAAGGCTTCTTGAAGGGAAAGATGAAGCTCTCTGAGATGAATAAACAGAACACAGAGCAGTTTCTCAGAAAGCTTCTTTCCAGTTTTGAACGGAAGATATTTCCTTTTTCACCATAGACCTCTATGGGCTTCCAAATATCCCTTTGCCAATTACACAAGAACAGCCTTAGCGAAAGGCTTCTTGAAGGGCAAGATGTACCACTGTGAGATGAATTAACAGAACACAGAACAGTTTCTCAGAAAGCTTCTTTCCAGTTTTGAACGGAAGATATTTCCTTTTTCACCATAGCCCTTTATGGGCTTCCAAATATCCCTTTGCCAATTCCACAAGAACAGCCTTAGCGAATGGCTTCTTGAAGGGAAAGATGTAACTCTCTGAGATGAATTAACAGAACACAGAGCAGTTTCTCAGAAAGCTTCTTTCCAGTTTTGAACGGAAGATATTTGCTTTTTCACCATAGCCCTCTATGGGCTTCTAAATATCCTTTTGCCAATTCCACAAGAACAGCCTTAGCGAAAGGCTTCTTGAAAGGAAAGATGTAACTCTGTGAGATGAATTCACAGAACACAGAGCACTTTCTCAGAAAGCTTGTTTCCAGTTTTGAACGGAAGATATTTCCTTTTTCACCATAGCCCTCTATGGGCTTCCAAATATCCCTTTGCCAATTCCACAAGAACAGCCTTAGCGAAAGGCTTCTTGAAGGGAAAGATGTAACTCTGTGAGATGAATTAACAGAACACAAAGCAGTTTCTCAGAAAGATTCCTTCCAGTTTTGAACGGAAGATATTTCCTTTTTCACCATAGCCGTCTATGGGCTTCCAAATATCCCTTTGCCAATTCCACAAGAACAGCCTTAGTGAAAGGCTTCTTGAAGGGAAAGATGTAACTCTGTGAGATGAATTAACAGAACACAGAGCAGTTTCTCAGAAAGCTTCTTTCCAGTTTTGAACGGAAGTTATTTCCTTTTTCACCATAGCCCTCTAAGGGCTTCCAAATATCCCTTTGCCAATTCCGCAAGAACAGCCTTAGCGAAAGGCTTCTTGAAGGGAAAGATGTAGCTCTGTGAGATGAATTAACAGAACACAGAGCAGTTTCTCAGAAAGCTTCTTTCCAGTTTTGATCGGAAGATATTTCCTTTTTCACCATAGCCCTCTATGGGCTTCCAAATATCCCGTTGCCAATTCCACAAGAACAGCCTTAGCGAAAGGCTTCTTGAAGGGAAAGATGTAACTCTGTGAGATGAATTAACAGAACACAAAGCAGTTTCTCAGAAAGATTCCTTCCAGTTTTGAACGGAAGATATTTCCTTTTTCACCATAGCCGTCTATGGGCTTCCAAATATCCCTTTGCCAATTCCACAAGAACAGCCTTAGCGAAAGGCTTCTTGAAGGGAAAGATGTAACTCTGTGAGATGAATTAACAGAACACAGAGCAGTTTCTCAGAAAGCTTCTTTCCAGTTTTGAACGGAAGATATTTCCTTTTTCACCATAGCCCTCTATGGGCTTCCAAATATCCCTTTGCCAATTCCACAAGAACAGCCTTAGCGAAAGGAATCTTGAAGGGAAAGATGTAGCTCTGTGAGATGAATTAACAGAACACAGAGCAGTTTCTCAGAAAGCTTCTTTCCAGTTTTGAACGGAAGATATTTCCTTTTTCACCATAGCCCTCTATGGGCTTCCAAATATCCCGTTGTCAATTCCACAAGAACAGCCTTAGCGAAAGGCTTCTTGAAGGGAAAGATGTAACTCTGTGAGATGAATTAACAGAACACAGAGCAGTTTCTCAGAAAGCTTCTTTCCAGTTTTGAACGGAAGATATTTCCTTTTTCACCATAGCCCTCTATGGGCTTCCAAATATACCTTTGCCAATTCCACAAGAACAGCCTTAGCGAAAGGCTTCTTGAAGGGAAAGATGTAACTCTGTGAGATGAATTAACAAAACACAGAGCAGTTTCTCAGAAAGCTTCTTTCCAAATTTGAACGGAAGGTATTTCCTTTTTCACCATAGCCCTCTATGGGCTTCCAAATATCCCTTTGCCAATTCCACAAGAACAGCCTTAGCGAAAGGCTTCCTGAAGGGAAAGATGTAACTCTGTGAGATGAATTAACAGAACACAGAGCAGTTTCTCAGAAAGCTTCTTTCGAGTTTTGAACGGAAGATATTTCCTTTTTCACCATAGCCCTCTTTGGGCTTCCAAATATCCCTTTGCCAATTCCACAAGAACAGCCTTAGCGAAAGGGTTCTTGAAGGGAAAGATGTAACTCTGTGAGATGAATTAACAGAACACAGAGCAGTTACTCAGAATGCTTCTTTCCAGTTTTGAATGGAAGATATTTCCTTTTTCACCATAGCCCTCTATGGGCTTCCAAATATCCCTTTGCCAATTCCACAAGAACAGCCTTTGCGAAAGGCTTCTTGAAGGGAAAGATGTAACTCTGTCAGATGAATTAACAGAACACACAGCAGTTTCTCAGAAAGCTTCTTTCCAGTTTTGAACGGAAGGTATTTCCTTTTTCACCATAGCCCTCTATGGGCTTCCAAATATCCCTTTGCCAATTAAAAAAGAACAGCCTTAAGGAAAGGCTTCTTGAAGGGTAAGATGTAGCTCTGTGAGATGAATTAACGGAACACAAAGCAGTTTCTCAGAAAGCTTCTTTCCAGTTTTGAACCGAAGATATTTCCTTTTTCACTATAGCCGTCTATGGGCTTCCAAATATCCCTTTTCCAATTCCACAAGAACAGCCTTAGCGAAAGGCTTCTTGAAGGGAAAGATGAAGCTCTCTGAGATGAATAAACAGAACACAGAGCAGTTTCTCAGAAAGCTTCTTTCCAGTTTTGAACGGAAGATATTTCCTTTTTCACCATAGACCTCTATGGGCTTCCAAATATCCCTTTGCCAATTACACAAGAACAGCCTTAGCGAAAGGCTTCTTGAAGGGCAAGATGTACCACTGTGAGATGAATTAACAGAACACAGAACAGTTTCTCAGAAAGCTTCTTTCCAGTTTTGAACGGAAGATATTTCCTTTTTCACCATAGCCCTTTATGGGCTTCCAAATATCCCTTTGCCAATTCCACAAGAACAGCCTTAGCGAATGGCTTCTTGAAGGGAAAGATGTAACTCTCTGAGATGAATTAACAGAACACAGAGCAGTTTCTCAGAAAGCTTCTTTCCAGTTTTGAACGGAAGATATTTGCTTTTTCACCATAGCCCTCTATGGGCTTCTAAATATCCTTTTGCCAATTCCACAAGAACAGCCTTAGCGAAAGGCTTCTTGAAAGGAAAGATGTAACTCTGTGAGATGAATTCACAGAACACAGAGCACTTTCTCAGAAAGCTTGTTTCCAGTTTTGAACGGAAGATATTTCCTTTTTCACCATAGCCCTCTATGGGCTTCCAAATATCCCTTTGCCAATTCCACAAGAACAGCCTTAGCGAAAGGCTTCTTAAAGGGAAAGATGTAACTCTGTGAGATGAATTAACAGAACACAAAGCAGTTTCTCAGAAAGATTCCTTCCAGTTTTGAACGGAAGATATTTCCTTTTTCACCATAGCCGTCTATGGGCTTCCAAATATCCCTTGGCCAATTCCACAAGAACAGCCTTAGCGAAAGGCTTTTTGAAGGGAAAGATGTAACTCTGAGATGAATTAACAGAACACAGAGCAGTTTCTCAGAAAGCTTCTTTCCAGTTTTGAACGGAAGTATTTCCTTTTTCACCATAGCCCTCTATGGGCTTCGAAATATCCCTTTGCCAATTCCAGAAGAACAGCCTTAGCGAAAGGCTTCTTGAAGGGAAAGATGTAGCTCTCTGAGATGAATTAACAGAACACAGAGCAGTTTCTCAGAAAGCTTCTTTCCAGTTTTGAACGGAAGATATTTCCTTTTTTACCATAGCCCTCTATGGGCTTCCAAATATCCCGTTGCCAATTCCACAAGAACAGCCTTAGCGAAAGGCTTCTTGAAGGGAAAGATGTAACTCTGTGAGATGAATTAACAGAACACAGAGCAGTTTCTCAGAAAGCTTCTTTCCAGTTTTGAACGGAAGATATTTCCTTTTTCACCATAGCCCTCTATGGGCTTCCAAATATCCCTTTGCCAATTCCACAAGAACAGCCTTAGCGAAAGGCTCTTGAAGGGAAAGATGTAACTCTGTGAGATGAATTAACAAAACACAGAGCAGTTTCTCAGAAAGCTTCTTTCCAGTTTTGAACGGAAGAAATTTCCTTTCTCACCATAGCCCTCTATGGGCTTCCAAATATCCGTTTGCCAATTTCATAAGAACAGCCTTAGCGAAAGGCTTCTTGAAGGGAAAGATGTAACTCTGTGAGATGAATTAACAGAACACAGAGCAGTTTCTCAGAAAGCTTCTTTCCAGTTTTGAACGGAAGATATTTCCTTTTTCACCATAGCCCTCTAAGGGCTTCCAAATATCCCTTTGCCAATTCCACAAGAACAGCCTTATCGAAAGGCTTCTTGAAGGGAAAGATGTAACTCTGTGAGATGAATTAACAGAACACAGAGCAGTTTCTCAGAAAACTTCTTTCCAGTTTTGAACGGAAGATATTTCCTTTTTCCCATTGCCCTCTATGGGCTTCCAAATATCCCTTTGCCAATTCCACAAGAACAGCCTTAGCGAAGGGTTTCTTGAAGGGAAAGATGTAACTCTGTGTGATGAATTAACAGAACACAGAGCAGTTTCTCAGAAAGCTTCTTTCCGGTTTTGAACGGAAGATATTTCCTTTTTCACCATAGCCCTCTTTGGGCTTCCAAATAACCCTTTGCCAATTCCACAAGAACAGCCTTAGCGAAAGGCTTCTTGAAGGGAAAGATGTAACTCTGTGAGATGAATTAACAGAACACAGAGCAGTTTCTCAGAAAGTTTCTTTCCAGTTTTGAATGGAAGATATTTCCTTTTTCACCATAGCCGTCTATGGGCTTCCAAATATCCCTTTGCCAATTCCACAAGAACAGCCTTAGCGAAAGGCTTCTTGAAGGGAAAGATGTAACTGTGTGAGATGAATTAACAGAACACAGAGCAGTTTCTCAGAAAGCTTCTTTCCAGATTTGAACGGAAGGTATTTCCTTTTTCACCATAGCCCTCTATGGGCTTCCAAATATCCCTTTGCCAATTCCACAAGAACAGCCTTAGCGAAAGTCTTCTTGAAGGGAAAGATGTAACTCTGTGAGATGAATTAACAGAACACAGAGCAGTTTCTCATTAAGCTTGTTTCCAGTTTTGAACGGAAGATATTTCCTTTTTCACCATAGCCCTCTATGGGCTTCCAAATATCCCTTTGCCAATTCCACAAGAACAGCCTTAGCGAAAAGCTTCTTGAAGGGAAAGATGTAACACTGTGAGATGAATTAAAAGAACACAGAGCAGTTACTCAGAATGCTTCTTTCCAGTTTTGAATGGAAGATATTTCCTTTTTCACCATAGCCCTCTATGGGCTTCCAAATATCCCTTTGCCAATTCCACAAGAACAGCCTTAGCGAAAGGCTTCCTGAAGGGAAAGATGTAACTCTGTGAGATGAATTAACAGAACACAGAGCAGTTTCTCAGAAAGCTTCTTTCCAGTTTTGAACGGAAGATATTTCCTTTTTCACCATAGCCCTCTTTGGACTTCCAAATATCCCTTTGCCAATTCCACAAGAACAGCCTTAGCGAAAGGGTTCTTGAAGGGAAAGATGTAACTCTGTGAGATGAATTAACAGAACACAGAGCAGTTACTCAGAATGCTTCTTTCCAGTTTTGAATGGAAGATATTTCCTTTTTCACCATAGCCCTCTATGGGCTTCCAAATATCCCTTTGCCAATTCCACAAGAACAGCCTTAGCGAAAGGCTTCTTGAAGGGAAAGATGTAACTCTGTGAGATGAATTAACAGAACACACAGCAGTTTCTCAGAAAGCTTCTTTCCAGTTTTGAACGGAAGGTATTTCCTTTTTCACCATAGCCCTCTATGGGCTTCCAAATATCCCTTTGCCAATTCCAAAAGAACAGCCTTAAGGAAAGGCTTCTTGAAGGGTAAGATGTAGCTCTGTGAGATGAATTAACGGAACACAAAGCAGTTTCTCAGAAAGCTTCTTTCCAGTTTTGAACCGAAGATATTTCCTTTTTCACCATAGCCGTCTATGGGCTTCCAAATATCCCTTTTCCAATTCCACAAGAACAGCCTTAGCGAAAGGCTTCTTGAAGGGAAAGATGAAGCTCTCTGAGATGAATAAACAGAACACAGAGCAGTTTCTCAGAAAGCTTCTTTCCAGTTTTGAACCGAAGATATTTCCTTTTTCACCATAGCCCTCTATGGGCTTCTAAATATCCTTTTGCCAATTCCACAAGAACAGCCTTAGCGAAAGGCTTCTTGAAAGGAAAGATGTAACACTGTGAGATGAATTCACAGAACACAGAGCACTTTCTCAGAAAGCTTGTTTCCAGTTTTGAACGGAAGATATTTCCTTTTTCACCATAGCCCTCTATGGGCTTCCAAATATCCCTTTGCCAATTCCACAAGAACAGCCTTAGCGAAAGGCTTCTTGAAGGGAAAGATGTAACTCTGTGAGATGAATTAACAGAACACAAAGCAGTTTCTCAGAAAGATTCCTTCCAGTTTTGAACGGAAGATATTTCCTTTTTCACCATAGCCGTCTATGGGCTTCCAAATATCCCTTGGCCAATTCCACAAGAACAGCCTTAGCGAAAGGCTTCTTGAAGGGAAAGATGTAACTCTGTGAGATGAATTAACAGAACACAGAGCAGTTTCTCAGAAAGCTTCTTTCCAGTTTTGAACGGAAGTTATTTCCTTTTTCACCATAGCCCTCTATGGGCTTCCAAATATCCCTTTGCCAATTCCACAAGAACAGCCTTAGCGAAAGGCTTCTTGAAGGGAAAGATGTAGCTCTGTGAGATGAATTAACAGAACACAGAGCAGTTTCTCAGAAAGCTTCTTTCCAGTTTTGAACGGAAGATATTTCCTTTTTCACCATAGCCCTCTAAGGGCTTCCAAATATCCCGTTGCCAATTCCACAAGAACAGCCTTAGCGAAAGGCTTCTTGAAGGGAAAGATGTAACTCTGTGAGATGAATTAACAGAACACAGAGCAGTTTCTCAGAAAGCTTCTTTCCAGTTTTGAACGGAAGATATTTCCTTTTTCACCATAGCCCTCTAAGGGCTTCCAAATATCCCTTTGCCAATTCCACAAGAACAGCCTTATCGAAAGGCTTCTTGAAGGGAAAGATGTAACTCTGTGAGATGAATTAACAGAACACAGAACAGTTTCTCAGAAAGCTTCTTTCCAGTTTTGAACGGAAGATATTTCCTTTTTCACCATAGCCCTCTATGGGCTTCCAAATATCCCTTTGCCAATTCCACAAGAACAGCCTTAGCGAAAGGTTTCTTGAAGGGAAAGATGTAACTCTGTGTGATGAATTAACAGAACACAGAGCAGTTTCTCAGAAAGCTTCTTTCCGGTTTTGAACGGAAGATATTTCCTTTTTCACCATAGCCCTCTTTGGGCTTCCAAATAACCCTTTGCCAATTCCACAAGAACAGCCTTAGCGAAAGGCTTCTTGATGGGAAAGATGTAACTCTGTGAGATGAATTAACAGAACACAGAGCAGTTTCTCAGAAAGTTTCTTTCCAGTTTTGAATGGAAGATATTTCCTTTTTCACCATAGCCGTCTATGGGCTTCCAAATATCCCTTTGCCAATTCCACAAGAACAGCCTTAGCGAAAGGCTTCTTGAAGGGAAAGATGTAACTGTGTGAGATGAATTAACAGAACACAGAGCAGTTTCTCAGAAAGCTTCTTTCCAGATTTGAACGGAAGGTATTTCCTTTTTCACAATAGCCCTCTATGGGCTTCCAAATATCCCTTTGCCAATTCCACAAGAACAGCCTTAGCGAAAGTCTTCTTGAAGGGAAAGATGTAACTCTGTGAGATGAATTAACAGAACACAGAGCAGTTTCTCATTAAGCTTGTTTCCAGTTTTGAACGGAAGATATTTCCTTTTTCACCATAGCCCTCTATGGGCTTCCAAATATCCCTTCGCCAATTCCACAAGAACAGCCTTAGCGAAAGGCTTCTTGAAGGGAAAGATGTAACTCTGTGAGATGAATTAAAAGAACACAGAGCAGTTACTCAGAATGCTTCTTTCCAGTTTTGAATGGAAGATATTTCCTTTTTCACCATAGCCCTCTATGGGCTTCCAAATATCCCTTTGCCAATTCCACAAGAACAGCCTTAGCGAAAGGCTTCTTGAAGGGAAAGATGTAACTCTGTGAGATGAATTAACAGAACACAGAGCAGTTTCTCAGAAAGCTTCTTTCCAGTTTTGAACGGAAGGTATTTCCTTTTTCACCATAGCCCTCTATGGGCTTCCAAATATCCCTTTGCCAATTCCAAAAGAACAGCCTTAAGGAAAGGCTTCTTGAAGGGAAAGATGTAACTCTGTGAGATGAATTAACAGAACACAAAGCAGTTTCTCAGAAAGCTTCTTTCCAGTTTTGAACGGAAGGTATTTCCTTTTTCACCATAGCCGTCTATGGGCTTCCAAATATCCCTTTGCCAATTCCACAAGAACAGCCTTAGCGAAAGGCTTCTTGAAGGGAAAGATGAAGTTCTGTGAGATGAATAAACAGAACACAGAGCAGTTTCTCAGAAAGATTCTTTCCAGTTTTGAACGGAAGATATTTCCTTTTTCACCTTAGCCCTCTATGGGCTTCCAAATATCCCTTTGCCAATTCCACAACCACAGCCTTAGCGAAAGACTTCTTGAAGGGAAAGATGTAACTCTGTGAGACGAATTAACAGAACACAGAGCAGTTTCTCAGAAAGCTTCTTTCCAGTTTTGAACGGAAGATATTTCCTTTTTCACCATAGCCCTCTGTGGGCTTCTAAATATCCCTTTGCCAATTCCACAAGAACAGCCTTTGCGAAAGGCTTCTTGAAGGGAAAGATGTAACTCTGTGAGATGAATTCACAGAACACAGAGCAGTTTCTCAGAAAGCTTCTTTCCAGTTTGAAAGGAAGATATTTCCTTTTTCACCATAGCCCTCTATGGGCTTCCAAATATCCCTTTGCCAATTCCAAAAGAACAGCCTTAGCGAAAGGTTTCTTGAAGGGAAAGATGTAACTCTGTGAGATGAATTAAGAGAACACAGAGCAGTTTCTCAGAAAGCTTCTTTCCAGTTTTTAATGGAAGATATTTCCTTTTTCACCATAGCCCTCTATGGGCTTCTAAATATCCCTTTGCCAATTCCAGAAGAACAACCTTAGCAAAAGGCTTCTTGAAGGGAAAGATGTAACTTTGTGAGATGAATTAACAGAACACAGAGCAGTTTCTCAGAAAGCTTCTTTCCGGTTTTGAACGGAAGATATTTCCTTTTTCACCATAGCCCTCTTTTGGCTTCCAAATATCCCTTTGCCAATTCCACAAGAACAGCCTTAGCGAAAGGCTTCTTGATGGGAAAGATGTAACTCTGTGAGATGAATTAACCGAACACAGAGCAGTTTCTCAGAAAGTTTCTTCCCAGTTTTGAATGGAAGATATTTCCTTTTTCACCATAGCCCTCTATGGGCTTCCAAATCCCTTTGCCAATTCCACAAGAACAGCCTTAGCGAAAGGCTTCTTGAAGGGAAAGATGTAACTGTGTGAGATGAATTAACAGAACACAGAGCAGTTTCTCAGAAAGCTTCTTTCCAAATTTGAACGGAAGGTATTTCCTTTTTCACCATAGCCCTCTATCGGCTTCCAAATATCCCTTTGCCAATTCCACAAGAACAGCCTTAGTGAAAGGCTTCCTGAAGGGAAAGATGTAACTCTGTGAGATGAATTAACAGAACACAGAGCAGTTTCTCAGAAAACTTCTTTCCAGTTTTGAACGGAAGATATTTCCTTTTTCCCATTGCCCTCTATGGGCTTCCAAATATCCCTTTGCCAATTCCACAAGAACAGCCTTAGCGAAGGGTTTCTTGAAGGGAAAGATGTAACTCTGTGTGATGAATTAACAGAACACAGAGCAGTTTCTCAGAAAGCTTCTTTCCGGTTTTGAACGGAAGATATTTCCTTTTTCACCATAGCCCTCTTTGGGCTTCCAAATAACCCTTTGCCAATTCCACAAGAACAGCCTTAGCGAAAGGCTTCTTGAAGGGAAAGATGTAACTCTGTGAGATGAATTAACAGAACACAGAGCAGTTTCTCAGAAAGTTTCTTTCCAGTTTTGAATGGAAGATATTTCCTTTTTCACCATAGCCGTCTATGGGCTTCCAAATATCCCTTTGCCAATTCCACAAGAACAGCCTTAGCGAAAGGCTTCTTGAAGGGAAAGATGTAACTGTGTGAGATGAATTAACAGAACACAGAGCAGTTTCTCAGAAAGCTTCTTTCCAGATTTGAACGGAAGGTATTTCCTTTTTCACCATAGCCCTCTATGGGCTTCCAAATATCCCTTTGCCAATTCCACAAGAACAGCCTTAGCGAAAGTCTTCTTGAAGGGAAAGATGTAACTCTGTGAGATGAATTAACAGAACACAGAGCAGTTTCTCATTAAGCTTGTTTCCAGTTTTGAACGGAAGATATTTCCTTTTTCACCATAGCCCTCTATGGGCTTCCAAATATCCCTTTGCCAATTCCACAAGAACAGCCTTAGCGAAAAGCTTCTTGAAGGGAAAGATGTAACACTGTGAGATGAATTAAAAGAACACAGAGCAGTTACTCAGAATGCTTCTTTCCAGTTTTGAATGGAAGATATTTCCTTTTTCACCATAGCCCTCTATGGGCTTCCAAATATCCCTTTGCCAATTCCACAAGAACAGCCTTAGCGAAAGGCTTCCTGAAGGGAAAGATGTAACTCTGTGAGATGAATTAACAGAACACAGAGCAGTTTCTCAGAAAGCTTCTTTCCAGTTTTGAACGGAAGATATTTCCTTTTTCACCATAGCCCTCTTTGGACTTCCAAATATCCCTTTGCCAATTCCACAAGAACAGCCTTAGCGAAAGGGTTCTTGAAGGGAAAGATGTAACTCTGTGAGATGAATTAACAGAACACAGAGCAGTTACTCAGAATGCTTCTTTCCAGTTTTGAATGGAAGATATTTCCTTTTTCACCATAGCCCTCTATGGGCTTCCAAATATCCCTTTGCCAATTCCACAAGAACAGCCTTAGCGAAAGGCTTCTTGAAGGGAAAGATGTAACTCTGTGAGATGAATTAACAGAACACACAGCAGTTTCTCAGAAAGCTTCTTTCCAGTTTTGAACGGAAGGTATTTCCTTTTTCACCATAGCCCTCTATGGGCTTCCAAATATCCCTTTGCCAATTCCAAAAGAACAGCCTTAAGGAAAGGCTTCTTGAAGGGTAAGATGTAGCTCTGTGAGATGAATTAACGGAACACAAAGCAGTTTCTCAGAAAGCTTCTTTCCAGTTTTGAACCGAAGATATTTCCTTTTTCACCATAGCCGTCTATGGGCTTCCAAATATCCCTTTTCCAATTCCACAAGAACAGCCTTAGCGAAAGGCTTCTTGAAGGGAAAGATGAAGCTCTCTGAGATGAATAAACAGAACACAGAGCAGTTTCTCAGAAAGCTTCTTTCCAGTTTTGAACCGAAGATATTTCCTTTTTCACCATAGCCCTCTATGGGCTTCTAAATATCCTTTTGCCAATTCCACAAGAACAGCCTTAGCGAAAGGCTTCTTGAAAGGAAAGATGTAACACTGTGAGATGAATTCACAGAACACAGAGCACTTTCTCAGAAAGCTTGTTTCCAGTTTTGAACGGAAGATATTTCCTTTTTCACCATAGCCCTCTATGGGCTTCCAAATATCCCTTTGCCAATTCCACAAGAACAGCCTTAGCGAAAGGCTTCTTGAAGGGAAAGATGTAACTCTGTGAGATGAATTAACAGAACACAAAGCAGTTTCTCAGAAAGATTCCTTCCAGTTTTGAACGGAAGATATTTCCTTTTTCACCATAGCCGTCTATGGGCTTCCAAATATCCCTTGGCCAATTCCACAAGAACAGCCTTAGCGAAAGGCTTCTTGAAGGGAAAGATGTAACTCTGTGAGATGAATTAACAGAACACAGAGCAGTTTCTCAGAAAGCTTCTTTCCAGTTTTGAACGGAAGTTATTTCCTTTTTCACCATAGCCCTCTATGGGCTTCCAAATATCCCTTTGCCAATTCCACAAGAACAGCCTTAGCGAAAGGCTTCTTGAAGGGAAAGATGTAGCTCTGTGAGATGAATTAACAGAACACAGAGCAGTTTCTCAGAAAGCTTCTTTCCAGTTTTGAACGGAAGATATTTCCTTTTTCACCATAGCCCTCTAAGGGCTTCCAAATATCCCGTTGCCAATTCCACAAGAACAGCCTTAGCGAAAGGCTTCTTGAAGGGAAAGATGTAACTCTGTGAGATGAATTAACAGAACACAGAGCAGTTTCTCAGAAAGCTTCTTTCCAGTTTTGAACGGAAGATATTTCCTTTTTCACCATAGCCCTCTAAGGGCTTCCAAATATCCCTTTGCCAATTCCACAAGAACAGCCTTATCGAAAGGCTTCTTGAAGGGAAAGATGTAACTCTGTGAGATGAATTAACAGAACACAGAACAGTTTCTCAGAAAGCTTCTTTCCAGTTTTGAACGGAAGATATTTCCTTTTTCACCATAGCCCTCTATGGGCTTCCAAATATCCCTTTGCCAATTCCACAAGAACAGCCTTAGCGAAAGGTTTCTTGAAGGGAAAGATGTAACTCTGTGTGATGAATTAACAGAACACAGAGCAGTTTCTCAGAAAGCTTCTTTCCGGTTTTGAACGGAAGATATTTCCTTTTTCACCATAGCCCTCTTTGGGCTTCCAAATAACCCTTTGCCAATTCCACAAGAACAGCCTTAGCGAAAGGCTTCTTGATGGGAAAGATGTAACTCTGTGAGATGAATTAACAGAACACAGAGCAGTTTCTCAGAAAGTTTCTTTCCAGTTTTGAATGGAAGATATTTCCTTTTTCACCATAGCCGTCTATGGGCTTCCAAATATCCCTTTGCCAATTCCACAAGAACAGCCTTAGCGAAAGGCTTCTTGAAGGGAAAGATGTAACTGTGTGAGATGAATTAACAGAACACAGAGCAGTTTCTCAGAAAGCTTCTTTCCAGATTTGAACGGAAGGTATTTCCTTTTTCACAATAGCCCTCTATGGGCTTCCAAATATCCCTTTGCCAATTCCACAAGAACAGCCTTAGCGAAAGTCTTCTTGAAGGGAAAGATGTAACTCTGTGAGATGAATTAACAGAACACAGAGCAGTTTCTCATTAAGCTTGTTTCCAGTTTTGAACGGAAGATATTTCCTTTTTCACCATAGCCCTCTATGGGCTTCCAAATATCCCTTCGCCAATTCCACAAGAACAGCCTTAGCGAAAGGCTTCTTGAAGGGAAAGATGTAACTCTGTGAGATGAATTAAAAGAACACAGAGCAGTTACTCAGAATGCTTCTTTCCAGTTTTGAATGGAAGATATTTCCTTTTTCACCATAGCCCTCTATGGGCTTCCAAATATCCCTTTGCCAATTCCACAAGAACAGCCTTAGCGAAAGGCTTCTTGAAGGGAAAGATGTAACTCTGTGAGATGAATTAACAGAACACAGAGCAGTTTCTCAGAAAGCTTCTTTCCAGTTTTGAACGGAAGGTATTTCCTTTTTCACCATAGCCCTCTATGGGCTTCCAAATATCCCTTTGCCAATTCCAAAAGAACAGCCTTAAGGAAAGGCTTCTTGAAGGGAAAGATGTAACTCTGTGAGATGAATTAACAGAACACAAAGCAGTTTCTCAGAAAGCTTCTTTCCAGTTTTGAACGGAAGGTATTTCCTTTTTCACCATAGCCGTCTATGGGCTTCCAAATATCCCTTTGCCAATTCCACAAGAACAGCCTTAGCGAAAGGCTTCTTGAAGGGAAAGATGAAGTTCTGTGAGATGAATAAACAGAACACAGAGCAGTTTCTCAGAAAGATTCTTTCCAGTTTTGAACGGAAGATATTTCCTTTTTCACCTTAGCCCTCTATGGGCTTCCAAATATCCCTTTGCCAATTCCACAACCACAGCCTTAGCGAAAGACTTCTTGAAGGGAAAGATGTAACTCTGTGAGACGAATTAACAGAACACAGAGCAGTTTCTCAGAAAGCTTCTTTCCAGTTTTGAACGGAAGATATTTCCTTTTTCACCATAGCCCTCTGTGGGCTTCTAAATATCCCTTTGCCAATTCCACAAGAACAGCCTTTGCGAAAGGCTTCTTGAAGGGAAAGATGTAACTCTGTGAGATGAATTCACAGAACACAGAGCAGTTTCTCAGAAAGCTTCTTTCCAGTTTGAAAGGAAGATATTTCCTTTTTCACCATAGCCCTCTATGGGCTTCCAAATATCCCTTTGCCAATTCCAAAAGAACAGCCTTAGCGAAAGGTTTCTTGAAGGGAAAGATGTAACTCTGTGAGATGAATTAAGAGAACACAGAGCAGTTTCTCAGAAAGCTTCTTTCCAGTTTTTAATGGAAGATATTTCCTTTTTCACCATAGCCCTCTATGGGCTTCTAAATATCCCTTTGCCAATTCCAGAAGAACAACCTTAGCAAAAGGCTTCTTGAAGGGAAAGATGTAACTTTGTGAGATGAATTAACAGAACACAGAGCAGTTTCTCAGAAAGCTTCTTTCCGGTTTTGAACGGAAGATATTTCCTTTTTCACCATAGCCCTCTTTTGGCTTCCAAATATCCCTTTGCCAATTCCACAAGAACAGCCTTAGCGAAAGGCTTCTTGATGGGAAAGATGTAACTCTGTGAGATGAATTAACCGAACACAGAGCAGTTTCTCAGAAAGTTTCTTCCCAGTTTTGAATGGAAGATATTTCCTTTTTCACCATAGCCCTCTATGGGCTTCCAAATCCCTTTGCCAATTCCACAAGAACAGCCTTAGCGAAAGGCTTCTTGAAGGGAAAGATGTAACTGTGTGAGATGAATTAACAGAACACAGAGCAGTTTCTCAGAAAGCTTCTTTCCAAATTTGAACGGAAGGTATTTCCTTTTTCACCATAGCCCTCTATCGGCTTCCAAATATCCCTTTGCCAATTCCACAAGAACAGCCTTAGTGAAAGGCTTCCTGAAGGGAAAGATGTAACTCTGTGAGATGAATTAACAGAACACAGAGCAGTTTCTCAGAAAGCTTCTTTCCAGTTTTGAAAGGAAGATATTTCGTTTTTCACCATAGCCCTCTATGGGCTTCCAAATATCCCTTTGCCAATTCCACAAGAACAGCCTTAGCGAAAGGCTTCTTGAAGGGAAAGATGTAACTCTGTGAGATGAATTAACAGAACACAGAGCAGTTACTCAGAATGCTTCTTTCCAGTTTTGAATGGAAGATATTTCCTTTTTCACCATAGCCCTCTATGGGCTTCCAAATATCCCTTTGCCAATTCCACAAGAACAGCCTTAGCGAAAGGCTTCTTGAAGGGAAAGATGTAACTCTGTGAGATGAATTAACAGAACACAGAGCAGTTTCTCAGAAAGCTTCTTTCCAGTTTTGAACGGAAGGTATTTCCTTTTTCACCATAGCCCTCTATGGGCTTCCAAATATCCCTTTGCCAATTCCAAAAGAACAGCCTTAAGGAAAGGCTTCTTGAAGGGCAAGATGTAGCTCTGTGAGATGATTTAACGGAACACAAAGCAGTTTCTCAGAAAGCTTCTTTCCAGTTTTGAACCGAAGATATTTCCTTTTTCACCATAGCCGTCTATGGGCTTCCAAATATCCCTTTCCAATTCCACAAGAACAGCCTTAGCGAAAGGCTTCTTGAAGGGAAAGATGAAGCTCTGTGAGATGAATAAACAGAACACAGAGCAGTTTCTCAGAAAGCTTCTTTCCAGTTTTGAACGGAAGATATTTCCTTTTTCACCATAGCCCTCTATGGGCTTCCAAATATCCCTTTGCCAATTCCACAAGAACAGCCTTAGCGAAAGGCTTCTTGAAGGGCAAGATGTAACACTGTGAGATGAATTAACAGAACACAGAACAGTTTCTCAGAAAGCTTCTTTCCAGTTTTGAACGGAAGATATTTCCTTTTTCACCATAGCCCTTTATGGGCTTCCAAATATCCCTTTGCCAATTCCACAAGAACAGCCTTTGCGAATGGCTTCTTGAAGGGAAAGATGTAACTCTGTGAGATGAATTAACAGAACACAGAGCAGTTTCTCAGAAAGCTTCTTTCCAGTTTTGAACGGAAGATATTTCCTTTTTCACCATAGCCCTCTATGGGCTTCCAAATATCCCTTTGCCAATTCCACAAGAACAGCCTTAGCGAAAGACTTCTTGAAGGGAAAGATGTAACTCTGTGAGATGAATTAACAGAACACAGAGCAGTTTCTCAGAAAGCTTCTTTCCAGTTTTGAATGGAAGATATTTCCTTTTTTACCATAGCCCTCTATGGGCTTCTAAATATCCTTTTGCCAATTCCACAAGAACAGCCTTAGCGAAAGGCTTCTTGAAGGGAAAGATGTAACTCTGTGAGATGAATTCACAGAACACAGAGCACTTTCTCAGAAAGCTTGTTTCCAGTTTTGAACGGAAGATATTTCCTTTTTCACCTTAGCCCTGTATGGGCTTCCAAATATCCCTTTGCCAATTCCACAAGAACAGCCTTAGCGAAAGTCTTCTTGAAGGGAAAGATGTAACTCTGTGAGATGAATTAACAGAACACAGAGCAGTTTCTCAGAAAGCTTCTTTCCAGTTTTGAACGGAAGAAATTTCCTTTCTCACCATAGCCCTCTATGGGCTTCCAAATATCCGTTTGCCCATTCCATAAGAACAGCCTTAGCGAAAGGCTTCTTGAAGGGAAAGATGTAACTCTGTGAGATAAATTAAGAGACACAGAGCAGTTTCTCAGAAACCTTCTTTCCAGTTTTGAACGGAAGATATTTCGTTTTTCATCATAGCCCTCTATGGGCTTCCAAATATCCCTTTGCCAATTCCACATGAACAGCCTTAGCGAAAGGCTTCTGGAAGGGAAAGATGTAACGCTGTGAGATGAATTAACTGAACACAGAGCAGTTTCTCAGAAAGCTTCTTTCCAGTTTTGAACGGAACAAATTTCCTTTTTCACCATAGCCCTCTATGGGCTTCCAAATATCCGTTTGCCAATTCCATAAGAACAGCCTTAGCGAAAGGCTTCTTAAAGGAAAGATGTAACTCTGTAAGATGAATTAAGAGACACAGAGCAGTTTCTCAGAAACCTTCTTTTCCAGTTTTGAACGGAAGATATTTCCTTTTTCACCATAGCCCTCTATGGACTTCCAAATATCCCTTTGCCAATTCCACAAGAACAGCCTTAGCGAAAGGCTTCTTGAAGGGCAAGATGTAACTCTGTGAGATGAATTAACATAACACAAAGCAGTTTCTCAGAAAGCTTCTTTCCAGTTTTGAACGGAAGATATTTCCTTTTTCACCATAGCCCTCTATGGGCTTCCAAATATCCCTTTGCCAATTCCACAAGAACAGCCTTATCGAAAGGCTTCTTGAAGGGAAAGATGTAACTCTGTGAGATGAATTAACAGAACACAGAGCAGTTTCTCAGAAAGCTTCTTTCCAGTTTTGAACGGAAGATATTTCCTTTTTCACCATAGCCCTCTATGGTCTTCCAAATTTCCCTGTGCCAATTCCACAAGAACAGCCTTACCGAAAGGCTTCTTGAAGGGAAAGATGTAACTCTGTGTGATGAATTAAGAGAACACAGAGCAGTTTCTCAGAAAGCTTCTTTCCGGTTTTGAACGGAAGATATTTCCTTTTTCACCATAGCCCTCTTTGGGCTTCCAAATATCCCTTTGCCAATTCCACAAGAACAGCCTTAGCGAAAGGCTTCTTGATGGGAAAGATGTAACTCTGTGAGATGAATTAACCGAACACAGAGCAGTTTCTCAGAAAGTTTCTTCCCAGTTTTGAATGGAAGATATTTCCTTTTTCACCATAGCCCTCTATGGGCTTCCAAATCCCTTTGCCAATTCCACAAGAACAGCCTTAGCGAAAGGCTTCTTGAAGGGAAAGATGTAACTGTGTGAGATGAATTAACAGAACACAGAGCAGTTTCTCAGAAAGCTTCTTTCCAAATTTGAACGGAAGGTATTTCCTTTTTCACCATAGCCCTCTATGGGCTTCCAAATATCCCTTTGCCAATTCCACAAGAACAGCCTTAGTGAAAGGCTTCCTGAAGGGAAAGATGTAACTCTGTGAGATGAATTAACAGAACACAGAGCAGTTTCTCAGAAAGCTTCTTTCCAGTTTTGAAAGGAAGATATTTCGTTTTTCA
Source organism: Chlorocebus sabaeus (assembly GCF_047675955.1). NCBI lineage: Eukaryota > Metazoa > Chordata > Mammalia > Primates > Cercopithecidae > Chlorocebus > Chlorocebus sabaeus. The sequence continues at coordinate 1,628,006 of NW_027327482.1, read as the reverse complement.
CCATAGCCCTCTATGGGCTTCCAAATATCCCTTTGCCAATTCCACAAGAACAGCCTTAGTGAAAGGCTTCTTGAAGGGAAAGATGTAACTCTGTGAGATGAATTAACAGAACACAGAGCAGTTACTCAGAATGCTTCTTTCCAGTTTTGAATGGAAGATATTTCCTTTTTCACCATAGCCCTCTATGGGCTTCCAAATATCCCTTTGCCAATTCCACAAGAACAGCCTTAGCGAAAGGCTTCTTGAAGGGAAAGATGTAACTCTGTGAGATGAATTAACAGAACACAGAGCAGTTTCTCAGAAAGCTTCTTTCCAGTTTTGAACGGAAGGTATTTCCTTTTTCACCGTAGCCCTCTATGGGCTTCCAAATATCCCTTTGCCAATTCCAAAAGAACAGCCTTAAGGAAAGGCTTCTTGAAGGGCAAGATGTAGCTCTGTGAGATGAATTAACGGAACACAAAGCAGTTTCTCAGAAAGCTTCTTTCCAGTTTTGAACCGAAGATATTTCCTTTTTCACCATAGCCGTCTATGGGCTTCCGAATATCCCTTTTCCAATTCCACAAGAACAGCCTTAGCGAAAGGCTTCTTGAAGGGAATGATGAAGCTCTGTGAGATGAATAAACAGAACACAGAGCAGTTTCTCAGAAAGCTTCTTTCCAGTTTTGAACGGAAGATATTTCCTTTTTCACCATAGCCCTCTATGGGCTTCCAAATATCCCTTTGCCAATTACAAAAGAACAGCCTTAGCGAAAGGCTTCTTGAAGGGCAAGATGTAACACTGTGAGATGAATTAACAGAACACAGAACCGTTTCTCAGAAAGCTTCTTTCCAGTTTTGAACGGAAGATATTTCCTTTTTCACCATAGCCCTTTATGGGCTTCCAAATATCCCTTTGCCAATTCCACAAGAACAGCCTTAGCGAATGGCTTCTTGAAGGGAAAGATGTAACTCTCTGAGATGAATTAACAGAACACAGAGCAGTTTCTCAGAAAGCTTCTTTCCAGTTTTGAACGGAAGATATTTCCTTTTTCACCATAGCCCTCTATGGGCTTCCAAATATCCCTTTGCCAATTCCACAAGAACAGCCTTAGCGAAAGACTTCTTGAAGGGAAAGATGTAACTCTGTGAGATGAATTAACAGAACACAGAGCAGTTTCTCAGAAAGCTTCTTTCCAGTTTTGAATGGAAGATATTTCCTTTTTCACCATAGCCCTCTATGGGCTTCTAAATATCCTTTTGCCAATTCCACAAGAACAGCCTTAGCGAAAGGCTTCTTGAAGGGAAAGATGTAACTCTGTGAGATGAATTCACAGAACACAGAGCACTTTCTCAGAAAGCTTGTTTCCAGTTTTGAACGGAAGATATTAGCTTTTTCACCATAGCCCTCTATGGGCTTCCAAATATCCCTTTGCCAATTCCACAAGAACAGCCTTAGCGAAAGGCTTCTTGAAGGGAAAGATGTAACTCTGTGAGATGAATTAACAGAACACAGAGCAGTTTCTCAGAAAGCTTCTTTCCAGTTTTGAACGGAAGAAATTTCCTTTCTCACCATAGCCCTCTATGGGCTTCCAAATATCCCTTTGCCAATTCCACAAGAACAGCCTTAGCGAAAGGATTCTTGAAGGGAAAGATGTAGCTCTGTGAGATGAATTAACAGAACACAGAGCAGTTTCTCAGAAAGCTTCTTTCCAGTTTTGAACGGAAGATATTTCCTTTTTCACCATAGCCCTCTATGGGCTTCCAAATATCCCGTTGCCAATTCCACAAGAAGAGCCTTAGCGAAAGGCTTCTTGAAGGGAAAGATGTAACGCTGTGAGATGAATTAACAGAACACAGAGCAGTTTCTCAGAAAGCTTCTTTCCAGTTTTGAACGGAAGATATTTCCTTTTTCACCATAGCCCTCTATGGGCTTCCAAATATCCCTTTGCCAATTCCACAAGAACAGCCTTAGCGAAAGGCTTCTTGAAGGGAAAGATGTAACTCTGTGAGATGAATTAACAAAACACAGAGCAGTTTCTCAGAAAGCTTCTTTCCAAATTTGAACGGAAGGTATTTCCTTTTTCACCATAGCCCTCTATGGGCTTCCAAATATCCCTTTGCCAATTCCACAAGAACAGCCTTAGCGAAAGGCTTCCTGAATGGAAACATGTAACTCTGTGAGATGAATTAACAGAACACAGAGCAGTTTCTCAGAAAGCTTCTTTCCAGTTTTGAACGGAAGATATTTCCTTTTTCACCATAGCCCTCTTTGGGCTTCCAAATATCCCTTTGCCAATTCCACAAGAACAGCCTTAGCGAAAGGGTTCTTGAAGGGAAAGATGTAACTCTGTGAGATGAATTAACAGAACACAGAGCAGTTACTCAGAATGCTTCTTTCCAGTTTTGAATGGAAGATATTTCCTTTTTCACCATAGCCCTCTATGGGCTTCCAAATATCCCTTTGCCAATTCCACAAGAACAGCCTTAGCGAAAGGCTTCTTGAAAAGAAAGATGTAACTCTGTGAGATGAATTAACAGAACACAGAGCAGTTTCTCAGAAAGCTTCTTTCCAGTTTTGAACGGAAGTTATTTCCTTTTTCACCATAGCCCTCTATGGGCTTCCAAATATCCCTTTGCCAATTCCACAAGAACAGCCTTAGCGAAAGGCTTCTTGAAGGGAAAGATGTAGCTCTGTGTGATGAATTAACAGAACACAGAGCAGTTTCTCAGAAAGCTTCTTTCCAGTTTTGAACGGAAGATATTTCCTTTTTCACCATAGCCCTCTATGGGCTTCCAAATATCCCGTTGCCAATTCCACAAGAACAGCCTTAGCGAAAGGCTTCTTGAAGGGAAAGATGTAACTCTGTGAGATGAATTAACAGAACACAGAGCAGTTTCTCAGAAAGCTTCTTTCCAGTTTTGAACGGAAGATATTTCCTTTTTCACCATAGCCCTCTATTGGCTTCCAAATATCCCTTTGCCAATTCCACAAGAACAGCCTTAGCGAAAGGCTTCTTGAAGGGAAAGATGTAACTCTGTGAGATGAATTAACAAAACACAGAGCAGTTTCTCAGAAAGCTTCTTTCCAGTTTTGAACGGAAGAAATTTCCTTTCTCACCATAGCCCTCTATGGGCTTCCAAATATCCGTTTGCCAATTTCATAAGAACAGCCTTAGCGAAAGGCTTCTTGAAGGGAAAGATGTAACTCTGTGAGATGAATTAACAGAACACAGAGCAGTTTCTCAGAAAGCTTCTTTCCAGTTTTGAACGGAAGATATTTCCTTTTTCACCATAGCCCTCTATGGGCTTCCAAATATCCCTTTGCCAATTCCACAAGAACAGCCTTAGAGAAAGGCTTCTTGAAGGGAAAGATGTAGCTTTGTGATATTAATTAACAGAACACCGAGCAGTTTCTCAGAAACCTTCTTTCCAGTTTTGAACGGAAGATATTTCCTTTTTCACCATAGCCCTCTCTGGGCTTACAAATATCCCTTTGCCAATTCCACAAGAACAGCCTTAGCGAAAGTCTTCTTGAAGGGAAAGATGTAACTCTGTGACATGAATTAACAGAACACACAGCAGTTTCTCAGAAAGCTTCTTTCCAGTTTTGAACGGAAGAAATTTCCTTTCTCACCATAGCCCTCTATGGGCTTCCAAATATCCGTTTGCCAATTCCATAAGAACAGCCTTAGCGAAAGGCTTCTTCAAGGGAAAGATGTAACTCTGTGAGATGAATTAACAGAACACAGAGCAGTTTCTCAGAAAGCTTCTTTCCAGTTTTGAACGAAAGATATTTCCTTTTTCACCATAGCCCTCTAAGGGCTTCCAAATATCCGTTTGCCAATTCCACAAGAACAGCCTTAGAGAAAGGCTTCTTGAAGGGAAAGATGTAACTCTTTAATATGAATTAACAGAACAGAGAGCAGTTTCTCAGAAAGCTTCTTTCCAGTTTTGAACGGAAGATATTTCCTTTTTCACCATAGCCCTCTATGGGCTTCCAAATATCCCTTTGCCAATTCCACAAGAACAGCCTTAGCGAAAGGTTTCTTGAAGGGAAAGATGTAACTCTGTGTGATGAATTAACAGAACACAGAGCAGTTTCTCAGAAAGCTTCTTTCCGGTTTTGAACGGAAGATATTTCCTTTTTCACCATAGCCCTCTTTGGGCTTCCAAATAACCCTTTGCCAATTCCACAAGAACAGCCTTAGCGAAAGGCTTCTTGATGGGAAAGATGTAACTCTGTGAGATGAATTAACAGAACACAGAGCAGTTTCTCAGAAAGTTTCTTTCCAGTTTTGAATGGAAGATATTTCCTTTTTCACCATAGCCCTCTATGGGCTTCCAAATCCCTTTGCCAATTCCAAAAGAACAGCCTTAGCGAAAGGCTTCTTGAAGGGAAAGATGTAACTGTGTGAGATGAATTAACAGAACACAGAGCAGTTTCTCAGAAAGCTTCTTTCCAGATTTGAACGGAAGGTATTTCCTTTTTCACCATAGCCCTCTATGGGCTTCCAAATATCCCTTTGCCAATTCCACAAGAACAGCCTTAGCGAAAGTCTTCTTGAAGGGAAAGATGTAACTCTGTGAGATGAATTAACAGAACACAGAGCAGTTTCTCATGAAGCTTCTTTCCAGTTTTGAACGGAAGATATTTCCTTTTTCACCATAGCCCTCTATGGGCTTCTAAATATCCTTTTGCCAATTCCACAAGAACAGCCTTAGCGAAAGGCTTCTTGAAAGGAAAGATGTAACACTGTGAGATGAATTCACAGAACACAGAGCACTTTCTCAGAAAGCTTGTTTCCAGTTTTGAACGGAAGATATTTCCTTTTTCACCATAGCCCTCTATGGGCTTCCAAATATCCCTTTGCCAATTCCACAAGAACAGCCTTAGCGAAAGGCTTCTTGAAGGGAAAGATGTAACTCTGTGAGATGAATTAACAGAACACAAAGCAGTTTCTCAGAAAGATTCCTTCCAGTTTTGAACGGAAGATATTTCCTTTTTCACCATAGCCGTCTATGGGCTTCCAAATATCCCTTGGCCAATTCCACAAGAACAGCCTTAGCGAAAGGCTTCTTGAAGGGAAAGATGTAACTCTGTGAGATGAATTAACAGAACACAGAGCAGTTTCTCAGAAAGCTTCTTTCCAGTTTTGAACGGAAGTTATTTCCTTTTTCACCATAGCCCTCTATGGGCTTCCAAATATCCCTTTGCCAATTCCACAAGAACAGCCTTAGCGAAAGGCTTCTTGAAGGGAAAGATGTAGCTCTGTGAGATGAATTAACAGAACACAGAGCAGTTTCTCAGAAAGCTTCTTTCCAGTTTTGAACGGAAGATATTTCCTTTTTCACCATAGCCCTCTAAGGGCTTCCAAATATCCCGTTGCCAATTCCACAAGAACAGCCTTAGCGAAAGGCTTCTTGAAGGGAAAGATGTAACTCTGTGAGATGAATTAACAGAACACAGAGCAGTTTCTCAGAAAGCTTCTTTCCAGTTTTGAACGGAAGATATTTCCTTTTTCACCATAGCCCTCTAAGGGCTTCCAAATATCCCTTTGCCAATTCCACAAGAACAGCCTTATCGAAAGGCTTCTTGAAGGGAAAGATGTAACTCTGTGAGATGAATTAACAGAACACAGAACAGTTTCTCAGAAAACTTCTTTCCAGTTTTGAACGGAAGATATTTCCTTTTTCACCATAGCCCTCTATGGGCTTCCAAATATCCCTTTGCCAATTCCACAAGAACAGCCTTAGCGAAAGGTTTCTTGAAGGGAAAGATGTAACTCTGTGTGATGAATTAACAGAACACAGAGCAGTTTCTCAGAAAGCTTCTTTCCGGTTTTGAACGGAAGATATTTCCTTTTTCACCATAGCCCTCTTTGGGCTTCCAAATAACCCTTTGCCAATTCCACAAGAACAGCCTTAGCGAAAGGCTTCTTGATGGGAAAGATGTAACTCTGTGAGATGAATTAACAGAACACAGAGCAGTTTCTCAGAAAGTTTCTTTCCAGTTTTGAATGGAAGATATTTCCTTTTTCACCATAGCCGTCTATGGGCTTCCAAATATCCCTTTGCCAATTCCACAAGAACAGCCTTAGCGAAAGGCTTCTTGAAGGGAAAGATGTAACTGTGTGAGATGAATTAACAGAACACAGAGCAGTTTCTCAGAAAGCTTCTTTCCAGATTTGAACGGAAGGTATTTCCTTTTTCACAATAGCCCTCTATGGGCTTCCAAATATCCCTTTGCCAATTCCACAAGAACAGCCTTAGCGAAAGTCTTCTTGAAGGGAAAGATGTAACTCTGTGAGATGAATTAACAGAACACAGAACAGTTTCTCATTAAGCTTGTTTCCAGTTTTGAACGGAAGATATTTCCTTTTTCACCATAGCCCTCTATGGGCTTCCAAATATCCCTTCGCCAATTCCACAAGAACAGCCTTAGCGAAAGGCTTCTTGAAGGGAAAGATGTAACTCTGTGAGATGAATTAAAAGAACACAGAGCAGTTACTCAGAATGCTTCTTTCCAGTTTTGAATGGAAGATATTTCCTTTTTCACCATAGCCCTCTATGGGCTTCCAAATATCCCTTTGCCAATTCCACAAGAACAGCCTTAGCGAAAGGCTTCTTGAAGGGAAAGATGTAACTCTGTGAGATGAATTAACAGAACACAGAGCAGTTTCTCAGAAAGCTTCTTTCCAGTTTTGAACGGAAGGTATTTCCTTTTTCACCATAGCCCTCTATGGGCTTCCAAATATCCCTTTGCCAATTCCAAAAGAACAGCCTTAAGGAAAGGCTTCTTGAAGGGAAAGATGTAACTCTGTGAGATGAATTAACAGAACACAAAGCAGTTTCTCAGAAAGCTTCTTTCCAGTTTTGAACGGAAGGTATTTCCTTTTTCACCATAGCCGTCTATGGGCTTCCAAATATCCCTTTGCCAATTCCACAAGAACAGCCTTAGCGAAAGGCTTCTTGAAGGGAAAGATGAAGTTCTGTGAGATGAATAAACAGAACACAGAGCAGTTTCTCAGAAAGATTCTTTCCAGTTTTGAACGGAAGATATTTCCTTTTTCACCTTAGCCCTCTATGGGCTTCCAAATATCCCTTTGCCAATTCCACAACCACAGCCTTAGCGAAAGACTTCTTGAAGGGAAAGATGTAACTCTGTGAGACGAATTAACAGAACACAGAGCAGTTTCTCAGAAAGCTTCTTTCCAGTTTTGAACGGAAGATATTTCCTTTTTCACCATAGCCCTCTGTGGGCTTCTAAATATCCCTTTGCCAATTCCACAAGAACAGCCTTTGCGAAAGGCTTCTTGAAGGGAAAGATGTAACTCTGTGAGATGAATTCACAGAACACAGAGCAGTTTCTCAGAAAGCTTCTTTCCAGTTTGAAAGGAAGATATTTCCTTTTTCACCATAGCCCTCTATGGGCTTCCAAATATCCCTTTGCCAATTCCAAAAGAACAGCCTTAGCGAAAGGTTTCTTGAAGGGAAAGATGTAACTCTGTGAGATGAATTAACAAAACACAGAGCAGTTTCTCAGAAAGCTTCTTCCCAGTTTTGAACGGAAGAAATTTCCTTTCTCACCATAGCCCTCTATGGGCTTCCAAATCCCTTTGCCAATTCCAAAAGAACAGCCTTAGCGAAAGGCTTCTTGAAGGGAAAGATGTAACTGTGTGAGATGAATTAACAGAACACAGAGCAGTTTCTCAGAAAGCTTCTTTCCAGATTTGAACGGAAGATATTTCCTTTTTCACCATAGCCCTCTTTTGGCTTCCAAATATCCCTTTGCCAATTCCACAAGAACAGCCTTAGCGAAAGGCTTCTTGATGGGAAAGATGTAACTCTGTGAGATGAATTAACCGAACACAGAGCAGTTTCTCAGAAAGTTTCTTCCCAGTTTTGAATGGAAGATATTTCCTTTTTCACCATAGCCCTCTATGGGCTTCCAAATCCCTTTGCCAATTCCACAAGAACAGCCTTAGCGAAAGGCTTCTTGAAGGGAAAGATGTAACTGTGTGAGATGAATTAACAGAACACAGAGCAGTTTCTCAGAAAGCTTCTTTCCAAATTTGAACGGAAGGTATTTCCTTTTTCACCATAGCCCTCTATCGGCTTCCAAATATCCCTTTGCCAATTCCACAAGAACAGCCTTAGTGAAAGACTTCCTGAAGGGAAAGATGTAACTCTGTGAGATGAATTAACAGAACACAGAGCAGTTTCTCAGAAAGCTTCTTTCCAGTTTTGAAAGGAAGATATTTCGTTTTTCACCATAGCCCTCTATGGGCTTCCAAATATCCCTTTGCCAATTCCACAAGAACAGCCTTAGCGAAAGGCTTCTTGAAGGGAAAGATGTAACTCTGTGAGATGAATTAACAGAACACAGAGCAGTTACTCAGAATGCTTCTTTCCAGTTTTGAATGGAAGATATTTCCTTTTTCACCATAGCCCTCTATGGGCTTCCAAATATCCCTTTGCCAATTCCACAAGAACAGCCTTAGCGAAAGGCTTCTTGAAGGGAAAGATGTAACTCTGTGAGATGAATTAACAGAACACAGAGCAGTTTCTCAGAAAGCTTCTTTCCAGTTTTGAACGGAAGGTATTTCCTTTTTCACCATAGCCCTCTATGGGCTTCCAAATATCCCTTTGCCAATTCCAAAAGAACAGCCTTAAGGAAAGTCTTCTTGAAGGGCAAGATGTAGCTCTGTGAGATGAATTAACGGAACACAAAGCAGTTTCTCAGAAAGCTTCTTTCCAGTTTTGAACCGAAGATATTTCCTTTTTCACCATAGCCGTCTATGGGCTTCCAAATATCCCTTTCCAATTCCACAAGAACAGCCTTAGCGAAAGGCTTCTTGAAGGGAAAGATGAAGCTCTGTGAGATGAATAAACAGAACACAGAGCAGTTTCTCAGAAAGCTTCTTTCCAGTTTTGAACGGAAGATATTTCCTTTTTCACCATAGCCCTCTATGGGCTTCCAAATATCCCTTTGCCAATTACACAAGAACAGCCTTAGCGAAAGGCTTCTTGAAGGGCAAGATGTAACACTGTGAGATGAATTAACAGAACACAGAACAGTTTCTCAGAAAGCTTCTTTCCAGTTTTGAACGGAAGATATTTCCTTTTTCACCATAGCCCTTTATGGGCTTCCAAATATCCCTTTGCCAATTCCACAAGAACAGCCTTAGCGAATGGCTTCTTGAAGGGAAAGATGTAACTCTGTGAGATGAATTAACAGAACACAGAGCAGTTTCTCAGAAAGCTTCTTTCCAGTTTTGAACGGAAGATATTTCCTTTTTCACCATAGCCCTCTATGGGCTTCCAAATATCCCTTTGCCAATTCCACAAGAACAGCCTTAGCGAAAGACTTCTTGAAGGGAAAGATGTAACTCTGTGAGATGAATTAACAGAACACAGAGCAGTTTCTCAGAAAGCTTCTTTCCAGTTTTGAATGGAAGATATTTCCTTTTTCACCATAGCCCTCTATGGGCTTCTAAATATCCTTTTGCCAATTCCACAAGAACAGCCTTAGCGAAAGGCTTCTTGAAGGGAAAGATGTAACTCTGTGAGATGAATTCACAGAACACAGAGCACTTTCTCAGAAAGCTTGTTTCCAGTTTTGAACGGAAGATATTTCCTTTTTCACCTTAGCCCTCTATGGGCTTCCAAATATCCCTTTGCCAATTCCACAAGAACAGCGTTAGCGAAAGTCTTCTTGAAGGGAAAGATGTAACTCTGTGAGATGAATTAACAGAACACAGAGCAGTTTCTCAGAAAGCTTCTTTCCAGTTTTGAACGGAAGAAATTTCCTTTCTCACCATAGCCCTCTATGGGCTTCCAAATATCCGTTTGCCCATTCCATAAGAACAGCCTTAGCGAAAGGCTTCTTGAAGGGAAAGATGTAACTCTGTGAGATAAATTAAGAGACACAGAGCAGTTTCTCAGAAACCTTCTTTCCAGTTTTGAACGGAAGATATTTCGTTTTTCACCATAGCCCTCTATGGGCTTCCAAATATCCCTTTGCCAATTCCACATGAACAGCCTTAGCGAAAGGCTTCTGGAAGGGAAAGATGTAACGCTGTGAGATGAATTAACTGAACACAGAGCAGTTTCTCAGAAAGCTTCTTTCCAGTTTTGAACGGAACAAATTTCCTTTTTCACCATAGCCCTCAATGGGCTTCCAAATATCCGTTTGCCAATTCCATAAGAACAGCCTTAGCGAAAGGCTTCTTAAAGGAAAGATGTAACTCTGTAAGATGAATTAAGAGACACAGAGCAGTTTCTCAGAAACCTTCTTTTCCAGTTTTGAACGGAAGATATTTCCTTTTTCACCATAGCCCTCTATGGACTTCCAAATATCCCTTTGCCAATTCCACAAGAACAGCCTTAGCGAAAGGCTTCTTGAAGGGCAAGATGTAACTCTGTGAGATGAATTAACATAACACAAAGCAGTTTCTCAGAAAGCTTCTTTCCAGTTTTGAACGGAAGATATTTCCTTTTTCACCATAGCCCTCTATGGGCTTCCAAATATCCCTTTGCCAATTCCACAAGAACAGCCTTATCGAAAGGCTTCTTGAAGGGAAAGATGTAACTCTGTGAGATGAATTAACAGAACACAGAGCAGTTTCTCAGAAAGCTTCTTTCCAGTTTTGAACGGAAGATATTTCCTTTTTCACCATAGCCCTCTATGGGCTTCCAAATATCCCTGTGCCAATTCCACAAGAACAGCCTTACCGAAAGGCTTCTTGAAGGGAAAGATGTAACTCTGTGTGATGAATTAACAGAACACAGAGCAGTTTCTCAGAAAGCTTCTTTCCGGTTTTGAACGGAAGATATTTCCTTTTTCACCATAGCCCTCTTTGGGCTTCCAAATATCCCTTTGCCAATTCCACAAGAACAGCCTTAGCGAAAGGCTTCTTGATGGGAAAGATGTAACTCTGTGAGATGAATTAACCGAACACAGAGCAGTTTCTCAGAAAGTTTCTTCCCAGTTTTGAATGGAAGATATTTCCTTTTTCACCATAGCCCTCTATGGGCTTCCAAATCCCTTTGCCAATTCCACAAGAACAGCCTTAGCGAAAGGCTTCTTGAAGGGAAAGATGTAACTGTGTGAGATGAATTAACAGAACACAGAGCAGTTTCTCAGAAAGCTTCTTTCCAGTTTTGAAAGGAAGATATTTCGTTTTTCAACATAGCCCTCTATGGGCTTCCAAATATCCCTTTGCCAATTCCACAAGAACAGCCTTAGTGAAAGGCTTCTTGAAGGGAAAGATGTAACTCTGTGAGATGAATTAACAGAACACAGAGCAGTTACTCAGAATGCTTCTTTCCAGTTTTGAATGGAAGATATTTCCTTTTTCACCATAGCCCTCTATGGGCTTCCAAATATCCCTTTGCCAATTCCACAAGAACAGCCTTAGCGAAAGGCTTCTTGAAGGGAAAGATGTAACTCTGTGAGATGAATTAACAGAACACAGAGCAGTTTCTCAGAAAGCTTCTTTCCAGTTTTGAACGGAAGGTATTTCCTTTTTCACCATAGCCCTCTATGGGCTTCCAAATATCCCTTTGCCAATTCCAAAAGAACAGCCTTAAGGAAAGGCTTCTTGAAGGGCAAGATGTAGCTCTGTGAGATGAATTAACGGAACACAAAGCAGTTTCTCAGAAAGCTTCTTTCCAGTTTTGAACCGAAGATATTTCCTTTTTCACCATAGCCGTCTATGGGCTTCCGAATATCCCTTTTCCAATTCCACAAGAACAGCCTTAGCGAAAGGCTTCTTGAAGGGAATGATGAAGCTCTGTGAGATGAATAAACAGAACACAGAGCAGTTTCTCAGAAAGCTTCTTTCCAGTTTTGAACGGAAGATATTTCCTTTTTCACCATAGCCCTCTATGGGCTTCCAAATATCCCTTTGCCAATTACAAAAGAACAGCCTTAGCGAAAGGCTTCTTGAAGGGCAAGATGTAACACTGTGAGATGAATTAACAGAACACAGAACAGTTTCTCAGAAAGCTTCTTTCCAGTTTTGAACGGAAGATATTTCCTTTTTCACCATAGCCCTTTATGGGCTTCCAAATATCCCTTTGCCAATTCCACAAGAACAGCCTTAGCGAATGGCTTCTTGAAGGGAAAGATGTAACTCTCTGAGATGAATTAACAGAACACAGAGCAGTTTCTCAGAAAGCTTCTTTCCAGTTTTGAACGGAAGATATTTCCTTTTTCACCATAGCCCTCTATGGGCTTCCAAATATCCCTTTGCCAATTCCACAAGAACAGCCTTAGCGAAAGACTTCTTGAAGGGAAAGATGTAACTCTGTGAGATGAATTAACAGAACACAGAGCAGTTTCTCAGAAAGCTTCTTTCCAGTTTTGAATGGAAGATATTTCCTTTTTCACCATAGCCCTCTATGGGCTTCTAAATATCCTTTTGCCAATTCCACAAGAACAGCCTTAGCGAAAGGCTTCTTGAAGGGAAAGATGTAACTCTGTGAGATGAATTCACAGAACACAGAGCACTTTCTCAGAAAGCTTGTTTCCAGTTTTGAACGGAAGATATTAGCTTTTTCACCATAGCCCTCTATGGGCTTCCAAATATCCCTTTGCCAATTCCACAAGAACAGCCTTAGCGAAAGGCTTCTTGAAGGGAAAGATGTAAGTCTGTGAGATGAATTAACAGAACACAGAGCAGTTTCTCAGAAAGCTTCTTTCCAGTTTTGAACGGAAGAAATTTCCTTTCTCACCATAGCCCTCTATGGGCTTCCAAATATCCCTTTGCCAATTCCACAAGAACAGCCTTAGCGAAAGGATTCTTGAAGGGAAAGATGTAGCTCTGTGAGATGAATTAACAGAACACAGAGCAGTTTCTCAGAAAGCTTCTTTCCAGTTTTGAACGGAAGATATTTCCTTTTTCACCATAGCCCTCTATGGGCTTCCAAATATCCCGTTGCCAATTCCACAAGAAGAGCCTTAGCGAAAGGCTTCTTGAAGGGAAAGATGTAACGCTGTGAGATGAATTAACAGAACACAGAGCAGTTTCTCAGAAAGCTTCTTTCCAGTTTTGAACGGAAGATATTTCCTTTTTCACCATAGCCCTCTATGGGCTTCCAAATATCCCTTTGCCAATTCCACAAGAACAGCCTTAGCGAAAGGCTTCTTGAAGGGAAAGATGTAACTCTGTGAGATGAATTAACAAAACACAGAGCAGTTTCTCAGAAAGCTTCTTTCCAAATTTGAACGGAAGGTATTTCCTTTTTCACCATAGCCCTCTATGGGCTTCCAAATATCCCTTTGCCAATTCCACAAGAACAGCCTTAGCGAAAGGCTTCCTGAATGGAAAGATGTAACTCTGTGAGATGAATTAACAGAACACAGAGCAGTTTCTCAGAAAGCTTCTTTCCAATTTTGAACGGAAGATATTTCCTTTTTCACCATAGCCCTCTTTGGGCTTCCAAATATCCCTTTGCCAATTCCACAAGAACAGCCTTAGCGAAAGGGTTCTTGAAGGGAAAGATGTAACTCTGTGAGATGAATTAACAGAACACAGAGCAGTTACTCAGAATGCTTCTTTCCAGTTTTGAATGGAAGATATTTCCTTTTTCACCATAGCCCTCTATGGGCTTCCAAATATCCCTTTGCCAATTCCACAAGAACAGCCTTAGCGAAAGGCTTCTTGAAAAGAAAGATGTAACTCTGTGAGATGAATTAACAGAACACAGAGCAGTTTCTCAGAAAGCTTCTTTCCAGTTTTGAACGGAAGTTATTTCCTTTTTCACCATAGCCCTCTATGGGCTTCCAAATATCCCTTTGCCAATTCCACAAGAACAGCCTTAGCGAAAGGCTTCTTGAAGGGAAAGATGTAGCACTGTGTGATGAATTAACAGAACACAGAGCAGTTTCTCAGAAAGCTTCTTTCCAGTTTTGAACGGAAGATATTTCCTTTTTCACCATAGCCCTCTATGGGCTTCCAAATATCCCGTTGCCAATTCCACAAGAAGAGCCTTAGCGAAAGGCTTCTTGAAGGGAAAGATGTAACTCTGTGAGATGAATTAACAGAACACAGAGCAGTTTCTCAGAAAGCTTCTTTCCAGTTTTGAACGGAAGATATTTCCTTTTTCACCATAGCCCTCTATTGGCTTCCAAATATCCCTTTGCCAATTCCACAAGAACAGCCTTAGCGAAAGGCTTCTTGAAGGGAAAGATGTAACTCTGTGAGATGAATTAACAAAACACAGAGCAGTTTCTCAGAAAGCTTCTTTCCAGTTTTGAACGGAAGAAATTTCCTTTCTCACCATAGCCCTCTATGGGCTTCCAAATATCCGTTTGCCAATTTCATAAGAACAGCCTTAGCGAAAGGCTTCTTGAAGGGAAAGATGTAACTCTGTGAGATGAATTAACAGAACACAGAGCAGTTTCTCAGAAAGCTTCTTTCCAGTTTTGAACGGAAGATATTTCCTTTTTCACCATAGCCCTCTATGGGCTTCCAAATATCCCTTTGCCAATTCCACAAGAACAGCCTTAGAGAAAGGCTTCTTGAAGGGAAAGATGTAGCTTTGTGATATTAATTAACAGAACACCGAGCAGTTTCTCAGAAACCTTCTTTCCAGTTTTGAACGGAAGATATTTCCTTTTTCACCATAGCCCTCTATGGGCTTACAAATATCCCTTTGCCAATTCCACAAGAACAGCCTTAGCGAAAGTCTTCTTGAAGGGAAAGATGTAACTCTGTGACATGAATTAACAGAACACACAGCAGTTTCTCAGAAAGCTTCTTTCCAGTTTTGAACGGAAGAAATTTCCTTTCTCACCATAGCCCTCTATGGGCTTCCAAATATCCGTTTGCCAATTCCATAAGAACAGCCTTAGCGAAAGGCTTCTTCAAGGGAAAGATGTAACTCTGTGAGATGAATTAACAGAACACAGAGCAGTTTCTCAGAAAGCTTCTTTCCAGTTTTGAACGAAAGATATTTCCTTTTTCACCATAGCCCTCTAAGGGCTTCCAAATATCCGTTTGCCAATTCCACAAGAACAGCCTTAGAGAAAGGCTTCTTGAAGGGAAAGATGTAACTCTTTAATATGAATTAACAGAACAGAGAGCAGTTTCTCAGAAAGCTTCTTTCCAGTTTTGAACGGAAGATATTTCCTTTTTCACCATAGCCCTCTATGGGCTTCCAAATATCCCTTTGCCAATTCCACAAGAACAGCCTTAGCGAAAGGTTTCTTGAAGGGAAAGATGTAACTCTGTGTGATGAATTAACAGAACACAGAGCAGTTTCTCAGAAAGCTTCTTTCCGGTTTTGAACGGAAGATATTTCCTTTTTCACCATAGCCCTCTTTGGGCTTCCAAATAACCCTTTGCCAATTCCACAAGAACAGCCTTAGCGAAAGGCTTCTTGATGGGAAAGATGTAACTCTGTGAGATGAATTAACAGAACACAGAGCAGTTTCTCAGAAAGTTTCTTTCCAGTTTTGAATGGAAGATATTTCCTTTTTCACCATAGCCCTCTATGGGCTTCCAAATCCCTTTGCCAATTCCAAAAGAACAGCCTTAGCGAAAGGCTTCTTGAAGGGAAAGATGTAACTGTGTGAGATGAATTAACAGAACACAGAGCAGTTTCTCAGAAAGCTTCTTTCCAGATTTGAACGGAAGGTATTTCCTTTTTCACCATAGCCCTCTATGGGCTTCCAAATATCCCTTTGCCAATTCCACAAGAACAGCCTTAGCGAAAGTCTTCTTGAAGGGAAAGATGTAACTCTGTGAGATGAATTAACAGAACACAGAGCAGTTTCTCATGAAGCTTCTTTCCAGTTTTGAACGGAAGATATTTCCTTTTTCACCATAGCCCTCTATGGGCTTCCAAATATCCCTTTGCCAATACCACAAGAACAGCCTTAGCGAAAGGCTTCTTGAAGGGAAAGATGAAGCTCTGTGAGATGAATAAACAGAACACAGAGCAGTTTCTCAGAAAGATTCTTTCCAGTTTTGAACGGAAGATATTTCCTTTTTCACAATAGCCTTCTATGGGCTTCCAAATATCCCTTTGCCAATTCCACAAGAACAGCCTTAGCGAAAGTCTTCTTGAAGGGCAAGATGTAACACTGTGAGATGAATTAACAGAACACAGAACAGTTTCTCAGAAAGCTTCTTTCCAGGTTTGAACGGAAGATATTTCCTTTTTCACCATAGCCCTTTATCGGCTTCCAAATATCCCTTTGTGAATTCCACAAGAACAGCCTTAGCGAATGGCTTCATGAAGGGAAAGATGTAACTCTCTGAGATGAATTAACAGAACACAGAGCAGTTTCTCAGAAAGCTTCTTTCCAGTTTTGAACGGAAGATATTTCCTTTTTCACCATAGCCCTCTATGGGCTTCCAAATATCCCTTTGCCAATTCCACAAGAACAGCCTTAGCGAAAGTCTTCTTGAAGGGCAAGATGTAACTCTGTGAGATGAATTAACAGAACACAGAGCAGTTTCTCAGAAAGTTTCTTTCCAGTTTTGAATGGAAGATATTTCCTTTTTCACCATAGCCCTCTATGGGCTTCCAAATCCCTTTGCCAATTCCAAAAGAACAGCCTTAGCGAAAGGCTTCTTGAAGGGAAAGATGTAACTCTGTGAGATGAATTAACAGAACACAGAGCAGTTTCTCAGAAAGCTTCTTTCCAGTTTTGAACGGAAGGTATTTCCTTTTTCACCATAGCCGTCTAAGGGCTTCCAAATATCCCTTTGCAAATTCCACAAGAACAGCCTTAGCGAAAGGCTTCTTGAAGGGAAAGATGAAGCTCCGTGAGATGAATAAACAGAACACAGAGCAGTTTCTCAAAAAGATTCTTTCCAGTTTTGAACGGAAGATATTTCCTTTTTCACAATTGCCCTCTATGGGCTTCCAAATATCCCTTTGCCAATTCCACAAGAACAGCCTTAGCGAAAGTCTTCTTGAAGGGCAAGATGTAACACTGTGAGATGAATTAACAGAACACAGAACAGTTTCTCAGAAACTTCTTTCCAGGTTTGAACGGAAGATATTTCCTTTTTCACCATAGCCCTTTATCGGCTTCCAAATATCCCTTTGCCAATTCCACAAGAACAGCCTTAGGGAAAGACTTCTTGAAGGGAAAGATGTAACTCTGTGAGACGAATTAACAGAACACAGAGCAGTTTCTCAGAAAGCTTCTTTCAAGTTTTGAACGGAAGATATTTCCTTTTTCACCATAGCCCTCTGTGGGCTTCTAAATATCCCTTTGCCAATTCCACAAGAACAGCCTTAGCGAAAGGCTTCTTGAAGGGAAAGATGTAACTCTGTGAGATGAATTCACAGAACACAGAGCAGTTTCTCAGAAAGCTTCTTTCCAGTTTTGAAAGGAAGATATTTCCTTTTTCACAATTCCACTATATGGGCTTCCAAATATCCCTTTGCCAATTCCACAAGAACAGCCTTAGCGAAAGGTTTCTTGAAGGGAAAGATGTAACTCTGTGAGATGAATTAACAAAACACAGAGCAGTTTCTCAGAAAGCTTCTTTCCAGTTTTGAACGGAAGAAATTTCCTTTCTCACCATAGCCCTCTATGGGCTACCAAATATCCGTTAGCCAATTCTATAAGAACAGCCTTAGCGAAAGGCTTCTTGAAGGGAAAGATGTAACTCTGTTAGATGAATTAACAGAACACAGAGCAGTTTCTCAGAAAGCTTCTTTCCAGTTTTGAACGGAAGATATTTCCTTTTTCACCATAGCTCTCTATGGGCTTCCAAATATCCCTTTGCCAATTCCACAAGAACAGCCTTAGAGAAAGGCTTCTTGAAGGGAAAGATGTAACTTTGTGATATGAATTAACAGAACACCGAGCAGTTTCTCAGAAAGCTTCTTTCCAGTTTTGAACGGAAGATATTTCCTTTTTCACCATAGCCCTCTATGGGCTTCCAAATATCCCTTTGCCAATTCCACAAGAACAGCCTTAGCGAAAGACTTCTTGAAGGGAAAGATGTAACATTGTGAGATGAATTAACAGAACACAGAGCAGTTTCTCAGAAAGCTTCTTTCCAGTTTTCAACGGAAGATATTTCCTTTTTCACCATAGCCCTCTAAGGTCTTCCAAATATCCCTTTGCCAATTCCACAAGAACAGCCTTATCGAAAGGCTTCTTGAAGGGAAAGATGTAACACTGTGAGATGAATTAACAGAACACAGAGCAGTTTCTCAGAAAGCTTCTTTCCAGTTTTGAACGGAAGATATTTCCTTTTTCACCATAGCCCTCTATGGGCTTCCAAATATCCCTTTGCCAATTCCACAAGAACAGCCTTAGCGAAAGGTTTCTTGAAGGGAAAGATGTAACTCTGTGTGATGAATTAACAGAACACAGAGCAGTTTCTCAGAAAGCTTCTTTCCGGTTTTGAACGGAAGATATTTCCTTTTTCACCATAGCCCTCTTTGGGCTTCCAAATAACCCTTTGCCAATTCCACAAGAACAGCCTTAGCGAAAGGCTTCTTGATGGGAAAGATGTAACTCTGTGAGATGAATTAACAGAACACTGAGCAGTTTCTCAGAAAGTTTCTTTCCAGTTTTGAATGGAAGATATTTCCTTTTTCACCATAGCCCTCTATGGGCTTCCAAATCCCTTTGCCAATTCCAAAAGAACAGCCTTAGCGAAAGGCTTCTTGAAGGGAAAGATGTAACTGTGTGAGATGAATTAACAGAACACAGAGCAGTTTCTCATTAAGCTTCTTTCCAGTTTTGAACGGAAGATATTTCCTTTTTCACCATAGCCCTCTATGGGCTTCCAAATATCCCTTTGCCAATTCCAAAAGAACAGCCTTAGCGAAAGGCTTCTTGAAGGGAAAGATGTAACTCTGTGAGATGAATTAACAGAACACAGAGCAGTTACTCAGAATGCTTCTTTCCAGTTTTGAATGGAAGATATTTCCTTTTTCACCATAGCCCTCTATGGGCTTCCAAATATCCCTTTGCCAATTCCACAAGAACAGCCTTAGCGAAAGGCTTCTTGAAGGGAAAGATGTAACTCTGTGAGATGAATTAACAGAACACAGAGCAGTTTCTCAGAAAGCTTCTTTCCAGTTTTGAACGGAAGGTATTTCCTTTTTCACCATAGCCCTCTATGGGCTTTCAAATATCCCTTTGCCAATTCCAAAAGAACAGACTTAAGGAATGGCTTCTTGAAGGGCAAGATGTAACTCTGTGAGATGAATTAACAAAACACAAAGCAGTTTCTCAGAAAGCTTCTTTCCAGTTTTGAACGGAAGATATTTCCTTTTTCACCATAGCCGTCTAAGGGCTTCCAAATATTCCTTTGCCAATTCCACAAGAACTGCCTTAGCGAAAGGCTTCTTGAAGGGAAAGATGAAGCTCTGTGAGATGAATAAACAGAACACAGAGCAGTTTCTCAGAAAGATTCTTTCCAGTTTTGAACGGAAGATATTTCCTTTTTCACAATAGCCCTCTATGGGCTTCCAAATATCCCTTTGCCAATTCCACAAGACCAGCCTTAGCGAAAGTCTTCTTGAAGGGCAAGATGTAACACTGTGAGATGAATTAACAGAACACAGAACAGTTTCTCAGAAACTTCTTTCCAGGTTTGAACGGAAGATATTTCCTTTTTCACCATAGCCCTTTATCGGCTTCCAAATATCCCTTTGCCAATTCCACAAGAACAGCCTTAGCGAATGGCTTCATGAAGGGAAAGATGTAACTCTCTGAGATGAATTAAAAGAACACAGAGCAGTTTCTCAGAAAGCTTCTTTCCAGTTTTGAACGGAAGATATTTCCTTTTTCACCATAGCCCTCTATGGGCTTCCAAATATCCCTTTGCCAATTCCACAACCACAGCCTTAGGGAAAGACTTCTTGAAGGGAAAGATGTAACTCTGTGAGACGAATTAACAGAACACAGAGCAGTTTCTCAGAAAGCTTCTTTCCAGTTTTGAACGGAAGATATTTCCTTTTTCACCATAGCCCTCTGTGGGCTTCTAAATATCCCTTTGCCAATTCCACAAGAACAGCCTTAGCGAAAGGCTTCTTGAAGGGAAAGATGTAACTCTGTGAGATGAATTCACAGAACACAGAGCAGTTTCTCAGAAAGCTTCTTTCCAGTTTTGAAAGGAAGATATTTCCTTTTTCACAATTCCGCTCTATGGGCTTCCAAATATCCCTTTGCCAATTCCACAAGAACAGCCTTAGCGAAAGGTTTCTTGAAGGGAAAGATGTAACTCTGTGAGATGAATTAACAAAACACAGAGCAGTTTCTCAGAAAGCTTCTTTCCAGTTTTGAACGGAAGAAATTTCCTTTCTCACCATAGCCCTCTATGGGCTTCCAAATATCCGTTTGCCAATTCTATAAGAACAGCCTTAGCGAAAGGCTTCTTGAAGGGAAAGATGTAACTCTGTGAGATGAATTAACAGAACACAGAGCAGTTTCTCATGAAGCTTCTTTCCAGTTTTGAACGGAAGATATTTCCTTTTTCACCATAGCCCTCTATGGGCTTCCAAATATCCCTTTGCCAATACCACAAGAACAGCCTTAGCGAAAGTCTTCTTGAAGGGAAAGATGAAGCTCTGTGAGATGAATAAACAGAACACAGAGCAGTTTCTCAGAAAGATTCTTTCCAGTTTTGAACGGAAGATATTTCCTTTTTCACAATAGCCTTCTATGGGCTTCCAAATATCCCTTTGCCAATTCCACAAGAACAGCCTTAGCGAAAGTCTTCTTGAAGGGCAATATGTAACACTGTGAGATGAATTAACAGAACACAGAACAGTTTCTCAGAAAGCTTCTTTCCAGGTTTGAACGGAAGATATTTCCTTTTTCACCATAGCCCTTTATCGGCTTCCAAATATCCCTTTGTGAATTCCACAAGAACAGCCTTAGCGAATGGCTTCATGAAGGGAAAGATGTAACTCTCTGAGATGAATTAACAGAACACAGAGCAGTTTCTCAGAAAGCTTCTTTCCAGTTTTGAACGGAAGATATTTCCTTTTTCACCATAGCCCTCTATGGGCTTCCAAATATCCCTTTGCCAATTCCACAAGAACAGCCTTAGCGAAAGTCTTCTTGAAGGGCAAGATGTAACTCTGTGAGATGAATTAACAGAACACAGAGCAGTTTCTCAGAAAGTTTCTTTCCAGTTTTGAATGGAAGATATTTCCTTTTTCACCATAGCCCTCTATGGGCTTCCAAATCCCTTTGGCAATTCCAAAAGAACAGCCTTAGCGAAAGGCTTCTTGAAGGGAAAGATGTAACTCTGTGAGATGAATTAACAGAACACAGAGCAGTTTCTCAGAAAGCTTCTTTCCAGTTTTGAACGGAAGGTATTTCCTTTTTCACCATAGCCGTCTAAGGGCTTCCAAATATCCCTTTGCAAATTCCACAAGAACAGCCTTAGCGAAAGGCTTCTTGAAGGGAAAGATGAAGCTCTGTGAGATGAATAAACAGAACACAGAGCAGTTTCTCAAAAAGATTCTTTCCAGTTTTGAACGGAAGATATTTCCTTTTTCACAATTGCCCTCTATGGGCTTCCAAATATCCCTTTGCCAATTCCACAAGAACAGCCTTAGCGAAAGTCTTCTTGAAGGGCAAGATGTAACACTGTGAGATGAATTAACAGAACACAGAACAGTTTCTCAGAAACTTCTTTCCAGGTTTGAACGGAAGATATTTCCTTTTTCACCATAGCCCTTTATCGGCTTCCAAATATCCCTTTGCCAATTCCACAAGAACAGCCTTAGGGAAAGACTTCTTGAAGGGAAAGATGTAACTCTGTGAGACGAATTAACAGAACACAGAGCAGTTTCTCAGAAAGCTTCTTTCAAGTTTTGAACGGAAGATATTTCCTTTTTCACCATAGCCCTCTGTGGGCTTCTAAATATCCCTTTGCTAATTCCACAAGAACAGCCTTAGCGAAAGGCTTCTTGAAGGGAAAGATGTAACTCTGTGAGATGAATTCACAGAACACAGAGCAGTTTCTCAGAAAGCTTCTTTCCAGTTTTGAAAGGAAGATATTTCCTTTTTCACAATTCCACTATATGGGCTTCCAAATATCCCTTTGCCAATTCCACAAGAACAGCCTTAGCGAAAGGTTTCTTGAAGGGAAAGATGTAACTCTGTGAGATGAATTAACAAAACACAGAGCAGTTTCTCAGAAAGCTTCTTTCCAGTTTTGAACGGAAGAAATTTCCTTTCTCACCATAGCCCTCTATGGGCTACCAAATATCCGTTAGCCAATTCTATAAGAACAGCCTTAGCGAAAGGCTTCTTGAAGGGAAAGATGTAACTCTGTTAGATGAATTAACAGAACACAGAGCAGTTTCTCAGAAAGCTTCTTTCCAGTTTTGAACGGAAGATATTTCCTTTTTCACCATAGCTCTCTATGGGCTTCCAAATATCCCTTTGCCAATTCCACAAGAACAGCCTTAGAGAAAGGCTTCTTGAAGGGAAAGATGTAACTTTGTGATATGAATTAACAGAACACCGAGCAGTTTCTCAGAAAGCTTCTTTCCAGTTTTGAACGGAAGATATTTCCTTTTTCACCATAGCCCTCTATGGGCTTCCAAATATCCCTTTGCCAATTCCACAAGAACAGCCTTAGCGAAAGACTTCTTGAAGGGAAAGATGTAACACTGTGAGATGAATTAACAGAACACAGAGCAGTTTCTCAGAAAGCTTCTTTCCAGTTTTCAACGGAAGATATTTCCTTTTTCACCATAGCCCTCTAAGGTCTTCCAAATATCCCTTTGCCAATTCCACAAGAACAGCCTTATCGAAAGGCTTCTTGAAGGGAAAGATGTAACTCTGTGAGATGAATTAACAGAACACAGAGCAGTTTCTCAGAAAGCTTCTTTCCAGTTTTGAACGGAAGATATTTCCTTTTTCACCATAGCCCTCTATGGGCTTCCAAATATCCCTTTGCCAATTCCACAAGAACAGCCTTAGCGAAAGGTTTCTTGAAGGGAAAGATGTAACTCTGTGTGATGAATTAACAGAACACAGAGCAGTTTCTCAGAAAGCTTCTTTCCGGTTTTGAACGGAAGATATTTCCTTTTTCACCATAGCCCTCTTTGGGCTTCCAAATAACCCTTTGCCAATTCCACAAGAACAGCCTTAGCGAAAGGCTTCTTGATGGGAAAGATGTAACTCTGTGAGATGAATTAACAGAACACAGAGCAGTTTCTCAGAAAGTTTCTTTCCAGTTTTGAATGGAAGATATTTCCTTTTTCACCATAGCCCTCTATGGGCTTCCAAATCCCTTTGCCAATTCCAAAAGAACAGCCTTAGCGAAAGGCTTCTTGAAGGGAAAGATGTAACTGTGTGAGATGAATTAACAGAACACAGAGCAGTTTCTCATTAAGCTTCTTTCCAGTTTTGAACGGAAGATATTTCCTTTTTCACCATAGCCCTCTATGGGCTTCCAAATATCCCTTTGCCAATTCCACAAGAACAGCCTTAGCGAAAGGCTTCTTGAAGGGAAAGATGTAACTCTGTGAGATGAATTAACAGAACACAGAGCAGTTACTCAGAATGCTTCTTTCCAGTTTTGAATGGAAGATATTTCCTTTTTCACCATAGCCCTCTATGGGCTTCCAAATATCCCTTTGCCAATTCCACAAGAACAGCCTTAGCGAAAGGCTTCTTGAAGGGAAAGATGTAACTCTGTGAGATGAATTAACAGAACACAGAGCAGTTTCTCAGAAAGCTTCTTTCCAGTTTTGAACGGAAGGTATTTCCTTTTTCACCATAGCCCTCTATGGGCTTTCAAATATCCCTTTGCCAATTCCAAAAGAACAGACTTAAGGAATGGCTTCTTGAAGGGCAAGATGTAACTCTGTGAGATGAATTAACAAAACACAAAGCAGTTTCTCAGAAAGCTTATTTCCAGTTTTGAACGGAATATATTTCCTTTTTCACCATAGCCGTCTAAGGGCTTCCAAATATTCCTTTGCCAATTCCACAAGAACTGCCTTAGCGAAAGGCTTCTTGAAGGGAAAGATGAAGCTCTGTGAGATGAATAAACAGAACACAGAGCAGTTTCTCAGAAAGATTCTTTCCAGTTTTGAACGGAAGATATTTCCTTTTTCACAATAGCCCTCTATGGGCTTCCAAATATCCCTTTGCCAATTCCACAAGACCAGCCTTAGCGAAAGTCTTCTTGAAGGGCAAGATGTAACACTGTGAGATGAATTAACAGAACACAGAACAGTTTCTCAGAAACTTCTTTCCAGGTTTGAACGGAAGATATTTCCTTTTTCACCATAGCCCTCTTTGGGCTTCCAAATATCCCTTTGCCAATTCCACAAGAACAGCCTTAGCGAAAGGCTTCTTCAAGGGAAAGATGTAACTCTGTGAGATGAATTAACAGAACACAGAGCAGTTTCTCAGAAAGCTTCTTTCCAGTTTTGAACGGAAGATATTTTCTTTTTCACCATAGCCCTCTATGGGCTTCCAAATATCCCTTTGCCAATTCCACAAAAACAGCCTTAGCGAAAGGCTTCTTGAAGGGAAAGATGTAACTCTGTGAGATGAATTAACAAAACACAGAGCAGTTTCTCAGAAAGCTTCTTTCCAGTTTTGAACGGAAGAAATTTCCTTTCTCACCATAGCCCTCTTTGGGATTCCAAATATCCGTTTGCCAATTCCATAAGAACAGCCTTAGCGAAAGGATTCTTGAAGGGAAAAATGTAACTCTGTGAGATGAATTAACAGAACACAGAGCAGTTTCTCAGAAAGCTTCTTTCGTTTTGAACGGAAGATATTTCCTTTTTCACCATAGCCCTCTATGGGCTTCCAAATATCCGTTTGCCAATTCCACAAGAACAGCCTTAGAGAAAGGCTTCTTGAAGGGAAAGATGTAACTCTTTGAAATGAATTAACAGAACAGAGAGCAGTTTCTCAGAAAGCTTCTTTCCAGTTTTGAACGGAAGATATTTCCTTTTTCACCATAGCCCTCTATGGTCTTCCAAATATCCCTTTGCCAATTCCACAAGAACAGCCTTAGCGAAAGGCTTCTTGAAGGGAAATATGTAACTCTGTGAGATGAATTAAGAGAACACAGAGCAGTTTCTCAGAAAGCTTCTTTGCAGTTTTGATCGGAAGATATTTACTTTTTCACCATAGCCCTCTATGGGCTTCTAAATATCCCTTTGCCAATTCCAGAAGAACAACCTTAGCGAAAGGCTTCTTGAAGGGAAAGATGTAACTTTGTGAGATGAATTCACAGAACACAGAGCAGTTTCTCAGAAAGCTTCTTTCCAGTTTTGAACGGAAGATATTTCGTTTTTCACCATAGCCCTCTATGGGCTTCCAAATATCCCTTTGCCAATTCCACATGAACAGCCTTAGCGAAAGGCTTCTGGAAGGGAAAGATGTAACGCTGTGAGATGAATTAACTGAACACAGAGCAGTTTCTCAGAAAGCTTCTTTCCAGTTTTGAACGGAACAAATTTCCTTTCTCACCATAGCCCTCTTTGGGATTCCAAATATCCGTTTGCCAATTCCATAAGAACAGCCTTAGCGAAAGGATTCTTGAAGGGAAAAATGTAACTCTGTGAGATGAATTAAGAGACACAGAGCAGTTTCTCAGAAACCTTCTTTCCAGTTTTGAACGGAAGATATTTCCTTTTTCACCATAGCCCTCTATGGGCTTCCAAATATCCGTTTGACAATTCCACAAGAACAGCCTTAGAGAAAGGCTTCTTGAAGGGAAAGATGTAACTCTTTGAAATGAATTAACAGAACAGAGAGCAGTTTCTCAGAAAGCTTCTTTCCAGTTTTGAACGGAAGATATTTCCTTTTTCACCATAGCCTTCTATGGGCTTCCAAATATCCCTTTGCCAATTCCACAAGAACAGCCTTAGCGAAAGACTTCTTGAAGGGAAAGATGTAACTCTGTGAGATGAATTAACAGAACACAGAGCAGTTTCTCAGAAAGCTTCTTTCCAGTTTTTAATGGAAGATATTTCCTTTTTCACCATAGCCCTCTATGGGCTTCTAAATATCCCTTTGCCAATTCCAGAAGAACAACCTTAGCGAAAGGCTTCTTGAAGGGAAAGATGTAACTTTGTGAGATGAATTCACAGAACACAGAGCAGTTTCTCAGAAAGCTTCTTTCCAGTTTTGAACGGAAGATATTTCGTTTTTCACCATAGCCCTCTATGGGCTTCCAAATATCCCTTTGCCAATTCCACATGAACAGCCTTAGCGAAAGGCTTCTGGAAGGGAAAGATGTAACGCTGTGAGATGAATTAACTGAACACAGAGCAGTTTCTCAGAAAGCTTCTTTCCAGTTTTGAACGGAACAAATTTCCTTTCTCACCATAGCCCTCTATGGGCTTCCAAATATCGGTTTGCCAATTCCATAAGAACAGCCTTAGCGAAAGGCTTCTTGAAGGGAAAGATGTAACTCTGTGAGATGAATTAAGAGACACAGAGCAGTTTCTCAGAAACCTTCTTTCCAGTTTTGAACGGAAGATATTTCCTTTTTCACCATAGCCCTCTATGGGCTTCCAAATATCCCTTTGCCAATTCCAAAAGAACAACCTTAGCGAAAGGCTTCTTGAAGGGAAAGATGTAACTCTGTGAGATGAATTAACAGAACACAGAGCAGTTTCTCAGAAAGCTTCTTTCCAGTTTTGAACGGAAGATATTTCCTTTTTCACCATAGCCCTCTATGGGCTTCCAAATATCCCTTTGCCAATTCCACAAGAACAGCCTTAGCGAAAGGCTTCTTGAAGGGAAAAATGTAGCTCTGTGAGATGAATTAACAGAACACAGAGCAGTTTCTCAGAAAGCTTCTTTCCAGTTTTGAACGGAAGATATTTTCTTTTTCACCATAGCCCTCTATGGGCTTCCAAATATCCCTTTGCCAATTCCACAAGAACAGCCTTAGCGAAAGGCTTCTTGAAGGGAAAGATGTAACTCTGTGAGATGAATTAACAAAACACAGAGCAGTTTCTCAGAAAGCTTCTTTCCAGTTTTGAACGGAAGAAATTTCCTTTCTCACCATAGCCCTCTTTGGGATTCCAAATATCCGTTTGCCAATTCCATAAGAACAGCCTTAGCGAAAGGATTCTTGAAGGGAAAAATGTAACTCTGTGAGATGAATTAACAGAACACAGAGCAGTTTCTCAGAAAGCTTCTTTCGTTTTGAACGGAAGATATTTCCTTTTTCACCATAGCCCTCTATGGGCTTCCAAATATCCGTTTGCCAATTCCACAAGAACAGCCTTAGAGAAAGGCTTCTTGAAGGGAAAGATGTAACTCTTTGAAATGAATTAACAGAACAGAGAGCAGTTTCTCAGAAAGCTTCTTTCCAGTTTTGAACGGAAGATATTTCCTTTTTCACCATAGCCCTCTATGGGCTTCCAAATATCCCTTTGCCAATTCCACAAGAACAGCCTTAGCGAAAGGCTTCTTTAAGGGAAAGATGTAACTCTGTGAGATGAATTAACAAAACACAGAGCAGTTTCTCAGAAAGCTTCTTTCCAGTTTTGAACGGAAGAAATTTCCTTTCTCACCATAGCCCTCTTTGGGATTCCAAATATCCGTTTGCCAATTCCATAAGAACAGCCTTAGCGAAAGGATTCTTGAAGGGAAAAATGTAACTCTGTGAGATGAATTAACAGAACACAGAGCAGTTTCTCAGAAAGCTTCTTTCGTTTTGAACGGAAGATATTTCCTTTTTCACCATAGCCCTCTATGGGCTTCCAAATATCCGTTTGCCAATTCCACAAGAACAGCCTTAGAGAAAGGCTTCTTGAAGGGAAAGATGTAACTCTTTGAAATGAATTAACAGAACAGAGAGCAGTTTCTCAGAAAGCTTCTTTCCAGTTTTGAACGGAAGATATTTCCTTTTTCACCATAGCCCTCTATGGGCTTCCAAATATCCCATTGCCAATTCCACAAGAACAGCCTTAGCGAAAGACTTCTTGAAGGGAAAGATGTAACTCTGTGAGATGAATTAACAGAACACAGAGCAGTTTCTCAGAAAGCTTCTTTCCAGTTTTGAATGGAAGTTATTTCCTTTTTCACTATAGCCCTCTATGGGCTTCTAAATATCCCTTTGCCAATTCCACAAGAACAGCCTTAGCGAAAGGCTTCTTGAAGGGAAAGATGTAACTCTGTGAGATGAATTCACAGAACACAGAGCAGTGTCTCAGAAAGCTTCTTTCCAGTTTTGAACGGAAGATATTTCCTTTTTCACCATAGCCCTCTATGGGCTTCCAAATATCCCTTTTCCAATTCCACAAGAACAGCCTTAGCGAAAGGCTTCTTGAAGGGAAAGATGTAATTCTGTGAGATGAATTAACAAAACACACAGCAGTTTCTCAGAAAGCTTCTTTCCAGTTTTGAACGGAAGAAATTTCCTTTCTCACCATAGACCTCTATGGGCTTCCAAATATCCGTTTGCCAATTCCATAAGAACAGCCTTAGCGAAAGGCTTCTTGAAGGGAAAGATGTAACTCTGTGAGATGAATTAACAGAACACAGAGCAGTTTCTCAAAAAGCTTCTTTCCAGTTTTGAACGGAAGATATTTCCTTTTTCACCATAGCCCTCTATGAGTTTCCAAATATCCCTTTGCCAATTCCATAAGAACAGCCTTAGCGAAAAGCTTCTTGAAGGGAAAGATGTAACTCTGTGAGATGAATTAACAGAACACAGAGCAGTTTCTCAGAAAGCTTCTTTCCAGTTTTGAACGGAAGATATTTCCTTTTTCACCATAGCCCTCTATGGGCTTCCAAATGTCCCTTTGCCAATTCCACAAGAACAGCCTTAGCGAATGGCTTCATGAAGGGAAAGATGTAACTATCTGAGATGAATTAACAGAACAGAGAGCAGTTTCTCAGAAAGCTTCTTTCCAGTTTTGAACGGAAGATATTTCCTTTTTCACCATAGCCCTCTATGGTCTTCCAAATATCCCTTTGCCAATTCCACAAGAACAGCCTTAGCGAAAGGCTTCTTGAAGGGAAATATGTAACTCTGTGAGATGAATTAAGAGAACACAGAGCAGTTTCTCAGAAAGCTTCTTTGCAGTTTTGATCGGAAGATATTTACTTTTTCACCATAGCCCTCTATGGGCTTCTAAATATCCCTTTGCCAATTCCAGAAGAACAACCTTAGCGAAAGGCTTCTTGAAGGGAAAGATGTAACTTTGTGAGATGAATTCACAGAACACAGAGCAGTCTCTCAGAAAGCTTCTTTCCAGTTTTGAACGGAAGATATTTCGTTTTTCACCATAGCCCTCTATGAGCTTCCAAATATCCCTTTGCCAATTCCACATGAACAGCCTTAGCGAAAGGCTTCTGGAAGGGAAAGATGTAACGCTGTGAGATGAATTAACTGAACACAGAGCAGTTTCTCAGAAAGCTTCTTTCCAGTTTTGAACGGAACAAATTTCCTTTCTCACCATAGCCCTCTAAGGGCTTCCAAATATCCGTTTGCCAATTCCATAAGAACAGCCATAGCGAAAGGCTTCTTGAAGGGAAAGATGTAACTCTGTGAGATGAATTAAGAGACACAGAGCAGTTTCTCAGAAACCTTCTTTCCAGTTTTGAACGGAAGGTGTTTCCTTTTTCACCATAGCCATCTATGGGCTTCCAAATATCCCTTTGCCAATTCCACAAGAACAGCCTTAGCGAAAGGCTTCTTGAAGGGCAAGATGTAACTCTGTGAGATGAATTAACATAACACAAAGCACTTTATCAGAAAGCTTCTTTCCAGTTTTGAACGGAAGATATTTCCTTTTTCACCATAGCCCTCTATGGGCTTCCAAATATCCCTTTGCCAATTCCAAAAGAACAGCCTTAGCGAAAGGCTTCTTGAAGGGAAAGATGTAACTCTGTGAGATGAATTAACAGAACACAGAGCAGTTTCTCAGAAAGCTTCTTTCCAGTTTTGAACGGAAGATATTTCCTTTTTCACCATAGCCCTCTATGGGCTTCCAAATATCCCTTTGCCAATTCCACAAGAACAGCCTTAGCGAAAGGCTTCTTGAAGGGAAAGATGTAGCTCTGTGAGATGAATTAACAGAACACAGAGCAGTTTCTCAGAAAGCTTCTTTCCAGTTTTGAACGGAAGATATTTTCTTTTTCACCATAGCCCTCTATGGGCTTCCAAATATCCCTTTGCCAATTCCACAAGAACAGCCTTAGCGAAAGACTTCTTGAAGGGAAAGATGTAACTCTGTGAGATGAATTAACAGAACACAGAGCAGTTTCTCAGAAAGATTCTTTCCAGTTTTGAACGGAAGATATTTCCTTTTTCACCATAGCCCTCTATGAGTTTCCAAATATCCCTTTGCCAATTCCATAAGAACAGCCTTAGCGAAAGGCTTCTTGAAGGGAAAGATGTAACTCTGTGAGATGAATTAACAGAACACAGAGCAGTTTCTCAGAAAGCTTCTTTCCAGTTTTGAACGGAAGATATTTCCTTTTTCACCATAGCCCTCTATGGGCTTCCAAATATCCCTTTGCCAATTCCACAAGAACAGCCTTAGCGAAAGGATTCTTGAAGGGAAAGATGTAGCTCTGTGAGATGAATTCACAGAACACAGAGCAGTTTCTCAGAAAGCTTCTTTCCAGTTTTGAACGGAAGATATTTCCTTTTTCACCATAGCCCTCTATGGTCTTCCAAATATCCCTTTGCCAATTCCACAAGAACAGCCTTAGCGAAAGGCTTCTTGAAGGGAAATATGTAACTCTGTGAGATGAATTAAGAGAACACAGAGCAGTTTCTCAGAAAGCTTCTTTGCAGTTTTGATCGGAAGATATTTACTTTTTCACCATAGCCCTCTATGGGCTTCTAAATATCCCTTTGCCAATTCCAGAAGAACAACCTTAGCGAAAGGCTTCTTGAAGGGAAAGATGTAACTTTGTGAGATGAATTCACAGAACACAGAGCAGTTTCTCAGAAAGCTTCTTTCCAGTTTTGAACGGAAGATATTTCGTTTTTCACCATAGCCCTCTATGAGCTTCCAAATATCCCTTTGCCAATTCCACATGAACAGCCTTAGCGAAAGGCTTCTGGAAGGGAAAGATGTAACGCTGTGAGATGAATTAACTGAACACAGAGCAGTTTCTCAGAAAGCTTCTTTCCAGTTTTGAACGGAACAAATTTCCTTTCTCACCATAGCCCTCTATGGGCTTCCAAATATCCGTTTGCCAATTCCATAAGAACAGCCATAGCGAAAGGCTTCTTGAAGGGAAAGATGTAACTCTGTGAGATGAATTAAGAGACACAGAGCAGTTTCTCAGAAACCTTCTTTCCAGTTTTGAACGGAAGGTGTTTCCTTTTTCACCATAGCCATCTATGGGCTTCCAAATATCCCTTTGCCAATTCCACAAGAACAGCCTTAGCGAAAGGCTTCTTGAAGGGCAAGATGTAACTCTGTGAGATGAATTAACATAACACAAAGCACTTTCTCAGAAAGCTTCTTTCCAGTTTTGAACGGAAGATATTTCCTTTTTCACCATAGCCCTCTATGGGCTTCCAAATATCCCTTTGCCAATTCCAAAAGAACAGCCTTAGCGAAAGGCTTCTTGAAGGGAAAGATGTAACTCTGTGAGATGAATTAACAGAACACAGAGCAGTTTCTCAGAAAGCTTCTTTCCAGTTTTGAACGGAAGATATTTCCTTTTTCACCATAGCCCTCTATGGGCTTCCAAATATCCCTTTGCCAATTCCACAAGAACAGCCTTAGCGAAAGGCTTCTTGAAGGGAAAGATGTAGCTCTGTGAGATGAATTAACAGAACACAGAGCAGTTTCTCAGAAAGCTTCTTTCCAGTTTTGAACGGAAGATATTTTCTTTTTCACCATAGCCCTCTATGGGCTTCCAAATATCCCTTTGCCAATTCCACAAGAACAGCCTTAGCGAAAGGCTTCTTGAAGGGAATGATGTAAGTCTGTGAGATGAATTAACAAAACACAGAGCAGTTTCTCAGAAAGCTTCTTTCCAGTTTTGAACGGAAGAAATTTCCTTTCTCACCATAGCCCTCTTTGGGATTCCAAATATCCGTTTGCCAATTCCGTAAGAACAGCCTTAGCGAAAGGATTCTTGAAGGGAAAGATGTAACTCTGTGAGATGAATTAACAGAACACAGAGCAGTTTCTCAGAAAGCTTCTTTCGTTTTGAACGGAAGATATTTCCTTTTTCACCATAGCCCTCTATGGGCTTCCAAATATCCGTTTGCCAATTCCACAAGAACAGCCTTAGAGAAAGGCTTCTTGAAGGGAAAGATGTAACTCTTTGATATGAATTAACAGAACAGAGAGCAGTTTATCAGAAAGCTTCTTTCCAGTTTTGAACGGAAGATATTTCCTTTTTCACCATAGCCCTCTATGGGCTTCCAAATATCCCTTTGCCAATTCCACAAGAACAGCCTTAGCGAAAGACTTCTTGAAGGGAAAGATGTAACTCTGTGAGATGAATTAACAGAACACAGAGCAGTTTCTCAGAAAGCTTCTTTCCAGTTTTGAATGGAAGATATTTCCTTTTTCACTATAGCCCTCTATGGGCTTCTAAATATCCCTTTGCCAATTCACAAGAACAGCCTTAGCGAAAGGCTTCTTGAAGGGAAAGATGTAACTCTGTGAGATGAATTCACAGAACACAGAGCAGTTTCTCAGAAAGCTTCTTTCCAGTTTTGAACGGAAGATATTTCCTTTTTCACCATAGCCCTCTATGGGCTTCCAAATATCCCTTTTCCAATTCCACAAGAACAGCCTTAGCGAAAGGCTTCTTGAAGGGAATGATGTAACTCTGTGAGATGAATTAAGAGAACACAGAGCAGTTTCTCAGAAAGCTTCTTTCCAGTTTTGAACGGAACGTATTTCCTTTTTCACCATAGCCCTCTATGGGCTTCCAAATATCCCTTTGCCAATTCCACAAGAACAGCCGTAGAGAAAGGCTTCTTGATGGGAAAGATTTAACTCTGTGAGATGAATTAACAGAACACAGAGCAGTTTCTCAGAAAGTTTCTTTCCAGTTTTGAATGGAAGATATTTCCTTTTCACCATAGCCCTCTATGGGCTTCCAAATCCCTTTGCCAATTCCACAAGAACAGCCTTAGCGAAAGGCTTCTTGAAGGGAAAGATGTAACTGTGTGAGATGAATTAACAGAACACAGAGCAGTTTCTCAGAAAGCTTCTTTCCACTTTTGAACGGAAGGTATTTCCTTTTTCACCATAGCCCTCTATGGGCTTCCAAATATCCCTTTGCCAATTCCACAAGAACAGCCTTAGCGAAAGTCTTCTTGAAGTGAAAGATGTAACTCTGTGAGATGAATTAACAGAACACAGAGCAGTTTCTCATTAAGCTTCTTTCCAGTTTTGAACGGAAGATATTTCCTTTTTCACCGTAGCCCTCTATGGGCTTCCAAATATCCCTTTGCCAATTCCACAAGAACAGCCTTAGCGAAAGGCTTCTTGAAGCGAAAGATGTAACTCTGTGAGATGAATTAACAGAACACAGAGCAGTTACTCAGAATGCTTCTTTCCAGTTTTGAATGGAAGATATTTCCTTTTTCACCATAGCCCTCTATGGGCTTCCAAATATCCCTTTGCCAATTCCACAAGAACAGCCTTAGCGAAAGGCTTCTTGAAGGGAAAGATGAAGCTCTGTGAGATGAATAAACAGAACACAGAGCAGTTTCTCAGAAAGATTCTTTCCAGTTTTGAACGGAAGATATTTCCTTTTTCACCATAGCCCTCTATGGGCTTCGAAATATCCCCTTGCCAATTCCACAAGAACAGCCTTAGCGAAAGGCTTCTTGAAGGGCAAGATGTAACACTGTGAGATGAATTAACAGAACACAGAGCAGTTTCTCAGAAAGTTTCTTTCCAGTTTTGAGTGGAAGATATTTCCTTTTTCACCATAGCCCTCTATGGGCTTCCAAATCCCTTTGCCAATTCCACAAGAACAGCCTTAGCGAAAGGCTTCTGGAAGGGAAAGATGTAACTGTGTGAGATGAATTAACAGAACACAGAGCAGTTTCTCAGAAAGCTTCTTTCCAGATTTGAACGGAAGGTATTTCCTTTTTCACCATAGCCCTCTATGGGCTTCCAAATATCCCTTTGCCATTTCCACAAGAAGAGCCTTAGTGAAAGACTTTTTGAAGGGAAAGATATAACTCCGGGAGATGAATTAACAGAACGCAGAGCAGTTTCTCAGAAAGCTTCTTTCCAGTTTTGAACGGAAGATATTTCCTTTTTCACCATAGCCCTCTATGGGCTTCCAAATATCCCTTTCCCAATTCCACAAGAACAGCCTTAGCGAAAGGCTTCTTGAAGGGAAAGATGTAACTCTGTGTGATGAATTAACAGAACACAGAGCAGTTTCTCAGAAAGCTTCTTTCCAGTTTTGAACGGAAGATATTTCCTTTTTCACCATAGCCCTCTTTGGGCTTCCAAATATCCCTTTGCCAATTCCACAAGAACAGCCTTAGCGAAAGGCTTCTTGAAGGGAAAGATGTAACTCTGTGAGATGAATTAACTGAACACAGAGCAGTTACTCAGAATGCTTCTTTCCAGTTTTGAATGGAAGATATTTCCTTTTTCACCATAGCCCTCTATGGGCTTCCAAATATCCCTTTTCCAATTCCACAAGAATAGCCTTAGCGAAAGGCTTCTTGAAGGGAAAGATGTAACTCTGTGAGATGAATAACAGAACACAGAGCAGTTTCTCAGAAAGGTTCTTTCCAGTTTTGAACGGAAGGTATTTCCTTTTTCACCATAGCCCTCTATGGGCTTCCAAATATCCCTTCGCCAATTCCACAAGAACAGCCTTAGCGAAAGGCTTCTTGAAGGGAAAGATGTAACTCTGTGAGATGAATAACAGAACACAGAGCAGTTTCTCAGAAAGCTTCTTTCCGGTTTTGAACGGAAGATAATTCCTTTTTCACCATAGCCCTCTTTGGGCTTCCAAATATCCCTTTGCCAATTCCACAAGAACAGCCTTAGCGAAAGGCTTCTTCAAGGGAAAGATGTAACTCTGTGAGATGAATTAACAGAACACAGAGCAGTTTCTCAGAAAGTTTCTTTCCAGTTTTGAATGGAAGATATTTCCTCTTTCACCATAGCCCTCTATGGGCTTCCAAATCCCTTTGCCAATTCCACAAGAACAGCCTTAGCGAAAGGCTTCTGGAAGGGAAAGATGTAACTGTGTGAGATGAATTAACAGAACACAGAGCAGTTTCTCAGAAAGCTTCTTTCCAGATTTGAACGGAAGGTATTTCCTTTTTCACCATAGCCATCTATGGGCTTCCAAATATCCCTTTGCCAATTCCACAAGAACAGCCTTAGCGAAAGGCTTCTTGAAGGGAAAGATGTAACTCTGTGAGATGAATTAACAGAACACAGAGCAGTTTCTCAGAAAGCTTCTTTCCAGTTTTGAACGGAAGATATTTCCTTTTTCACCATAGCCCTCAATGGGCTTCCAAATCTCCCTTTGACAATTCCACAAGGACAGCCTGAGCGAAAGGCGTCTTGAAGGGAAAGATGTAACTCTGTGAGATGAATTAACAGAACACGGAGCAGTTTCTCAGAAAGCTTCTTTCCAGTTTTGAACGGAAGATATTTCCTTTTTCACCATAGCCCTCCATGGGCTTCCAAATATCCGTTTGCCAATTCCATAAGAACAGCCTTAGCGAAAGGCTTCTTGAAGGGAAGGATGTAACTCTGTGAGATGAATTAACAGAACACAGAGCAGTTTCTCAGAAAGCTTCTTTCCAGTTTTGAACGGAAGATATTTCCTTTTTCTCCATAGCCCTCTATGGGCTTCCAAATATCCCTTTGCCAATTCCACAAGAACAGCCTTAGAGAAAGGCTTCTCAAGGGAAAGATGTAACTTTGTGATATGAATTAACAGAACACCGAGCAGTTTCTCAGAAAGCTTCTTTCCAGTTTTGAACGGAAGATATTTCCTTTTTCACCATAGCTCTCTATGGGCTTCCAAATATCCCTTTGCCAATTCCACAAGAACAGCCTTAGCGAAAGACTTCTTGAAGGGAAAGATGTAACTCTGTGAGATGAATTCAAGGAACACAGAGCAGTTTCTCAGAAAGCTTTTTTCCAGTTTTGAACGGAAGATATTTCCTTTTTCACCATAGCCCTCTATGGTCTTCCAAATATCCCTTTGCCAATTCCACAAGAACAGCCTTAGCGAAAGGCTTCTTGAAGGGAAATATGTAACTCTGTGAGATGAATTAAGAGAACACAGAGCAGTTTCTCAGAAAGCTTCTTTGCAGTTTTGATCGGAAGATATTTACTTTTTCACCATAGCCCTCTATGGGCTTCTAAATATCCCTTTGCCAATTCCAGAAGAACAACCTTAGCGAAAGGCTTCTTGAAGGGAAAGATGTAACTTTGTGAGATGAATTCACAGAACACAGAGCAGTTTCTCAGAAAGCTTCTTTCCAGTTTTGAACGGAAGATATTTCGTTTTTCACCATAGCCCTCTATGAGCTTCCAAATATCCCTTTGCCAATTCCACATGAACAGCCTTAGCGAAAGGCTTCTGGAAGGGAAAGATGTAACGCTGTGAGATGAATTAACTGAACACAGAGCAGTTTCTCAGAAAGCTTCTTTCCAGTTTTGAACGGAACAAATTTCCTTTCTCACCATAGCCCTCTATGGGCTTCCAAATATCCGTTTGCCAATTCCATAAGAACAGCCATAGCGAAAGGCTTCTTGAAGGGAAAGATGTAACTCTGTGAGATGAATTAAGAGACACAGAGCAGTTTCTCAGAAACCTTCTTTCCAGTTTTGAACGGAAGGTGTTTCCTTTTTCACCATAGCCATCTATGGGCTTCCAAATATCCCTTTGCCAATTCCACAAGAACAGCCTTAGCGAAAGGCTTCTTGAAGGGCAAGATGTAACTCTGTGAGATGAATTAACATAACACAAAGCACTTTCTCAGAAAGCTTCTTTCCAGTTTTGAACGGAAGATATTTCCTTTTTCACCATAGCCCTCTATGGGCTTCCAAATATCCCTTTGCCAATTCCAAAAGAACAGCCTTAGCGAAAGGCTTCTTGAAGGGAAAGATGTAACTCTGTGAGATGAATTAACAGAACACAGAGCAGTTTCTCAGAAAGCTTCTTTCCAGTTTTGAACGGAAGATATTTCCTTTTTCACCATAGCCCTCTATGGGCTTCCAAATATCCCTTTGCCAATTCCACAAGAACAGCCTTAGCGAAAGGCTTCTTGAAGGGAAAGATGTAGCTCTGTGAGATGAATTAACAGAACACAGAGCAGTTTCTCAGAAAG
This sequence comes from Chlorocebus sabaeus, assembly GCF_047675955.1. Classification (NCBI taxonomy): domain Eukaryota; kingdom Metazoa; phylum Chordata; class Mammalia; order Primates; family Cercopithecidae; genus Chlorocebus; species Chlorocebus sabaeus. The sequence continues at coordinate 1,590,771 of NW_027327482.1, read as the reverse complement.
CTTCTTTCCAGTTTTGAACGGAAGATATTTTCTTTTTCACCATAGCCCTCTATGGGCTTCCAAATATCCCTTTGCCAATTCCACAAGAACAGCCTTAGCGAAAGGCTTCTTGAAGGGAATGATGTAACTCTGTGAGATGAATTAACAAAACACAGAGCAGTTTCTCAGAAAGCTTCTTTCCAGTTTTGAACGGAAGAAATTTCCTTTCTCACCATAGCCCTCTTTGGGATTCCAAATATCCGTTTGCCAATTCCGTAAGAACAGCCTTAGCGAAAGGATTCTTGAAGGGAAAGATGTAACTCTGTGAGATGAATTAACAGAACACAGAGCAGTTTCTCAGAAAGCTTCTTTCGTTTTGAACGGAAGATATTTCCTTTTTCACCATAGCCCTCTATGGGCTTCCAAATATCCGTTTGCCAATTCCACAAGAACAGCCTTAGAGAAAGGCTTCTTGAAGGGAAAGATGTAACTCTTTGATATGAATTAACAGAACAGAGAGCAGTTTATCAGAAAGCTTCTTTCCAGTTTTGAACGGAAGATATTTCCTTTTTCACCATAGCCCTCTATGGGCTTCCAAATATCCCTTTGCCAATTCCACAAGAACAGCCTTAGCGAAAGACTTCTTGAAGGGAAAGATGTAACTCTGTGAGATGAATTAACAGAACACAGAGCAGTTTCTCAGAAAGCTTCTTTCCAGTTTTGAATGGAAGATATTTCCTTTTTCACTATAGCCCTCTATGGGCTTCTAAATATCCCTTTGCCAATTCACAAGAACAGCCTTAGCGAAAGGCTTCTTGAAGGGAAAGATGTAACTCTGTGAGATGAATTCACAGAACACAGAGCAGTTTCTCAGAAAGCTTCTTTCCAGTTTTGAACGGAAGATATTTCCTTTTTCACCATAGCCCTCTATGGGCTTCCAAATATCCCTTTTCCAATTCCACAAGAACAGCCTTAGCGAAAGGCTTCTTGAAGGGAATGATGTAACTCTGTGAGATGAATTAAGAGAACACAGAGCAGTTTCTCAGAAAGCTTCTTTCCAGTTTTGAACGGAACGTATTTCCTTTTTCACCATAGCCCTCTATGGGCTTCCAAATATCCCTTTGCCAATTCCACAAGAACAGCCGTAGAGAAAGGCTTCTTAATGGGAAAGATTTAACTCTGTGAGATGAATTAACAGAACACAGAGCAGTTTCTCAGAAAGTTTCTTTCCAGTTTTGAATGGAAGATATTTCCTTTTCACCATAGCCCTCTATGGGCTTCCAAATCCCTTTGCCAATTCCACAAGAACAGCCTTAGCGAAAGGCTTCTTGAAGGGAAAGATGTAACTGTGTGAGATGAATTAACAGAACACAGAGCAGTTTCTCAGAAAGCTTCCTTCCACTTTTGAACGGAAGGTATTTCCTTTTTCACCATAGCCCTCTATGGGCTTCCAAATATCCCTTTGCCAATTCCACAAGAACAGCCTTAGCGAAAGTCTTCTTGAAGTGAAAGATGTAACTCTGTGAGATGAATTAACAGAACACAGAGCAGTTTCTCATTAAGCTTCTTTCCAGTTTTGAACGGAAGATATTTCCTTTTTCACCGTAGCCCTCTATGGGCTTCCAAATATCCCTTTGCCAATTCCACAAGAACAGCCTTAGCGAAAGGCTTCTTGAAGCGAAAGATGTAACTCTGTGAGATGAATTAACAGAACACAGAGCAGTTACTCAGAATGCTTCTTTCCAGTTTTGAATGGAAGATATTTCCTTTTTCACCATAGCCCTCTATGGGCTTCCAAATATCCCTTTGCCAATTCCACAAGAACAGCCTTAGCGAAAGGCTTCTTGAAGGGAAAGATGAAGCTCTGTGAGATGAATAAACAGAACACAGAGCAGTTTCTCAGAAAGATTCTTTCCAGTTTTGAACGGAAGATATTTCCTTTTTCACCATAGCCCTCTATGGGCTTCGAAATATCCCCTTGCCAATTCCACAAGAACAGCCTTAGCGAAAGGCTTCTTGAAGGGCAAGATGTAACACTGTGAGATGAATTAACAGAACACAGAACAGTTTCTCAGAAAGCTTCTTTCCAGGTTTGAACGGAAGATATTTCCTTTTTCACCATAGCCCTTTATGGGCTTCCAAATATCCCTTTTTCAATTCCACAAGAAAAGCCTTAGCGAATGGCTTCATGAAGGGAAAGATGTAACTCTCTGAGATGAATTAACAGAACACAGAGCAGTTTCTCAGAAAGCTTCTTTCCAGTTTTGAACGGAAGATATTTCCTTTTTCACCATAGCCCTCTATGGGCTTCTAAATATCCCTTTGCCAATTCCACAAGAACAGCCTTAGCGAAAGGCTTCTTGAAGGGAAAGATGTAACACTGTGAGATGAATTCACAGAACACAGAGCAGTTTCTCAGAAAACTTCTTTCCAGTTTTGAAAGGAAGATATTTCCTTTTTCACAATTCCACTCTATGGGCTTCCAAATATCCCTTTGCCAATTCCACAAGAACAGCCTTAGAGAAAGGCTTCTTTAAGGGAAAGATGTAACTCTTTTATATGAATTAACAGAACAGAGAGCAGTTTCTCAGAAAGCTTCTTTCCAGTTTTGAACGGAAGATATTTCCTTTTTCACCATAGCCCTCTATGGGCTTCCAAATATCCCTTTGCCAATTCCACAAGAACAGCCTTAGCGAAAGGCTTCTTGAAGGGAAAGATGTAACTCTGTGAGATGAATTAACATAACACAAAGCAGTTTCTCAGAAAGCTTCTTTCCAGTTTTGAACGGAAGATATTTCCTTTTTCACCATAGCCCTCTATGGGCTTCCAAATATCCCTTTGCCAATTCCAAAAGAACAGCCTTAGCGAAAGGCTTCTTGAAGGGAAAGATGTAACTCTGTGAGATGAATTAACAGAACACAGAGCAGTTTCTCAGAAAGCTTCTTTCCAGTTTTGAACGGAAGATATTTCCTTTTTCACCATAGCCCTCTATGGGCTTCCAAATATCCCTTTGCCAATTCCACAAGAACAGCCTTAGCGAAAGGCTTCTTGAAGGGAAAGATGTAGCTCTGTGAGATGAATTAACAGAACACAGAGCAGTTTCTCAGAAAGCTTCTTTCCAGTTTTGAACGGAAGATATTTTCTTTTTTACCATAGCCCTCTATGGGCTTCCAAATATCCCTTTGCCAATTCCACAAGAACAGCCTTAGCGAAAGGCTTCTTGAAGGGAAAGATGTAACTCTGTGAGATGAATTAACAAAACACAGAGCAGTTTCTCAGAAAGCTTTTTTCCAGTTTTGAACGGAAGAAATTTCCTTTCTCACCATAGCCCTCTTTGGGATTCCAAATATCCGTTTGCCAATTCCGTAAGAACAGCCTTAGCGAAAGGATTCTTGAAGGGAAAGATGTAACTCTGTGAGATGAATTAACAGAACACAGAGCAGTTTCTCAGAAAGCTTCTTTCGTTTTGAACGGAAGATATTTCCTTTTTCACCATAGCCCTCTATGGGCCTCCAAATATCCGTTTGCCACTTCCACAAGAACAGCCTTAGAGAAAGGCTTCTTGAAGGGAAAGATGTAACTCTTTGATATGAATTAACAGAACAGAGAGCAGTTTCTCAGAAAGCTTCTTTCCAGTTTTGAACGGAAGATATTTCCTTTTTCACCATAGCCCTCTATGGGCTTCCAAATATCCCTTTGCCAATTCCACAAGAACAGCCTTAGCGAAAGACTTCTTGAAGGGAAAGATGTAACTCTGTGAGATGAATTAACAGAACACAGAGCAGTTTCTCAGAAAGCTTCTTTCCAGTTTTGAATGGAAGATATTTCCTTTTTCACTATAGCCCTCTATGGGCTTCTAAATATCCCTTTGCCAATTCACAAGAACAGCCTTAGCGAAAGGCTTCTTGAAGGGAAAGATGTAACTCTGTGAGATGAATTCACAGAACACAGAGCAGTTTCTCAGAAAGCTTCTTTCCAGTTTTGAACGGAAGATATTTCCTTTTTCACCATAGCCCTCTATGGGCTTCCAAATATCCCTTTTCCAATTCCACAAGAACAGCCTTAGCGAAAGGCTTCTTGAAGGGAATGATGTAACTCTGTGAGATGAATTAAGAGAACACAGAGCAGTTTCTCAGAAAGCTTCTTTCCAGTTTTGAACGGAACGTATTTCCTTTTTCACCATAGCCCTCTATGGGCTTCCAAATATCCCTTTGCCAATTCCACAAGAACAGCCGTAGAGAAAGGCTTCTTGATGGGAAAGATTTAACTCTGTGAGATGAATTAACAGAACACAGAGCAGTTTCTCAGAAAGTTTCTTTCCAGTTTTGAATGGAAGATATTTCCTTTTCACCATAGCCCTCTATGGGCTTCCAAATCCCTTTGCCAATTCCACAAGAACAGCCTTAGCGAAAGGCTTCTTGAAGGGAAAGATGTAACTGTGTGAGATGAATTAACAGAACACAGAGCAGTTTCTCAGAAAGCTTCTTTCCACTTTTGAACGGAAGGTATTTCCTTTTTCACCATAGCCCTCTATGGGCTTCCAAATATCCCTTTGCCAATTCCACAAGAACAGCCTTAGCGAAAGTCTTCTTGAAGTGAAAGATGTAACTCTGTGAGATGAATTAACAGAACACAGAGCAGTTTCTCATTAAGCTTCTTTCCAGTTTTGAACGGAAGATATTTCCTTTTTCACCGTAGCCCTCTATGGGCTTCCAAATATCCCTTTGCCAATTCCACAAGAACAGCCTTAGCGAAAGGCTTCTTGAAGCGAAAGATGTAACTCTGTGAGATGAATTAACAGAACACAGAGCAGTTACTCAGAATGCTTCTTTCCAGTTTTGAATGGAAGATATTTCCTTTTTCACCATAGCCCTCTATGGGCTTCCAAATATCCCTTTGCCAATTCCACAAGAACAGCCTTAGCGAAAGGCTTCTTGAAGGGAAAGATGAAGCTCTGTGAGATGAATAAACAGAACACAGAGCAGTTTCTCAGAAAGATTCTTTCCAGTTTTGAACGGAAGATATTTCCTTTTTCACCATAGCCCTCTATGGGCTTCGAAATATCCCCTTGCCAATTCCACAAGAACAGCCTTAGCGAAAGGCTTCTTGAAGGGCAAGATGTAACACTGTGAGATGAATTAACAGAACACAGAACAGTTTCTCAGAAAGCTTCTTTCCAGGTTTGAACGGAAGATATTTCCTTTTTCACCATAGCCCTTTATGGGCTTCCAAATATCCCTTTTTCAATTCCACAAGAACAGCCTTAGCGAATGGCTTCATGAAGGGAAAGATGTAACTCTCTGAGATGAATTAACAGAACACAGAGCAGTTTCTCAGAAAGCTTCTTTCCAGTTTTGAACGGAAGATATTTCCTTTTTCACCATAGCCCTCTATGGGCTTCTAAATATCCCTTTGCCAATTCCACAAGAACAGCCTTAGCGAAAGGCTTCTTGAAGGGAAAGATGTAACTCTGTGAGATGAATTCACAGAACACAGAGCAGTTTCTCAGAAAACTTCTTTCCAGTTTTGAAAGGAAGATATTTCCTTTTTCACAATTCCACTCTATGGGCTTCCAAATATCCCTTTGCCAATTCCACAAGAACAGCCTTAGAGAAAGGCTTCTTTAAGGGAAAGATGTAACTCTTTTATATGAATTAACAGAACAGAGAGCAGTTTCTCAGAAAGCTTCTTTCCAGTTTTGAACGGAAGATATTTCCTTTTTCACCATAGCCCTCTATGGGCTTCCAAATATCCCTTTGCCAATTCCACAAGAACAGCCTTAGCGAAAGGCTTCTTGAAGGGAAAGATGTAACTCTGTGAGATGAATTAACATAACACAAAGCAGTTTCTCAGAAAGCTTCTTTCCAGTTTTGAACGGAAGATATTTCCTTTTTCACCATAGCCCTCTATGGGCTTCCAAATATCCCTTTGCCAATTCCAAAAGAACAGCCTTAGCGAAAGGCTTCTTGAAGGGAAAGATGTAACTCTGTGAGATGAATTAACAGAACACAGAGCAGTTTCTCAGAAAGCTTCTTTCCAGTTTTGAACGGAAGATATTTCCTTTTTCACCATAGCCCTCTATGGGCTTCCAAATATCCCTTTGCCAATTCCACAAGAACAGCCTTAGCGAAAGGCTTCTTGAAGGGAAAGATGTAGCTCTGTGAGATGAATTAACAGAACACAGAGCAGTTTCTCAGAAAGCTTCTTTCCAGTTTTGAACGGAAGATATTTTCTTTTTTACCATAGCCCTCTATGGGCTTCCAAATATCCCTTTGCCAATTCCACAAGAACAGCCTTAGCGAAAGGCTTCTTGAAGGGAAAGATGTAACTCTGTGAGATGAATTAACAAAACACAGAGCAGTTTCTCAGAAAGCTTTTTTCCAGTTTTGAACGGAAGAAATTTCCTTTCTCACCATAGCCCTCTTTGGGATTCCAAATATCCGTTTGCCAATTCCGTAAGAACAGCCTTAGCGAAAGGATTCTTGAAGGGAAAGATGTAACTCTGTGAGATGAATTAACAGAACACAGAGCAGTTTCTCAGAAAGCTTCTTTCGTTTTGAACGGAAGATATTTCCTTTTTCACCATAGCCCTCTATGGGCCTCCAAATATCCGTTTGCCACTTCCACAAGAACAGCCTTAGAGAAAGGCTTCTTGAAGGGAAAGATGTAACTCTTTGATATGAATTAACAGAACAGAGAGCAGTTTCTCAGAAAGCTTCTTTCCACTTTTGAACGGAAGATATTTCCTTTTTCACCATAGCCCTCTATGGGCTTCCAAATATCCCTTTGCCAATTCCACAAGAACAGCCTTAGCGAAAGACTTCTTGAAGGGAAAGATGTAACTCTGTGAGATGAATTAACAGAACACAGAGCAGTTTCTCAGAAAGCTTCTTTCCAGTTTTGAATGGAAGATATTTGCTTTTTCACTATAGCCCTCTATGGGCTTCTAAATATCCCTTTGCCAATTCCACAAGAACAGCCTTAGCGAAAGGCTTCTTGAAGGGAAAGATGTAACTCTGTGAGATGAATTCACAGAACACAGAGCAGTTTCTCAGAAAGCTTCTTTCCAGTTTTGAACGGAAGATGTTTCCTTTTTCACCATAGCCCTCTATGGGCTTCCAAATATCCCTTTTCCAATTCCACAAGAACAGCCTTAGCGAAAGGCTTCTTGAAGGGAAAGATGTAATTCTGTGAGATGAATTAACAAAACACAGAGCAGTTTCTCAGAAAGCTTCTTTCCAGTTTGAACGGAAGAAATTTCCTTTCTCACCATAGCCCTCTATGGGCTTCCAAATATCCGTTTGCCAATTCCATAAGAACAGCCTTAGCGAAAGGCTTCTTGAAGGGAAAGATGTAACTCTGTGAGATGAATTAACAGAACACAGAGCAGTTTCTCAGAAAGCTTCTTTCCAGTTTTGAACGGAAGATATTTCCTTTTTCACCATAGCCCTCTATGGGCTTCCAAATATCCCTTTGCCAATTCCACAAGAACAGCCTTAGCGAAAGGCTTCTTGAAGGGAAAGATGTAGCTCTGTGAGATGAATTAACAGAACACAGAGCAGTTTCTCAGAAAGCTTCTTTCCAGTTTTGAACGGAAGATATTTCCTTTTTCACCATAGCCCTCTATGGGCTTCCAAATATCCCTTTGCCAATTCCACAAGAACAGCCTTAGCGAAAGGCTTCTTGAAGGGAAATATGTAACTCTGTGAGATGAATTAAGAGAACACAGAGCAGTTTCTCAGAAAGCTTCTTTGCAGTTTTGATCGGAAGATATTTCCTTTTTCACCATAGCCCTCTATGTGCTTCCAAATATCCCTGTGCCAATTCCACAAGAACAGCCTTAGCGAAAGGCTTCTTGAAGAGAAAGATGTAACTCTGTGAGATGAATTAACAGAACACAGAGCACTTTCTCAGAAAACTTCTTTCCAGTTTTGAACGGAAGAAATTTCCTTTCTCACCATAGCCCTCTATGGGCTTCCAAATATCCCTTTGCCAATTCCATAAGAACAGCCTTAGCGAAAGGCTTCTTGAAGGGAAAGATGTAACTCTGTGAGATGAATTAACAGAACACAGAGCAGTTTCTCAAAAGCTTCTTTCCAGTTTTGAACGGAAGATATTTCCTTTTTCACCATAGCCCTCTATGGGCTTCCAAATATCCCTTTGCCAATTCCACAAGAACAGCCTTAGCGAAAGACTTCTTGAAGGGAAAGATGTAACTCTGTGAGATGAATTAACAGATCACAGAGCAGTTTCTCAGAAAGCTTCTTTCCAGTTTTTAATGGAAGATAATTCCTTTTCACCATAGCCCTCTATGGGCTTCTAAATATCCCTTTGCCAATTCCACAAGAACAACCTTAGCGAAAGGCTTCTTGAAGGGAAAGATGTAACTCTGTGAGATGAATTCACAGAACACAGAGCAGTTTCTCAGAAAGCTTCTTTCCAGTTTTGAACGGAAGATATTTCCTTTTTCACCAAAGCCCTCTATGGGCTTCCAAATATCCCTTTGCCAATTCCAAAAGAACAGCCTTAGCGAAAGGCTTCTTGAAGGGAAAGACGTAACTCTGTGAGATGAATTAACAAAACACAGATCAGTTTCTCAGAAAGCTTCTTTCCACTTTTGAACGGAAGATATTTCCTTTTTCACCATAGCCCTCTATGGGCTTCCAGATATCGCTTTGCCAATTCCACAAGAACATCCTTAGCGAAAGGCTTCTTGAAGGGAAAGATGTAACTCTGTGAGATGAATTAACAAAACACAGAGCAGTTTCTCAGAAAGCTTCTTTCCAGTTTTGAACGGAAGAAATTTCCTTTCTCACCATAGCCCTCTATGGGCTTCCAAATATCCGTTTGCCAATTCCATAAGAACAGCCTTAGCGAAAGGCTTCTTGAAGGGAAAGATGTAACTCTGTGAGATGAATTAACAGAACACAGAGCAGTTTCTCAGAAAGCTTCTTTCCAGTTTTGAACGGAAGATATTTCCTTTTTCACCATAGCCATCTATGGGCTTCCAAATATCCCTTTGCCAATTCCACAAGAACAGCCTTAGCGAAAGGCTTCTTGAAGGGAAAGATGTAACTCTGTGAGATGAATTCACGGAACACAGAGCAGTTTCTCAGAAAGCTTCTTTCCAGTTTTGAACGGAAGATATTTCCTTTTTCTCCATAGCCCTCTATGGGCTTCCAAATATCCCTTTGCCAATTCCACAAGAACAGCCTTAGAGAAAGGCTTCTTGAAGGGAAAGATGTAACTCTTTCATATGAATTAACAGAACAGAGAGCAGTTTCTCAGAAAGCTTCTTTCCAGTTTTGAACGGAAGATATTTCCTTTTTCACCATAGCCCTCTATGGGCTTCCAAATATCCCTTTGCCAATTCCACAAGAACAGCCTTAGCGAAAGGCTTCTTGAAGGGAAAGATGTAACTCTGTGTGATGAATTAACAGAACACAGAGCAGTTTCTCAGAAAGCTTCTTTCTGGTTTCGAACGGAAGATATTTCCTTTTTCACCATAGCCCTCTTTGGGCTTCCAAATATCCCTTTGCCAATTCCACAAGAACAGCCTTAGCGAAAGGCTTCTTGAAGGGAAAGATGTAACTCTGTGAGATGAATTAACAGAACACAGAGCAGTTTCTCACAAAGTTTCTTTCCAGTTTTGAATGGAAGATATTTCCTTTTTCACCATAGCCCTCTATGGGCTTCCAAATCCCTTTGCCAATTCCAAAAGAACAGCCTTAGCGAAAGGCTTCTTGAAGGGAAAGATGTAACTGTGTGAGATGAATTAACAGAACACAGAGCAGTTTCTCAGAAAGCTTCTTTCCAGATTTGAACCGAAGGTATTTCCTTTTTCACCATAGCCCTCTATGGGCTTCCAAATATCCCTTTGCCAATTCCACAAGAACAGCCTTAGCGAAAGGCTTCTTGAAGGGCAAGATGTAACTCTGTGAGATGAATTAACAGAACCCAGAGCAGTTTCTCAGAAAGCTTCTTTCCAGTTTTGAACGGAAGATATTTCCTTTTTCACCATAGCCCTCAATGGGCTTCCAAATATCCCTTTGACAATTCCACAAGGACAGCCTTAGCGAAAGGCCTCTTGAAGGGAAAGATGTAACTCTGTGAGATGAATTAACAGAACACGGAGCAGTTTCTCAGAAAGCTTCTTTCCAGTTTTGAACGGAAGATATTTCCTTTTTCACCATAGCCCTCTATGGGCTTCCAAATATCCCTTTGCCAATTACACAAGAACAGCCTTAGCGAAAGGCTTCTTGAAGGGAAAGATGTAGCTCTGTGAGATGAATTAACAGAACACAGAGCAGTTTCTCAGAAAGCTTCTTTCCAGTTTTGAACGGAAGATATTTCCTTTTTCACCATAGCCCTCTATGGGCTTCCAAATATCCCTTTGCCAATTCCACAAGAACAGCCTTAGAGAAAGGCTTCTTGAAGGGAAAGATGTAACTTTGTGATATGAATTATCAGAACACCGAGCAGTTTCTCAGAAAGCTTCTTTCCAGTTTTGAACGGAAGATATTTCCTTTTTCACCATAGCCCTCTATGGGCTTCCAAATATCCCTTTGCCAATTCCACAAGAACAGCCTTAGCGAAAGACTTCTTGAAGGGAAAGATGTAACTCTGTGAGATGAATTCACGGAACACAGAGCAGTTTCTCATAAAGCTTCTTTCCAGTTTTGAACGGAAGATATTTCCTTTTTCACCATAGCCCTCTATGGGCTTCCAAATATCCCTTTGCCAATTCCACAAGAACAGCCTTAGAGAAAGGCTTCTTGAAGGGAAAGATGTAACTTTGTGATATGAATTAACAGAACTCCGAGCAGTTTCTCAGAAAGCTTCTTTCCAGTTTTGAACGGAAGATATTTCCTTTTTCACCATAGCCCTCTATGGGCTTCCAAATATCCCTTTGCCAATTCCACAAGAACAGCCTTAGCGAAAGACTTCTTGAAGGGAAAGATGTAACTCTGTGAGATGAATTCACGGAACACAGAGCAGTTTCTCAGAAAGCTTCTTTCCAGTTTTGAACGGAAGATATTTCCTTTTTCTCCATAGCCCTCTATGGGCTTCCAAATATACCTTTGCCAATTCCACAAGAACAGTCTTATCGAAAGGCTTCCTGAAGGGAAAGATGTAACTCTGTGAGATGAATTAACAGAACACAGAGCAGTTTCTCAGAAAGCTTCTTTCCAGTTTTGAACGGAAGGTATTTCCTTTTTCAAAATAGCCCTCTATGGGCTTCCAAATATCCCTTTGCCAATTCCACAAGAACAGCCTTAGCGAAAGGCTTCTTGAAGGGAAAGATATAACTCTGTGTGATGAATTTACAGAACACAGAGCAGTTTCTCAGAAAGCTTCTTTCCGGTTTTGAACGGAAGATATTCCCTTTTTCACCATAGCCCTCTTTGGGCTTCCAAATATCCCTTTGCAATTCCACAAGAACAGCCTTAGCGAAAGGCTTCTTCAAGGGAAAGATGTAACTCTGTGAGATGAATTAACAGAACACAGAGCAGTTTCTCAGAAAGTTTCTTTCCAGTTTTGAGTGGAAGATATTTCCTTTTTCACCATAGCCCTCTATGGGCTTCCAAATCCCTTTGCCAATTCCACAAGAACAGCCTTAGCGAAAGGCTTCTGGAAGGGAAAGATGTAACTGTGTGAGATGAATTAACAGAACACAGAGCAGTTTCTCAGAAAGCTTCTTTCCAGATTTGAACGGAAGGTATTTCCTTTTTCACCATAGCCCTCTATGGGCTTCCAAATATCCCTTTGCCATTTCCACAAGAAGAGCCTTAGTGAAAGACTTTTTGAAGGGAAAGATATAACTCCGGGAGATGAATTAACAGAACGCAGAGCAGTTTCTCAGAAAGCTTCTTTCCAGTTTTGAACGGAAGATATTTCCTTTTTCACCATAGCCCTCTATGGGCTTCCAAATATCCCTTTCCCAATTCCACAAGAACAGCCTTAGCGAAAGGCTTCTTGAAGGGAAAGATGTAACTCTGTGTGATGAATGAACAGAACACAGAGCAGTTTCTCAGAAAGCTTCTTTCCAGTTTTGAACGGAAGATATTTCCTTTTTCACCATAGCCCTCTTTGGGCTTCCAAATATCCCTTTGCCAATTCCACAAGAACAGCCTTAGCGAAAGGCTTCTTGAAGGGAAAGATGTAACTCTGTGAGATGAATTAACTGAACACAGAGCAGTTACTCAGAATGCTTCTTTCCAGTTTTGAATGGAAGATATTTCCTTTTTCACCATAGCCCTCTATGGGCTTCCAAATATCCCTTTTCCAATTCCACAAGAATAGCCTTAGCGAAAGGCTTCTTGAAGGGAAAGATGTAACTCTGTGAGATGAATAACAGAACACAGAGCAGTTTCTCAGAAAGGTTCTTTCCAGTTTTGAACGGAAGGTATTTCCTTTTTCACCATAGCCCTCTATGGGCTTCCAAATATCCCTTCGCCAATTCCACAAGAACAGCCTTAGCGAAAGGCTTCTTGAAGGGAAAGATGTAACTCTGTGAGATGAATAACAGAACACAGAGCAGTTTCTCAGAAAGCTTCTTTCCGGTTTTGAACGGAAGATAATTCCTTTTTCACCATAGCCCTCTTTGGGCTTCCAAATATCCCTTTGCCAATTCCACAAGAACAGCCTTAGCGAAAGGCTTCTTCAAGGGAAAGATGTAACTCTGTGAGATGAATTAACAGAACACAGAGCAGTTTCTCAGAAAGTTTCTTTCCAGTTTTGAATGGAAGATATTTCCTCTTTCACCATAGCCCTCTATGGGCTTCCAAATCCCTTTGCCAATTCCACAAGAACAGCCTTAGCGAAAGGCTTCTGGAAGGGAAAGATGTAACTGTGTGAGATGAATTAACAGAACACAGAGCAGTTTCTCAGAAAGCTTCTTTCCAGATTTGAACGGAAGGTATTTCCTTTTTCACCATAGCCATCTATGGGCTTCCAAATATCCCTTTGCCAATTCCACAAGAACAGCCTTAGCGAAAGGCTTCTTGAAGGGAAAGATGTAACTCTGTGAGATGAATTAACAGAACACAGAGCAGTTTCTCAGAAAGCTTCTTTCCAGTTTTGAACGGAAGATATTTCCTTTTTCACCATAGCCCTCAATGGGCTTCCAAATCTCCCTTTGACAATTCCACAAGGACAGCCTGAGCGAAAGGCGTCTTGAAGGGAAAGATGTAACTCTGTGAGATGAATTAACAGAACACGGAGCAGTTTCTCAGAAAGCTTCTTTCCAGTTTTGAACGGAAGATAATTCCTTTTTCACCATAGCCCTCCATGGGCTTCCAAATATCCGTTTGCCAATTCCATAAGAACAGCCTTAGCGAAAGGCTTCTTGAAGGGAAGGATGTAACTCTGTGAGATGAATTAACAGAACACAGAGCAGTTTCTCAGAAAGCTTCTTTCCAGTTTTGAACGGAAGATATTTCCTTTTTCTCCATAGCCCTCTATGGGCTTCCAAATATCCCTTTGCCAATTCCACAAGAACAGCCTTAGAGAAAGGCTTCTCAAGGGAAAGATGTAACTTTGTGATATGAATTAACAGAACACCGAGCAGTTTCTCAGAAAGCTTCTTTCCAGTTTTGAACGGAAGATATTTCCTTTTTCACCATAGCTCTCTATGGGCTTCCAAATATCCCTTTGCCAATTCCACAAGAACAGCCTTAGCGAAAGACTTCTTGAAGGGAAAGATGTAACTCTGTGAGATGAATTCAAGGAACACAGAGCAGTTTCTCAGAAAGCTTTTTTCCAGTTTTGAACGGAAGATATTTCCTTTTTCTCCATAGCCCTCTATGGGCTTCCAAATATCCCTTTGCCAATTCCACAAGAACAGCCTTATAGAAAGGCTTCCTGAAGGGAAAGATGTAACTCTGTGAGATGAATTAACAGAACACAGAGCAGTTTCTCAGAAAGCTTCTTTCCAGTTTTGAACGGAAGATATTTCCTTTTTCTCCATAGCCCTCTATGGGCTTCCAAATATCCCTTTGCCAATTCCACAAGAACAGCCTTATAGAAAGGCTTCCTGAAGGGAAAGATGTAACTCTGTGAGATGAATTAACAGAACACAGAGCAGTTTCTCAGAAAGCTTCTTTCCAGTTTTGAACGGAAGGTATTTCCTTTTTCAAAATAGCCCTCTATGGGCTTCCAAATATCCCTTTGCCAATTCCACAAGAACAGCCTTAGCGAAAGGCTTCTTGAAGGGAAAGATATAACTCTGTGTGATGAATTTACAGAACACAGAGCAGTTTCTCAGAAAGCTTCTTTCCGGTTTTGAACGGAAGATATTTCCTTTTTCACCATAGCCCTCTTTGGGCTTCCAAATATCCCTTTGCAATTCCACAAGAACAGCCTTAGCGAAAGGCTTCTTCAAGGGAAAGATGTAACTCTGTGAGATGAATTAACAGAACACAGAGCAGTTTCTCAGAAAGTTTCTTTCCAGTTTTGAGTGGAAGATATTTCCTTTTTCACCATAGCCCTCTATGGGCTTCCAAATCCCTTTGCCAATTCCACAAGAACAGCCTTAGCGAAAGGCTTCTGGAAGGGAAAGATGTAACTGTGTGAGATGAATTAACAGAACACAGAGCAGTTTCTCAGAAAGCTTCTTTCCAGATTTGAACGGAAGGTATTTCCTTTTTCACCATAGCCCTCTATGGGCTTCCAAATATCCCTTTGCCAATTCCACAAGAACAGCCTTAGCGAAAGGCTTCTTGAAGCGAAAGATGTAACTCTGTGAGATGAATTAACAGAACACAGAGCAGTTACTCAGAATGCTTCTTTCCAGTTTTGAATGGAAGATATTTCCTTTTTCACCATAGCCCTCTATGGGCTTCCAAATATCCCTTTGCCAATTCCACAAGAACAGCCTTAGCGAAAGGCTTCTTGAAGGGAAAGATGAAGCTCTGTGAGATGAATAAACAGAACACAGAGCAGTTTCTCAGAAAGATTCTTTCCAGTTTTGAACGGAAGATATTTCCTTTTTCACCATAGCCCTCTATGGGCTTCGAAATATCCCCTTGCCAATTCCACAAGAACAGCCTTAGCGAAAGGCTTCTTGAAGGGCAAGATGTAACACTGTGAGATGAATTAACAGAACACAGAACAGTTTCTCAGAAAGCTTCTTTCCAGGTTTGAACGGAAGATATTTCCTTTTTCACCATAGCCCTTTATGGGCTTCCAAATATCCCTTTTTCAATTCCACAAGAACAGCCTTAGCGAATGGCTTCATGAAGGGAAAGATGTAACTCTCTGAGATGAATTAACAGAACACAGAGCAGTTTCTCAGAAAGCTTCTTTCCAGTTTTGAACGGAAGATATTTCCTTTTTCACCATAGCCCTCTATGGGCTTCTAAATATCCCTTTGCCAATTCCACAAGAACAGCCTTAGCGAAAGGCTTCTTGAAGGGAAAGATGTAACTCTGTGAGATGAATTCACAGAACACAGAGCAGTTTCTCAGAAAGCTTCTTTCCAGTTTTGAAAGGAAGATATTTCCTTTTTCACAATTCCACTCTATGGGCTTCCAAATATCCCTTTGCCAATTCCACAAGAACAGCCTTAGAGAAAGGCTTCTTTAAGGGAAAGATGTAACTCTTTTATATGAATTAACAGAACAGAGAGCAGTTTCTCAGAAAGCTTCTTTCCAGTTTTGAACGGAAGATATTTCCTTTTTCACCATAGCCCTCTATGGGCTTCCAAATATCCCTTTGCCAATTCCACAAGAACAGCCTTAGCGAAAGGCTTCTTGAAGGGAAAGATGTAACTCTGTGAGATGAATTAACATAACACAAAGCAGTTTCTCAGAAAGCTTCTTTCCAGTTTTGAACGGAAGATATTTCCTTTTTCACCATAGCCCTCTATGGGCTTCCAAATATCCCTTTGCCAATTCCAAAAGAACAGCCTTAGCGAAAGGCTTCTTGAAGGGAAAGATGTAACTCTGTGAGATGAATTAACAGAACACAGAGCAGTTTCTCAGAAAGCTTCTTTCCAGTTTTGAACGGAAGATATTTCCTTTTTCACCATAGCCCTCTATGGGATTCCAAATATCCCTTTGCCAATTCCACAAGAACAGCCTTAGCGAAAGGCTTCTTGAAGGGAAAGATGTAGCTCTGTGAGATGAATTAACAGAACACAGAGCAGTTTCTCAGAAAGCTTCTTTCCAGTTTTGAACGGAAGATATTTTCTTTTTTACCATAGCCCTCTATGGGCTTCCAAATATCCCTTTGCCAATTCCACAAGAACAGCCTTAGCGAAAGGCTTCTTGAAGGGAAAGATGTAACTCTGTGAGATGAATTAACAAAACACAGAGCAGTTTCTCAGAAAGCTTTTTTCCAGTTTTGAACGGAAGAAATTTCCTTTCTCACCATAGCCCTCTTTGGGATTCCAAATATCCGTTTGCCAATTCCGTAAGAACAGCCTTAGCGAAAGGATTCTTGAAGGGAAAGATGTAACTCTGTGAGATGAATTAACAGAACACAGAGCAGTTTCTCAGAAAGCTTCTTTCGTTTTGAACGGAAGATATTTCCTTTTTCACCATAGCCCTCTATGGGCCTCCAAATATCCGTTTGCCACTTCCACAAGAACAGCCTTAGAGAAAGGCTTCTTGAAGGGAAAGATGTAACTCTTTGATATGAATTAACAGAACAGAGAGCAGTTTCTCAGAAAGCTTCTTTCCAGTTTTGAACGGAAGATATTTCCTTTTTCACCATAGCCCTCTATGGGCTTCCAAATATCCCTTTGCCAATTCCACAAGAACAGCCTTAGCGAAAGGCTTCTTGAAGGGAAATATGTAACTCTGTGAGATGAATTAAGAGAACACAGAGCAGTTTCTCAGAAAGCTTCTTTGCAGTTTTGATCGGAAGATATTTCCTTTTTCACCATAGCCCTCTATGTGCTTCCAAATATCCCTGTGCCAATTCCACAAGAACAGCCTTAGCGAAAGGCTTCTTGAAGAGAAAGATGTAACTCTGTGAGATGAATTAACAGAACACAGAGCACTTTCTCAGAAAACTTCTTTCCAGTTTTGAACGGAAGAAATTTCCTTTCTCACCATAGCCCTCTATGGGCTTCCAAATATCCCTTTGCCAATTCCATAAGAACAGCCTTAGCGAAAGGCTTCTTGAAGGGAAAGATGTAACTCTGTGAGATGAATTAACAGAACACAGAGCAGTTTCTCAAAAGCTTCTTTCCAGTTTTGAACGGAAGATATTTCCTTTTTCACCATATCCCTCTATGGGCTTCCAAATATCCCTTTGCCAATTCCACAAGAACAGCCTTAGCGAAAGACTTCTTGAAGGGAAAGATGTAACTCTGTGAGATGAATTAACAGATCACAGAGCAGTTTCTCAGAAAGCTTCTTTCCAGTTTTTAATGGAAGATAATTCCTTTTCACCATAGCCCTCTATGGGCTTCTAAATATCCCTTTGCCAATTCCACAAGAACAACCTTAGCGAAAGGCTTCTTGAAGGGAAAAATGTAACTCTGTGAGATGAATTCACAGAACACAGAGCAGTTTCTCAGAAAGCTTCTTTCCAGTTTTGAACGGAAGATATTTCCTTTTTCACCAAAGCCCTCTATGGGCTTCCAAATATCCCTTTGCCAATTCCAAAAGAACAGCCTTAGCGAAAGGCTTCTTGAAGGGAAAGACGTAACTCTGTGAGATGAATTAACAAAACACAGATCAGTTTCTCAGAAAGCTTCTTTCCACTTTTGAACGGAAGATATTTCCTTTTTCACCATAGCCCTCTATGGGCTTCCAGATATCGCTTTGCCAATTCCACAAGAACATCCTTAGCGAAAGGCTTCTTGAAGGGAAAGATGTAACTCTGTGAGATGAATTAACAAAACACAGAGCAGTTTCTCAGAAAGCTTCTTTCCAGTTTTGAACGGAAGAAATTTCCTTTCTCACCATAGCCCTCTATGGGCTTCCAAATATCCGTTTGCCAATTCCATAAGAACAGCCTTAGCGAAAGGCTTCTTGAAGGGAAAGATGTAACTCTGTGAGATGAATTAACAGAACACAGAGCAGTTTCTCAGAAAGCTTCTTTCCAGTTTTGAACGGAAGATATTTCCTTTTTCACCATAGCCATCTATGGGCTTCCAAATATCCCTTTGCCAATTCCACAAGAACAGCCTTAGCGAAAGGCTTCTTGAAGGGAAAGATGTAACTCTGTGTGATGAATTAACAGAACACAGAGCAGTTTCTCAGAAAGCTTCTTTCCGGTTTTGAACGGAAGGTATTTATTTTTTCACCATAGCCCTCTTTGGGCTTCCAAATATCCCTTTGCCAATTCCACAAGAACAGCCTTACCGAAAGGCTTCTTGAAGGGAAAGATGTAACTCTGTGAGATGAATTAACAGAACACAGAGCAGTTTCTCAGAAAGTTTCTTTCCAGTTTTGAATGGAAGATATTTCCTTTTTCACCATAGCCCTCTATGGGCTTCCAAATCCCTTTGCCAATTCCACAAGAACAGCCTTAGCGAAAGGCTTCTTGAAGGGAAAGATGTAACTTTGTGATATGAATTAACAGAACACCGAGCAGTTTCTCAGAAAGCTTCTTTCCAGTTTTGAACGGAAGATATTTCCTTTTTCACCATAGCCCTCTATGGGCTTCCAAATATCCCTTTGCCAATTCCACAAGAACAGCCTTAGCGAAAGACTTCTTGAAGGGAAAGATGTAACTCTGTGAGATGAATTCACAGAACACAGAGCAGTTTCTCAGAAAGCTTCTTTCCAGTTTTGAACGGAAGATATTTCCTTTTTCTCCATAGCCCTCTATGGGCTTCCAAATATCCCTTTGCCAATTCCACAAGAACAGCCTTAGAGAAAGGCTTCTTGAAGGGAAAGATGTAACTCTTTCATATGAATTAACAGAACAGAGAGCAGTTTCTCAGAAAGCTTCTTTCCAGTTTTGAACGGAAGATATTTCCTTTTTCACCATAGCCCTCTATGGGCTTCCAAATATCCCTTTGCCAATTCCACAAGAACAGCCTTAGCGAAAGGCTTCTTGAAGGGAAAGATGTAACTCTGTGTGATGAATTAACAGAACACAGAGCAGTTTCTCAGAAAGCTTCTTTCTGGTTTCGAACGGAAGATATTTCCTTTTTCACCATAGCCCTCTTTGGGCTTCCAAATATCCCTTTGCCAATTCCACAAGAACAGCCTTAGCGAAAGGCTTCTTGAAGGGAAAGATGTAACTCTGTGAGATGAATTAACAGAACACAGAGCAGTTTCTCACAAAGTTTCTTTCCAGTTTTGAATGGAAGATATTTCCTTTTTCACCATAGCCCTCTATGGGCTTCCAAATCCCTTTGCCAATTCCAAAAGAACAGCCTTAGCGAAAGGCTTCTTGAAGGGAAAGATGTAACTGTGTGAGATGAATTAACAGAACACAGAGCAGTTTCTCAGAAAGCTTCTTTCCAGATTTGAACGGAAGGTATTTCCTTTTTCACCATAGCCCTCTATGGGCTTCCAAATATCCCTTTGCCAATTCCACAAGAACAGCCTTAGCGAAAGGCTTCTTGAAGGGCAAGATGTAACTCTGTGAGATGAATTAACAGAACCCAGAGCAGTTTCTCAGAAAGCTTCTTTCCAGTTTTGAACGGAAGATATTTCCTTTTTCACCATAGCCCTCAATGGGCTTCCAAATATCCCTTTGACAATTCCACAAGGACAGCCTTAGCGAAAGGCCTCTTGAAGGGAAAGATGTAACTCTGTGAGATGAATTAACAGAACACGGAGCAGTTTCTCAGAAAGCTTCTTTCCAGTTTTGAACGGAAGATATTTCCTTTTTCACCATAGCCCTCTATGGGCTTCCAAATATCCCTTTGCCAATTACACAAGAACAGCCTTAGCGAAAGGCTTCTTGAAGGGAAAGATGTAGCTCTGTGAGATGAATTAACAGAACACAGAGCAGTTTCTCAGAAAGCTTCTTTCCAGTTTTGAACGGAAGATATTTCCTTTTTCACCATAGCCCTCTATGGGCTTCCAAATATCCCTTTGCCAATTCCACAAGAACAGCCTTAGAGAAAGGCTTCTTGAAGGGAAAGATGTAACTTTGTGATATGAATTATCAGAACACCGAGCAGTTTCTCAGAAAGCTTCTTTCCAGTTTTGAACGGAAGATATTTCCTTTTTCACCATAGCCCTCTATGGGCTTCCAAATATCCCTTTGCCAATTCCACAAGAACAGCCTTAGCGAAAGACTTCTTGAAGGGAAAGATGTAACTCTGTGAGATGAATTCACGGAACACAGAGCAGTTTCTCATAAAGCTTCTTTCCAGTTTTGAACGGAAGATATTTCCTTTTTCACCATAGCCCTCTATGGGCTTCCAAATATCCCTTTGCCAATTCCACAAGAACAGCCTTAGAGAAAGGCTTCTTGAAGGGAAAGATGTAACTTTGTGATATGAATTAACAGAACTCCGAGCAGTTTCTCAGAAAGCTTCTTTCCAGTTTTGAACGGAAGATATTTCCTTTTTCACCATAGCCCTCTATGGGCTTCCAAATATCCCTTTGCCAATTCCACAAGAACAGCCTTAGCGAAAGACTTCTTGAAGGGAAAGATGTAACTCTGTGAGATGAATTCACGGAACACAGAGCAGTTTCTCAGAAAGCTTCTTTCCAGTTTTGAACGGAAGATATTTCCTTTTTCTCCATAGCCCTCTATGGGCTTCCAAATATACCTTTGCCAATTCCACAAGAACAGTCTTATCGAAAGGCTTCCTGAAGGGAAAGATGTAACTCTGTGAGATGAATTAACAGAACACAGAGCAGTTTCTCAGAAAGCTGCTTTCCAGTTTTGAACGGAAGGTATTTCCTTTTTCAAAATAGCCCTCTATGGGCTTCCAAATATCCCTTTGCCAATTCCACAAGAACAGCCTTAGCGAAAGGCTTCTTGAAGGGAAAGATATAACTCTGTGTGATGAATTTACAGAACACAGAGCAGTTTCTCAGAAAGCTTCTTTCCGGTTTTGAACGGAAGATATTCCCTTTTTCACCATAGCCCTCTTTGGGCTTCCAAATATCCCTTTGCAATTCCACAAGAACAGCCTTAGCGAAAGGCTTCTTCAAGGGAAAGATGTAACTCTGTGAGATGAATTAACAGAACACAGAGCAGTTTCTCAGAAAGTTTCTTTCCAGTTTTGAGTGGAAGATATTTCCTTTTTCACCATAGCCCTCTATGGGCTTCCAAATCCCTTTGCCAATTCCACAAGAACAGCCTTAGCGAAAGGCTTCTGGAAGGGAAAGATGTAACTGTGTGAGATGAATTAACAGAACACAGAGCAGTTTCTCAGAAAGCTTCTTTCCAGATTTGAACGGAAGGTATTTCCTTTTTCACCATAGCCCTCTATGGGCTTCCAAATATCCCTTTGCCATTTCCACAAGAAGAGCCTTAGTGAAAGACTTTTTGAAGGGAAAGATATAACTCCGGGAGATGAATTAACAGAACGCAGAGCAGTTTCTCAGAAAGCTTCTTTCCAGTTTTGAACGGAAGATATTTCCTTTTTCACCATAGCCCTCTATGGGCTTCCAAATATCCCTTTGCCAATTCCACAAGAACAGCCTTAGCGAAAGGCTTCTTGAAGGGAAAGATGTAACTCTGTGAGATGAATTAATAAAACACAGAGCAGTTTCTCAGAAAGCTTCTTTCCAGTTTTGAACGGAAGAAATTTCCTTTCTCACCATAGCCCTCTATGGGCTTCCAAATATCCCTTTGCCAATTCCACAAGAACAGCCTTAGCGAAAGGCTTCTTGAAGGGAAAGATGTAACTCTCTGAGATGAATTAACAGAACACAGAGCAGTTTCTCAGAAAGCTTCTTTCCAGTTTTGAACGGAAGAAATTTCCTTTCTCACCATAGCCCTCTATGGGCTTCCAAATATCCGTTTGCCAATTCCATAAGAACAGCCTTAGCGAAAGGCTTCTTGAAGGGAAAGATGTAACTCTGTGAGATGAATTAACAGAACACAGAGCAGTTTCTCAGAAAGCTTCTTTCCAGTTTTGAACGGAAGATATTTCCTTTTTCACCATAGCCCTCTATGGGCTTCCAAATATCCCTTTGCCAATTCCACAAGAACAGCCTTAGCGAAAGGCTTCTTGAAGGGAAAGATGTAGCTCTGTGAGATGAATTAACAGAACACAGAGCAGTTTCTCAGAAAGCTTCTTTCCAGTTTTGAACGGAAGATATTTCCTTTTTCACCATAGCCCTCTATGGGCTTCCAAATATCCCTTTGCCAATTCCACAAGAACAGCCTTAGCGAAAGGCTTCTTGAAGGGAAATATGTAACTCTGTGAGATGAATTAAGAGAACACAGAGCAGTTTCTCAGAAAGCTTCTTTGCAGTTTTGATCGGAAGATATTGCCTTTTTCACCATAGCCCTCTATGTGCTTCCAAATATCCCTGTGCCAATTCCACAAGAACAGCCTTAGCGAAAGGCTTCTTGAAGAGAAAGATGTAACTCTGTGAGATGAATTAACAGAACACAGAGCACTTTCTCAGAAAACTTCTTTCCAGTTTTGAAAGGAAGAAATTTCCTTTCTCACCATAGCCCTCTATGGGCTTCCAAATATCCCTTTGCCAATTCCATAAGAACAGCCTTAGCGAAAGGCTTCTTGAAGGGAAAGATGTAACTCTGTGAGATGAATTCACAGAACACAGAGCAGTTTCTCAAAAGCTTCTTTCCAGTTTTGAACGGAAGATATTTCCTTTTTCACCATAGCCCTCTATGGGCTTCCAAATATCCCTTTGCCAATTCCACAACAACAGCCTTAGCGAAAGGCTTCTTGAAGGGAAAGATGTAACTCTGTGAGATGAATTAACAAAACACAGAGCAGTTTCTCAGAAAGCTTCTTTCCAGTTTTGAACGGAAGAAATTTACTTTCTCACCATAGCGTCTATTGGCTTCCAAATATCCGTTTGCCAATTCCATAAGAACAGCCTTAGCGAAAGGCTTCTTGAAGGGAAAGATGTAACTCTGTGAGATGAATTAACAGAACACAGAGCAGTATCTCAGAAAGCTTCTTTCCAGTTTTGAACGGAAGGTATTTCCTTTTTCACCATAGCCCTCTATGGGCTTCCAAATATCCCTTTGCCAATTCCACAAGAACAGCCGTAGAGAAAGGCTTCTTGATGGGAAAGATTTAAGTCTGTGAGATGAATTAACAGAACACAGAGCAGTTTCTCAGAAAGTTTCTTTCCAGTTTTGAATGGAAGATATTTCATTTTCACCATAGCCCTCTATGGGCTTCCAAATCCCTTTGCCAATTCCACAAGAACAGCCTTAGCGAAAGGCTTCTTGAAGGGAAAGATGTAACTGTGTGAGATGAATTAACAGAACACAGAGCAGTTTCTCAGAAAGCTTCTTTCCACATTTGAACGGAAGGTATTTCCTTTTTCACCATAGCCCTCTATGGGCTTCCAAATATCCCTTTGCCAATTCCACAAGAACAGCCTTAGCGAAAGTCTTCTTGAAGTGAAAGATGTAACTCTGTGAGATGAATTAACAGAACACAGAGCAGTTTCTCATTAAGCTTCTTTCCAGTTTTGAACGGAAGATATTTCCTTTTTCACCATAGCCCTCTATGGGCTTCCAAATATCCCTTTGCCAATTCCACAAGAACAGCCTTAGCCAAATTCTTCTTGAAGCGAAAGATGTAACTCTGTGAGATGAATTAACAGAACACAGAGCAGTTACTCAGAATGCTTCTTTCCAGTTTTGAATGGAAGATATTTCCTTTTTCACCATAGCCCTCTATGGGCTTCCAAATATCCCTTTGCCAATTCCACAAGAACAGCCTTAGCGAAAGGCTTCTTGAAGGGAAAGATGAAGCTCTGTGAGATGAATAAACAGAACACAGAGCAGTTTCTCAGAAAGATTCTTTCCAGTTTTGAACGGAAGATATTTCCTTTTTCACCATAGCCCTCTATGGGCTGCGAAATATCCCCTTGCCAATTCCACAAGAACAGCCTTAGCGAAAGGCTTCTTGAAGGGCAAGATGTAACACTGTGAGATGAATTAACAGAACACAGAACAGTTTCTCAGAAAGCTTCTTTCCAGGTTTGAACGGAAGATATTTCCTTTTTCACCATAGCCCTTTATGGGCTTCCAAATATCCCTTTGCCAATTCCACAAGAACAGCCTTAGCGAATGGCTTCATGAAGGGAAAGATGTAACTCTCTGAGATGAATTAACAGAACACAGAGCAGTTTCTCAGAAAGCTTCTTTCCAGTTTTGAACGGAAGATATTTCCTTTTTCACCATAGCCCTCTATGGGCTTCTAAATATCCCTTTGCAAATTCCACAAGAACAGCCTTAGCGAAAGGCTTCTTGAAGGGAAAGATGTAACTCTGTGAGATGAATTCACAGAACACAGAGCAGTTTCTCAGAAAGCTTCTTTCCAGTTTTGAAAGGAAGATATTTCCTTTTTCACAATTCCAATCTATGGGCTTCCAAATATCCCTTTGCCAATTCCACAAGAACAGCCTTAGAGAAAGGCTTCTTTAAGGGAAAGATGTAACTCTTTTATATGAATTAACAGAACAGAGAGCAGTTTCTCAGAAAGCTTCTTTCCAGTTTTGAACGGAAGATATTTCCTTTTTCACCATAGCCCTCTATGGGCTTCCAAATATCCCTTTGCCAATTCCACAAGAACAGCCTTAGCGAAAGACTTCTTGAAGGGAAAGATGTAACTCTGTGAGATGAATTAACAGATCACAGAGCAGTTTCTCAGAAAGCTTCTTTCCAGTTTTTAATGGAAGATAATTCCTTTTCACCATAGCCCTCTATGGGCTTCTAAATATCCCTTTGCCTATTCCACAAGAACAACCTTAGCGAAAGGCTTCTTGAAGGGAAAGATGTAACTCTGTGAGATGAATTCACAGAACACAGAGCAGTTTCTCAGAAAGCTTCTTTCCAGTTTTGAACGGAAGATATTTCCTTTTTCACCAAAGCCCTCTATGGGCTTCCAAATATCCCTTTGCCAATTCCAAAAGAACAGCCTTAGCGAAAGGCTTCTTGAAGGGAAAGACGTAACTCTGTGAGATGAATTAACAAAACACAGATCAGTTTCTCAGAAAGCTTCTTTCCACTTTTGAACGGAAGATATTTCCTTTTTCACCATAGCCCTCTATGGGCTTCCAGATATCGCTTTGCCAATTCCACAAGAACATCCTTAGCGAAAGGCTTCTTGAAGGGAAAGATGTAACTCTGTGAGATGAATTAAGAAAACACAGAGCAGTTTCTCAGAAAGCTTCTTTCCAGTTTTGAACGGAAGAAATTTCCTTTCT
Organism: Chlorocebus sabaeus; assembly: GCF_047675955.1. Classification (NCBI taxonomy): domain Eukaryota; kingdom Metazoa; phylum Chordata; class Mammalia; order Primates; family Cercopithecidae; genus Chlorocebus; species Chlorocebus sabaeus. The sequence goes on along the minus strand of NW_027327482.1, from coordinate 1,565,497 downwards.
CACCATAGCCCTCTATGGGCTTCCAAATATCCGTTTGCCAATTCCATAAGAACAGCCTTAGCGAAAGGCTTCTTGAAGGGAAAGATGTAACTCTGTGAGATGAATTAACAGAACACAGAGCAGTTTCTCAGAAAGCTTCTTTCCAGTTTTGAACGGAAGATATTTCCTTTTTCACCATAGCCATCTATGGGCTTCCAAATATCCCTTTGCCAATTCCACAAGAACAGCCTTAGCGAAAGGCTTCTTGAAGGGAAAGATGTAACTCTGTGTGATGAATTAACAGAACACAGAGCAGTTTCTCAGAAAGCTTCTTTCCGGTTTTGAACGGAAGGTATTTATTTTTTCACCATAGCCCTCTTTGGGCTTCCAAATATCCCTTTGCCAATTCCACAAGAACAGCCTTACCGAAAGGCTTCTTGAAGGGAAAGATGTAACTCTGTGAGATGAATTAACAGAACACAGAGCAGTTTCTCAGAAAGTTTCTTTCCAGTTTTGAATGGAAGATATTTCCTTTTTCACCATAGCCCTCTATGGGCTTCCAAATCCCTTTGCCAATTCCACAAGAACAGCCTTAGCGAAAGGCTTCTTGAAGGGAAAGATGTAACTTTGTGATATGAATTAACAGAACACCGAGCAGTTTCTCAGAAAGCTTCTTTCCAGTTTTGAACGGAAGATATTTCCTTTTTCACCATAGCCCTCTATGGGCTTCCAAATATCCCTTTGCCAATTCCACAAGAACAGCCTTAGCGAAAGACTTCTTGAAGGGAAAGATGTAACTCTGTGAGATGAATTCACGGAACACAGAGCAGTTTCTCAGAAAGCTTCTTTCCAGTTTTGAACGGAAGATATTTCCTTTTTCTCCATAGCCCTCTATGGGCTTCCAAATATCCCTTTGCCAATTCCACAAGAACAGCCTTAGAGAAAGGCTTCTTGAAGGGAAAGATGTAACTCTTTCATATGAATTAACAGAACAGAGAGCAGTTTCTCAGAAAGCTTCTTTCCAGTTTTGAACGGAAGATATTTCCTTTTTCACCATAGCCCTCTATGGGCTTCCAAATATCCCTTTGCCAATTCCACAAGAACAGCCTTAGCGAAAGGCTTCTTGAAGGGAATGATGTAACTCTGTGAGATGAATTAACAAAACACAGAGCAGTTTCTCAGAAAGCTTCTTTCCAGTTTTGAACGGAAGAAATTTCCTTTCTCACCATAGCCCTCTATGGGCTTCCAAATATCCGTTTGCCAATTCCATAAGAACAGCCTTAGCGAAAGGCTTCTTGAAGGGAAAGATGTAACTCTGTGAGATGAATTAACAGAACACAGAGCAGTTTCTCAGAAAGCTTCTTTCCAGTTTTGAACGGAAGATATTTCCTTTTTCACCATAGCCATCTATGGGCTTCCAAATATCCCTTTGCCAATTCCACAAGAACAGCCTTAGCGAAAGGCTTCTTGAAGGGAAAGATGTAACTCTGTGTGATGAATTAACAGAACACAGAGCAGTTTCTCAGAAAGCTTCTTTCCGGTTTTGAACGGAAGGTATTTATTTTTTCACCATAGCCCTCTTTGGGCTTCCAAATATCCCTTTGCCAATTCCACAAGAACAGCCTTACCGAAAGGCTTCTTGAAGGGAAAGATGTAACTCTGTGAGATGAATTAACAGAACACAGAGCAGTTTCTCAGAAAGTTTCTTTCCAGTTTTGAATGGAAGATATTTCCTTTTTCACCATAGCCCTCTATGGGCTTCCAAATCCCTTTGCCAATTCCACAAGAACAGCCTTAGCGAAAGGCTTCTTGAAGGGAAAGATGTAACTTTGTGATATGAATTAACAGAACACCGAGCAGTTTCTCAGAAAGCTTCTTTCCAGTTTTGAACGGAAGATATTTCCTTTTTCACCATAGCCCTCTATGGGCTTCCAAATATCCCTTTGCCAATTCCACAAGAACAGCCTTAGCGAAAGACTTCTTGAAGGGAAAGATGTAACTCTGTGAGATGAATTCACGGAACACAGAGCAGTTTCTCAGAAAGCTTCTTTCCAGTTTTGAACGGAAGATATTTCCTTTTTCTCCATAGCCCTCTATGGGCTTCCAAATATCCCTTTGCCAATTCCACAAGAACAGCCTTAGAGAAAGGCTTCTTGAAGGGAAAGATGTAACTCTTTCATATGAATTAACAGAACAGAGAGCAGTTTCTCAGAAAGCTTCTTTCCAGTTTTGAACGGAAGATATTTCCTTTTTCACCATAGCCCTCTATGGGCTTCCAAATATCCCTTTGCCAATTCCACAAGAACAGCCTTAGCGAAAGGCTTCTTGAAGGGAAAGATGTAACTGTGTGAGATGAATTAACAGAACACAGAGCAGTTTCTCAGAAAGCTTCTTTCCAGATTTGAACGGAAGGTATTTCCTTTTTCACCATAGCCCTCTATGGGCTTCCAAATATCCCTTTGCCAATTCCACAAGAACAGCCTTAGCGAAAGGCTTCTTGAAGGGCAAGATGTAACTCTGTGAGATGAATTAACTGAACACAGAGCAGTTACTCAGAATGCTTCTTTCCAGTTTTGAATGGAAGATATTTCCTTTTTCAACATAGCCCTCTATGGGCTTCCAAATATCCCTTTGCCAATTCCACAAGAACAGCCTTAGCGAAAGGCTTCTTGAAGGGAAAGATGTAACTCTGTGAGATGAATAACAGAACACAGAGCAGTTTCTCAGAAAGCTTCTTTCCGGTTTTGAACGGAAGATAATTCCTTTTTCACCATAGCCCTCTTTGGGCTTCCAAATATCCCTTGGCCAATTCCACAAGAACAGCCTTAGCGAAAGGCTTCTTCAAGGGAAAGATGTAACTCTGTGAGATGAATTAACAGAACACGGAGCAGTTTCTCAGAAAGCTTCTTTCCAGTTTTGAACGGAAGATATTTCCTTTTTCACCATAGCCCTCCATGGGCTTCCAAATATCCGTTTGCCAATTCCATAAGAACAGCCTTAGCGAAAGGCTTCTTGAAGGGAAGGATGTAACTCTGTGAGATGAATTAACAGAACACAGAGCAGTTTCCCAGAAAGCTTCTTTCCAGTTTTGAACGGAAGATATTTCCTTTTTCTCCATAGCCCTCTATGGGCTTCCAAATATCCCTTTGCCAATTCCACAAGAACAGCCTTAGAGAAAGGCTTCTCAAGGGAAAGATGTAACTTTGTGATATGAATTAACAGAACACCGAGCAGTTTCTCAGAAAGCTTCTTTCCAGTTTTGAACGGAAGATATTTCCTTTTTCACCATAGCTCTCTATGGGCTTCCAAATATCCCTTTGCCAATTCCACAAGAACAGCCTTAGCGAAAGACTTCTTGAAGGGAAAGATGTAACTCTGTGAGATGAATTCAAGGAACACAGAGCAGTTTCTCAGAAAGCTTTTTTCCAGTTTTGAACGGAAGATATTTCCTTTTTCTCCGTAGCCCTCTATGGGCTTCCAAATATCCCTTTGCCAATTCCACAAGAACAGCCTTATAGAAAGACTTCCTGAAGGGAAAGATGTAACTCTGTGAGATGAATTAACAGAACACAGAGCAGTTTCTCAGAAAGCTTCTTTCCAGTTTTGAACGGAAGGTATTTCCTTTTTCAAAATAGCCCTCTATGGGCTTCCAAATATCCCTTTGCCAATTCCACAAGAACAGCCTTACCGAAAGGCTTCTTGAAGGGAAAGATATAACTCTGTGTGATGAATTTACAGAACACAGAGCAGTTTCTCAGAAAGCTTCTTTCCGGTTTTGAACGGAAGATATTTCCTTTTTCACCATAGCCCTCTTTGGGCTTCCAAATATCCCTTTGCAATTCCACAAGAACAGCCTTAGCGAAAGGCTTCTTCAAGGGAAAGATGTAACTCTGTGAGATGAATTAACAGAACACAGAGCAGTTTCTCAGAAAGTTTCTTTCCAGTTTTGAGTGGAAGATATTTCCTTTTTCACCATAGCCCTCTATGGGCTTCCAAATCCCTTTGCCAATTCCACAAGAACAGCCTTAGCGAAAAGCTTCTGGAAGGGAAAGATGTAACTGTGGGAGATGAATTAACAGAACACAGAGCAGTTTCTCAGAAAGCTTCTTTCCAGATTTGAACGGAAGGTATTTCCTTTTTCACCATAGCCCTCTATGGGCTTCCAAATATCCCTTTGCCAATTCCACAAGAACAGCCTTAGCGAAAGGCTTCTTGAAGGGAAAGATGTAACTCTCTGAGATGAATTAACAGAACACAGAGCAGTTTCTCAGAAAGCTTCTTTCCAGTTTGAACGGAAGATATTTCCTTTTTCACCATAGCACTCTATGGCCTTCCAAATATCCCTTTGCCAATTCCACAAGAACAGCCTTAGCGAAAAGCTTCTTGAAGGAAAAGATGTAACTCTGTGAGATGAATTAACAGAACACAGAGCAGTTTCTCAGAAAGCTTCTTTCCAGTTTTGAACGGAAGATATTTCCTTTTTCACCATAGCCCTCTATGGGCTTCCAAATATCCCTTTGCCAATTCCACAAGAACACCCTTAGAGAAAGGCTTCTTGACGGGTAAGATGTAGCTCTGTGAGATGAATTAACAGAACAGAGAGCAGTTTCTCAGAAATCTTCTTTCCAGTTTTGAACGGAAGATATTTCCTTTTTCACCATAGCCCTCTATGGGCTTCCAAATATCCCTTTGCCAATTCCACAAGAACAGCCTTAGCGAAAGACTTCTTGAAGGGAAAGATGTAACTCTGTGAGATGAATTAACAGAACACAGAGCAGTTTCTCAGAGAGCTTCTTTCCAGTTTTGAATGGAAGATATTTCCTTTTTCACCATAGCCCTCTATGGGCTTCTAAACATCCCTTTGCCAATTCCACAAGAACAGCCTTAGCGAAAGGCTTCTTGAAGGGAAAGATGTAACTCTGTGAGAAGAATTCACAGAACACAGAGCAGTTTCTCAGAAAGCTTCTTTCCAGTTTTGAACGGAAGATATTTCCTTTTTCACCATAGCCCTCTATGGGCTTCCAAATATCCCTTTGCCAATTCCACAAGAACAGCCTTAGCGAAAGGCTTCTTGAAGGGAAAGATGTAACTCTGTGAGATGAATTAATAAAACACAGAGCAGTTTCTCAGAAAGCTTCTTTCCAGTTTTGAACGGAAGAAATTTCCTTTCTCACCATAGCCCTCTATGGGCTTCCAAATATCCCTTTGCCAATTCCACAAGAACAGCCTTAGCGAAAGGCTTCTTGAAGGGAAAGATGTAACTCTCTGAGATGAATTAACAGAACACAGAACAGTTTCTCAGAAAGCTTCTTTCCAGTTTTGAACGGAAGATATTTCCTTTTTCACCATAGCCCTCTAAGGGCTTCCAAATATCCCTTTGCCAATTCCACAAGAACATCCTTAGCGAAAGACTTCTTGAAGGGAAAGATGTAACTCTGTGAGATGAATTAACAGAACACAGAGCAGTTTCTCAGAAAGCTTCTTTCTAGTTTTGAATGGAAGATATTTCCTTTTTCTCCATAGCCCTCTATGGGCTTCCAAATATCCCTTTGCCAATTCCACAAGAACAGCCTTAGCGAAAGACTTCATGAAGGGAAAGGTGTAACTCTGTGAGATGAATTAACAGAACACAGAGCAGTTTCTCAGAAAGCTTCTTTCCAGTTTTGAACGGAAGATATTTCCTTTTTCACCATAGCCCTCTATGGACTTCCAAATATCCCTTTGCCAATTCCATAAGAACAGCCTTAGCGAAAGGCTTCTTGAAGGGAAATATGTAAATCTGTGAGATGAATTAAGAGAATACAGAGCAGTTTCTCAGAAAGCTTCTTTGTAGTTTTGAACGGAAAATATTTCCTTTTTCACCATAGCCCTCTATGTGCTTCCAAATATCCCTGTGCCAATTCCACAAGAACAGCCTTAGCGAAAGGCTCCTTGAAGGGAAAGATGTAACTCTGTGAGATGAATTAACAAAACACAGAGCAGTTTCTCAGAAAGCTTCTTTCCAGTTTTGAACGGAAGATATTTCCTTTTTCACCATAGCCCTCTATGGGCTTCCAAATATCCCTTTGCCAATTCCACAAGAACAGCCTTAGCGAAGGGCTTCTTGAAGGGAAAGATGTAACTCTGTGAGATGAATTAACAGAACACAGAGCAGTTTCTCAGAAAGCTTCTTTCCAGTTTTGAACGGAAGATATTTCCTTTTTCACCGTAGCCCTCTATGGGCTTCCAAATATCCCTTTGCCATTTCCACAAGAACAGCCTTATCGAAAGGCTTCTTGAAGGGAAAGATGTAACTCTGTGAGATGAATTAACAGAACACAGAGCAGTTTCTCAGAAAGCTTCTTTCCAGTTTTGAACGGAAGATATTTCCTTTTTCACCATAGCCCTCTTTGGGCTTCCAAATATCCCTTTGCCAATTCCACAAGAACAGCCTTAGCGAAAGGCTTCTTGAAGGGAAAGATGTAACTCTGTGAGATGAATTAACAGAACACAGAACAGTTTCTCAGAAAGTTTCTTTCCAGTTTTGAATGGAAGATATTTCCTTTTTCACCATAGCCCTCTATGGGCTTCCAAATCCCTTTGCCAATTCCACAAGAACAGCCTTAGCGAAAGGCTTCTTGAAGGGAAAGGTGTAACTGTGTGAGATGAATTAAAAGAACACAGAGCAGTTTCTCAGAAAGCTTTTTTCCACATTTGAACGGAAGGTATTTCCTTTTTCACCATAGCCCTCTATGGGCTTCCAAATATCCCTTTGCCAATTCCACAAGAACAGCCTTAGCGAAAGGCTTCTTGAAGGGAAAGATGGAACTCTGTGAGATGAATTAACAGAACACAGAGCAGTTTCTCAGAAAGCTTCTTTCCAGTTTTGAACGGAAGATATTTCCTTTTTCACCATAGCCCTCTATGGGCTTCCAAATATCCCTTTGCCAATTCCATAAGAACAGCCTTAGCGAAAGGCTTCTTGAAGGGAAAGATGTAACTCTGTGAGATGAATTAACAGAACACAGAGTAGTTTCTCAGAAAGCTTCTTTCCAGTTTTGAACGGAAGATATTTCCTTTTTCACCATAGCCCTCCATGGGCTTCCAAATATCCCTTTGCCAATTCCACAAGAACAGCCTTAGCGAAAGGCTTCTTGAAGGGAAAGATGTAACTCTGTGTGTTGAATTAACAGAACACAGAGCAGTTTCTCCGAAAGCTTCTTTCCAGTTTTGAACGGATGATATTTCCTTTTTCACCATAGCCCTCTTTGGGCTTCCAAATATCCCTTTGCCAATTCCACAAGAACAGCCTTAGCGAAAGGCTTCTTGAAGGGAAAGATGTAACTCTGTGAGATGAATTAACTGAACACAGAGCAGTTACTCAGAATGCTTCTTTCCAGTTTTGAATGGAAGATATTTCCTTTTTCACCATAGCATTCTATGGGCTTCCAAATATCCCTTTGCCAATTCCACAAGAACAGCCTTAGCGAAAGGCTTCTTGAAGGGAAAGATGTAACTCTGTGAGATGAATAACAGAACACAGAGCAGTTTCTCAGAAATCTTCTTTCCAGTTTTGAACGGAAGGTATTTCCTTTTTCACCATAGCCCTCTATAGGCTTCCAAATATCCCTTTGCCAATTCCACAGGAACAGCCTTAGCGAAAGGCTTCTTGAAGGGAAAGATGTAACTCTGTGAGATGAATTAACAGAACACAGAACATTTTCTGTGAAAGCTTCTTTCCAGTTTTGAACGGAAGATATTTCCTTTTTAACCATAGCCCTCTATGGGCTTCCAAATATCCCTTTGCCAATTCCACAAGAACAGCCTTAGCGAAAGGCTTCTTGAAGGGAAAGATGTAACTCTGTGAGATGAATTCACAGAACACAGAGCAGTTTGTCAGAAAGCTTCTTTCCAGTTTTGAAAGGAAGATATTTCCTTTTTCACAATTCCACTCTATGGGCTTCCAAATATCCCTTTGCCAATTCCACAAGAACAGCCTTAGCGAAAGGCTGCTTGAAGGGAAAGATGTAACTCTGTGAGATGAATTAACAGAACACAGAGCAGTTTCTCAGAAAGCTTCTTTCCAGTTTTGAACGGAAGATATTTCCTTTTTCACCATAGCCCTCCATGGGCTTCCAAATATCCCTTTGCCAATTCCACAAGAACAGCCTTAGCGAAAGGCTTCTTGAAGGGAAAGATGTAACTCTGTGTGTTGAATTAACAGAACACAGAGCAGTTTCTCCGAAAGCTTCTTTCCAGTTTTGAACGGATGATATTTCCTTTTTCACCATAGCCCTCTTTGGGCTTCCAAATATCCCTTTGCCAATTCCACAAGAACAGCCTTAGCGAAAGGCTTCTTGAAGGGAAAGATGTAACTCTGTGAGATGAATTAACTGAACACAGAGCAGTTACTCAGAATGCTTCTTTCCAGTTTTGAATGGAAGATATTTCCTTTTTCACCATAGCATTCTATGGGCTTCCAAATATCCCTTTGCCAATTCCACAAGAACAGCCTTAGCGAAAGGCTTCTTGAAGGGAAAGATGTAACTCTGTGAGATGAATAACAGAACACAGAGCAGTTTCTCAGAAATCTTCTTTCCAGTTTTGAACGGAAGGTATTTCCTTTTTCACCATAGCCCTCTATAGGCTTCCAAATATCCCTTTGCCAATTCCACAGGAACAGCCTTAGCGAAAGGCTTCTTGAAGGGAAAGATGTAACTCTGTGAGATGAATTAACAGAACACAGAACATTTTCTGTGAAAGCTTCTTTCCAGTTTTGAACGGAAGATATTTCCTTTTTCACCATAGCCCTCCATGGGCTTCCAAATATCCCTTTGCCAATTCCACAAGAACAGCCTTAGCGAAAGGCTTCTTGAAGGGAAAGATGTAACTCTGTGTGTTGAATTAACAGAACACAGAGCAGTTTCTCCGAAAGCTTCTTTCCAGTTTTGAACGGATGATATTTCCTTTTTCACCATAGCCCTCTTTGGGCTTCCAAATATCCCTTTGCCAATTCCACAAGAACAGCCTTAGCGAAAGGCTTCTTGAAGGGAAAGATGTAACTCTGTGAGATGAATTAACTGAACACAGAGCAGTTACTCAGAATGCTTCTTTCCAGTTTTGAATGGAAGATATTTCCTTTTTCACCATAGCATTCTATGGGCTTCCAAATATCCCTTTGCCAATTCCACAAGAACAGCCTTAGCGAAAGGCTTCTTGAAGGGAAAGATGTAACTCTGTGAGATGAATAACAGAACACAGAGCAGTTTCTCAGAAATCTTCTTTCCAGTTTTGAACGGAAGGTATTTCCTTTTTCACCATAGCCCTCTATAGGCTTCCAAATATCCCTTTGCCAATTCCACAGGAACAGCCTTAGCGAAAGGCTTCTTGAAGGGAAAGATGTAACTCTGTGAGATGAATTAACAGAACACAGAACATTTTCTGTGAAAGCTTCTTTCCAGTTTTGAACGGAAGATATTTCCTTTTTAACCATAGCCCTCTATGGGCTTCCAAATATCCCTTTGCCAATTCCACAAGAACAGCCTTAGCGAAAGGCTTCTTGAAGGGAAAGATGTAACTCTGTGAGATGAATTCACAGAACACAGAGCAGTTTGTCAGAAAGCTTCTTTCCAGTTTTGAAAGGAAGATATTTCCTTTTTCACAATTCCACTCTATGGGCTTCCAAATATCCCTTTGCCAATTCCACAAGAACAGCCTTAGCGAAAGGCTGCTTGAAGGGAAAGATGTAACTCTGTGAGATGAATTAACAGAACACAGAGCAGTTTCTCAGAAAGCTTCTTTCCAGTTTTGAATGGAAGATATTTCCTTTTTCACCATAGCCCTCTATGGGCTTCCAAATATCCCTTTGCCCATTCCACAAGAACAGACTTAGCGAAAGGCTTCTTGAAGGGAAAGATGTAGCTCCGTGAGATGAATTAACAGAACACAGAGCAGTTTCTCAGAAAGCTTCTTTCCAGTTTTGAACGGAAGATATTTCCTTTTTCACCATAGCCCTCTATGGGCTTCCAAATATCCCTTTGCCAATTCCACAAGAACAGCCTTAGAGAAAGGCTTCTTGAAGGGAAAGATGTAACTCTTTCATATGAATTAACAGAACAGAGAGCAGTTTCTCAGAAAGCTTCTTTCCAGTTTTGAACGGAAGATATTTCCTTTTTCACCATAGCCCTCTATGGGCTTCCAAATATCCCTTTGCCAATTCCACAAGAACAGCCTTAGCAAAAGCCTTCTTGAAGGGAAAGATGTAACTCTGTGAGATGAATTAACAGAACACAGAGCAGTTTCTCAGAAAGCTTCTTTCCAGTTTTGAATGGAAGATATTTCCTTTTTCACTATAGCCTTCTATGGGCTTCTAAATATCCCTTTGCCAATTCCACAAGAACAGCCTTAGCGAAAGGCTTCTTGAAGGGAAAGATGTAACTCTGTGAGATGAATTCACAGAACACAGAGCAGTTTCTCAGAAAGCTTCTTTCCAGTTTTGAACGGAAGATATTTCCTTTTACACCATAGCCCTCTAGGGGCTTCCAAATATCCCTTTGTCAATTCCACAAGAACAGCCTTAGCGAAAGGCTTCTTGAAGGGAAACATGTAGTTCTGTGAGATGAATTAACAAAACACAGAGCAGTTTCTCAGAATGCTTCTTTCCAGTTTTGAACGGAAGAAATTTCCTTTCTCACCATAGCCCTCTATGGGCTTCCAAATATCCGTTTGCCAATTCCATAAGAACAGCCTTAGCGAAAGGCTTCTTGAAGGGAAAGATGTAACTCTGTGAGATGAATTAACAGAACACAGAGCAGTTTGTCAGAAAGCTTCTTTCCAGTTTTGAACGGAAGATATTTCCTTTTTCACCATAGCCCTCTATGGGCTTCCAAATATCCCTTTGCCAATTCCACAAGAACAGCCTTAGCGAAAGGCTTCTTGAAGGGAAAGATGTAACTCTGTGAGATGAATAACAGAACACAGAGCAGTTTCTCAGAAAGCTTCTTTCCAGTTTTGAACGGAAGGTATTTCCTTTTTCACCATAGCCCTCTATGGGCTTCCAAATATCCTTTTGCCAATTCCACAAGAACAGCCTTAGCGAAAGGCTTCTTGAAGGGAAAGATGTAACTCTGTGAGATGAATTAACAGAACACAGAACAGTTTCTGTGAAAGCTTCTTTCCAGTTTTGAACGGAAGATATTTCCTTTTTCACCATAGCCCTCTATGGGCTTCCAAATATCCCTTTGCCAATTCCACAAGAACAGCCTTAGCGAAAGGCTTCTTGAAGGGAAAGATGTAACTCTGTGAGATGAATTCACAGAACACAGAGCAGTTTGTCAGAAAGCTTCTTTCCAGTTTTGAAAGGAAGATATTTCCGTTTTCACAATTCCACTCTATGGGCTTCCAAATATCCCTTTGCCAATTCCACAAGAACAGCCTTAGCGAAAGGCTGCTTGAAGGGAAAGATGTAACTCTGTGAGATGAATTAACAGAACACAGAGCAGTTTGTCAGAAAGCATCTTTCCAGTTTTGAATGGAAGATATTTCCTTTTTCACCATAGCCCTCTATGGGCTTCCAAATATCCCTTTGCAAATTCCACAAGAACAGCCTTAGCGAAAGGCTTCTTGAAGGGAAAGATGTAGCTCCGTGAGATGAATTAATAGAACACAGAGCAGTTTCTCAGAAAGCTTCTTTCCAGTTTTGAACGGAAGATATTTCCTTTTTCACCATAGCCCTCTATGGGCTTCCAAATATCCCTTTGCCAATACCACAAGAACAGCCTTAGAGAAAGGCTTCTTGAAGGGAAAGATGTAACTCTTTGATATGAATTAACAGAACAGAGAGCAGTTTCTCAGAAAGCTTCTTTCCAGTTTTGAACGGAAGATATTTCCTTTTTCACCATAGCCCTCTATGGGCTTCCAAATATCCCTTTGCCAATTCCACAAGAACAGCCTTAGCGAAAGCCTTCTTGAAGGGAAAGATGTAACTCTGTGAGATGAATTAACAGAACACAGAGCAGTTTCTCAGAAAGCTTCTTTCCAGTTTTGAATGCAAGATATTTCCTTTTTCACTATAGCCCTCTATGGGCTTCTAAATATCCCTTTGCCAATTCCACAAGAACAGCCTTAGCGAAAGGCTTCTTGAAGGGAAAGATGTAACTCTGTGAGATGAATTCACAGAACACAGAGCAGTTTCTCAGAAAGCTTCTTTCCAGTTTTGAACGGAAGATATTTCCTTTTACACCATAGCCCTCTATGGGCTTCCAAATATCCCTTTGTCAATTCCACAAGAACAGCCTTAGCGAAAGGCTTCTTGAAGTGAAAGATGTAATTTTGTGAGATGAATTAACAAAACACAGAGCAGCTTCTCAGAATGCTTCTTTCCAGTTTTGAACGGAAGAAATTTCCTTTCTCACCATAGCCCTCTATGGGCTTCCAAATATCCGTTTGCCAATTCCATAAGAACAGCCTTAGCGAAAGGCTTCTTGAAGGGAAAGATGTAACTCTGTGAGATGAATTAACAGAACACAGAGCAGTTTCTCAGAAAGCTTCTTTCCAGTTTTGAACGGAAGATATTTCCTTTTTCACCATAGCCCTCTATGGGCTTCCAAATATCCCTTTGCCAATTCCACAAGAACAGCCTTAGAGAAAGGCTTCTTGAAGGGAAAGATGTAACTTTGTGATATGAATTAACAGAACACCGAGCAGTTTCTCAGAAAGCTTCTTTCCAGTTTTGAACGGAAGATATTTCCTTTTTCACCATAGCCCTCTTTGGGCTTCCAAATATCCCTTTGCCAATTCCACAAGAACAGCCTTAGCGAAAGGCTTCTTGAAGGGAAAGATGTAACTCTGTGAGATGAATTAAGAGAACACAGAGCAGTTTCTCAGAAAGTTTCTTTCCAGTTTTGAATGGAAGATATTTCCTTTCTCACCATAGCCCTCTATGGGCTTCCAAATCCCTTTGCCAATTCCAAAAGAACAGCCTTAGCGAAAGGCTTCTTGAAGGGAAAGATGTAACTGTGTGAGATGAATTAACAGAACACAGGGCAGTTTCTCAGAAAGCTTCTTTCCAGATTTGAACGGAAGGTATTTCCTTTTTCACCATAGCCCTCTATGGGCTTCCAAATATCCCTTTGCCAATTCCACAAGAACAGCCTTAGCGAAAGGCTTCTTGAAGGGAAAGATGTAACTCTGTGAGATGAATTAACAGAACACAGAGCAGTTTCTCAGAAAGCTTCTTTCCAGTTTTGAACGGAAGATATTTCCTTTTTCACCATAGCCCTCAATGGGCTTCCAAATATCCCTTTGCCAATTCCACAAGGACAGCCTTAGCGAAAGGCTTCTTGAAGGGAAAGATGGAACTCTGTGAGATGAATTAACAGAACACAGAGCAGTTTCTCAGAAAGCTTCTTTCCAGTTTTGAACGGAAGATATTTCCTTTTTCACCATAGCCCTCTATGGGCTTCCAAATATCCCTTTGCCAATTCCATAAGAACAGCCTTAGCGAAAGGCTTCTTGAAGGGAAAGATGTAACTCTGTGAGATGAATTAACAGAACACAGAGTAGTTTCTCAGAAAGCTTCTTTCCAGTTTTGAACGGAAGATATTTCCTTTTTCACCATAGCCCTCCATGGGCTTCCAAATATCCCTTTGCCAATTCCACAAGAACAGCCTTAGCGAAAGGCTTCTTGAAGGGAAAGATGTAACTCTGTGTGTTGAATTAACAGAACACAGAGCAGTTTCTCCGAAAGCTTCTTTCCAGTTTTGAACGGATGATATTTCCTTTTTCACCATAGCCCTCTTTGGGCTTCCAAATATCCCTTTGCCAATTCCACAAGAACAGCCTTAGCGAAAGGCTTCTTGAAGGGAAAGATGTAACTCTGTGAGATGAATTAACTGAACACAGAGCAGTTACTCAGAATGCTTCTTTCCAGTTTTGAATGGAAGATATTTCCTTTTTCACCATAGCATTCTATGGGCTTCCAAATATCCCTTTGCCAATTCCACAAGAACAGCCTTAGCGAAAGGCTTCTTGAAGGGAAAGATGTAACTCTGTGAGATGAATAACAGAACACAGAGCAGTTTCTCAGAAATCTTCTTTCCAGTTTTGAACGGAAGGTATTTCCTTTTTCACCATAGCCCTCTATAGGCTTCCAAATATCCCTTTGCCAATTCCACAGGAACAGCCTTAGCGAAAGGCTTCTTGAAGGGAAAGATGTAACTCTGTGAGATGAATTAACAGAACACAGAACATTTTCTGTGAAAGCTTCTTTCCAGTTTTGAACGGAAGATATTTCCTTTTTAACCATAGCCCTCTATGGGCTTCCAAATATCCCTTTGCCAATTCCACAAGAACAGCCTTAGCGAAAGGCTTCTTGAAGGGAAAGATGTAACTCTGTGAGATGAATTCACAGAACACAGAGCAGTTTGTCAGAAAGCTTCTTTCCAGTTTTGAAAGGAAGATATTTCCTTTTTCACAATTCCACTCTATGGGCTTCCAAATATCCCTTTGCCAATTCCACAAGAACAGCCTTAGCGAAAGGCTGCTTGAAGGGAAAGATGTAACTCTGTGAGATGAATTAACAGAACACAGAGCAGTTTCTCAGAAAGCTTCTTTCCAGTTTTGAACGGAAGATATTTCCTTTTTCACCATAGCCCTCCATGGGCTTCCAAATATCCCTTTGCCAATTCCACAAGAACAGCCTTAGCGAAAGGCTTCTTGAAGGGAAAGATGTAACTCTGTGTGTTGAATTAACAGAACACAGAGCAGTTTCTCCGAAAGCTTCTTTCCAGTTTTGAACGGATGATATTTCCTTTTTCACCATAGCCCTCTTTGGGCTTCCAAATATCCCTTTGCCAATTCCACAAGAACAGCCTTAGCGAAAGGCTTCTTGAAGGGAAAGATGTAACTCTGTGAGATGAATTAACTGAACACAGAGCAGTTACTCAGAATGCTTCTTTCCAGTTTTGAATGGAAGATATTTCCTTTTTCACCATAGCATTCTATGGGCTTCCAAATATCCCTTTGCCAATTCCACAAGAACAGCCTTAGCGAAAGGCTTCTTGAAGGGAAAGATGTAACTCTGTGAGATGAATAACAGAACACAGAGCAGTTTCTCAGAAATCTTCTTTCCAGTTTTGAACGGAAGGTATTTCCTTTTTCACCATAGCCCTCTATAGGCTTCCAAATATCCCTTTGCCAATTCCACAGGAACAGCCTTAGCGAAAGGCTTCTTGAAGGGAAAGATGTAACTCTGTGAGATGAATTAACAGAACACAGAACATTTTCTGTGAAAGCTTCTTTCCAGTTTTGAACGGAAGATATTTCCTTTTTAACCATAGCCCTCTATGGGCTTCCAAATATCCCTTTGCCAATTCCACAAGAACAGCCTTAGCGAAAGGCTTCTTGAAGGGAAAGATGTAACTCTGTGAGATGAATTCACAGAACACAGAGCAGTTTGTCAGAAAGCTTCTTTCCAGTTTTGAAAGGAAGATATTTCCTTTTTCACAATTCCACTCTATGGGCTTCCAAATATCCCTTTGCCAATTCCACAAGAACAGCCTTAGCGAAAGGCTGCTTGAAGGGAAAGATGTAACTCTGTGAGATGAATTAACAGAACACAGAGCAGTTTCTCAGAAAGCTTCTTTCCAGTTTTGAATGGAAGATATTTCCTTTTTCACCATAGCCCTCTATGGGCTTCCAAATATCCCTTTGCCCATTCCACAAGAACAGACTTAGCGAAAGGCTTCTTGAAGGGAAAGATGTAGCTTCGTGAGATGAATTAACAGAACACAGAGCAGTTTCTCAGAAAGCTTCTTTCCAGTTTTGAACGGAAGATATTTCCTTTTTCACCATAGCCCTCTATGGGCTTCCAAATATCCCTTTGCCAATTCCACAAGAACAGCCTTAGAGAAAGGCTTCTTGAAGGGAAAGATGTAACTCTTTCATATGAATTAACAGAACAGAGAGCAGTTTCTCAGAAAGCTTCTTTCCAGTTTTGAACGGAAGATATTTCCTTTTTCACCATAGCCCTCTATGGGCTTCCAAATATCCCTTTGCCAATTCCACAAGAACAGCCTTAGCAAAAGCCTTCTTGAAGGGAAAGATGTAACTCTGTGAGATGAATTAACAGAACACAGAGCAGTTTCTCAGAAAGCTTCTTTCCAGTTTTGAATGGAAGATATTTCCTTTTTCACTATAGCCTTCTATGGGCTTCTAAATATCCCTTTGCCAATTCCACAAGAACAGCCTTAGCGAAAGGCTTCTTGAAGGGAAAGATGTAACTCTGTGAGATGAATTCACAGAACACAGAGCAGTTTCTCAGAAAGCTTCTTTCCAGTTTTGAACGGAAGATATTTCCTTTTACACCATAGCCCTCTAGGGGCTTCCAAATATCCCTTTGTCAATTCCACAAGAACAGCCTTAGCGAAAGGCTTCTTGAAGGGAAACATGTAGTTCTGTGAGATGAATTAACAAAACACAGAGCAGTTTCTCAGAATGCTTCTTTCCAGTTTTGAACGGAAGAAATTTCCTTTCTCACCATAGCCCTCTATGGGCTTCCAAATATCCGTTTGCCAATTCCATAAGAACAGCCTTAGCGAAAGGCTTCTTGAAGGGAAAGATGTAACTCTGTGAGATGAATTAACAGAACACAGAGCAGTTTGTCAGAAAGCTTCTTTCCAGTTTTGAACGGAAGATATTTCCTTTTTCACCATAGCCCTCTATGGGCTTCCAAATATCCCTTTGCCAATTCCACAAGAACAGCCTTAGCGAAAGGCTTCTTGAAGGGAAAGATGTAACTCTGTGAGATGAATAACAGAACACAGAGCAGTTTCTCAGAAAGCTTCTTTCCAGTTTTGAACGGAAGGTATTTCCTTTTTCACCATAGCCCTCTATGGGCTTCCAAATATCCTTTTGCCAATTCCACAAGAACAGCCTTAGCGAAAGGCTTCTTGAAGGGAAAGATGTAACTCTGTGAGATGAATTAACAGAACACAGAACAGTTTCTGTGAAAGCTTCTTTCCAGTTTTGAACGGAAGATATTTCCTTTTTCACCATAGCCCTCTATGGGCTTCCAAATATCCCTTTGCCAATTCCACAAGAACAGCCTTAGCGAAAGGCTTCTTGAAGGGAAAGATGTAACTCTGTGAGATGAATTCACAGAACACAGAGCAGTTTGTCAGAAAGCTTCTTTCCAGTTTTGAAAGGAAGATATTTCCGTTTTCACAATTCCACTCTATGGGCTTCCAAATATCCCTTTGCCAATTCCACAAGAACAGCCTTAGCGAAAGGCTGCTTGAAGGGAAAGATGTAACTCTGTGAGATGAATTAACAGAACACAGAGCAGTTTGTCAGAAAGCATCTTTCCAGTTTTGAATGGAAGATATTTCCTTTTTCACCATAGCCCTCTATGGGCTTCCAAATATCCCTTTGCAAATTCCACAAGAACAGCCTTAGCGAAAGGCTTCTTGAAGGGAAAGATGTAGCTCCGTGAGATGAATTAATAGAACACAGAGCAGTTTCTCAGAAAGCTTCTTTCCAGTTTTGAACGGAAGATATTTCCTTTTTCACCATAGCCCTCTATGGGCTTCCAAATATCCCTTTGCCAATACCACAAGAACAGCCTTAGAGAAAGGCTTCTTGAAGGGAAAGATGTAACTCTTTGATATGAATTAACAGAACAGAGAGCAGTTTCTCAGAAAGCTTCTTTCCAGTTTTGAACGGAAGATATTTCCTTTTTCACCATAGCCCTCTATGGGCTTCCAAATATCCCTTTGCCAATTCCACAAGAACAGCCTTAGCGAAAGCCTTCTTGAAGGGAAAGATGTAACTCTGTGAGATGAATTAACAGAACACAGAGCAGTTTCTCAGAAAGCTTCTTTCCAGTTTTGAATGCAAGATATTTCCTTTTTCACTATAGCCCTCTATGGGCTTCTAAATATCCCTTTGCCAATTCCACAAGAACAGCCTTAGCGAAAGGCTTCTTGAAGGGAAAGATGTAACTCTGTGAGATGAATTCACAGAACACAGAGCAGTTTCTCAGAAAGCTTCTTTCCAGTTTTGAACGGAAGATATTTCCTTTTACACCATAGCCCTCTATGGGCTTCCAAATATCCCTTTGTCAATTCCACAAGAACAGCCTTAGCGAAAGGCTTCTTGAAGTGAAAGATGTAATTTTGTGAGATGAATTAACAAAACACAGAGCAGCTTCTCAGAATGCTTCTTTCCAGTTTTGAACGGAAGAAATTTCCTTTCTCACCATAGCCCTCTATGGGCTTCCAAATATCCGTTTGCCAATTCCATAAGAACAGCCTTAGCGAAAGGCTTCTTGAAGGGAAAGATGTAACTCTGTGAGATGAATTAACAGAACACAGAGCAGTTTCTCAGAAAGCTTCTTTCCAGTTTTGAACGGAAGATATTTCCTTTTTCACCATAGCCCTCTATGGGCTTCCAAATATCCCTTTGCCAATTCCACAAGAACAGCCTTAGAGAAAGGCTTCTTGAAGGGAAAGATGTAACTTTGTGATATGAATTAACAGAACACCGAGCAGTTTCTCAGAAAGCTTCTTTCCAGTTTTGAACGGAAGATATTTCCTTTTTCACCATAGCCCTCTTTGGGCTTCCAAATATCCCTTTGCCAATTCCACAAGAACAGCCTTAGCGAAAGGCTTCTTGAAGGGAAAGATGTAACTCTGTGAGATGAATTAAGAGAACACAGAGCAGTTTCTCAGAAAGTTTCTTTCCAGTTTTGAATGGAAGATATTTCCTTTCTCACCATAGCCCTCTATGGGCTTCCAAATCCCTTTGCCAATTCCAAAAGAACAGCCTTAGCGAAAGGCTTCTTGAAGGGAAAGATGTAACTGTGTGAGATGAATTAACAGAACACAGGGCAGTTTCTCAGAAAGCTTCTTTCCAGATTTGAACGGAAGGTATTTCCTTTTTCACCATAGCCCTCTATGGGCTTCCAAATATCCCTTTGCCAATTCCACAAGAACAGCCTTAGCGAAAGGCTTCTTGAAGGGAAAGATGTAACTCTGTGAGATGAATTAACAGAACACAGAGCAGTTTCTCAGAAAGCTTCTTTCCAGTTTTGAACGGAAGATATTTCCTTTTTCACCATAGCCCTCAATGGGCTTCCAAATATCCCTTTGCCAATTCCACAAGGACAGCCTTAGCGAAAGGCCTCTTGAAGGGAAAAATGTAACTCTGTGAGATGAATTAACAGAACACAGAGCAGTTTCTCAGAAAGCTTCTTTCCAGTTTTGAACGGAAGATATTTCCTTTTTCACCATAGCCCTCCATGGGCTTCCAAATATCCGTTTGCCAATTCCATAAGAACAGCCTTAGCGAAAGTCTTCTTGAAGGGAAGAATGTAACTATGTGAGATGAATTAACAGAACACAGAGCAGTTTCTCAGAAAGCTTCTTTCCAGTTTTGAACGGAAGATATTTCCTTTTTCACCATAGCCCTCTATGGGCTTCCAAATATCCCTTTGCCAATTCCACAAGAACAGCCTTAGAGAAAGGCTTCTTGAAGGGAAAGATGTAACTTTGTGATATGAATTATCAGAACACCGAGCAGTTTCTCAGAAAGCTTCTTTCCAGTTTTGAACGGAAGATATTTCCTTTTTCACCATAGCCCTCTTTGGGCTTCCAAATATCCCTTTGCCAATTCCACAAGAACAGCCTTAGCGAAAGGCTTCTTCAAGGGAAAGATGTAACTCTGTGAGATGAATTAACAGAACACAGAGCAGTTTCTCAGAAAGTTTCTTTCCAGTTTTGAATGGAAGATATTTCCTTTTTCACCATAGCCCTCTATGGGCTTCCAAATCCCTTTGCCAATTCCACAAGAACAGCCTTAGCGAAAGGCTTCTTGAAGGGAAAGTTGTAACTGTGTGAGATGAATTAACAGAACACAGAGCAGTTTCTCAGAAAGCTTCTTTCCAATTTTGAACGGAAGATATTTCCTTTTTCACCATAGCCCTCTATGGGCTTCCAAATATCCCTTTGCCAATTTGACAAGAACAGCCTTAGCGAAAGGCTTCTTGAAGGGAGAGATGTAACTCTGTGAGATGAATTAACAGAACACAAAGCAGTTTCTCAGAAAGATTCCTTGCAGTTTTCAACGGAAGATATTTATTTTTTCACCATAGCCGTCTGTGGGCTTCCAAATATCCCTTTGCCAATTCCACAAGAACAGCCTTAGCGAAAGGCTTCTTGAAGGGAAAGATGTAGCTCTGTGAGATGAATAAACAGAACACAGAGCAGTTTCTCAGAAAGATTCTTTCCAGTTTTGAACGGAAGATATTTCCTTTTTCACCATAGCCCTCTATGGGCTTCCAAATATCCCTTTTCCAATTCCACAAGAACAGCCTTAGCGAAAGGCTTCTTGAAGGGCAAGATGTAACACTGGGCGATGAATTAACAGAACACAGAACAGTTTCTCAGAAAGCTTCTTTCCAGTTTTGAACGGAAGATATTTCCTTTTTCACCATAGCCCTTTATGGGCTTCCAAATATCCCTTTGCCAATTCCACAAGAACAGCCTTAGCGAACGGCTTCTTGAAGGGAAAGATGTAACTCTGTGAGATGAATTAACAGAACACAGAGCAGTTTCTCAGAAAGCTTCTTTCAAGTTTTGAACGGAAGATATTTCCTTTTTCACCATAGCCGTCTATGGGCTTCCAAATATCCCTTTGCCAATTCCACAAGAACAGCCTTAGCGAAAGACTTCTTGAAGGGAAAGATATAACTCTGTGAGATGAATTAACAGAACACAGAGCAGTTTCTCAGAAAGCTTCTTTCCAGTTTTGAATGGAAGATATTTCCTTTTTCACCATAGCCCTCTATGGGCTTCTAAATATCCCTTTGCCAATTCCACAAGAACAGCCTTAGCGAAAGGCTACTTCAAGGGAAAGATGTGACTCTGTGAGATGAATTCACAGAACACAGAGCACTTTCTCAGAAAGCTTCTTTCCAGGTTTGAACGGAAGATATTTCCTTTTTCACCATAGCCCTCTATGGGCTTACAAATATCCCTTTGCCAATTCCACATGAACAGCCTTAGCGAAAGGCTTCTTGAAGGGCATGATGTAACTCTGTGAGATGAATTAACAGAACACAAAGCAGTTTCTCAGAAAGATTCCTTCCAGTTTTGAACGGAAGATATTTCCTTTTTCACCCTAGCCGTCTATGGGCTTCCAAATATCCCTTTGCCAATTCCACAAGAACAGCCTTAGCGAAAGGCTTCTTGAAGGGAAAGATGTAACTCTGTGAGATGAATTAACAGAACACAGAGCAGTTTCTCAGAAAGCTTCTTTCCAGTTTTGAACGGAAGATATTTCCTTTTTCACCATAGCCCTCTATGGTCTTCCAAATATCCCTTTGCCAATTCCACAAGAACAGCCTTAGCGAAAGGCTTCTTGAAGGGAAATATGTAACTCTGTGAGATTAATTAAGAGAACACAGAGCAGTTTCTCAGAAAGCTTCTTTGCAGTTTTGATCGGAAGATATTTCCTTTTTCACCATAGCCCTCTATGTGCTTCCAAATATCCCTGTGCCAATTCCACAAGAACAGCCTTAGCGAAAGGCTTATTGAAGAGAAAGATGTAACACTGTGAGATGAAATAACAGAACACCCAGCAGTTTCTCAGAAAGCTTCTTTCTAGTTTTGAATGGAAGATATTTCCTTTTTCACCATAGCCCTCTATGGGCTTCTAAATATCCCTTTGCCAATTCCACAAGAACAGCCTTAGCGAAAGGCTTCTTGAAGGGAAAGATGTAACTCAGTGAGATGAATTCACGGAACACAGAGCAGTTTCTCAGAAAGCTTCTGTCCAGTTTTGAACGGAAGATATTTCCCTTTTCACCATAGCCCTCTATGGGCTTCCAAATATCCCTTTGCCAATTCCACAAGAACAGCCTTAGAGAAAGGCTTCTTGAAGGGAAAGATGTAACTTTGTGATATGAATTAACAGAACACCGAGCAGTTTCTCAGAAAGTTTCTTTCCAGTTTTGAACGGAAGATATTTCCTTTTTCACCATAGCCCTCTATGGGCTTCCAAATATCCCACTGCCAATTCCACAAGAACAGCCTTAGCGAAAGACTTCTTGAAGGGAAAGATGTAACTCTGTGAGATGAATTCACGGAACACAGAGCAGTTTCTCAGAAAGCTTCTTTCCAGTTTTGAACGGAAGATATTTCCTTTTTCTCCATAGCCCTCTATGGGCTTCCAAATATCCCTTTGCCAATTCCACAAGAACAGCCTTATCGAAAGGCTTCCTGAAGGGAAAGATGTAACTCTGTGAGATGAATTAACAGAACACAGAGCAGTTTCTCAGAAAGCTTCTTTCCAGTTTTGAACGGAAGATATTTCCTTTTTCAAAATAGCCCTCTATGGGCTTCCAAATATCCCTTTGCCAATTCCACAAGAACAGCCTTAGCGAAAGGCTTCTTGAAGGAAAGATATAACTCTGTGTGGTGAATTAACAGAACACAGAGCAGTTTCTCAGAAAGCTTCTTTCCGGTTTTGAACGGAAGATATTTCCTTTTTCACCATAGCCCTCTTTGGGCTTCCAAATATCCCTTTGCCAATTCCACAAGAACAGCCTTAGCGAAAGGCTTCTTCAAGGGAAAGATGTAACTCTGTGAGATGAATTAACAGAACACAGAGCAGTTTCTCAGAAAGCTTCTTTCAAGTTTTGAAAGGAAGATATTTCCTTTTTCACCATAGCCGTCTATGGGCTTCCAAATATCCCTTTGCCAATTCCACAAGAACAGCCTTAGCGAAAGACTTCTTGAAGGGAAAGATATAACTCTGTGAGATGAATTAACAGAACACAGAGCAGTTTCTCAGAAAGCTTCTTTCCAGTTTTGAATGGAAGATATTTCCTTTTTCACCATAGCCCTCTATGGGCTTCTAAATATCCCTTTGCCAATTCCACAAGAACAGCCTTAGCGAAAGGCTACTTGAAGGGAAAGATGTAACTCTGTGAGATGAATTAACAGAACACAGAGCACTTTCTCAGAAAGCTTCTTTCCAGGTTTGAACGGAAGATATTTCCTTTTTCACCATAGCCCTCTATGGGCTTACAAATATCCCTTTGCCAATTCCACAAGAACAGCCTTAGCGAAAGGCTTCTTGAAGGGCATGATGTAACTCTGTGAGATGAATTAACAGAACACAAAGCAGTTTCTCAGAAAGATTCCTTCCAGTTTTGAACGGAAGATATTTCCTTTTTCACCCTAGCCGTCTATGGGCTTCCAAATATCCCTTTGCCAATTCCACAAGAACAGCCTTAGCGAAAGGCTTCTTGAAGGGAAAGATGTAACTCTGTGAGATGAATTAACAGAACACAGAGCAGTTTCTCAGAAAGCTTCTTTCCAGTTTTGAACGGAAGATATTTCCTTTTTCACCATAGCCCTCTATGGTCTTCCAAATATCCCTTTGCCAATTCCACAAGAACAGCCTTAGCGAAAGGCTTCTTGAAGGGAAATATGTAACTCTGTGAGATTAATTAAGAGAACACAGAGCAGTTTCTCAGAAAGCTTCTTTGCAGTTTTGATCGGAAGATATTTCCTTTTTCACCATAGCCCTCTATGTGCTTCCAAATATCCCTGTGCCAATTCCACAAGAACAGCCTTAGCGAAAGGCTTATTGAAGAGAAAGATGTAACACTGTGAGATGAAATAACAGAACACCCAGCAGTTTCTCAGAATGCTTCTTTCTAGTTTTGAATGGAAGATATTTCCTTTTTCACCATAGCCCTCTATGGGCTTCTAAATATCCCTTTGCCAATTCCACAAGAACAGCCTTAGCGAAAGGCTTCTTGAAGGGAAAGATGTAACTCAGTGAGATGAATTCACGGAACACAGAGCAGTTTCTCAGAAAGCTTCTGTCAGTTTTGAACGGAAGATATTTCCCTTTTCACCATAGCCCTCTATGGGCTTCCAAATATCCCTTTGCCAATTCCACAAGAACAGCCTTAGAGAAAGGCTTCTTGAAGGGAAAGATGTAACTTTGTGATATGAATTAACAGAACACCGAGCAGTTTCTCAGAAAGTTTCTTTCCAGTTTTGAACGGAAGATATTTCCTTTTTCACCATAGCCCTCTATGGGCTTCCAAATATCCCACTGCCAATTCCAAAAGAACAGCCTTAGCGAAAGACTTCTTGAAGGGAAAGATGTAACTCTGTGAGATGAATTCACGGAACACAGAGCAGTTTCTCAGAAAGCTTCTTTCCAGTTTTGAACGGAAGATATTTCCTTTTTCTCCATAGCCCTCTATGGGCTTCCAAATATCCCTTTGCCAATTCCACAAGAACAGCCTTATCGAAAGGCTTCCTGAAGGGAAAGATGTAACTCTGTGAGATGAATTAACAGAACACAGAGCAGTTTCTCAGAAAGCTTCTTTCCAGTTTTGAACGGAAGATATTTCCTTTTTCAAAATAGCCCTCTATGGGCTTCCAAATATCCCTTTGCCAATTCCACAAGAACAGCCTTAGCGAAAGGCTTCTTGAAGGGAAAGATATAACTCTGTGTGGTGAATTAACAGAACACAGAGCAGTTTCTCAGAAAGCTTCTTTCCGGTTTTGAACGGAAGATATTTCCTTTTTCACCATAGCCCTCTTTGGGCTTCCAAATATCCCTTTGCCAATTCCACAAGAACAGCCTTAGCGAAAGGCTTCTTCAAGGGAAAGATGTAACCCTGTGAGATGAATTAACAGAACACAGAGCAGTTTCTCAGAAAGTTTCTTTCCAGTTTTGAATGGAAGATATTTCCTTTTTCACCATAGCCCTCTATGGGCTTCCAAATCCCTTTGCCAATTCCACAAGAACAGCCTTAGCGAAAGGCTTGTGGAAGGGAAAGATGTAACTGTGTGAGATGAATTAACAGAACACAGAGCAGTTTCTCAGAAAGCTTCTTTCCAGATTTGAACGGAAGGTATTTCCTTTTTCACCATAGCCATCTATGGGCTTCCAAATATCCCTTTGCCAATTCCACAAGAACAGCCTTAGCGAAAGGCTTCTTAAAGGGAAAGATGTAACTCTGTGAGATGAATTAACAGAACACAGTGCAGTTTCTCAGAAAGCTTCTTTCCAGTTTTGAACGGAAGATATTTCCTTTTTCACCATAGCCCTCAATGGGCTTCCAAATCTCCCTTTGACAATTCCACAAGGACAGCCTGAGCGAAAGGCCTCTTGAAGGGAAAGATGTAACTCTGTGAGATGAATTAACAGAACACGGAGCAGTTTCTCAGAAAGCTTCTTTCCAGTTTTGAACGGAAGATATTTCCTTTTTCACCATAGCCCTCCATGGGCTTCCAAATATCCCTTTGCCAATTCCACAAGAACAGCCTTAGCGAAAGACTTCTTGAAGGGAAAGATGTAACTCTGTGAGATGAATTCACGGAACACAGAGCAGTTTCTCAGAAAGCTTCTTTCCAGTTTTGAACGGAAGGTATTTCCTTTTTCAAAATAGCCCTCTATGGGCTTCCAAATATCCCTTTGCCAATTCCACAAGAACAGCCTTAGCGAAAGGCTTCTTGAAGGGAAAGATATAACTCTGTGTGATGAATTTACAGAACACAGAGCAGTTTCTCAGAAAGCTTCTTTCCGGTTTTGAACGGAAGATATTTCCTTTTTCACCATAGCCCTCTTTGGGCTTCCAAATATCCCTTTGCAATTCCACAAGAACAGCCTTAGCGAAAGGCTTCTTCAAGGGAAAGATGTAACTCTGTGAGATGAATTAACAGAACACAGAGCAGTTTCTCAGAAAGTTTCTTTCCAGTTTTGAGTGGAAGATATTTCCTTTTTCACCATAGCCCTCTATGGGCTTCCAAATCCCTTTGCCAATTCCACAAGAACAGCCTTAGCGAAAGGCTTCTGGAAGGGAAAGATGTAACTGTGTGAGATGAATTAACAGAACACAGAGCAGTTTCTCAGAAAGCTTCTTTCCAGTTTTGAACGGAAGATATTTCCTTTTTCACCATAGCCCTCCATGGGCTTCCAAATATCCCTTTGCCAATTCCACAAGAACAGCCTTAGCGAAAGGCTTCTTGAAGGGAAAGATGTAACTCTGTGTGTTGAAATAACAGAACACAGAGCAGTTTCTCAGAAAGCTTCTTTCCACTTTTGAACTGAAGATATTTCCTTTTTCACCATAGCCCTCTATGGGCTTCCAAATATCCCTTTGCCAATTCCACAAGAACAGCCTTAGCGAAAGGCTTATTGAAGGGAAAGATGTAACTCTGTGAGATGAATTAACAGAACACAGAGCAGTTACTCAGAGTGCTTCTTTCCAGTTTTGAATGGAAGATATTTCCTTTTTCACCATAGCCCTCTATGGGCTTCCAAATATCCCTTTGCCAATTCCACAAGAACAGCCTTAGCGAAAGGCTTCTTGAAGGGAAAGATGTAACTCTGTGAGATGAATTAACAGAACACAGAGCAGTTTCTCAGAAAGCTTCTTTCCAGTTTTGAACGGAAGGTATTTCCTTTTTCACCATAGCCCTCTATGGGCTTCCAAATATCCCTTTGCCAATTCCACAAGAACAGCCTTAGCGAAAGGCTTCTTGAAGGGAAAGATGTAACTCTGTGAGATGAATTAACAGAACACAAAGCAGTTTCTCAGAAAGATTCCTTCCAGTTTTCAACGGAAGATATTTCTTCTTTCACCATAGCCGTCTATGGGCTTCCAAATATCCCTTTGCCAATTCCACAAGAACAGCCTTAGCGAAAGGCTTCTTGAAGGGAAAGATGTAGCTCTGTGAGATGAATAAACAGAACACAGAGCAGTTTCTCAGAAAGATTCTTTCCAGTTTTGAACGGAAGATATTTCCTTTTTCACCATAGCCCTCTATGGGCTTCCAAATATCCCTTTTCCAATTCCACAAGAACAGCCTTAGCGAAAGGCTTCTTGAAGGGCAAGATGCAACACTGTGAGATGAATTAACAGAACACAGAACAGTTTCTCAGAAAGCTTCTTTCCAGTTTTGAACGGAAGATATTTCCTTTTTCACCATAGCCCTCTATGGGCTTCCAAATATCCCTTTTCCAATTCCACAAGAATAGCCTTAGCGAAAGGCTTCTTGAAGGGAAAGATGTAACTCTGTGAGATGAATAACAGAACACAGAGCAGTTTCTCAGAAAGGTTCTTTCCAGTTTTGAACGGAATGTATTTCCTTTTTCACCATAGCCCTTTATGGGCTTCCACATATCCCTTTGCCAATTCCACAAGAACAGCCTTAGCGAAAGGCTTCTTGAAGGGAAAGATGTAACTCTGTGAGATGAATTAACTGAACACAGAGCAGTTACTCAGAATGCTTCTTTCCAGTTTTGAATGGAAGATATTTCCTTTTTCAACATAGCCCTCTATGGGCTTCCAAATATCCCTTTGCCAATTCCACAAGAACAGCCTTAGCGAAAGGCTTCTTGAAGGGAAAGATGTAACTCTGTGAGATGAATAACAGAACACAGAGCAGTTTCTCAGAAAGCTTCTTTCCAGTTTTGAACGGAAGGTATTTCCTTTTTCACCATAGCCCTCTATGGGCTTCCAAATATCCCTTTGCCAATTCCACAGGAACAGCCTTAGCGAAAGGCTTATTGAAGGGAAAGATGTAACTCTGTGAGATGAATTAACAGAACACAGAACAGTTTCTGTGAAAGCTTCTTTCCAGTTTTGAACGGAAGATATTTCCTTTTTAACCATAGCCCTCTATGGGCTTCCAAATATCCCTTTGCCAATTCCACAAGAACAGCCTTAGCGAAAGGTTTCTTGAAGGGAAAGATGTAACTCTGTGTGATGAATTAACAGAACACAGAGCAGTTTCTCAGAAAGCTTCTTTCCGGTTTTGAACGGAAGATATTTCCTTTTTCACCATAGCCCTCTTTGGGCTTCCAAATATCCCTTTGCCAATTCCACAAGAACAGCCTTAGCGAAAGGCTTCTTGTAGGGAAAGATGTAACTCTGTGAGATGAATTAACAGAACACAGAGCAGTTTCTCAGAAAGTTTCTTTCCAGTTTTGAATGGAAGATATTTCCTTTTTCACCATAGCCCTCTATGGGCTTCCAAATCCCTTTGCCAATTCCAAAAGAACAGCCTTAGAGAAAAGCTTCTTGAAGGGAAAGATGTAACTCTGTGAGATGAATTAACAGAACACAGAGCAGTTACTCAGAATGCTTCTTTCCAGTTTTGAATGGAAGATATTTCCTTTTTCACCATAGCCCTCTATGGGCTTCCAAATATCCCTTTTCCAATTCCACAATAATAGCCTTAGCGAAAGGCTTCTTGAAGGGAAAGATGTAACTCTGTGAGATGAATAACAGAACACAGAGCAGTTTCTCAGAAAGCTTCTTTCCAGTTTTGAACGGAAGGTATTTCCTTTTTCACCATAGCCCTCTATGGGCTTCCAAATATCCCTTTGCCAATTCCACAAGAACAGCCTTAGCGAAAGGCTTCTTGAAGGGAAAGATGTAACTCTGTGAGATGAATTAACTGAACACAGAGCAGTTACTCAGAATGCTTCTTTCCAGTTTTGAATGGAAGATATTTCCTTTTTCAACATAGCCCTCTATGGGCTTCCAAATATCCCTTTGCCAATTCCACAAGAACAGCCTTAGCGAAAGGCTTCTTGAAGGGAAAGATGTAACTCTGTGAGATGAATAACAGAACACAGAGCAGTTTCTCAGAAAGCTTCTTTCCAGTTTTGAACGGAAGGTATTTCCTTTTTCACCATAGCCCTCTATGGGCTTCAAAATATCCCTTTGCCAATTCCACAGGAACAGCCTTAGCGAAAGGCTTCTTGAAGGGAAAGATGTAACTCTGTGAGATGAATTAACAGAACACAGAACAGTTTCTGTGAAAGCTTCTTTCCAGTTTTGAACGGAAGATATTTCCTTTTTCACCATAGCCCTCTATGGGCTTCCAAATATCCCTTTGCCAATTCCACAAGAACAGCCTTAGAGAAAGGCTTCTTGAAGGGAAAGATGTAACTTTGTGATATGAATTAACAGAACACCGAGCAGTTTCTCAGAAAGCTTCTTTCCAGTTTTGAACGGAAGATATTTCCTTTTTCACCATAGCCCTCTATGGGCTTCCAAATATCCCTTTGCCAATTCCAGAAGAACAGCCTTAGCGAAAGACTTCTTGAAGGGAAAGATGTAACTCTGTGAGATGAATTCACGGAACACAGAGCAGTTTCTCAGAAAGCTTCTTTCCAGTTTTGAACGGAAGATATTTCCTTTTTCTCCATAGCCCTCTGTGGGCTTCCAAATATCCCTTTGCCAATTCCACAAGAACAGCCTTATCGAAAGGCTTTCTGAAGGGAAAGATGTAACTCTGTGAGATGAATTAACAGAACACAGAGTAGTTTCTCAGAAAGCTTCTTTCCAGTTTTGAACGGAAGGTATTTCCCTTTTCAAAATAGCCCTCTATGGGCTTCCAAATATCCCTTTGCCAATTCCACAAGAACAGCCTTAGCGAAAGGCTTCTTGAAGGGAAAGATATAACTCTGTGTGATGAATTAACAGAACACAGAGCAGTTTCTCAGAAAGCTTCTTTCCGGTTTTGAACGGAAGATATTTCCTTTTTCACCATAGCCCTCCATGGGCTTCCAAATATCCCTTTGCTAATTCCACAAGAACAGCCTTAGAGAAAGGCTTCTTGAAGGGAAAGATGTAACTCTTTCATATGAATTAACAGAACAGAGAGCAGTTTCTCAGAAAGCTTCTTTCCAGTTTTGAACGGAAGATATTTCCTTTTTCACCATAGCCCTCTATGGGCTTCCAAATATCCCTTTGCCAATTCCACAAGAACAGCCTTAGGGAAAGGCTTCTTGAAGGGAAAGATGTAACTCTGTGAGATGAATTAACAGAACACAGAACAGTTTCTGTGAAAGCTTCTTTCCAGTTTTGAACGGAAGATATTTCCTTTTTCACCATAGCCCTCTATTGGCTTCCAAATATCCCTTTGCCAATTCCACAAGAACAGTCTTAGCGAAAGGCTTCTTGAAGGGATAGATGTAACTCTGTGAGATGAATTCACAGAACACAGAGCAGTTTGTCAGAAAGCTTCTTTCCAGTTTTGAAAGGAAGATATTTCCTTTTTCACAATTCCACTCTATGGGCTTCCAAATATCCCTTTGCCAATTCCACAAGAACAGCCTTAGCGAAAGGCTGCTTGAAGGGAAAGATGTAACTCTGTGAGATGAATTAACAGAACACAGAGCAGTTTCTCAGAAAGTTTCTTTCCATTTTGAATGGAAGATATTTCCTTTTTCACCATAGCCCTCTATGGGCTTCCAAATCCCTTTGCCAATTCCACAAGAACAGCCTTAGCGAAAGGCTTCTGGAAGGGAAAGATGTAACTGTGTGAGATGAATTAACAGAACACAGAGCAGTTTCTCAGAAAGCTTCTTTCCAGATTTGAACGGAAGGTATTTCCTTTTTCACCATAGCCATCTACGAGCTTCCAAATATCCCTTTGCCAATTCCACAAGAACAGCCTTAGCGAAAGGCTTCTTGAAGGGAAAGATGTAACTCTGTGAGATGAATTAACAGAACACAGAGCAGTTTCTCAGAAAGCTTCTTTCCAGTTTTGAACGGAAGATATTTCCTTTTTCACCATAGCCCTCAATGGGCTTCCAAATCTCCCTTTGACAATTCCACAAGGACAGCCTGAGCGAAAGGCCTCTTGAAGGGAAAGATGTAACTCTGTGAGATGAATTAACAGAACACGGAGCAGTTTCTCAGAAAGCTTCTTTCCAGTTTTGAACGGAAGATATTTCCTTTTTCACCATAGCCCTCTATGGGCTTCCAAATATCCCTTTGCCAATTCCACAAGAACAGCCTTAGCGAAAGACTTCTTGAAGGGAAAGATGTAACTCTGTGAGATGAATTCAAGGAACACAGAGCAGTTTCTCAGAAAGCTTTTTTCCAGTTTTGAACGGAAGATATTTCCTTTTTCTCCATAGCCCTCTATGGGCTTCCAAATATCCCTTTGCCAATTCCACAAGAACAGCCTTATAGAAAGGCTTCCTGAAGGGAAAGATGTAACTCTGTGAGATGAATTAACAGAACACAGAGCAGTTTCTCAGAAAGCTTCTTTCCAGTTTTGAACGGAAGATATTTCCTTTTTCACCATAGCTCTCTATGGGCTTCCAAATATCCCTTTGCCAATTCCACAAGAACAGCCTTAGCGGAAGGCTTCTTGAAGGGAAAGATGTAACTCTGTGTGATGAATTAACAAAACACAGAGCAGTTTCTCAGAAAGCTTCTTTCCGGTTTTGAACGGAAGATATTTCCTTTTTCACCATAGCCCTCTTTGGGCTTCCAAATATCCCTTTGCCAATTCCACAAGAACAGCCTTAGGGAAAGGCTTCTTCAAGGGAAAGATGTAACTCTGTGAGATGAATTAACAGAACACAGAGCAGTTTCTCAGAAAGTTTCTTTCCAGTTTTGAATGGAAGATATTTCCTTTTTCACCATAGCCCTCTATGGGCTTCCAAATCCCTTTGCCAATTCCACAACAACAGCCTTAGCGAAAGGCTTCTTGAAGGGAAAGTTGTAACTGTGTGAGATGAATTAACAGAACACAGAGCAGTCTCTCAGAAAGCTTCTTTCCAGTTTTGAACGGAAGATATTTCCTTTTTCACCATAGCCCTCTATGGGCTTCCAAATATCCCTTTGCCAATTTGACAAGAACAGCCTTAGCGAAAGGCTTCTTGAAGGGAAAGATGTAACTCTGTGAGATGAATTAACAGAACACAGAGCAGTTTCTCAGAAAGCTTCTTTCCAGTTTTGAACGGAAGATATTTCCTTTTTCACCATAGCCCTCCATGGGCTTCCAAATATCCCTTTGCCAATTCCACAAGAACAGCCTTAGCGAAAGGCTTCTTGAAGGGAAAGATGTAACTCTGTGTGTTGAAATAACAGAACACAGAGCAGTTTCTCAGAAAGCTTCTTTCCAGTTTTGAACTGAAGATATTTCGTTTTTCACCATAGCCCTCTATGGGCTTCCAAATATCCCTTTGCCAATTCCACAAGAACAGCCTTAGCGAAAGGCTTATTGATGGGAAAGATGTAACTCTGTGAGATGAATTAACAGAACACAGAGCAGTTACTCAGAATGCTTCTTTCCAGTTTTGAATGGAAGATATTTCCTTTTTCACCATAGCCCTCTATGGGCTTCCAAATATCCCTTTGCCAATTCCACAAGAACAGCTTAGCGAAAGGCTTCTTGAAGGGAAAGATGTAACTCTGTGAGATGAATTAACAGAACACAGAGCAGTTTCTCAGAAAGCTTCTTTCCAGTTTTGAACGGAAGGTATTTCCTTTTTCACCATAGCCCTCTATGGGCTTCCAAATATCCCTTTGCCAATTCCACAAGAACAGCCTTAGCGAAAGGCTTCTTGAAGGGAAAGATGTAACTCTGTGAGATGAATTAACAGAACACAAAGCAGTTTCTCAGAAAGATTCCTTCCAGTTTTCAACGGAAGATATTTCTTTTTTCACCATAGCCGTCTGTGGGCTTCCAAATATCCCTTTGCCAATTCCACAAGAACAGCCTTAGCGAAAGGCTTCTTGAAGGGAAAGATGTAGCTCTGTGAGATGAATAAACAGAACACAGAGCAGTTTCTCAGAAAGATTCTTTCCAGTTTTGAACGGAAGATATTTCCTTTTTCACCATAGCCCTCTATGGGCTTCCAAATATCCCTTTTCCAATTCCACAAGAACAGCTTTAGCGAAAGGCTTCTTGAAGGGCAAGATGTAACACTGTGAGATGAATTAACAGAACACAGAACAGTTTCTCAGAAAGCTTCTTTCCAGTTTTGAACGGAAGATATTTCCTTTTTCACCATAGCCCTTTATGGGCTTCCAAATATCCCTTTGCCAATTCCACAAGAACAGCCTTAGCGAACGGCTTCTTGAAGGGAAAGATGTAACTCTGTGAGATGAATTAACAGAACACAGAGCAGTTTCTCAGAAAGCTTCTTTCAAGTTTTGAACGGAAGATATTTCCTTTTTCACCATAGCCCTCTATGGGCTTCCAAATATCCCTTTGCCAATTCCACAAGAACAGCCTTAGCGAAAGACTTCTTGAAGGGAAAGATATAACTCTGTGAGATGAATTAACAGAACACAGAGCAGTTTCTCAGAAAGCTTCTTTCCAGTTTTGAATGGAAGATATTTCCTTTTTCACCATAGCCCTCTATGGGCTTCTAAATATCCCTTTGCCAATTCCACAAGAACAGCCTTAGCGAAAGGCTACTTGAAGGGAAAGATGTAACTCTGTGAGATGAATTCACAGAACACAGAGCACTTTCTCAGAAAGCTTCTTTCCAGGTTTGAACGGAAGATATTTCCTTTTTCACCATAGCCCTCTATGGGCTTACAAATATCCCTTTGCCAATTCCACATGAACAGCCTTAGCGAAAGGCTTCTTGAAGGGCATGATGTAACTCTGTGAGATGAATTAACAGAACACAGAGCAGTTTCTCAGAAAGCTTCTTTGCAGTTTTGATCGGAAGATATTTCCTTTTTCACCATAGCCCTCTATGTGCTTCCAAATATCCCTGTGCGAATTCCACAAGAACAGCCTTAGCGAAAGGCTTATTGAAGAGAAAGATGTAACACTGTGAGATGAATTAACAGAACACAGAGAAGTTTCTCAGAAAGCTTCTTTCTAGTTTTGAATGGAAGATATTTCCTTTTTCACCATAGCCCTCTATGGGCTTCTAAATATCCCTTTGCCAATTCCACAAGAACAGCCTTAGCGAAAGGCTTCTTGAAGGGAAAGATGTAACTCAGTGAGATGAATTCACGGAACACAGAGCAGTTTCTCAGAAAGCTTCTGTCCAGTTTTGAACGGAAGATATTTCCCTTTTCACCATAGCCCTCTATGGGCTTCCAAATATCCCTTTGCCAATTCCACAAGAACAGCCTTAGAGAAAGGCTTCTTGAAGGGAAAGATGTAACTTTGTGATATGAATTAACAGAACACCGAGCAGTTTCTCAGAAAGTTTCTTTCCAGTTTTGAACGGAAGATATTTCCTTTTTCA
This sequence comes from Chlorocebus sabaeus, assembly GCF_047675955.1. Lineage (NCBI taxonomy): Eukaryota > Metazoa > Chordata > Mammalia > Primates > Cercopithecidae > Chlorocebus > Chlorocebus sabaeus. The sequence continues at coordinate 1,531,483 of NW_027327482.1, read as the reverse complement.
CCATAGCCCTCTATGGGCTTCCAAATATCCCTTTGCCAATTCCACAAGAACAGCCTTAGCGAAAGGCTTCTTGAAGGGAAAGATGTAACTCTGTGAGATGAATTCACGGAACACAGAGCAGTTTCTCAGAAAGCTTCTTTCCAGTTTTGAACGGAAGATATTTCCTTTTTCTCCATAGCCCTCTATGGGCTTCCAAATATCCCTTTGCCAATTCCACAAGAACAGCCTTATCGAAAGGCTTCCTGAAGGGAAAGATGTAACTCTGTGAGATGAATTAACAGAACACAGAGCAGTTTCTCAGAAAGCTTCTTTCCAGTTTTGAACGGAAGATATTTCCTTTTTCAAAATAGCCCTCTATGGGCTTCCAAATATCCCTTTGCCAATTCCACAAGAACAGCCTTAGCGAAAGGCTTCTTGAAGGGAAAGATATAACTCTCTGTGGTGAATTAACAGAACACAGAGCAGTTTCTCAGAAAGCTTCTTTCCGGTTTTGAACGGAAGATATTTCCTTTTTCACCATAGCCATCTTTGGGCTTCCAAATATCCCTTTGCCAATTCCACAAGAACAGCCTTAGCGAAAGGCTTCTTCAAGGGAAAGATGTAAGTCTGTGAGATGAATTAACAGAACACAGAACAGTTTCTCAGAAAGTTTCTTTCCAGTTTTGAATGGAAGATATTTCCTTTTTCACCATAGCCCTCTATGGGCTTCCAAATCCCTTTGCCAATTCCACAAGAACAGCCTTAGCGAAAGGCTTCTGGAAGGGAAAGATGTAACTGTGTGAGATGAATTAACAGAACACAGAGCAGTTTCTCAGAAAGCTTCTTTCCAGATTTGAACGGAAGGTATTTCCTTTTTCACCATAGCCATCTATGGGCTTCCAAATATCCGTTTGCCAATTCCACAAGAACAGCCTTAGCGAAAGGCTTCTTAAAGTGAAAGATGTAACTCTGTGAGATGAATTAACAGAACACAGAGCAGTTTCTCAGAAAGCTTCTTTCCAGTTTTGAACGGAAGATATTTCCTTTTTCACCATAGCCCTCAATGGGCTTCCAAATCTCCCTTTGACAATTCCACAAGGACAGCCTGAGCGAAAGGCCTCTTGAAGGGAAAGATGTAACTCTGTGAGATGAATTAACAGAACACGGAGCAGTTTCTCAGAAAGCTTCTTTCCAGTTTTGAACGGAAGATATTTCCTTTTTCACCATAGCCCTCCATGGGCTTCCAAATATCCGTTTGCCAATTCCATAAGAACAGCCTTAGGGAAAGGCTTCTTGCAGGGAAGGATGTAACTCTGTGAGATGAATTAACAGAACACAGAGCAGTTTCTCAGAAAGCTTCTTTCCAGTTTTGAACGGAAGATATTTCCTTTTTCTCCATAGCCCTCTATGGGCTTCCAAATATCCCTTTGCCAATTCCACAAGAATAGCCTTAGAGAAAGGTTTCTCAAGGGAAAGATGTAACTTTGTGATATGAATTAACAGAACACCGAGCAGTTTCTCAGAAAGCTTCTTTCCAGTTTTGAACGGAAGATATTTCCTTTTTCACCATAGCCCTCTATGGGCTTCCAAATATCCCTTTGCCAATTCCACAAGAACAGCCTTAGCGAAAGACTTCTTGAAGGGAAAGATGTAACTCTGTGAGATGAATTCAAGGAACACAGAGCAGTTTCTCAGAAAGCTTTTTTCCAGTTTTGAACGGAAGATATTTCCTTTTTCACCATAGCCCTCAGTGGGCTTCCAAAAATCCCTTTGCCAATTCCACAAGAACAGCCTTAGCGAAAGGCTTCCTGAAGGGAGAGATGTAACTCTGTGAGATGAATTAACAGAACACAGAGCAGTTTCTCAGAAAGCTTCTTTCCAGTTTTGAACGGAAGATATTTCCTTTTTCACCATAGCCCTCCATGGGCTTCCAAATATCCCTTTGCCAATTCCACAAGAACAGCCTTAGCGAAAGGCTTCTTGAAGGGAAAGATGTAACTCTGTGTGTTGAAATAACAGAACACAGAGCAGTTTCTCAGAAAGCTTCTTTCCAGTTTTGAACTGAAGATATTTCCTTTTTCACCATAGCCCTCTATGGGCTTCCAAATATCCCTTTGCCAATTCCACAAGAACAGCCTTAGCGAAAGGCTTATTTAAGGGAAAGATGTAACTCTGTGAGATGAATTAACAGAACACAGAGCAGTTACTCAGAGTGCTTCTTTCCAGTTTTGAATGGAAGATATTTCCTTTTTCACCATAGCCCTCTATGGGCTTCCAAATATCCCTTTGCCAATTCCACAAGAACAGCCTTAGCGAAAGGCTTCTTGAAGGGCAAGATGTAACTCTGTGAGATGAATTAACAGAACACAAAGCAGTTTCTCAGAAAGATTCCTTAAAGTTTTCAACGGAAGATATTTCTTTTTTCACCATAGCCGTCTATGGGCTTCCAAATATCCCTTTGCCAATTCCACAAGAACAGCCTTAGCGAAAGGCTTCTTGAAGGGAAAGATGTAGCTCTGTGAGATGAATAAACAGAACACAGAGCAGTTTCTCAGAAAGATTCTTTCCAGTTTTGAACGGAAGATATTTCCTTTTTCACCATAGCCCTCTATGGGCTTCCAAATATCCCTTTTCCAATTCCACAAGAACAGCCTTAGCGAAAGGCTTCTTGAAGGGCAAGATGTAACACTGTGAGATGAATTAACAGAACACAGAACAGTTGCTCAGAAAGCTTCTTTCCAGTTTTGAACGGAAGATATTTCCTTTTTCACCATAGCCCTTTATGGGCTTCCAAACATCCCTTTGCCAATTCCACAAGAACAGACTTAGCGAAAGGCTTCTTGAAGGGAAAGATGTAACTCTGTGAGATGAATTAACAGAACACAGAGCAGTTTCTCAGAAAGCTTCTTTCAAGTTTTGAACGGAAGATATTTCCTTTTTCACCATAGCCCTCTATGGGCTTCCAAATATCCCTTTGCCAATTCCACAAGAACAGCCTTAGCGAAAGACTTCTTGAAGGGAAAGATATAACTCTGTGAGATGAATTAACAGAACACAGAGCAGTTTCTCAGAAAGCTTCTTTCCAGTTTTGAATGGAAGATATTTCCTTTTTCACCATAGCCCTCTATGGGCTTCTAAATATCCCTTTGCCAATTCCACAAGAACAGCCTTAGCGAAAGGCTACTTGAAGGGAAAGATGTAACTCTGTGAGATGAATTCACAGAACACAGAGCACTTTCTCAGAAAGCTTCTTTCCAGGTTTGAACGGAAGATATTTCCTTTTTCACCATAGCCCTCTATGGGCTTACAAATATCCCTTTGCCAATTCCACATGAACAGCCTTAGCGAAAGGCTTCTTGAAGGGCAAGATGTAACTCTGTGAGATGAATTAACAGAACACAAAGCAGTTTCTCAGAAAGATTCCTTCCAGTTTTGAACGGAAGATATTTCCTTTTTCACCATAGCCGTCTATGGGCTTCCAAATATCCCTGTGCCAATTCCACAAGAACAGCCTTAGCGAAAGGCTTCTTGAAGGGAAATATGTAACTCTGTGAGATTAATTAAGAGAACACAGAGCAGTTTCTCAGAAAGCTTCTTTGCAGTTTTGATCGGAAGATATTTCCTTTTTCACCATAGCCCTCTATGTGCTTCCAAATATCCCTGTGCCAATTCCACAAGAACAGCCTTAGCGAAAGGCTTCTTGAAGGGAAAGATGTAACTTTGTGATATGAATTAACAGAACACCGAGCAGTTTCTCAGAAAGCTTCTTTCCAGTTTTGAACGGAAGATATTTCCTTTTTCACCATAGCCCTCTATGGGCTTCCAAATATCCCTTTGCCAATTCCACAAGAACAGCCTTATCGAAAGGCTTCTTGAAGGGAAAGATGTAACTCTGTGAGATGAATTAACAGAACACAGAGCAGTTTCTCAGAAAGCTTCTTTCCAGTTTTGAACGGAAGATATTTCCTTTTTCACCATAGCCCTCTATGGTCTTCCAAATATCCCTTTGCCAATTCCACAAGAACAGCCTTAGCGAAAGGCTTCTTGAAGGGAAATATGTAACTCTGTGAGATTAATTAAGAGAACACAGAGCAGTTTCTCAGAAAGCTTCTTTGCAGTTTTGATCGGAAGATATTTCCTTTTTCACCATAGCCCTCTATATGCTTCCAAATATCCCTGTGCCAATTCCACAAGAACAGCCTTAGCGAAAGGCTTATTGAAGAGAAAGATGTAACACTGTGAAATGAATTAACAGAACACCCAGCAGTTTCTCAGAAAGCTTCTTTCTAGTTTTGAATGGAAGATATTTCCTTTTTCACCATAGCCCTCTATGGGCTTCTAAATATCCCTTTGCCAATTCCACAAGAACAGCCTTAGCGAAAGGCTTCTTGAAGGGAAAGATGTAACTCAGTGAGATGAATTCACAGAACACAGAGCAGTTTCTCAGAAAGCTTCTGTCCAGTTTTGAACGGAAGATATTTCCCTTTTCACCATAGCCCTCTATGGGCTTCCAAATATCCCTTTGCCAATTCCACAAGAACAGCCTTAGCGAAAGGCTTCTTGAAGGGAAAGATGTAAGTCTGTGAGATGAATTAAGAGAACACAGAGCAGTTTCTCAGAAAGCTTCTTTCCAGTTTTGAATGGAAGATATTTCCTTTTTCACCATAGCCCTCTATGGGCTTCTAAATATCCCTTTGCCAATTCCACAAGAACAGCCTTAGCGAAAGGCTTCTTGAAGGGAAAGATGTAACTCTGTGAGATGAATTCACAGAACACAGAGCAGTTTCTCAGAAAGCTTCTTTCCAGTTTTGAACGGAAGATATTTCCTTTTTCACCATAGCCCTCTATGGGCTTCCAAATATCCCTTTGCCAATTCCACAAGAACAGCCTTAGCGAAAGGCTTCTTGAAGGGAAAGATGTAACTCTGTGAGATGAATTAACAAAACACAGAGCAGTTTCTCAGAAAGCTTCTTTCCAATTTTGAACGGAAGATATTTCCTTTTTCACCATAGCCCTCAATGGGCTTCCAAATATCCCTTTGACAATTACACAAGGACAGCCTTAGTGAAAGGCTTCTTGAAGGGAAAGATGTAACTTTGTGATATGAATTATCAGAACACCGAGCAGTTTCTCAGAAAGCTTCTTTCCAGTTTTGAACGGAAGATATTTCCTTTTTCACCATAGCCCTCTATGGGCTTCCAAATATCCCTTTGCCAATTCCACAAGAACAGCCTTAGCGAAAGACTTCTTGAAGGGAAAGATGTAACTCTGTGAGATGAATTCACGGAACACAGAGCAGTTTCTCATAAAGCTTCTTTCCAGTTTTGAACGGAAGATATTTCCTTTTTCACCATAGCCCTCTATGGGCTTCCAAATATCCCTTTGCCAATTCCACAAGAACAGCCTTAGAGAAAGGCTTCTTGAAGGGAAAGATGTAACTTTGTGATATGAATTAACGGAACACCGAGCAGTTTCTCAGAAAGCTTCTTCCAGTTTTGAACGGAAGATATTTCCTTTTTCACCATAGCCCTCTATGGGCTTCCAAATATCCCTTTGCCAATTCCACAAGAACAGCCTTAGCGAAAGACTTCTTGAAGGGAAAGATGTAACTCTGTGAGATGAATTCACAGAACACAGAGCAGTTTCTCAGAAAGCTTCTTTCCAGTTTTGAACGGAAGATATTTCCTTTTTCTCCATAGCCCTCTATGGGCTTCCAAATATCCCTTTGCCAATTCCACAAGAACAGCCTTATCGAAAGGCTTCCTGAAGGGAAAGATGTAACTCTGTGAGATGAATTAACAGAACACAGAGCAGTTTCTCCGAAAGCTTCTTTCCAGTTTTGAACGGAAGATATTTCCTTTTTCAAAATAGCCCTCTATGGGCTTCCAAATATCCCTTTGCCAATTCCACAAGAACAGCCTTAGCGAAAGGCTTCTTGAAGGGAAAGATATAACTCTGTGTGGTGAATTAACAGAACACAGAGCAGTTTCTCAGAAAGCTTCTTTCCGGTTTTGAACGGAAGATATTTCCTTTTTCACCATAGCCCTCTATGGGCTTCTAAATATCCCTTTGCCAATTCCACAAGAACAGCCTTAGCGAAAGGCTAATTGAAGGGAAAGATGTAACTCTGTGAGATGAATTCACAGAACACAGAGCACTTTCTCAGAAAGCTTCTTTCCAGGTTTGAACGGAAGATATTTCCTTTTTCACCATAGCCCTCTATGGGCTTACAAATATCCCTTTGCCAATTCCACATGAACAGCCTTAGCGAAAGGCTTCTTGAAGGGCAAGATGTAACTCTGTGAGATGAATTAACAGAACACAAAGCAGTTTCTCAGAAAGATTCCTTCCAGTTTTGAACGGAAGATATTTCCTTTTTCACCATAGCCGTCTATGGGCTTCCAAATATCCCTTTGCCAATTCCGCAAGAACAGCCTTATCGAAAGGCTTCTTGAAGGGAAAGATGTAACTCTGTGAGATGAATTAACAGAACACAGAGCAGTTTCTCAGAAAGCTTCTTTCCAGTTTTGAACGGAAGATATTTCCTTTTTCACCATAGCCCTCTTTGGGCTTCCAAATATCCCTTTGCCAATTCCACAAGAACAGCCTTAGCGAAAGGCTTCTTGAAGGGAAATATGTAACTCTGTGCGATTAATTAAGAGAACACAGAGCAGTTTCTCAGAAAGCTTCTTTGCAGTTTTGATCGGAAGATATTTCCTTTTTCACCATAGCCCTCTATGTGCTTCCAAATATCCCTGTGCCAATTCCACAAGAACAGCCTTAGCGAAAGGCTTATTGAAGAGAAAGATGTAACACTGTGAAATGAATTAACAGAACACCCAGCAGTTTTTCAGAAAGCTTCTTTCTAGTTTTGAATGGAAGATATTTCCTTTTTCACCATAGCCCTCTATGGGCTTCCAAATATCCCTTTGCCAATTCCACAAGAACAGCCTTAGCGAAAGACTTCTTGAAGGGAAAGATGTAACTCTGTGAGATGAATTCACGGAACACAGAGCAGTTTCTCAGAAAGCTTGTTTCCAGTTTTGAACGGAAGATATTTCCTTTTTCTCCATAGCCCTCTATGGGCTTCCAAATATCCCTTTGCCAATTCCACAAGAACAGCCTTATCGAAAGGCTTCCTGAAGGGAAAGATGTAACTCTGTGAGATGAATTAACAGAACACAGAGCAGTTTCTCAGAAAGCTTCTTTCCAGTTTTGAACGGAAGATATTTCCTTTTTCAAAATAGCCCTCTATGGGCTTCCAAATATCCCTTTGCCAATTCCACAAGAACAGCCTTAGCGAAAGGCTTCTTGAAGGGAAAGATATAACTCTGTGTGGTGAATTAACAGAACACAGAGCAGTTTCTCAGAAAGCTTCTTTCCGGTTTTGAACGGAAGATATTTCCTTTTTCACCATAGCCCTCTTTGGGCTTCCAAATATCCCTTTGCCAATTCCAGAAGAACAGCCTTAGCGAAAGGCTTCTTCAAGGGAAAGATGTAACTCTGTGAGATGAATTAACAGAACACAGAGCAGTTTCTCAGAAAGTTTCTTTCCAGTTTTGAATGGAAGATATTTCCTTTTTCACCATAGCCCTCTATGGGCTTCCACATCCCTTTGCCAATTCCACAAGAACAGCCTTAGCGAAAGGCTTCTGGAAGGGAAAGATGTAACTGTGTGAGATGAATTAACAGAACACAGAGCAGTTTCTCAGAAAGCTTCTTTCCAGATTTGAACGGAAGGTATTTCCTTTTTCACCATAGCCCTCTATGGGCTTCCAAATATCCCTTTGCCAATTCCACAAGAACAGCCTTAGCGAAAGTCTTCTTGAAGGGAAAGATGTAACTCTGTGAGATGAATTAACAGAACACAGAGCAGTTTCTCAGAAAGCTTCTTTCCAGTTTTGAACGGAAGATATTTCCTTTTTCACCATAGCCCTCTATGGGCTTCCAAATATCCCTTTGCCAATTCCACAAGAACAGCCTTAGAGAAAGGCTTCTCAAGGGAAAGATGTAACTTTGTGATATGAATTAACAGAACACCGAGCAGTTTCACAGAAAGCTTCTTTCCAGTTTTGAACGGAAGATATTTCCTTTTTCACCATAGCCCTCTATGGGCTTCCAAATATCCCTTTGCCAATTCCACAAGAACAGTCTTAGCGAAAGACTTCTTGAAGGGAAAGATGTAACTCTGTGAGATGAATTCAAGGAACACAGAGCAGTTTCTCAGAAAGCTTTTTTCCAGTTTTGAACGGAAGATATTTCCTTTTTCTCCATAGCCCTCTATGGGCTTCCAAATATCCCTTTGCCAATTCCACAAGAACAGCCTTATCGAAAGGCTTCCTGAAGGGAAAGATGTAACTCTGTGAGATGAATTAACAGAACACAGAGCAGTTTCTCAGAAAGCTTCTTTCCAGTTTTGAACGGAATATATTTCCTTTTTCAAAATAGCCCTCTATGGGCTTCCAAATATCCCTTTGCCAATTCCACAAGAACAGCCTTAGCGAAAGGCTTCTTGAAGGGAAAGATATAACTCTGTGTGGTGAATTAACAGAACACAGAGCAGTTTCTCAGAAAGCTTCTTTCCGGTTTTGAACGGAAGATATTTCCTTTTTCACCATAGCCCTCTTTGGGCTTCCAAATATCCCTTTGCCAATTCCAGAAGAACAGCCTTAGCGAAAGGCTTCTTCAAGGGAAAGATGTAACTCTGTGAGATGAATTAACAGAACACAGAGCAGTTTCTCAGAAAGTTTCTTTCCAGTTTTGAATGGAAGATATTTCCTTTTTCACCATAGCCCTCTATGGGCTTCCACATCCCTTTGCCAATTCCACAAGAACAGCCTTAGCGAAAGGCTTCTGGAAGGGAAAGATGTAACTGTGTGAGATGAATTAACAGAACACAGAGCAGTTTCTCAGAAAGCTTCTTTCCAGATTTGAACGGAAGGTATTTCCTTTTTCACCATAGCCCTCTATGGGCTTCCAAATATCCCTTTGCCAATTCCACAAGAACAGCCTTAGCGAAAGTCTTCTTGAAGGGAAAGATGTAACTCTGTGAGATGAATTAACAGAACACAGAGCAGTTTCTCAGAAAGCTTCTTTCCAGTTTTGAACGGAAGATATTTCCTTTTTCACCATAGCCCTCTATGGGCTTCCAAATATCCCTTTGCCAATTCCACAAGAACAGCCTTAGAGAAAGGCTTCTCAAGGGAAAGATGTAACTTTGTGATATGAATTAACAGAACACCGAGCAGTTTCACAGAAAGCTTCTTTCCAGTTTTGAACGGAAGATATTTCCTTTTTCACCATAGCCCTCTATGGGCTTCCAAATATCCCTTTGCCAATTCCACAAGAACAGTCTTAGCGAAAGACTTCTTGAAGGGAAAGATGTAACTCTGTGAGATGAATTCAAGGAACACAGAGCAGTTTCTCAGAAAGCTTTTTTCCAGTTTTGAACGGAAGATATTTCCTTTTTCTCCATAGCCCTCTATGGGCTTCCAAATATCCCTTTGCCAATTCCACAAGAACAGCCTTATAGAAAGGCTTCCTGAAGGGAAAGATGTAACTCTGTGAGATGAATTAACAGAACACAGAGCTGTTTCTCAGAAAGCTTCTTTCCAGTTTTGAACGGAAGATATTTCCTTTTTCACCATGGCCCTCCATGGGCTTCCAAATATCCCTTTGCCAATTCCACAAGAACAGCCTTAGCGAAAGGCTTCTTGAAGGGAAAGATGTAACTCTGTGTGTTGAAATAACAGAACACAGAGCAGTTTCTCAGAAAGCTTCTTTCCAGTTTTGAACTGAAGATATTTCCTTTTTCACCATAGCCCTCTATGGGCTTCCAAATATCCCTTTGCCAATTCCACAAGAACAGCCTTAGCGAAAGGCTTATTGAAGGGAAAGATGTAACTCTGTGAGATGAATTAACAGAACACAGAGCAGTTACTCAGAATGCTTCTTTCCAGTTTTGAATGGAAGATATTTCCTTTTTCACCATAGCCCTCTATGGTCTTCCAAATATCCCTTTGCCAATTCCACAAGAACAGCCTTAGCGAAAGGCTTCTTGAAGGGAAAGATGTAACTCTGTGAGATGAATTAACAGAACACAGAGCAGTTTCTCAGAAAGCTTCTTTCCAGTTTTGAACGGAAGGTATTTCCTTTTTCACCATAGCCCTATATGGGCTTCCAAATATCCCTTTGCCAATTCCACAAGAACAGCCTTAGCGAAAGGCTTCTTGAAGGGCAAGATGTAACTCTGTGAGATGAATTAACAGAACACAAAGCAGTTTCTCAGAAAGATTCCTTCCAGTTTTCAACGGAAGATATTTCTTTTTTCACCATAGCCGTCTATGGGCTTCCAAATATCCCTTTGCCAATTCCACAAGAACAGCCTTAGCGAAAGGCTTCTTGAAGGGAAAGATGTAGCTCTGTGAGATGAATAAACAGAACACAGAGCAGTTTCTCAGAAAGATTCTTTCCAGTTTTGAACGGAAGATATTTCCTTTTTCACCATAGCCCTCTATGGGCTTCCAAATATCCCTTTTCCAATTCCACAAGAACAGCCTTAGCGAAAGGCTTCTTGAAGGGCAAGATGTAACACTGTGAGATGAATTAACAGAACACAGAACAGTTTCTCAGAAAGCTTCTTTCCAGTTTTGAACGGAAGATATTTCCTTTTTCACCATAGCCCTTTATGGGCTTCCAAATATCCCTTTGCCAATTCCACAAGAACAGACTTAGCGAACGGCTTCTTGAAGGGAAAGATGTAACTCTGTGAGATGAATTAACAGAACACAGAGCAGTTTCTCAGAAAGCTTCTTTCAAGTTTTGAACGGAAGATATTTCCTTTTTCACCATAGCCATCTATGGGCTTCCAAATATCCCATTGCCAATTCCACAAGAACAGCCTTAGCGAAAGACTTCTTGAAGGGAAAGATATAACTCTGTGAGATGAATTAACAGAACACAGAGCAGTTTCTCAGAAAGCTTCTTTCCAGTTTTGAATGGAAGATATTTCCTTTTTCACCATAGCCCTCTATGGGCTTCGAAATATCCCTTTGCCAATTCCACAAGAACAGCCTTAGCGAAAGGCTTCTTGAAGGGAAAGATGTAACTCTGTGAGATGAATTCACAGAACACAGAGCACTTTCTCAGAAAGCTTCTTTCCAGGTTTGAACGGAAGTTATTTCCTTTTTCACCATAGCCCTCTATGGGCTTACAAATATCCCTTTGCCAATTCCACATGAACAGCCTTAGCGAAAGGCTTCTTGAAGGGCAAGATGTAACTCTGTGAGATGAATTAACAGAACACAAAGCAGTTTCTCAGAAAGATTCCTTCCAGTTTTGAACGGAAGATATTTCCTTTTTCACCGTAGCCGTCTATGGGCTTCCAAATATCCCTTTGCCAATTCCACAAGAACAGCCTTAGCGAAAGGCTTCTTAAAGGGAAAGATGTAACTCTGTGAGATGAATTAACAGAACACAGAGCAGTTTCTCAGATAGCTTCTTTCCAGTTTTGAACGGAAGATATTTCCTTTTTCACCATAGCCCTCTATGGTCTTCCAAATATCCCTTTGCCAATTCCACAAGAACAGCCTTAGCGAAAGGCTTCTTGAAGGGAAATATGTAACTCTGTGAGATTAATTAAGAGAACACAGAGCAGTTTGTCAGAAAGCTTCTTTGCAGTTTTGATCGGAAGATATTTCCTTTTTCACCATAGCCCTCTATGTGCTTCCAAATATCCCTGTGCCAATTCCACAAGAACAGCCTCAGCGAAAGGCTTATTGAAGAGAAAGATGTAACACTGTGAGATGAATTAACAGAACACCCAGCAGTTTCTCAGAAAGCTTCTTTCTAGTTTTGAATGGAAGATATTTCCTTTTTCACCATAGCCCTCTATGGGCTTCTAAATATCCCTTTGCCAATTCCACAAGAACAGCCTTAGCGAAAGGCTTCTTGAAGGGAAAGATGTAACTCAGTGAGATGAATTCACAGAACACAGAGCAGTTTCTCAGAAAGCTTCTGTCCAGTTTTGAACGGAAGATATTTCCCTTTTCACCATAGCCCTCTATGGGCTTCCAAATATCCCTTTGCCAATTCCACAAGAACAGCCTTAGCGAAAGGCTTCTTGAAGGGAAAGATGTAACTCTGTGAGATGAATTAAGAGAACACAGAGCAGTTTCTCAGAAAGCTTCTTTCCAGTTTTGAATGGAAGATATTTCCTTTTTCACCATAGCCCTCTATGGGCTTCTAAATATCCCTTTGCCAATTACACAAGAACAGCCTTAGCGAAAGGCTTCTTGAAGGGAAAGATGTAACTCTGTGAGATGAATTCACAGAACACAGAGCAGTTTCTCAGAAAGCTTCTTTCCAGTTTTGAACGGAAGATATTTCCTTTTTCACCATAGCCCTCTATGGGCTTCCAAATATCCCTTTGCCAATTCCACAAGAACAGCCTTAGCGAAAGGCTTCTTGAAGGGAAAGATGTAACTCTGTGAGATGAATTAACAAAACACAGAGCAGTTTCTCAGAAAGCTTCTTTCCAGTTTTGAACGGAAGAAATTTCCTTTCTCACCATAGCCCTCTATGGGCTTCCAAATATCCGTTTGCCAATTCCATAAGAACAGCCTTCGCGAAAGGCTTCTTGAAGGGAAAGATGTAACTCTGAGAGATGAATTAACAGAACACAGAGCAGTTTCTCAGAAAGCTTCTTTCCAGTTTTGAACGGAAGATATTTCCTTTTTCACCATAGCCCTCTATGGGCTTCCAAATATTCCTTTGCCAATTCCACAGGAAAAGCCTTAGAAAAAGGCTTCTTGAAGGGAAAGATGTAACTCTTTGATATGAATTAACAGAATAGAGAGCAGTTTCTCAGAAAGCTTCTTTCCAGTTTTGAACGGAAGAAATTTCCTTTTTCACCATAGCCCTCTTTGGGCTTCTAAATATCCCTTTGCCAATTCCACAAGGAGAGCCTTAGCGAAAGGCTTCTTGAAGGGAAAGATGTAACTCTGTGAGATGAATTAACAGAACACAGAGCAGTTTCTCAGAAAGCTTCTTTCCAGTTTTGAACGGAAGATATTTCCTTTTTCACCATAGCCCTCTATGGGCTTCCAAATATCCCTTTGCCAATTACACAAGAACAGCCTTAGACAAAGGCTTCTTGAAGGGAAAGATGTAACTTTGTGATATGAATTAACAGAACACAGAGCAGTTTCTCAGAAAGCTTCTTTCCAGTTTTGAACAGAAGATATTTCATTTTTCACCATAGCCCTCTATTTGCTTTCAAATATCCCTTTGCCAATTCCACAAGAACAGCCTTAGCGAAAGACTTCTGGAAGGGAAAGATGTAACTCTGTGAGATGAATTCACGGAACACAGAGCAGTTTCTCAGAAAGCTTCTTTCCAGTTTTGAACGGAAGATATTTCCTTTTTCACCATAGCCCTCTATGGGCTTCCAAATATCCCTTTGCCAATTCCACAAGAACAGCCTTAGAGAAAGGCTTCTTGAAGGGAAAGATGTAACTCTCTGAGATGAATTAACAGAACACAGAGCAGTTACTCAGAATGCTTCTTTCCAGTTTTGAATGGAAGATATTTAATTTTTCACCATAGCCCTCTATGGGCTTCCAAATATCCCTTTGCCAATTCCACAAGAACAGCCTTAGCGAAAGGCTTCATGAAGGGAAAGATGTAACTCTGTGAGATGAATTAACAGAACACAGAGCAGTTTCTCAGAAAGGTTCTTTCCAGTTTTGAACGGAAGGTATTTCCTTTTTCACCATAGCCCTCTATGGGCTTCCAAATATCCCTTTGCCAATTCCACAAGAACAGCCTTAGCGAAAGGCTTCTTGAAGGGCAAGATGTAACTCTGTGAGATGAATTAACAGAACACAAAGCAGTTTCTCAGAAAGATTCCTTCCAGGTTTCAACGGAAGATATTTCTTTTTTCACCATAGCCGTCTATGGGCTTCCAAATATCCCTTTGCCAATTCCACAAGAACAGCCTTAGCGAAAGGCTTCTTGAAGGGAAAGATGTAGCTCTGTGAGATGAATAAACAGAACACAGAGCAGTTTCTCAGAAAGATTCTTTCCAGTTTTGAACGGAAGATATTTCCTTTTTCACCATAGCCCTCTATGGGCTTCCAAATATCCCTTTTCCAATTCCACAAGAACAGCCTTAGCGAAAGGCTTCTTGAAGGGCAAGATGTAACACTGTGAGATGAATTAACAGAACACAGAACAGTTTCTCAGAAAGCTTCTTTCCAGTTTTGAACGGAAGATATTTCCTTTTTCACCATAGCCCTTTATGGGCTTCCAAATATCCCTTTGCCAATTCCACAAGAACAGCCTTAGCGAAAGGCTTCTTGAAGGGAAAGATGTAACTCTGTGAGATGAATTAACAGAACACAGAGCAGTTTCTCCGAAAGCTTCTTTCCAGTTTTGAACGAAATATATTTCCTTTTTCACCATAGCCCTCTATGGGCTTCCAAATATCCCTTTGCCAATTCCACAAGAACAGCCTTAGCGAAAGACTTCTTGAAGGGAAAGATGTAACTCTGTGAGATGAATTCACGGAACACAGAGCAGTTTCTCAGAAAGCTTGTTTCCAGTTTTGAACGGAAGATATTTCCTTTTTCTCCATAGCCCTCTATGGGCTTCCAAATATCCCTTTGCCAATTCCACAAGAACAGCCTTATCGAAAGGCTTCCTGAACGGAAAGATGTAACTCTGTGAGATGAATTAACAGAACACAGAGCAGTTTCTCAGAAAGCTTCTTTCCAGTTTTGAAAGGAAGCTATTTCCTTTTTCACCACAGCCCTCTATGCGCTTCCAAATATCCCTTTGCCAATTCCACAAGAACAGACTTAGCGAAAGGCTTCTTGAAGGGAAAGATGTAACTCTGTGAGATGAATTAACAGAACACAGAGCAGTTTCTCAGAAAGCTTCTTTCCGGTTTTGAACGGAAGATATTTCCTTTTTCACCTTAGCCCTCTTTGGGCTTCCAAATATCCCTTTGCCAATTCCACAAGAACAGCCTTAGCGAAAGGCTTCTTGAAGGGAAAGATGTAACTCTGTGAGATGAATTAACAGAACACAGAGCAGTTTCTCAGAAAGTTTCTTTCAAGTTTTGAATGGAAGATATTTCCTTTTTCACCATAGCCCTCTATGGGCTTCCAAATGCCTTTGCCAATTCCACAAGAACAGCCTTAGCGAAAGGCTTCTGGAAGGGAAAGATGTAATTGTGTGAGATGAATTAACAGAACACAGAGCAGTTTCTCAGAAAGCTTCTTTCCAGATTTGAACGGAAGATATTTCCTTTTTCACCATAGCCCTCAAAGGGCTTCCAAATATCCCTTTGACAATTCCACAAGGACAGCCTTAGCGAAAGGCCTCTTGAAGGGAAAGATGTAACCCTGTGAGATGAATTAACAGAACACAGAGCAGTTTCTCAGAAAGCTTCTTTCCAGTTTTGAACGGAAGATATTTCCTTTTTCACCATAGCCCTCCATGGGCTTCAAAATATCCGTTTGCCAATTCCATAAGAACAGCCTTAGCGAAAGGCTTCTTGAAGGGAAGGATGTAACTCTGTGAGATGAATTAACAGAACACAGAGCAGTTTCTCAGAAAGCTTCTTTCCAGTTTTGAACGGAAGATATTTCCTTTTTCACCATAGCCCTCTATGGGCTTCCAAATATCCCTTTGCCAATTCCACAAGAACAGCCTTAGAGAAAGGCTTCTTGAAGGGAAAGATGTAACTTTGTGATATGAATTAACAGAACACCGAGCAGTTTCTCAGAAAGCTTCTTTCCAGTTTTGAACGGAAGATATTTCCTTTTTCACCATAGCCCTCTATGGGCTTCCAAATATCCCTTTGCCAATTCCTCAAGAACAGCCTTGGCGAAAGACTTCTTGAAGGGAAAGATGTAACTCTGTGAGATGAATTCACGGAACACAGAGCAGTTTCTCAGAAAGCTTCTTTCCAGTTTTGAACGGAAGATATTTCCTTTTTCTCCACAGCCCTCTATGGGCTTCCAAATATCCCTTTGCCAATTCCACAAGAACAGCCTTATCGAAAGGCTTCCTGAAGGGAAAGATGTAACTCTGTGAGATGAATTAACAGAACACAGAGCAGTTTCTCAGAAAGCTTCTTTCCAGTTTTGAACGGAAGATATTTCCTTTTTCACCATAGCCCTCTATGGGCTTCCAAATATCCCTTTGCCAATTCCACAAGAACAGCCTTAGCGAAAGGCTTCCTGAAGGGAA
Source organism: Chlorocebus sabaeus (assembly GCF_047675955.1). Lineage (NCBI taxonomy): Eukaryota > Metazoa > Chordata > Mammalia > Primates > Cercopithecidae > Chlorocebus > Chlorocebus sabaeus. The sequence continues at coordinate 1,515,247 of NW_027327482.1, read as the reverse complement.
AGATGTAACTCTGTGTGATGAATTAACAGAACACAGAGCAGTTTCTCAGAAAGCTTCTTTCCGGTTTTGAACGGAAGATATTTCCTTTTTCACCATAGCCCTCTTTGGGCTTCCAAATATCCCTTTGCCAATTCCACAGGAACAGCCTTAGCGAAAGGCTTCTTGAGGGGAAAGATGTAACTCTGTGAGATGAATTAACAGAACACAGAGCAGTTTCTCAGAAAGTTTCTTTCCAGTTTTGAATGGAAGATATTTCCTTTTTCACCATAGCCCTCTATGGGCTTCCAAATCCCTTTGCCAATTCCACAAGAACAGCCTTAGCGAAAGGCTACTTGAAGGGAAAGATGTAACTGTGTGAGATGAATTAACAGAACACAGAGCAGTTTCTCAGAAAGCTTCTTTCAAAATTTGAACGGAAGGTATTTCCTTTTTCACCGTAGCCCTCTATGGGCTTTCAAATATCCCTTTGCCAATTCCACAAGAACAGCCTTAGCGAAAGACTTCTGGAAGGGAAAGATGTAACTCTGTGAGATGAATTCACGGAACACAGAGCAGTTTCTCAGAAAGCTTCTTTCCAGTTTTGAACGGAAGATATTTCCTTTTTCACCATAGCCCTCTATGGGCTTCCAAATATCCCTTTGCCAATTCCACAAGAACAGCCTTAGAGAAAGGCTTCTTGAAGGGAAAGATGTAACTCTGTGAGATGAATTAACAGGACACAGAGCAGTTACTCAGAATGCTTCTTTCCAGTTTTGAATGGAAGATATTTAATTTTTCACCATAGCCCTCTATGGGCTTCCAAATATCCCTTTGCCAATTCCACAAGAACAGCCTTAGCGAAAGGCTTCTTGAAGGGAAAGATGTAACTCTGTGAGATGAATTAACAGAACACAGAGCAGTTTCTCAGAAAGGTTCTTTCCAGTTTTGAACGGAAGGTATTTCCTTTTTCACCATAGCCCTCTATGGGCTTCCAAATATCCCTTTGCCAATTCCACAAGAACAGCCTTAGCGAAAGGCTTCTTGAAGGGCAAGATGTAACTCTGTGAGATGAATTAACAGAACACAAAGCAGTTTCTCAGAAAGATTCCTTCCAGGTTTCAACGGAAGATATTTCTTTTTTCACCATAGCCGTCTATGGGCTTCCAAATATCCCTTTGCCAATTCCACAAGAACAGCCTTAGCGAAAGGCTTCTTGAAGGGAAAGATGTAGCTCTGTGAGATGAATAAACAGAACACAGAGCAGTTTCTCAGAAAGATTCTTTCCAGTTTTGAACGGAAGATATTTCCTTTTTCACCATAGCCCTTTATGGGCTTCCAAATATCCCTTTTCCAATTCCACAAGAACAGCCTTAGCGAAAGGCTTCTTGAAGGGCAAGATGTAACACTGTGAGATGAATTAACAGAACACAGAACAGTTTCTCAGAAAGCTTCTTTCCAGTTTTGAACGGAAGATATTTCTTTTTTCACCATAGCCCTTTATGGGCTTCCAAATATCCCTTTGCCAATTCCACAAGAACAGCCTTAGCGAAAGGCTTCTTGAAGGGAAAGATGTAACTCTGTGAGATGAATTCACAGAACACAGAGCAGTTTCTCCGAAAGCTTCTTTCCAGTTTTGAACGAAAGATATTTCCTTTTTCACCATAGCCCTCTATGGGCTTCCAAATATCCCTTTGCCAATTCCACAAGAACAGCCTTAGCGAAAGACTTCTTGAAGGGAAAGATGTAACTCTGTGAGATGAATTCACGGAACACAGAGCAGTTTCTCAGAAAGCTTCTTTCCAGTTTTGAACGGAAGATATTTCCTTTTTCTCCATAGCCCTCTATGGGCTTCCAAATATCCCTTTGCCAATTCCACAAGAACAGCCTTATCGAAAGGCTTCCTGAACGGAAAGATGTAACTCTGTGAGATGAATTAACAGAACACAGAGCAGTTTCTCAGAAAGCTTCTTTCCAGTTTTGAACGGAAGCTATTTCCTTTTTCACCACAGCCCTCTATGCGCTTCCAAATATCCCTTTGCCAATTCCACAAGAACAGACTTAGCGAAAGGCTTCTTGAAGGGAAAGATGTAACTCTGTGAGATGAATTAACAGAACACAGAGCAGTTTCTCAGAAAGCTTCTTTCCGGTTTTGAACGGAAGATATTTCCTTTTTCACCATAGCCCTCTTTGGGCTTCCAAATATCCCTTTGCCAATTCCACAAGAACATCCTTAGCGAAAGGCTTCTTGAAGGGAAAGATGTAACTCTGTGAGATGAATTAACAGAACACAGAGCAGTTTCTCAGAAAGTTTCTTTCAAGTTTTGAATGGAAGATATTTCCTTTTTCAACATAGCCCTCTATGGGCTTCCAAATGCCTTTGCCAATTCCACAAGAACAGCCTTAGCGAAAGGCTTCTGGAAGGGAAAGATGTAATTGTGTGAGATGAATTAACAGAACACAGAGCAGTTTCTCAGAAAGCTTCTTTCCAGATTTGTACGGAAGGTATTTGCTTTTTCACCATAGCCCTCTATGGGCTTCCAAATATCCCTTTGCCAATTCCACAAGAACAGCCTTAGCGAAAGGCTTCTTGAAGGGAAAGATGTAACCCTGTGAGATGAATTAACAGAACACAGAGCAGTTTCTCAGAAAGCTTCTTTCCAGTTTTGAACGGAAGATATTTCCTTTTTCACCATAGCCCTCCATGGGCTTCAAAATATCCGTTTGCCAATTCCATAAGAACAGCCTTAGCGAAAGGCTTCTTGAAGGGAAGGATGTAACTCTGTGAGATGAATTAACAGAACACAGAGCAGTTTCTCAGAAAGCTACTTTCCAGTTTTGAACGGAAGATATTTCCTTTTTCACCATAGCCCTCTATGGGCTTCCAAATATCCCTTTGCCAATTCCACAAGAACAGCCTTAGAGAAAGGCTTCTTGAAGGGAAAGATGTAACTTTGTGATATGAATTAACAGAACACCGAGCAGTTTCTCGGAAAGCTTCTTTCCAGTTTTGAACGGAAGATATTTCCTTTTTCACCATAGCCCTCTATGGGCTTCCAAATATCCCTTTGCCAATTCCACAAGAACAGCCTTGGCGAAAGACTTCTTGAAGGGAAAGATGTAACTCTGTGAGATGAATTCACGGAACACAGAGCAGTTTCTCAGAAAGCTTCTTTCCAGTTTTGAACGGAAGATATTTCCTTTTTCTCCATAGCCCTCTATGGGCTTCCAAATATCCCTTTGCCAATTCCACAAGAACAGCCTTATCGAAAGGCTTCCTGAAGGGAAAGATGTAACTCTGTGGGATGAATTAACAGAACACAGAGCAGTTTCTCAGAAAGCTTCTTTCCAGTTTTGAACGGAAGATATTTCCTTTTTCACCATAGCCCTCTATGGGCTTCCAAATATCCCTTTGCCAATTCCACAAGAACAGCCTTAGCGAAAGGCTTCCTGAAGGGAAAGATGTAACTCTGTGTGATGAATTAACAGAACACAGAGCAGTTTCTCAGAAAGCTTCTTTCCGGTTTTGAACGGAAGATATTTCCTTTTTCACCATAGCCCTCTTTGGGCTTCCAAATATCCCTTTGCCAATTCCACAGGAACAGCCTTAGCGAAAGGCTTCTTGAAGGGAAAGATGTAACTCTGTGAGATGAATTAACAGAACACAGAGCAGTTTCTCAGAAAGTTTCTTTCCAGTTTTGAATGGAAGATATTTCCTTTTTCACCATAGCCCTCTATGGGCTTCCAAATCCCTTTGCCAATTCCACAAGAACAGCCTTAGCGAAAGGCTACTTGAAGGGAAAGATGTAACTGTGTGAGATGAATTAACAGAACACAGAGCAGTTTCTCAGAAAGCTTCTTTCAAAATTTGAACGGAAGGTATTTCCTTTTTCACCATAGCCCTCTATGGGCTTCCAAATATCCGTTTGCCAATTCCACAACAACAGCCTTAGCGAAAGGCTTCCTGAAGGGAAAGATGTAACTCTGTGAGATGAATTAACAGAACACAGAGCAGTTTCTCAGAAAGCTTCTTTCCAGTTTTGAACGGAAGATATTTCCTTTTTCACCATAGCCCTCAATGGGCTTCCAAATACCCCTTTGCCAATTCCACAAGAACAGCCTTAGCGAAAGGCTTCTTGAAGGGAAAGATGTAACTCTGTGAGATGAATTAACAGAACACAGAGCAGTTTCTCAGAAAGCTTCTTTCCAGTTTTGAACTGAAGATAATTCCTTTTTCACCATAGCCCTCCATGGGCTTCCAAATATCCCTTTGCCAATTCCACAAGAACAGCCTTACCGAAAGGCTTCTTGAAGGGAAAGATGTAACTCTGTGTGTTGAAATAACAGAACACAGAGCAGTTTCTCAGAAAGCTTCTTTCCAGTTTTGAACGGAAGATATTTCCTTTTTCACCATAGCCCTCTATGGGCTTCCAAATATCCCTTTGCCAATTTCACAAGAACAGCCTTAGCGAAAGGCTTCTTGAAGGGAAAGATATAACTCTGTGAGATGAATTAACAGAACACAGAGCAGTTACTCAGAATGCTTCTTTCCAGTTTTGAATGGAAGATATTTAATTTTTCACCATAGCCCTCTATGGGCTTCCAAATATCCCTTTGCCAATTCCACAAGAACAGCCTTAGCGAAAGGCTTCTTGAAGGGAAAGATGTAACTCTGTGAGATGAATTAACAGAACACAGAGCAGTTTCTCAGAAAGCTTCTTTCCAGTTTTGAACGGAAGATATTTCCTTTTTCACCATAGCCCTCTATGCGCTTCCAAATATCCCTTTGCCAATTCCACAAGAACAGCCTTAGCGAAAGGCTTCTTGAAGGGAAAGATGTAACTCTGTGAGATGAATTAACAGAACACAGAGCAGTTTCTCAGAAAGCTTCTTTCCAGTTTTGAACGGAAGATATTTCCTTTTTCACCACAGCCCTCAATGGGCTTCCAAATATCCCTTTCACAATTCCACAAGGACAGCCTTAGCGAAAGGCCTCTTGAAGGGAAAGATGTAACCCTGTGAGATGAATTAACAGAACAGAGAGCAGTTTCTCAGAAAGCTTCTTTCCAGTTTTGAACGGAAGATATTTCCTTTTTCACCATAGCCCTCTATGGGCTTCCAAATATCCCTTTGCCAATTCCACAAGAACAGCCTTACCGAAAGGCTTCTTGAAGGGAAAGATGTAACTTTGTGATATGAATTAACAGAACACCGAGCAGTTTCTCAGAAAGCTTCTTTCCAGTTTTGAACGGAAGATATTTCCTTTTTCACCATAGCCCTCTATGGGCTTCCAAATATCCCTTTGCCAATTCCTCAAGAACAGCCTTAGCGAAAGGCTTCCTGAAGGGAAAGATGTAACTCTGTGAGATGAATTAACAGAACACAGAGCAGTTTCTCAGAAAGCTTCTTTCCAGTTTTGAACGGAAGATATTTCCTTTTTCACCATAGCCCTCAATGGGCTTCCAAATATCCCTTTGCCAATTCCACAAGAACAGCCTTAGCGAAAGGCTTCTTGAAGGGAAAGTTGTAACTCTGTGAGATGAATTAACAGAACACAGAGCAGTTTCTCAGAAAGCTTCTTTCCAGTTTTGAACGGAAGATATTTCCTTTTTCACCATAGCCCTCCATGGGCTTCCAAATATCCCTTTGCCAATTCCACAAGAACAGCCTTACCGAAAGGCTTCTTGAAGGGAAAGATGTAACTCTGTGTGTTGAAATAACAGAACACAGAGCAGTTTCTCAGAAAGCTTCTTTCCAGTTTTGAATGGAAGATATTTCCTTTTTCACCATAGCCCTCTATGGGCTTCCAAATATCCCTTTGCCAATTCCACAAGAACAGCCTTAGCGAAAGGCTTTTTGAAGGGAAAGATGTAACTCTGTGAGATGAATTAACACAACACAGAGCAGTTTCTCAGAAAGCTTCTTTCCAGTTTTGAACGGAAGATATTTCCTTTTTCACCATAGCCCTCCATGGGCTTCCAAATATCCCTTTGCCAATTCCACAAGAACAGCCTTAACGAAAGGCTTCTTGAAGGGAAAGATGTAACTCTGTGAGATGAATTAACAGAACACAGAGCAGTTTCTCAGAAAGCTTCTTTCCAGTTTTGAACGGAAGGTATTTCCTTTTTCACCATAGCCCTCTATGGGCTTACAAATATCCCTTTGCCAATTCCAGAAGAACAGTCTTAGCTAAAGGCTTCTTGAAGGGAAAGATGTAACTCTGTGAGATGAATTAACACAACACAAAGCAGTTTCTCAGATAGCTTCTTTCCGGTTTTGAACGGAAGATATTTCCTTTTTCACCATAGCCCTCTTTGGGCTTCCAAATATCCCTTTGCCAATTCCACAAGAACAGCCTTAGCGAAAGACTTCTTGAAGGGAAAGATGTAACTCTGTGAGATGAATTAACAGAACACAGAGCAGTTTCTCAGAAAGTTTCTTTCCAGTTTTGAATGGAAGATATTTCCTTTTTCACAATAGCCCTCTATGGGCTTCCAAATCCCTTTGCCAATTCCACAAGAACAGCCTTAGCGAAAGGCTTCTTGAAGGGAAAGATGTAACTCTGTGAGATGAATTAACAGAACACAGAGCAGTTTCTCAGAAAGCTTCTTTCCAGATTTGAACGGAAGGTATTTCCTTTTTCACCATAGCCCTCTATGGGCTTCCAAATATCCGTTTGCCAATTCCACAAGAACAGCCTTAGCGAAAGGCTTCCTGAAGGGAAAGATGTAACTCTGTGAGATGAATTAACAGAACACAGAGCAGTTTCTCAGAAAGCTTCTTTCCAGTTTTGAACGGAAGATATTTCCTTTTTCACCATAGCCCTCCATGGGCTTCCAAATATCCCTTTGCCAATTCCACAAGAACAGCCTTACCGAAAGGCTTCTTGAAGGGAAAGATGTAACTCTGTGAGATGAATTAACAAAACACAGAGCAGTTTCTCAGAAAATTTCTTTCCAGTTTTGAACGGAAGATATTTCCTTTCTCACCATAGCCCTCTATGGGCTTCCAAATATCCGTTTGCCAATTCCATAAGAACAGCCTTAGCGAAAGGCTTCTTGAAGGGAAAGATATAACTCTGTGAGATGAATTAACAGAACACAGAGAAGTTTCTCAGAAAGCTTCTATCCAATTTTGAACGGAAGATATTTCCTTTTTCACCATAGACCTCTATGGGCTTCCAAATATCCCTTTGCCAATTCCACAAGAACAGCCTTAGCGAAAGGCTTCTTGAAGGGAAAGATGTAACTGTGTGAGATGAATTAACACAACACAGAGCAGTTTCTCAGAAAGCTTCTTTCCAGATTTGAACGGAAGGTATTTCCTTTTTCACCATAGCCCTCTATGGGCTTCCAAATATCCCTTTGCCAATTCCACAAGAACAGCCTTAGCGAAAGGCTTCTTGAAGGGCAAGATGTAACTCTGTGAGATGAATTAACAGAACACAGAGCAGATTCTCAGCAAGATTCCTTCCAGTTTTGAACGGAAGATATTTCCTTTTTCACCATAGCCCTCTATGGGCTTCCAAATATCCCTTTGCCAATTCCCCAAGAACAGCCTTAGCGAAAGGCTTCTTGAAGGGAAAGATGTAACTCTGTGAGATGAATTAACAAAACACAGAGGAGTTTCTCAGAAAGCTTCTATCCAATTCTGAACGGAAGATATTTCCTTTTTCACCATAGCCCTCTATGGGCTTCCAAATATCCCTTTGCCAATTCCACAAGAATAGCCTTAGCGAAAGGCTTCTTGAAGGGAAAGATGTAACTCTGTGAGATGAATTACCAGAACACAGAGCAGTTTCTCAGAAAGCTTCTTTCCAGTTTTGAACGGAAGATATTTCCTTTTTCACCATAGCCCTCCATGGTCTTCCAAATATCCCTTTGCCAATTCCAGAAGAACAGCCTTAGCGAAAGGCTTTTTGAACTGAAAGATGTAACTCTGTGAGTTGAATTAACAGAACACAGAGCAGTTTCTCAGAAAGCTTCTTTCCAGTTTTGAACGGAAGGTATTTCCTTTTTCACCATAGCCCTCTATGGGCTTACAAATATCCCTTTGCCAATTCCACATGAACAGCCTTAGCGAAAGGCTTCTTGAAGCGAAAGATGTAACTATGTGAGATGAATTAACAGAACACAGAGCAGTTTCTCAGAAAGCTTCTTTCCAGTTTTGAACCGAATAAATTTCCTTTCTCACCATAGCCTTCTATTGGCTTCCAAATATCCGTTTGCCAATTCCATAAGAACAGCCTTAGCGAAAGGCTTCTTAAAGGGAAAGATGTAACACTGTGAGGTAAATTAAGAGACACAGAGCAGTTTCTCAAAAACCTTCTTTCCAGTTTTGAACGGAAGATATTTCCTTTTCCACCATAGCCCTCTAAGGGCTTCCAAATATCCCTTTTGCCAATTCCACAAGAACAGCCTTAGCGAAAGGCTTCTTGAAGTAAAAGATGTAACTCTGTGAGATGAATTAACAGAACACAGAGCAGATTCTCAGAAAGATTCCTTCCAGTTTTGAACGGAAGATATTTCCTTTTTCACCATAGCCCTCTATGGGCTTCCAAATATCCCTTTGCCAATTCCACAAGAACAGCCTTAGCGAAAGGGTTCTTGAAGGGAAAGATGTAACTCTGTGAGATGAATTAACAGAACACAGAGCAGTTTCTCAGAAAGCTTCTTTCCAGTTTTGAACGGAAGATATTTCCTTTTTCACCATAGCCCTCTATGGGCTTCCAGATATCCCTTTGCCAATTCCACAAGAACAGCCTTAACGAAAGGCTTCTTGAAGGGAAAGATGTAACTCTGTGAGATGAATTAACAGAACACAGAGCAGTTTCTCAGAAAGCTTCTTTCCAGTTTTGAACGGAAGATATTTCCTTTTTCACCATAGCCCTCTATGGGCTTCCAAATATCCCTTTGCCAATTCCACAAGAACAGCCTTAGCGAAAGGCTTCTTGAAGGGAAAGATGTAACTCTGTGAGATGAATTAAGAGAACAGAGCGCAGTTTCTCGGAAAGCTTCTTTTCAGTTTTGAACGAAAGATAATTCCTTTTTCACCATAGCCCTCTATGGTCTTCCAAATATCCCTTTGCCAATTCCACAAGAACAGCCTTAGTGAAAGGCTTCTTGAAGTGAAAGATGTAACTCTGTGAGATGAATTAAGAGAACACAGAGCAGTTTCTCAAAAAGCTTCTTTGCAGTTTTGAACGGAAGATATTTCCTTTTTCACCATAGCCCTCTATGGGCTTCCAAATATCCCTGTGCCAATTCCACAAGAACAGCCTTAGCGAAAGGCTTCTTGAAGGGAAAGATGTAACTCTGTGAGATGAATTAACAGAACACAGAGCAGTTTCTCAGAAAGCTTCTTTCCAGTTTTGAACGGAAGATATTTCCTTTTTCACCATAGCCCTCTATGGGGTTCCAAATATCCCTTTGCCAATTCCACAAGAACAGCCTTAGCGAAAGACTTCTTGAAGGGAAAGATGTAACTCTGTGAGATGAATTAACTGAACACAGAAAAGTTTCTCAGAAAGCTTCTTTCCAGTTTTGAACGGAAGATATTTCCTTTTTCACCATAGCCCTTTATGGGCTTCCAAATATCTCTTTGACAATTCCACAAGAACAGCCTTAGCGAAAGGCTTCTTGAAGGGAAAGATGTAACTCTGTGAGATGAATTTACAGAACACAGAGCAGTTTCTCAGAAAGCTTCTTTCCAGTTTTGAACGGAAGATATTTCCTTTTTCACCATAGCCAACTATGGGCTTCCAAATATCCCTTTGAAAATTCCACAAGAGCAGCCTTAGCGAAAGGCTTCTTGAAGGGAAAGATGTAACTATGTGAGATGAATTAACAGAACACAGAGCAGTTTCTCATAAAGCTTCTTTCCAGTTTTGAACGGAAGATATTTCCTTTTTCACCATAACCCTCTATGGGCTTCCAAATATCCCTTTGCCAATTCCACAAGAACAGCCTAAGCGAAAGGCTTCTTGAAGGGAAATATGTAGCTCTGTGAGATGAATTAACAGAACACAGAGCAGTTTCTCAGAAAGCTTCTTTCCAGTTTTGAACGGAAGATATTTCCTTTTTCACCATAGCCCTCTATGGGCTTCCAAATATCCCTTTGCCAATTCCACAAGAACAGCCTTAGCGAAAGGCTTCTTGAAGGGAAAGATGTAACTCCGTGAGATGAATTAAAAGAACACACAGCAGTTTCTCAGAAAGCTTCTTTCCAGTTTTGAACGGAAGATATTTCCTTTTTCACCATAGCCCTCTATGGGCTTCCAAATATCCCTTTGCCAATTCCACAAGAACAGCCTTAGCGAAAGGCTTCTTGAAGGGCAAGATGTAACTCTGTGAGATGAATTAACAGAACACAGAGCAGATTCTCAGCAAGATTCCTTCCAATTTTGAACGGAAGATATTTCCTTTTTCACCATAGCCCTCTATGGGCTTCCAAATATCCCTTTGCCAATTCCCCAAGAACAGCCTTAGCGAAAGCATTCTTGAAGGGAAAGATGGAACTCTGTGAGATGAATTAACAAAACACAGAGGAGTTTCTCAGAAAGCTTCTTTCCAGTTTTGAACGGAAGCAATTTCCTTTCTCACCATAGCCCTCTATGGGCTTCCAAATATCCGTTTGCCAATTCCATAAGAACAGCCTTAGCGAAAGGCTTCTTGAAGGGAAAGATATAACTCTGTGAGATGAATTAACAGAACACAGAGAAGTTTCTCAGAAAGCTTCTATCCAATTCTGAACGGAAGATATTTCCTTTTTCACCATAGCCCTCTATGGGCTTCCAAATATCCCTTTGCCAATTCCACAAGAACAGCCTTAGCGAAAGGCTTCTTGAAGGGAAAGATGTAACTCTGTGAGATGAATTACCAGAACACAGAGCAGTTTCTCAGAAAGCTTCTTTCCAGTTTTGAACGGAAGATATTTCCTTTTTCACCATAGCCCTCTATGGGCTTCCAAATATCCCTTTGACAATTCCACAATAACAGCCTAAGCGAAAGGCTTCTTGAAAGGAAAGATGTAACTCTGTGAGATGAATTAACAGAACACAGAGCAGTTTCTCAGAAAGATTCTTTCCAGTTTTGAACGCAAGATATTTCCTTTTTCACCATAGCCCTCCATGATCTTCCAAATATCCCTTTGCCAATTCCAGAAGAACAGCCTTAGCGAAAGGCTTTTTGAAGGGAAAGATGTAACTCTGTGAGATGAATTAACAGAACACAGAGCAGTTTCTCAGAAAGCTTCTTTCCAGTTTTGAACGGAAGGTATTTCCTTTTTCACCATAGCCCTCTATGGGCTTACAAATATCCCTTTGCCAATTCCACATGAACAGCCTTAGCGAAAGGCTTCTTGAACGGAAAGATGTAACTATGTGAGATGAATTAACAGAACACAGAGCAGTTTCTCAGAAAGCTTCTTTCCAGTTTTGAACGGAATAAATTTCCTTTCTCACCATAGCCTTCTATTGGCTTCCATATATCCGTTTGCCAATTCCATAAGAACAGCCTTAGCGAAAGGCTTTTTGAAGGGAAAGATTTAACTCTGTGAGATGAATTAAGGGAACACAGAGCAGTTTCTCAAAAAGCTTCTTTGCAGTTTTGAACGGAAGATATTTCCTGTTTAACCACAGCCCTCTATGGGCTTCCAAATATCCCTTTCCAAATTCCACAAGAACAGCCTTAGCGAAGGCTTCTTGAAGGGAAAGATGTAACTCCGTGAGATGAATTAACAGAACACAGAGCAGTTTCTCAGAAAGATTCCTTCCAGTTTTGAACAGAAGATATTTCCTTTTTCACCATAGCCCTCTATGGGCTTCCAAATATCCCTTTGCCAATTCCACAAGAACAGACTTAGTGAAAGGCTTCTTGAAGGGAAAGATGTAACTCTGTGAGATGAATTAACAGAACACAGAGCAGTTTCTCCGAAAGCTTCTTTCAAGTTTTGAATGGAAGATATTTCCTTTTTCACCATAGCCCTCTATGGGCTTCCAAATATCCCTTTGCCAATTCCACAAGAACAGCCTTAGCGAAAGGCTTCTTGAAGGGAAAGATGTAACTCTCTGTGATGAATTCACAGAACACAGAGCAGTTTCTCAGAAAGCTTCTTTCCAGTTTTGAACGGAAGGTATTTCCTTTTTCACCATAGCCCTCTATGGGCTTACAAATATCCCTTTGCCAATTCCAGAAGAACAGCCTTAGCGAAAGGCTTCTTGAAGGGAAAGATGTAACTCTTTGAGATGAAATAACAGAACACAGAGCAGTTTCTCAGAAAGCTTCTTTCCAGTTTTGAACGGAAGATATTTCCTTTTTCACCATAGCCCTCCATGGTCTTCCAAATATCCCTTTGCCAATTCCAGAAGAACAGCCTTAGCGAAAGGCTTTTTGAACTGAAAGATGTAACTCTGTGAGTTGAATTAACAGAACACAGATCAGTTTCTCAGAAAGCTTCTTTCCAGTTTTGAACGGAAGGTATTTCCTTTTTCACCATAGCCCTCCATGGGCTTACAAATATCCCTTTGCCAATTCCACATGAACAGCCTTAGCGAAAGGCTTCTTGAAGCGAAAGATGTAACTATGTGAGATGAATTAACAGAACACAGAGCAGTTTCTCAGAAAGCTTCTTTCCAGTTTTGAACGGAATAAATTTCCTTTCTCACCATAGCCTTCTATTGGCTTCCAAATATCCGTTTGCCAATTCCATAAGAACAGCCTTAGCGAAAGGCTTCTTAAAGGGAAAGATGTAACACTGTGAGGTAAATTAAGAGACACAGAGCAGTTTCTCAAAAACCTTCTTTCCAGTTTTGAACGGAAGATATTTCCTTTTTCACCATAGCCCTCTATGGGCTTCCAAATATCCCTTTGCCAATTCCACAAGAACAGCCTTAGCGAAAGGCTTCTTGAAGTAAAAGATGTACCTCTGTGAGATGAATTAACAGAACACAGAGCAGATTCTCAGAAAGATTCCTTCCAGTTTTTAACGGAAGATATTTCCTTTTTCACCATAGCCCTCTATGGGCTTCCAAATATCCCTTTGCCAATTCCACAAGACCAGCCTTAGCGAAAGGGTTCTTGAAGGGAAAGATGTAACTCTGTGAGATGAATTAACAGAACACAGAGCACTTTCTCAGAAAGCTTCTTTCCAGTTTTGAACGGAAGATATTTCCTTTTTCACCATAGCCCTCTATGGGCTTCCAAATATCCCTTTGCCAATTCCACAAGAACAGCCTTAACGAAAGGCTTCTTGAAGGGAAAGATGTAACTCTGTGAGATGAATTAACAGAACACAGAGCAGTTTCTCAGAAAGCTTCTTTCCAGTTTTGAACGGAAGATATTTCCTTTTTCACCATAGCCCTCTATGGACTTCCAAATATCCCTTTGCCAATTCCACAAGAACAGCCTTAGCGAAAGGCTTCTTGAAGGGAAAGATGTAACTCTGTGAGATGAATTAAGAGAACAGAGAGCAGTTTCTCGGAAAGCTTCTTTTCAGTTTTGAACGAAAGATATTTCCTTTTTCACCATAGCCCTCTATGGTCTTCCAAATATCCCTTTGCCAATTCCACAAGAACAGCCTTAGTGAAAGGCTTCTTGAAGTGAAAGATGTAACTCTGTGAGATGAATTAAGAGAACACAGAGCAGTTTCTCAAAAAGCTTCTTTGCAGTTTTGAACGGAAGATATTTCCTTTTTCACCATAGCCCTCTATGGGCTTCCAAATATCCCTGTGCCAATTCCACAAGAACAGCCTTAGCGAAAGGCTTCTTGAAGGGAAAGATGTAACGCTGTGAGATGAATTAACAGAACACAGAGCAGTTTCTCAGAAAGCTTCTTTTCAGTTTTGAACGAAAGATATTTCCTTTTTCACCATAGCCCTCTATGGGCTTCCAAATATCCCTTTGCCAATTCCACAAGAACAGCCTTAGTGAAAGGCTTCTTGAAGTGAAAGATGTAACTCTGTGAGATGAATTAAGAGAACACAGAGCAGTTTCTCAAAAAGCTTCTTTGCAGTTTTGAACGGAAGGTATTTCCTTTTTCACCCCAGCCCTCTATGGGCTTCCAAATATCCCTTTGACAATTCCACAAGAACAGCCTTAGCGAAAGGCTTCTTGAAGGGAAAGATGTAACTCTGTCAGATGAATTAACAGAACACAGAGCAGTTTCTCAGAAAGCTTCTTTCCAGTTTTGAACGGAAGATATTTCCTTTTTCACCATAGCCCTCTATGGGCTTCCAAATATCCCTTTGCCAATTCCACAAGAACAGCCTTAGCGAAAGGCTTCTTGAAGGGAAAGATGTAACTCTCTGTGAGGAATTAACAGAACAGAGAGCAGTTTCTCAGGAAACTTCTTTCGAGTTTTGAACTGAAGATATTTCCTTTTTCACCATAGCCCTCTATGAGCTTCCAAATATCCCTTTGCCAATTCCACAAGAACAGCCTTAGCGAAAGACTTCTCGAAGGGCAAGATGTAACTCTGTGAGATGAATTAACAGAACACAGAGCAGTTTCTCAGAAAGCTTCTTTCCAGTTTTGAACGGAAGATATTTCCTTTTTCACCATAGCCCTCTAAGGGCTTCCAAATATCCCTTTGCCAATTCCACAAGAACAGCCTTAGCGAAAGATTTCTTGAAGGAAAAGATGTAACTCTGTGAGATGAATTAACAGAACACAGAGCAGTTTCTCAGAAAGATTCCTTCCAGTTTTGAAAGGAAGATATTTCCTTTTTCACCATAGCCCTCTGTGGGCTTCCAAATATCCCTTTGCCAATTCCACAAGAACAGCCTTAGCGAAAGGCTTCTTGAAGGGAAAGATGTAACTCTGTCAGATGAATTAACAGAACACAGAGCAGCTTCTCAGAAAACTTCTTTCCAGTTTTGAACGGAAGATATTTCCTTTTTCATCATAGCCTTCTATGGGCTTCCAAATATCCCTTTGCCAATTCCACAAGAAGAGCCTTAGCGAAAGACTTCTTGAAGGGAAAGATGTAACTCTGTGAGATGAATGAAGAGAACACGGAGCAGTTTCCCAGAAAGTTTCTTTCCAGTTTTGAATGGAAGATATTTCCTTTTTCACCTTAGCCCTCTATGGGCTTCCAAATATCACTTTGCCAATTCCACAAGAACAGCCTTAGCGAAAGACTTCTTGAAGGGAAAGTTGTAACTCTGTGAGATGAATTAACAGAACACAGAGCAGTTTCTCAGAAAGCTTCTTTCCAGTTTTGAACGGAAGGTATTTCCTTTTTCACCATAGCCCTCTAGGGGCTTCCAAATATCCGTTTGCCAATTCCACAAGAACAGCCTTAGAAAAAGGCTTCTTGAAGGGAAAAATGTAACTCTGTGAGATGAATTAACAGAACACAGAGCAGTTTCTCAGAAAGCTTCTTTCCAGTTTTGAACGGAAGATATTTCCTTTTTCACCAGAGCCCTCTATGGGTTTCCAAATATCCCTTTGCCAATTCCACAAGAAGAGCCTTAGCGATAGGCTTCTTGAAGGGAATGATGTAACTCTATGAGATGAATTTAAAGAACACAGAACAGTTTCTCAGAAAGCTTCTTTCCAGTTTTAAACGGAAGATATTTCCTTTTTCACCATAGCCATCTATGGGCTTCCAAATATCCCTTTGCCAATTCCACAAGAACAGCCTTAGCGAAAGTCTTCTTGAAGGGAAAGATGTAACTCTGTGAGATGAATTCACAGAACACAGAGCAGTTTCTCTGAAAGCTTCTTTCCAGTTTTGAACGGAAGAAATTTCCTTTCTCACCATAGCCTTCTATGGGCTTCCAAATATCAGTTTTCCAATTCCATAAGAACAGCCTTAGCGAAAGGCTTCTTGAAGCGAAAGATGTAACACTGTGAGGTGAATTAAGAGACACAGAGCAGTTTCTCAGAAACCTTCTTTCCAGTTCTGAACGGAAGATATTTCCTTTTTCACCCTAGCCCTCTATGGGCTTCCAAATATCCCTTTGCCAATTCCACAAGAACAGCCTTAGCGAAAGGCTTCTTGAAGGGCAAGATATAACTCTGTGAGATGAATTAACAGAACACAGAGCAGTTTCTCAGAAAGCTTCTTTCCAGTTTTGAACGGAAGATATTTCCTTTTTCACCATAGCCCGCTATGGGCTTCCAAATATCCCTTTGCCAATTCCACAAGAACAGCCTTAGTGAAAGGCTTCTTGAAGTGAAAGATGTAACTCTGTGAGATGAATTAAGAGAACACAGAGCAGTTTCTTTGCAGTTTTGAACGGAAGATATTTCCTTTTTCACCATAGCCCTCTATGGGCTTCCAAATATCCCTGTGCCAATTCCACAAGAACAGCCTTAGCGAAAGGCTTCTTGAAGGGAAAGATGCAACTCTGTGAGATGAATTAACAGAACACAGAGCAGTTTCTCAGAAAGCTTCTTTCCACTTTTGAACGGAAGATATTTCCTTTTTCACTATAGCCCCCTATGGGCTTCCAAATATCCCTTTGCCAATTCCAAAAGAACAGCCTTAGCGAAAGACTTCTTGAAGGGAGAGATGTAACTCTGTGAGATGAATTAAGAGAACACAGAGCAGTTTCTCAGAAAGCTTCTTTCCAGTTTGGAACGGAACATATTTCCTTTTTCACCATAGCCCTCTATGGGCTTCCAAATATCCCTTTGCCAATTCCACAAGAACAGCCTTAGCGAAAGGCTTCTTGAAGGGAAAGATGTAACTCTGTGGGATGAATTAACAGAACACAGAGCAGTTTCTCAGAAAGCTTCTTTCCAGTTTTGAACGGAAGATATTTCCTTTTTCACCATAGCCCTCTATGGGCTTCCAAATATCCCTTTGACAATTCCACAATAACAGCCTAAGCGAAAGGCTTCTTGAAAGGAAAGATGTAACTCTGTGAGATGAATTAACAGAACACAGAGCAGTTTCTCAGAAAGATTCTTTCCAGTTTTGAACGCAAGATATTTCCTTTTTCACCATAGCCCTCCATGATCTTCCAAATATCCCTTTGCCAATTCCAGAAGAACAGCCTTAGCGAAAGGCTTTTTGAAGGGAAAGATGTAACTCTGTGAGATGAATTAACAGAACACAGAGCAGTTTCTCAGAAAGCTTCTTTCCAGTTTTGAACGGAAGGTATTTCCTTTTTCACCATAGCCCTCTATGGGCTTACAAATATCCCTTTGCCAATTCCACATGAACAGCCTTAGCGAAAGGCTTCTTGAACGGAAAGATGTAACTATGTGAGATGAATTAACAGAACACAGAGCAGTTTCTCAGAAAGCTTCTTTCCAGTTTTGAACGGAATAAATTTCCTTTCTCACCATAGCCTTCTATTGGCTTCCATATATCCGTTTGCCAATTCCATAAGAACAGCCTTAGCGAAAGGCTTTTTGAAGGGAAAGATTTAACTCTGTGAGATGAATTAAGGGAACACAGAGCAGTTTCTCAAAAAGCTTCTTTGCAGTTTTGAACGGAAGATATTTCCTGTTTAACCACAGCCCTCTATGGGCTTCCAAATATCCCTTTCCAAATTCCACAAGAACAGCCTTAGCGAAGGCTTCTTGAAGGGAAAGATGTAACTCCGTGAGATGAATTAACAGAACACAGAGCAGTTTCTCAGAAAGATTCCTTCCAGTTTTGAACAGAAGATATTTCCTTTTTCACCATAGCCCTCTATGGGCTTCCAAATATCCCTTTGCCAATT
Source organism: Chlorocebus sabaeus (assembly GCF_047675955.1). NCBI lineage: Eukaryota > Metazoa > Chordata > Mammalia > Primates > Cercopithecidae > Chlorocebus > Chlorocebus sabaeus. Next base: position 1,497,594 of record NW_027327482.1, on the reverse strand, counting down.
CCACAAGAACAGACTTAGTGAAAGGCTTCTTGAAGGGAAAGATGTAACTCTGTGAGATGAATTAACAGAACACAGAGCAGTTTCTCCGAAAGCTTCTTTCAAGTTTTGAATGGAAGATATTTCCTTTTTCACCATAGCCCTCTATGGGCTTCCAAATATCCCTTTGCCAATTCCACAAGAACAGCCTTAGCGAAAGGCTTCTTGAAGGGAAAGATGTAACTCTCTGTGATGAATTCACAGAACACAGAGCAGTTTCTCAGAAAGCTTCTTTCCAGTTTTGAACGGAAGGTATTTCCTTTTTCACCATAGCCCTCTATGGGCTTACAAATATCCCTTTGCCAATTCCAGAAGAACAGCCTTAGCGAAAGGCTTCTTGAAGGGAAAGATGTAACTCTTTGAGATGAAATAACAGAACACAGAGCAGTTTCTCAGAAAGCTTCTTTCCAGTTTTGAACGGAAGATATTTCCTTTTTCACCATAGCCCTCCATGGTCTTCCAAATATCCCTTTGCCAATTCCAGAAGAACAGCCTTAGCGAAAGGCTTTTTGAACTGAAAGATGTAACTCTGTGAGTTGAATTAACAGAACACAGATCAGTTTCTCAGAAAGCTTCTTTCCAGTTTTGAACGGAAGGTATTTCCTTTTTCACCATAGCCCTCCATGGGCTTACAAATATCCCTTTGCCAATTCCACATGAACAGCCTTAGCGAAAGGCTTCTTGAAGCGAAAGATGTAACTATGTGAGATGAATTAACAGAACACAGAGCAGTTTCTCAGAAAGCTTCTTTCCAGTTTTGAACGGAATAAATTTCCTTTCTCACCATAGCCTTCTATTGGCTTCCAAATATCCGTTTGCCAATTCCATAAGAACAGCCTTAGCGAAAGGCTTCTTAAAGGGAAAGATGTAACACTGTGAGGTAAATTAAGAGACACAGAGCAGTTTCTCAAAAACCTTCTTTCCAGTTTTGAACGGAAGATATTTCCTTTTTCACCATAGCCCTCTATGGGCTTCCAAATATCCCTTTGCCAATTCCACAAGAACAGCCTTAGCGAAAGGCTTCTTGAAGTAAAAGATGTACCTCTGTGAGATGAATTAACAGAACACAGAGCAGATTCTCAGAAAGATTCCTTCCAGTTTTTAACGGAAGATATTTCCTTTTTCACCATAGCCCTCTATGGGCTTCCAAATATCCCTTTGCCAATTCCACAAGACCAGCCTTAGCGAAAGGGTTCTTGAAGGGAAAGATGTAACTCTGTGAGATGAATTAACAGAACACAGAGCACTTTCTCAGAAAGCTTCTTTCCAGTTTTGAACGGAAGATATTTCCTTTTTCACCATAGCCCTCTATGGGCTTCCAAATATCCCTTTGCCAATTCCACAAGAACAGCCTTAACGAAAGGCTTCTTGAAGGGAAAGATGTAACTCTGTGAGATGAATTAACAGAACACAGAGCAGTTTCTCAGAAAGCTTCTTTCCAGTTTTGAACGGAAGATATTTCCTTTTTCACCATAGCCCTCTATGGACTTCCAAATATCCCTTTGCCAATTCCACAAGAACAGCCTTAGCGAAAGGCTTCTTGAAGGGAAAGATGTAACTCTGTGAGATGAATTAAGAGAACAGAGAGCAGTTTCTCGGAAAGCTTCTTTTCAGTTTTGAACGAAAGATATTTCCTTTTTCACCATAGCCCTCTATGGTCTTCCAAATATCCCTTTGCCAATTCCACAAGAACAGCCTTAGTGAAAGGCTTCTTGAAGTGAAAGATGTAACTCTGTGAGATGAATTAAGAGAACACAGAGCAGTTTCTCAAAAAGCTTCTTTGCAGTTTTGAACGGAAGATATTTCCTTTTTCACCATAGCCCTCTATGGGCTTCCAAATATCCCTGTGCCAATTCCACAAGAACAGCCTTAGCGAAAGGCTTCTTGAAGGGAAAGATGTAACGCTGTGAGATGAATTAACAGAACACAGAGCAGTTTCTCAGAAAGCTTCTTTTCAGTTTTGAACGAAAGATATTTCCTTTTTCACCATAGCCCTCTATGGGCTTCCAAATATCCCTTTGCCAATTCCACAAGAACAGCCTTAGTGAAAGGCTTCTTGAAGTGAAAGATGTAACTCTGTGAGATGAATTAAGAGAACACAGAGCAGTTTCTCAAAAAGCTTCTTTGCAGTTTTGAACGGAAGGTATTTCCTTTTTCACCCCAGCCCTCTATGGGCTTCCAAATATCCCTTTGACAATTCCACAAGAACAGCCTTAGCGAAAGGCTTCTTGAAGGGAAAGATGTAACTCTGTCAGATGAATTAACAGAACACAGAGCAGTTTCTCAGAAAGCTTCTTTCCAGTTTTGAACGGAAGATATTTCCTTTTTCACCATAGCCCTCTATGGGCTTCCAAATATCCCTTTGCCAATTCCACAAGAACAGCCTTAGCGAAAGGCTTCTTGAAGGGAAAGATGTAACTCTCTGTGAGGAATTAACAGAACAGAGAGCAGTTTCTCAGGAAACTTCTTTCGAGTTTTGAACTGAAGATATTTCCTTTTTCACCATAGCCCTCTATGAGCTTCCAAATATCCCTTTGCCAATTCCACAAGAACAGCCTTAGCGAAAGACTTCTCGAAGGGCAAGATGTAACTCTGTGAGATGAATTAACAGAACACAGAGCAGTTTCTCAGAAAGCTTCTTTCCAGTTTTGAACGGAAGATATTTCCTTTTTCACCATAGCCCTCTAAGGGCTTCCAAATATCCCTTTGCCAATTCCACAAGAACAGCCTTAGCGAAAGATTTCTTGAAGGAAAAGATGTAACTCTGTGAGATGAATTAACAGAACACAGAGCAGTTTCTCAGAAAGATTCCTTCCAGTTTTGAAAGGAAGATATTTCCTTTTTCACCATAGCCCTCTGTGGGCTTCCAAATATCCCTTTGCCAATTCCACAAGAACAGCCTTAGCGAAAGGCTTCTTGAAGGGAAAGATGTAACTCTGTCAGATGAATTAACAGAACACAGAGCAGCTTCTCAGAAAACTTCTTTCCAGTTTTGAACGGAAGATATTTCCTTTTTCATCATAGCCTTCTATGGGCTTCCAAATATCCCTTTGCCAATTCCACAAGAAGAGCCTTAGCGAAAGACTTCTTGAAGGGAAAGATGTAACTCTGTGAGATGAATGAAGAGAACACGGAGCAGTTTCCCAGAAAGTTTCTTTCCAGTTTTGAATGGAAGATATTTCCTTTTTCACCTTAGCCCTCTATGGGCTTCCAAATATCACTTTGCCAATTCCACAAGAACAGCCTTAGCGAAAGACTTCTTGAAGGGAAAGTTGTAACTCTGTGAGATGAATTAACAGAACACAGAGCAGTTTCTCAGAAAGCTTCTTTCCAGTTTTGAACGGAAGGTATTTCCTTTTTCACCATAGCCCTCTAGGGGCTTCCAAATATCCGTTTGCCAATTCCACAAGAACAGCCTTAGAAAAAGGCTTCTTGAAGGGAAAAATGTAACTCTGTGAGATGAATTAACAGAACACAGAGCAGTTTCTCAGAAAGCTTCTTTCCAGTTTTGAACGGAAGATATTTCCTTTTTCACCAGAGCCCTCTATGGGTTTCCAAATATCCCTTTGCCAATTCCACAAGAAGAGCCTTAGCGATAGGCTTCTTGAAGGGAATGATGTAACTCTATGAGATGAATTTAAAGAACACAGAACAGTTTCTCAGAAAGCTTCTTTCCAGTTTTAAACGGAAGATATTTCCTTTTTCACCATAGCCATCTATGGGCTTCCAAATATCCCTTTGCCAATTCCACAAGAACAGCCTTAGCGAAAGTCTTCTTGAAGGGAAAGATGTAACTCTGTGAGATGAATTCACAGAACACAGAGCAGTTTCTCTGAAAGCTTCTTTCCAGTTTTGAACGGAAGAAATTTCCTTTCTCACCATAGCCTTCTATGGGCTTCCAAATATCAGTTTTCCAATTCCATAAGAACAGCCTT